>NC_087351.1:43809927-44423141 GCF_030014295.1 Loxodonta africana
ATAGCTACTTCCTGTTAGTAAAGAATAGGACACAGTAGCTATTTAGTCAAGTCACTTTTTATAAAATGAAGTATTGAGAGGATGGGAAAATATGCCATCTGAGTGTTTAGGCTGGAACCCGTACAACCACTTTTATTTCTGAATGATGGCTTGATTGCCATACTTTTTAGAATGCTTCAGTGTCCTGAGCTTTTAGAAACAAATGTGTATGTGACTTGCTGGCACATTTTCTACAAGCCTATTTCTCAAACACAGACTAGGTGCTGCCACTTCAGTTCTGGTTTCCTCATAACCCTTGTTCCAAATGAATTTTCCTTGACACTTTGTAGCAACCCTATAATGTTTGTTAAGCAATAAATGGAGTTATCAGTTCCCATGTAAATATACGTATTAGTCACCATCTCCAAAATTGGTTTGGAAAAGGGAGGTTGATTTCCTAATGATTGGAGAGACCAAATTGTGGGAATAATTTCCTCTTTGTAGAGTTATCTGTGCTGGAAAGTACCTTACCAGCATTGATTCCTTTCCCAACATTTTTTTCCATATATTTGAAGAAACAGGTTTGGAAAGTTCAATCAATTTACCTAGGTAAGCTTATTAAAGGTAAATAGAGCCAAAGAAACTCAGGAATCATGACAAACCTTTATTAGCTGGAACAATCCACAATAATAAGTGGATCTTAACTGATGGGAAGAGTATGCATGGAGTGCCCTACATTATGCATCAGAATTCAGAATTTCCTTGCTTTACTTTATGGAGTACTAGAGATGAGTTTGAAGGGAATTTTTTTTTTTAATTGTGCTTTAAGTGAAAGTTTACAAATCAAGTCAGTCTCTTATACAAAAAGTTATACACACTTTGCTATGTACTCCTAGCTGCTCTCCCCCTAATGAGACAGCACACTCCTCCTCTCCACCCTGTATTCCCTGTGTCCATTCAACCAGCTCCTGTCCCCCTCTGCCTTCTCATCTCCCCTGCAGACAGGAGCTGCCCAGATAGGCTGATGTGTCTAGTTGAGCCAAGAAGTTCACTCCTCACCAGTATCATTTTCTATCTTATAATCCAGTCCAATCCCTGTCTGAAGAGTTGCCTTTGGGAATGGTTCCAGTCTTGGGCTAACAAAGGGTCTGGGGACCATGACCTCCAGGGTCCCTCTAGTCTCAGTCAGACCATTAAGTCTGGTCTTTTTATGAGAATTTGAGATCTGCATCCCACAGTTCTCCTGCTCCATCAGGGATTCTCTGTTGTGTTCCCTGTCAGGGCAGTCATCGGTGGTAGCTGGGTACCATCTAGTTCTTCCAGTTTCAGGCTGATGTAGTCTCCGGTTTATGTCGGCCTTTCTGTTTCTTGGGCTCATCTTTACCATATGTCTTTGGTGTTGTTCATTCTCCTTTGCTCCACGTGGGTTGAGACCAGTTGATGCATCTTAGTTGGCCGCTTGCTAACGTTTAAGACCCGAGATGCTACTCACCAAAGTGGGATGCAGAACGTTTTCTTAATACATCTTGTTATGCCAGTTGACCTAGATGTCCGCTGAAACCATGATCCCCAGACCCTTGTCCCTGCTACTCTGGCCTTCGAAGCGTTCAGTGGTATTCAGGAAATAAAGGGAAATTTTAATCCAAACAATTATGCCATATAAATTATAATAAGTTTAACTGGCACTTTGTTGAATTAAATATTAACCAAGAATATGATTTTGACTTATTTCTTTTATTCATATTCATTCACTATTACCCCTCACCTGGAAGGTTTCCTGTTTCATTTTATTTTATAGCTTTCTCCCAACTCCACTGCTCGTGCATATCTGTTTCTTGTAAAAGTGATTGGGGGAAGTACTCAAGAGGGGTTGGCATCTGGGAGGAATGACGAGTTCACCTCTTGATTTCCCCACTGTGGAGGTTAGTGGAGAGGAAGTGTGGAGTGTTTGAAGTGATTGAATTTGCTTGGCCATCTGGTCATCAGGAAAAAGGCTGTGTTTTCAATTTCACAGTGAATGAGAAGTTCATTAAGGAAGGAGGGTATTTAGTTTAAGGAAGAAAGAAATCATACTTCATTTCTGCTATCCAGAATTTTAGCTAGCTTCTTAGTTGTAAGAAGAAGGGTCACCTGTGGAAGACTTTGACCATACGTGTAACTATGTAGTGGTGCTGCTGTCTGTATAATAGGGAAAACTTTGGAGGCAATAGTTTGGGAAGATGAACAAACACACAAAGGTAGCCACACAGAATGGAACTGCTCCAGTCCCCTAAGATCTCTTCCCACCCCCGTACAATTTTTCCCCCATTTAACAAGCATTTGTTTTTCTTGCACAGAAGCATTTGGAAGTGGACTTCAGTTGAAAAGTGCATCCTGGCATGATTCAGTGGCCAGTAGCCAGCCCCACGGGTTCCAGCTCTTCCAGGATAGAATGCTCTGGGCAAGGCCTTGACCACTCCTTTGGAAAAACAGAAGGCATTTGGGAAAAGGTTAAGACATGTCAAGCATAAAATGTTTCTAACTATTCATTCAATACTTCCATCATCTGACAGTTGCACATACAGGAAATAAAATGCACTTATCTGGAAAGGAGGGGGCAGTTTTTATAGTCAAGTGTTTGCCTGTTACATTTTGGCCTATATCACATTCCACAACATAAACTATCAAAATTGTCCATCGCCTGGGGAAGGCATAAGCGGGGGCAAGGGGCTGGGAGTCCCCTTTCTTGTGAACATGCTGCTAACAGAAATTCCTGTTTGCTGAAGGAAGGCCCCATCATCTAAGGAGGTATTCTTCTAACATAAAGAAAAGGGAGGAAAAAACGAAAACTGGTTACACTGACCCTCAAGCTCCCAACCCTCCTGAGTTTCTTTGGCTGCCCTGGATGTTCCTTTTTCTCTGATTTATTTCTCCCCGTTGGCAGCCTTTTCCTCTGGGGCCTTCTCTGGAGGCCGTCCGTCTTTTTTCGGTCTGTGCTTGAGGATTTTTCAGCCTTTTCCGTCTTCAGTTTTCTGGGCTTGGGGGCCTCCTTGCTGGGCTCTTTTCTGAGAGTCCTGTTCTCCTTGGCTTTGGCCTCCATTTGGGGTCTCTCCTCAGGGTTCTTTGCCTGCATGGCCTTCTCCTCTTCGGTGTCTTTTTTCTCCTGCGCGCCTCTCTCCTGCTCCTTCTCTGCTGGATCTGGCGGGGCGCTACGCCCACCTCGTCCTGGAGATGGCTCTGCAGTAGCCGCACTCCTCCTGCAGCCCCTCTGCCTTCTTCAGCTCGATGCACGCCGCCGCGGCCTCCTAGAGTCGCCAGACTTCGTGGTGGAGGTGCTGGCGCACGTGTGCAGTGTCCTAGAGCAGGTGCTCCTGCCCGGGCGCACCACTGCGCCACGCATGTCGCCTACCTCGGGCTCGCACAACTCGCCCAGGGCTACCGCACTGCTGCAACTTCGCCCTCCAGGCGGTGGTTGTGCCCCTTGAGCTGCCGCACCTTTTTGATGAATTCGCTGGAAGTGGTCTTTCAGCGCCTGCAGCTGCTCCTCATTGCACGCTCCGTCGCGGTGCAGCCCTCCAGCTGGTTGCTCAGCGTGTCCAGCGATTTGGCGGGCGCCGGGAACCGGCCCGGAGAGGCTCACACGGATCTCAGGGGCACCGTCGCCAATGGACGAAGCTGCTCCACTAGGCGGCCTCATAGCCAGGCCTTGCGGCCCAGTGCGTTCTACAGGCCTCTGCCCTGACGCAACAGCGCTGAACCCAGCGCGCCACCGAAGGTCATTACCGCGAAGCAGGTGCAGGCTGCGGGTGAGCAGTAGGGTGGGCCTTAAACCTGGTGGATGCCACTTTACCCCCTTAAAATTTTCACAGAGAGAAGAAAATGAGTCAAAGAGGTCATGTTTTCTCAGCGCAAGAAAAGAGATCAGAGCTCCTGGTTCCTTAAAGTTTACTGTCAGAGTCTCTGATCTAGGTACCAGTTAGAAAACCATGAATCCAGTATAATTGATTAGCATCTATCCACTCATGTATTTATTGAACTACCTCATGCTTAAAAAGTTAAAACCGGCCCCATGTTTTATTTATCACTTTTTAAATAAAGCATTGAGTTCCAGAGAGAGGCTGTACTGGAAGATCAAGAATAGTTAAAAAAAAAAAAAAAAAATCAACGCAAAAAGCATGAATCATCACTAAACATTGAAATCTGGAGTCTGGCAGAGAGATGGCAATGGACAAGGGTATGAAAAAAATAAAGGCTTGAAAGTGAGTCCACCCCTTGCCACCTGCTAAGGCTCATCAACATCTTTGCAAGTAATTAATATAATTGAGCTTGAGATTCAGCAGCTTGAGACATAAGGATTTTCCAGAACCTGCGATCTACTCCCCCCCCCCCGCAAAATGTAGTTTGTTTCATTCGAGGTACAACTATTCACAGCGTATAGGAAGAAATTTCCGTGACACTTTAAGACACTATAGCCCAGGTGGGCTTTGGTTTCTTAGGAGCGCTTGCCAAGGCAACAATGGAGCCCTGGTGATGCAGTGTTTAAGAGCTATGGCTGCTAACCAAAAGGTGGGCAGTTCAAAAACACTAGCTGCTCCTTGGAAACCCTATGCGGCAGCTCTGCTGTGTCCAACAGGGTCGCTATGAGTCGGAATCAACTCAACAGCAATAGGTTTCGTTTTTTCACCATCAAGGCAAGAGCTCTTTTCGACTTGAAGGCGTCAGTAAGAGGAGAAGGGTGGGGTGAGCAGTGGAATTCGAACAAGAATGGAATATGCAAAGGCATGAAGACCAAAGCTTAATATGCTCCCATACTGTAGACAAAGGTGGTCCCATGGCTGAAGCTCATGGTGGGGAAGGGTCAAGCAGAGGTGAGCTGAGAAATGCTAATTGTCAGGCCATGAAGGGCCTTCATGCCATATGGAGTTAGACTTTCCTCTGAAGATGGTAAAGAGCTTATTGGAGAATTTTAGCAGGCAGCCCTCCTGGTCTACTGACGTTTTGGCTCAGGGTCTTCCCTCTCGGTTCCGAACTCCACCCTCAGCCTGGGTGCACTGCTCCAAGGTGCACAGGGACAGCAGCCCATCCAGCACCCTAGCCTGTAAAGTCTTTTCAGTTCCCACATTTTCCACCTCCACTCCTCTGACTTTGTTCTCATTGAGAACCACTCTGCATCTGAAACTAGAAACTTCCCTATCTCTCAGAGTATAGTAACTCACCATCCTATCTGTTCCCACATTCTGGTTCCCTCACTAAGCTGCTTCTCTGGACTCCCACTGCCTTGATGCCTTTTCATCCAGTCCTTCCCTCTCTCCTGACTTACCTCTCTTTCTTCTCCAGCCTTGACCTATGCAGGGAATGGTTTCATTTGCTTCTCCCTCACTCTCCTGTTGTAGCCACTACACCTCTTTGTTAATGCCAGAGCTTGAACGACTCCAGTGATGTGCTTTCTCTCCTCTTGAAACTGCTCAGCAACACTGAAGAGAAACACACACACTCAAGTGTCATGGTGCTGTAAAAAAATGTGTGACCTCCAGTTTTACTGGACCCAGGGGCTGCTGGGCAGTACTTGTATGTCTCTGGTCAACTCCCTTTCCCATTCCCACAAAGGTTATCTCAGACCTATACAGTTCCGTGGAACCTCCTTACCCAAGCCCATCTCTCAGCAGATGAACTTATCTGTCACTTCACAGTGAAAATCGAGGCTTTCAGGCAAGAACCACCTCGATTTCCTGGTGTTCCTCCCTGTCCTACCCATTTAACTGACCTTGACTGACCACCTAAGAGAGTGTTGGGAACAGATAAAAAGCCCCACAGGCATATACTCTTTGTCTTCAGAATTCATCCAGAGAAACTCTCCCTCTTCTCACTTTTGACTTTTCTGGTACCTTGATTCTTTGCTCCATTTTCCCATTCTCTACCTTTCATTTTCTACCTTGTCAATATGCTGGCTTTGACCTTCACACTCTTCAAGGTCATGTGTTCTGATGTCTGCTCTACACTGGGAGGCAGCAATGGCTGGAGAGACCTGTATCCGGTTTTTGTACCTGTGGCTCAGCTAGATAACAGCCTGTTCAGAATTGCAGAGTCCCTTGAGACTTTGGGGGCTCCATATCTAACACCTGTAGTTCTTACCACTTGCCTCTTAGCAACCAGCTAATTCTTGAAGCAGTTACAAATCCCCAAGACAGCTCCCTGACACTCTCTAGCATACCAAGATAACTGTACAAAAAATAAATAAATAAAGTATTTCAATCAGTTCTGGTCTCTGTGGAGTTGGAGATGCAGTTTGGGTCACCTCCAGGCACATGTACTCCACCATATGGACCAGAAATGATTAGCTCACTACCTAGAACTCTTTGAAGAACAGAGGCCATTACCACCTGCCTTTGACTCCACTTGCCCCCATCCATGGTAGTCCGTTCCATCTTTCAACTTACTCCACCTGCTAAATGTCCAGTCTCAACTCCTGCAGCTGGCCCAACCACTCAGGGTGCACAGCCTAAATAGAATGACTGCATGTGGCTGGGCAGATGATACCAGTCATGGAGAGGTGGGAATGGGAGAAAGAGCAGGGTATTTTTTAGGAGGAAGGTGATGAGAGGTGGTTGTGGTCATGTTAAGTCTCAGGTGCCTGTGTGTCTTAGTTACCTAGTGCTGCTGTAACAGAAATACCACAAGTGGATGGCTTTAACAAAGAGAAATTCTCTCACAGTCTAGGAGGCTAGAAGTCCAAATTCAGGTGCTAGCTCCAGGAGAAGGCTTTCTGTCTCTGTCGGCTCTGGGGGAAGGTCCTTGTCATCAAGCTTCCCTTGGTCTAGGAGTTTCTCAGCACAGAGACCCTGGGTCCAAAGGATGTGCTCTGCTCCTGGTTTTTTGTTCTTGATGGCATGAGATCTCTTGTCTCTCTGCTAGCTTCTCTCTTTTATGCCTCAAAAGAGATTAAATCAAGATACAACCTAATCCTGTAGAAACCCTTGTGGCATAGTGGTTAAGATCTTTAGCTGCTAACAAAAATGTCAGCAGTTCGAATCCACCAGGTACTCCTTGGAAACTCTATGGGGCAGTTCTACTCTGTCCTGTAGGGTTGCTGTGAGTCAGAACTGACTCGAGAACAATGGGTTTTTTGGTTTTCATTAGTTAACTCTGCATTGTTTCATTAGATATCACCAAGTAATTGCTCAGTCACCCAGTTTTCTTTTTTTCTCTCTGTAATGCATAGAGCTGCCCCAGATAATATATGCTTTTCATTCCTTCTCAGTACCAGATTTCCAAGAGAGGTGGTGTCCCTGGGCTAGGAGACCAAACTTTCAGGGATGGTGGCAATAGATCATACATTGATGAAGCCAAGTATGTTTTGCTAAGAATATTGATAAAGCCATTCGTTTTTACTGAGAGCTGTTTTCACTGATAGATGTTCGAATACAAGACCCAAGATAAATATGGATGATCCTGGCATTACTACCTCTGACACTTTCTTTTTTATTACTTTAATTTTTTAATATAGTCAGTAGGTGTGGAATGGGTGCCACACTGCATTTAATTATTTTCCTGTACCTCCTGGAATTGCAGTTGTTAGTTTTATGTACTAATTCTTAAAGGAAAATTTGACTCTTATTTTCTAAATATGGTAGAGTTAAACTTTAATTAACAGGGATGCATGTTTAAGAAGATATGTGGATTAATTGAAATATAGAATTATGGAAACCTTCCTAAAACAGATCTTCACATTTCCCTGCCTTAATAAATTACATTCAGTATGATCTATTTATCTTTCTTTATTAATCTGAATTTTGTCATGCTTCAGGATATGAACAATCAATTATGCTTCTGCTATAATGTATATACAGATGGAGACAGTCATTTCCCTCTCTTTATTTCCAGGACCTAACCTCAGAATTGCATTTAAAACAACAGTGAAAATCCTTTCTATCAATTTGCTCTCTTTTGGTTGCCTCCTTAACCTAAGGGATATATGGGCACTGTCCCAAATTTAATTTCATTGGATATTTAGTTATTTGAGGTTTTAAAAATCATTGTTAATTTTTTTTTCTTCTTTCAATTGGAATGCATTCATTTTAATAAATATGTCTAAGTTGCTGACTAAGCCAAGGAAATGAGTGCTTCCTAAGTTATAAAAAGCAAAAATTTTTTTTTTTTTAACAAAATCCTAGATTAGATTGCCTGTGATGTGAATTTATCTGCTGGATGAATGCTATAATCATCCCTGCCTTTCTCCTAACTCTTCATTCATTGTTGAGGCAATGAATATTTATCAAATGTCTACTACACCTGTCAGATAGCATATGAGATGCTGGGGGACACATAGGTGACAAGTCACAATCTCTGCCCTCAATGTATGTAAAAGACTAGTGGGGCAGCAGACAGGGATTCTCTCTCCAGCATCGCAGGCTGATAGAATGAAGGCTAGATTCCAAGTTCATTGTTCTCAGTCAATAAACAAGCATACTTTTAGCAGCCTTCCTGAAGATTTCAAGTGCTGCATTGGCTACTAAAGTTTGCAAGAGGCTTCAACATACGATGGTTCTAGAACGGTGGTTCTCAAACTCTAGGGTTCCTCAGAATCATCAGAGAAGTTGTTAAAACACAGATTCCTGGGCTCCCCCCTCCGAGGCTCTGATTCAGTAGGAGTGTGTGGGGTGTTGCATTTCTAACAAGTCCCCAGGTGATGCTGATGCTGCTGGTTTGAGGACCTCACTTTGAGAATCACTGGTCTAAAGTATCTTGTTCCTTAATAGACCCTCCTTCCAGTGACGATTATTCTGTTAATAAGAATAACTCACATTTACCGAGCTTTTGTGGAATGTCAAGTATTTTGCCCTTTATATCCATTATTACATTTAACTGTCACAGCAAACTAATAAAACAGGTGTGATTACCATCCTCATTCTACAGCTGAGAAAATGAAAATTTGGAGAGGTTAATCAATTTGCCCAAGGTCACAGAGGTAGTGTCTTAGTTATCTAGTACGGCTATAACAGATATACCACAAGTGAATGGCTTTAACAAAAATTTATTCTCACAGCCTAGGAGGCTAAAAGTCTGAATTCAGGGCATCAGCTCCCAGGGAATGCTTTCTCTCTCTGTCAGTTCTGGGTGAAGGTCCTTGTCACCAATGTTCCCCTGGTCTAGGAGCTTCTCAGTGCAGGGACCCTCGTTCCAAAGGACATGCGCTGCTCCTGGCTCTTCTTTCTTCATGGTATGAGGCCTCTCTACTCATTTTTCTCTTTTATATCTCAAAAGGGATTGACTCAAGATACAACCTAATCATGTAGATTGAGTCCTGCCTCATTAGCATCATAAAGGTTAGGATTTAAAACACATAGGATTAGCACATGAGATTATAAAATGGTGGTCACCTAGCCAAGTTTACAAATATTTTGGGGGGACACAATTCAATCCATAACAGGTAGTAAGTGACAAAGGCTAGGATTTGAACTTAATTTTCCTGACACAGGTCATGCTGCAATCACTATGCTCCTCTCTGATGGTCAGCAGCCATGTGGAGCGATAGAACTGAGCAGTCGTCATCTCCTTGGGAGATACCCGGACGTCTGTTGGACCTGTCTCAACATGCATCTGCACCTAGGGGATTCTGAATAGATGGCTCTCTTGGGAAGGAGATAGCAGAACTTCCTTTAGTAATCTGTTCTAGTGACTAATAAGCTTTTGTGATGGGAAATTTTCTTTTTAATTGGACAAAATGTTTCCGTTTTACAGATTTTTGAAAGCCATTAAGTCATCAAGAATTAGATAACCGTAGCACAGTACACCCAATTGAATTGACCATAGCCCTAGATGAAACAAGGATTTGACAGTGAGGGCTATAACAAGCTCTGCTGCTTTTTCCAGAAGGCCACACACTCCCCTTTCCAGTCTTCCTCCAATTACAGCTCTTCTCAAAAGATGTCTGAAACTTTATTTTGAGCTTTCCTGAGCTTCAGTTAAAGCTTTCTCTATGTATCTTCTGACATAAAAAATAATAATTATCTAGTATATTAATTAATAGTTCTCTCAGGAGGGTTCAGTAATCTTCCCCCACAGGGTGAGGATAATCACACACCATGCATGTGTTCCTCAGCATCCTGGGAAGGGCCATCCGGCTTCCTGACTGGTCAGACAACATTGTCTTGTTGGAGAATTGCTCACATCTGACCTCCCACCAGACTCTGCTCCCAGCACCAAAGGGTGGGAAACCCTTTCAGGTGGAATCGCAGAGGCCCAACCTGCCACCTAATTGGATCTGCTGCTTTTCTCTTTTCCCTTTCTCTTTTTAATTCCTCTATTTACTTTCTCATTTAGAAGAACACTAAATTTGAACCCAGTATACAGAGAATTACATCATTTCTTTTACCCTGTGATTTATGAGTGAACTGAATATTCTGCTATATTCTTTATCCTTTAGAACACTGTTGTAAGTCTTAGCTTTAATGGAACTTGAGGGGCCTCAGCTCTGGCTGTTTATTTGCAAACACATATGATTTCATAGTCAAGCTTTAAAATGTAAGTCTCATCCTAGAGGCCTTTTTGGCAGCCACTTTGACCAAACTATTTAATTAAGCTGCAGGGAGCTTGATTTTATTATTTTTGTTATTAGAAAACAAAACACAGATATACAAAACTACGCAAAATAATTGTGTGGCTTAATGAATTATTCTGAAGCAAATATTCTCGAAACCAGCGCCAACTCAAGAAATAGAAGTTTGTCACCCACCCAGAAGTCCCTTCCCTGTGTCCTATTCTAATCACAGACCCTTCCCCACAAAAGCAGCCATATCATGACTTCGTCGTAATCACTTCTGTGCATTTTTATAGTGTTATCCTGCATCTGTGTATCACTAGCACTACAATTTAGTCTTGCCTTTTTTTTTTTTTTTAATGTGTCTAAGTCTCTTTAATTTGCAGGTACCCTCTCCATCCCTTTCTTTTCATTATAATTTATGTGTGGGAAAACCTAGGCCAAAGTCTGGGTTTTACTGATCGTTAGTCTATTGGTACAATTCAACATGTTCTTCTGTCCTCTGTATGTCCTGAAAATTGGCAGCTGAACCCAGAGACCAGATCAGACTCACATTTACTCCCATTCCAAGGTGTTTGGCAAGACCATAAGAGGCACATGATACCTGGTTGCCTCTCTTTTCATGATAGAAACAGCTCTGATGTTTAATGTTTATGTCTGTTAATTCCTTCAGATTGCAAGATGGCTCTGTTACCCTTCCCTGTTTTGCTCTGAACTTCCTTTTCCCTGTCTCTGTTATCTCTATTTGGCTCAATTTTGATTCCACCCCAGCAGCCCTGGTCTAGAAGGCAGTTATGGTGAGCCTGTGTTGGGAATTCATAGGGACCCCCTTCATTTTTTCTTCCCATAGGTCCCTTGTACTGGCTATTGGAGAGGACAAAATCTTCCCAGTGTCAGCTGCTGCTCTCAAATTGGTCATTCTTATTTTCCAGTGAATAGCTGTTGTCTGTTGTGTGGTTTTCCTGTTCTTAGATCTGTAAGTTTGAGCCCATTGCTTCCCCCTTCCTCCTGCATAGGTGGGCTATCATGCAGTTGAGCATTGGTAGTTTGTCTCCATTCGTATTTTGGAGTTTATGGGATACGTTGAACATCTAGTTTTGTTATAAATGTTGTCCATGGGTTTTGGGGCTTGCCATCTTGTTGTTCTATTTTCATGTGCTGATTCGGAGAGATTGAAACACTATGCTGCCACTAGTGCCATCTTCCCAGGATCCTCCTCTTGCAGGGGGCTTTCGATAAATGTTCACTCTGCTTCTCACTTAGAGCAGGGAGAACTATTTTAGCCTCCCTGCTGGAGAACTTTAAAAGTGTTTTTGAAGGAGAACTCTCTCCCCAATCCTTGGCCTACTCAAGACTCCCTTTTTTGTTTACCCCCTCTACACTCCCCAGAGGAGCCCTGGTGGCACAGTGGTTAAGAACTCGGATGCTAACTGAAAGGTTGGCAGTTCAAACCCACCAGCCACTCCACAGTAGAAAGACATGGCATTTTTGCTTCTGTAAAGATTTACAGCTTTAGAAATTGTATGTGGCAGTTCTACTCTGTCTTATAGGGATGCCATGAGTCGGAATCAACTCAATAGCAGTGGGTTTGTTGGTTTTGAGGACTCTCCCCAGGCAGGTTTTAGCAGGATGGGCAGGGGAAGGGACATGTATGCTTTAGAGTTGAACAGTGTGTTGGGAGAGTGGGAACATTTTTCCTGCCTCGTTCTCCATAGGACTGAACTAAAGGTGAGTTAGAGCAGAATGTTTCAGATATGAAAGCTGTTTCTTAGAGCAGAAGGCTTCAGAGATGAAGGCTGTTTATGTCCCAACTGGAGCTTCAGTGATTTTTCTGTATTCATTGTCCAGCTTTTGCATGCATATGAGGCGATTGAAAATACCATGGCTTGGGTCAGGCACACCTTAGTCCTTAAAGTGACATCCAAGAGATGTTTTGCAGCAGATTTGCTCAATGCAATGCGTCCTTTGATTTCTTGACTGCTGCTTCTATGGGCATTGATTGTGGATCCAAGTAAAATGAAATCCTTGACAACTTCAATCTTTTCCCCATTTATCATGATGTGACTTATTGGTCTAGTTTTGAGGATTTTTGTTTTTTTTATGTTGAGGTGTAATCCATACTTAAGACTATTGTCTTTGATCTTCATCCGTAAGTGCTTCAAGCTTTCTTCAATTTCAGCAAGCAAGGTTGTGTCAGCTGCATATTACAGGTTGTTAATGAGTCTTCTGCAATCCTAATGCCACATTCTTCTTCATATAGTCCAGCTTCTTGCATTAGTTGGTCAGCATACAGATTGAGTAAGTATGGTGAAAGGATGCAATCCTGACACACACCTTTTCTGACTTTAAACCACAGAGTATCCCCTTGGTTTGTTTAAACTACTACCTCTTGGTCTACATATAGGTTCCTCATGAGCACAATTAAATGTTCTGGAATTCCCATTCTTTGCAATGTTACCCATAATTTATTATGATCTCCACATTCGGATGTCTTTGCATAGTCAATAAAACACAGGTGAACATCTTCCTGGTATTCTCTGCTTTCAGCCAAGATCCATCTGACATCAGCAATGATATCCATTGTTCCACGTCCTCTTCTGAATCTGGCATGAATTTCTGACAGTTTCCTGTTGGTGTACTGCTGCAACTGCTTTTGAATGATCTTCAGCAAAATTTTACTTGCGTGTAATATTAATGATGTTATTTGATAATTTCTGCATTCTGCTAGATCACCTTTCTTTGGAATGGGCACACATACGGATCTCTTCTGGTCGTTTGGCTAGGTAGCTGTCTTCACATTTCTTGGCATAGACAAGTAAACACGCCCAGCACTGCATCCTGTTATTGAAACATCTCAAATGATATTCCATCAATCCCTGGAGCCTTGTTTTTCGCCAGTGCCTTCAGTGCAGCTTGGACTTCTTCCTTCAGTACCATTAGTTCTTGATCATATGCTTCCCCCTAAAATGGTTGAACATCAACCAATTCTTCTTGGTACAGTGACTCTGTATATTCTTTCCATCTTCTTTTGATGCCTCCTACATCATTCAGTATCTTCCCTGTAGAATTTTTCAATGCTGTAACTCAAGGCTTGACTTTTTTCTTCAGATCTTTCAGCTTGAGAAATGCTGAGTGTGTTCTTTTCTTTTAGTTTTCTCACTTCACGTCTTTGCACGTTTCATTATAATACTTTACTATATCTTCCTGATCTGCCCTTTGAAATCTTCTGTTTTGCTCTTTTACTTTATCGTCTCTTCCTTTTTGCTTTAGGTACTCTACGTTCAAGAGCAAGTTTCAGAGTTTCTTCTGATATCCATTTTGGTTTTTTATTTATTTCCTGTCTTTTTAACAACCTTTTGATTTCTTCTTGTATGATATCCTTGATGTAATTCCACAACTTATCTGGTCTTCAGTCATTAGTGTTCAATGCGTCAAATCTTGTCTTGAGATGGTCTCTAAATTCAGGTGGGATATACTCAAGGTCATATTTTGGCTGTCATGGACTTGGTCTAATTTTCTTCTGCTTCATTTTGAACTTGCATGTGAGCAATTGATGGTCTGTTCCAGTCGGCCCCTGACCTTGTTCTGACTGATGATACTGAGCTTCTCTATTATCTTCTTTCCATAGAAGTAGTTGACTTGATTCCTGTGTATTCCACCTGGTGAAGTCTACATGTATAGCTGCTGTTTATGTTGTTGAAAAAAGGTATTTGCAATGAATAAGTCACTGGTCTTGCAATATTCTACCATGCTATCTTGTGTTGTTTCTGTCAGCAAGACCGCACTTTCCAACTACCAATCCTTCTTCTTTTTTTCCCCAACTTTTGCATTCCAGTCACCAGTAAGTATCAGTGCATCTTGATTACATGTTTGATCATTTGCAGACTGCAGAAGTTGGTAAAAACTTCAGTTTCCTCATCTTTGGCATTAGCATTTGGTGCATAAATTTGAATTGATAAATTTGTCAGTCTGTTATACTGTGGTGGCTTGCGTGTTGCTGTGATGCTAGCAGTTGTGCCACCGTTATTTCAAATAAAAATAACAGCAGGGTCACCATGCTGGACAGGTTTCAACATAGCTTCCAGACTAAGGCAGGCTAGCAAGAAGGACCTGGTAGCCTACTTCTGAAAAAATTGGCCAGTGAAAATCTTATGCATGGCAGTGGAACATTGTCTGGTATAGTGCTGGAAGATGAGCCCCTCAGGTTGGAAGGCACTCAAAATACACCTGGGGAAGAGCTGCCTTCTCAAAGAGGAATCAGTGTTAATGATGTGGGTAGAGTCAAGCTTTTGGGACCTCCATTTGCTGGTGGTAGCCCTGGTGGTACAGTGGGTAAGAGCTCAGCTGCTAACCAAAAGGTCAGCAGTTTGAATCCACCAGCCACTCCTGGGAAACTCTGTGGGGCAGTTCTACTCTGTCTTATAGGGTTGCTATGAATTGGAATCTACTTGATGGCAACAGGTTTGGTTTAGGTTTTTTGGGTTTTTTTGATGTGGCACAATTTAAAATGAGAAGAAACAGCTGCAAACATCCATTAATAACTAGAATGTGGAATGTATAAAGCATGAATCTAGGAAAATTGGAAATCATCAAAAATGAAATGGACCACATAAGGATTGATATTTTAGGCATTAGCGAGCTGAAATGGACCGATATTGGCCATTTTGAATCAGACGATCATATGGTCTACTGTGCCAGGAATAACATATTGAGGAGGAATCACATTCATCATCGAAAAGAACATTTCAAGATCTGTCCTAAAGTACAGTGCTGTCAGCGATAGAATAACATCCATATGCCTACAAGGAAGAAGTTTCCTAGACACATCCAAACACCTTGAGGGACAGAGTTGCTGGGGCTTAGGGCTGGAGACCATAGTCTCAGAGGACATCTAGGTCAATTGGCATAACAGTTCATAAAGAAAATGTTCTACATCCTGCTTCGGTGAGTAGCATCTGGTGTCTTAAAAGCTTGCAAGTGTCCATCTAAGATACTTCTACTGGTCCCATCCTGTCCAGAGCAAGGGAGAATGAAAAAAAAAAAAAAACCAAAGACGCAAGGGAAACATTAGACCAAAGGCTAAAGGACCACATAGCTATAGTCTTTATCAGCCTAAACCCAGAAGAAGTAGATGGGTACCCAGCTACCAACACTGACAGTTCTGGCAGAGATAACAATAGAGAGTCCTGGACAAAGCAGGAGAAAAATGTAGAACAAACTTCAAATTCCAAAAAAAAAGGCCAGACTTACTGGTCTGACAGAGACTTGAGGAACCCCCAAGGCTATGCTCCCTGGACATCCTGCTATCTCAGAACTGAAGCAACTCCTGAAGCCCACTTTTTCAGACAAAGATTTGGCAGACCTATAAAACAAATAATAACACACCTGAGGAATGTGCTTTTTAGTTCAGTCAAATATACAAGACCAAATGAGCAACTCCTGTCCAAAAGCCAAGAGGAGAAGACAGGAAAGGACAGGAAAACTAGACAAATGGGCACAGGAACCAGGGTGGAAAGGAGAAGAGTGTTTTCACATTGTGGGGATTGCAACTGATGTCACAAAACCATGTGTGTATAAATTTCTAAATGAGAAACTTGAGCTGTAACCTTTAACCTAAAGCACAATAAAATTAAACAAACAGCTTTTCTGGGGCTAATATTACACTTCCAGGTGGAGATAGGCACCACTCAGGGAAACTTCTCTGGTCTGAGAAGCCTTTTCAATGTTCATATTCATGGGGTGAAAATTGGAAAGGTCTAGGATTTTAACCCCATTACAAAGACTAACCTCAGGAGTGTAAGGACATAGCAGCCCATCCGAGGCAGCTTTCTTCCTCACTCCCACCTCTGGTGTGAGGCAGTACTGTGATTGAAGTCGGCCTGTGTCCTCCCCAGGTCAATGAAGGACCACCTACTTGCCAGGCACTGTAGTTTCTCTGTGCAGGTGTGGGAAGTCTCCCAAAGCCAAACACTGTTCTGCTTGGGGCCATTGCTGACAGCTACAGCTCCTGAGTTTCAGACCAGGCCAGAAGGCCCCCTTTGGTTGGCATTTCCTTTATTAGCCAGGAGCCTACAAACAAGCAGCCCTTCTACCGAATGCTAGCATTTGGTGTTTGGCTGGAAAGTGTCTCTTGGTGACCTTTATTTGCACTGACCTGCATATAATAGTAAGTTTCCTTAGTGAGGAGGAGGCAGGAGGAGGTAAAGGGCATAAGTGAAGGCTGCGCATTAACTGTGAGAACTTAAATATAGGATGAGCGGCCGGCTCTGGCAACCTCATTTCCGCTGCTCTTTATGAAGGGACAGTGTATCATTACCACTCTGGCCAGGCACCACCGCAGGGGCACTTACAAGTTTAAAGATTTTAGAGATTCATCAGCCAGTGTTCTTCAGAGGTCCCTAAGACAGGAGGGCATGCCTGGTAACTATGGGAGGGGTTAAAATTTCAGAGTATAGGGAAGGTTGCCAACTGGCAGCCTGCCGATGAGTTTTACTTGGACCCAAGAGAATTTAGAATAAAAAAAAATTAATTGCCAACATTTAACTATCAGGAGACTTCATGTTTAAAAAAGAAAAAGTGAATTTTTGGCTTCTCTTGAAAAACCAGAGTCATGGCAGCAGCTGGTTGGGGCTGAGTGGTAGCTGCCCCCTAGTTTTGGGGCCTGTGTGCTCCTGGTTGTTGTAGTCCCCTCATTCTCCTCTACCATCACTTTTTCTCTTTCTCCTGGATCATTCAGCATACAACGCTAATGTTCTTTCTCCTGTCCTAAAAAATTTGGCCTTTTCTTAACCTCACTCTCCCTACCATCAAACTCCTCCCATTTCTTTTTCCTGAAAAGAGTTGATCAGGCTCTCTGTCTCCATTCCTTTACTCCGCAGTCTCCCAAATGCGCCCCCCTACTGCTCTACCACAACACCAGTGACACTGTGTCTCACTTTTCATCTGAGTCAGCCTGTGAGCAGCCTGTGACATGGACAGATGTTTGCTCCCTCATGGTGTTTACTCTTTGCTCACTTGCCCTCCAGGTACCAAACACTCCTGGGTCTCCTCCTGACTCTGGGGCAGCTCCTTTTCAGCCCAAGTTTGCAGGCTTCCCTTTCCCCAGCCTCTTAGCTTAGAGGGTCTGCTCTCTGCTCTTAGTCCTTATCTCTCCTCATACACCCTTTGTGATCTCTTTCAGTCTCATGGCTTTAAAAAACATTTGTGTGCTGAGTTCCAAGTGTATCTCTCCAGCTCAGGCCTCCTGTCTGGACTGCAGTTCTAGATCCAGTTGCCTACCCACCATTTCCTCTAAAGGTCTAACAGACCTCTCCTTTCTAGCACATCCTAAGCTGAAATCTTCGTCTTTTGCCGTTTGCCAGCCATCTTCTGTGTCTCTCTCTATATCCACTCTCTACCATCTCCCTCGCCCACTTTCTGCCCTGGGAGAGTGACTTGTAGGGACTACACCACCCTCTGCCTTCTGGTTGGGTTTGACCAGTACAAATCCCAGCAGGAGAGGAGGGAAACAGGAGAATGAGGCCAGGGTGTTTATTCCTATGGCTCCCTCTCCACAGAGCTGGTAAGTAAGTCAAGGCAGCCATCGCTACATGAGTCTTTACTTTATGGGTCTAGTAACTGGCCCCTTCAGGTCTAGGGCTGGTCACTGCCTTGGGGTGTCACACCTTGCCTACACCTTTGTAAATGGTCTCTTCATTAAACCCTCCATGAATTATCCCAGTTGAAGTGTGCTGTCTGTTTTCTGCTGGGACTCTAACTGTACCTGCCACTGTTGCCCTTTTTATTTGAAGAGATGTTATTGAGAATGACCATGGTTTATGTAAAGACAGTTAGAAAGGCAGATGTGTGTCCATTTTTTAATGTTATACTTTGGTGGAAGCCTGAAGGGAAAGCAGAGCCACATAGTGATTCCACTAAATATCTGTGACTAGACCTTCACCCAAGAGGACAGACAACAATTCAGAAGCAAATGCAAATGAGATAAAAAAGCATTTCCCTTGAATAACAGCTCTGCTGCACATGCCAGCCTCAGACTCATGTGGTCTGCTCCAGCTGGGAGAATGTAATTGTGATTCACAGAAACCTTTGAAGAAAGCTGCAAACTGCATTCCTATGCACTTCCAAACGTTTTGCCAAGATACGTGTAGAAGAGGAATATTGCATCCCTTGCTCTGAAGAGTAGGCATTGATTTAGCTGCCAGAGACAGAAGAAGGCAGAATCATTATTAATTTATCCTCAGACACTGACCCAAGCCGTTCAATAAGCAGGAGGCCCTGTGCAAGGATTGTGTTTCCCTGATGCCATTGTTTACTCTTGTTGTTAATGCTATTTATATGCTCAGCAAAAACTTAAGATCTCAGCTTGTTAATGCTTTACTTTCTTTTTGCATCTGAGTCAGTATAAAAGGAAAAAATACGGTAGTTCAGCTACTGGTGATGGTTGGGACAATAAGAGAAGGGGAGGCTTCCCTCTGATGTAGAATTGTAAAGTAGGCAGAGGTTTTATCGCTAATCTCACTTCCACTTCCTGTTCCTTTTCCCGCACCCCTCTCAGAACTCCTTGTTACTTCTAGCTACTGGGATTTATATACAACCCTGTTTTGTTTTGTTTTTTCCTGCAAATAAAACAATCTGATAAATGTATTAATAATGCCAAGGCTTCAGAAATAAGATCTACAGACTTTTCCAAGGGCATTTTCATTTTGAAAACTACAAGACAAAAAAAAAAAGACATATAAAACTTAAATGAAGATGAAATAAGTATCAGTTATTATAATCTTTTGAGTCGAAAATTATTTTTGAAAGTTCTGTTTATAAGAGGCTCATGTAAAGGCACATGTTTCAGAAAAGGCAAATAATCAGGGAGACAAAGATTTGTGTAGGAGGTATAGTCTAGAATGATTTACTCACGTGGAAGCAACAAAAATATCCTACAATAGAGGAATAGTCATAAATTATGATACACCCATACAGTAGTTAAATAAGTTCTTATACACCCTTATGCATGCATCAAATATTATCTTTTCAAAGTATATTTGAACACATAGGAAACTGTTCAAGGTAAAATGTTAGTTGAAAAAGCAAGATATTTAATTATATGTTTCACATTATTTCTGTTTTGGTTATGTGTGTGTGTGTGTGTGTGTGTGTGTGTGTAGAGGAAAACCTGGTGTTATAGTGGTTAAGAGCTCAGCTGCTAACCAAAAGGTCAGCAATTCATATTCACCAGGTGCTCCTCGGAAACCCCATGGGGCAGTTCTACTCTGTCCTGTAGGGTCACTATGAGTTTGAATCAACTCAATGGCAACAGGTTTGGTTTTGGTTATGTGTATAGATATATATATATGTGTGTGTATGTACATATATGCACACCTATATTAATAGATTAAAAAATTCAGAGGGCATAGGCCAAAATGCTAGCAATGATTATCTTTGGGTGATAGATTACAGATGATCAATATTTGGTTTTTTATAAATTTTTTTTGCAATAAGAATATAAACGTGTTAATTTTATAATTAAATATGGAAAAGTTACTCTTAAAAGGAATATTAAAAGATGGTATTAAAAAGACTGGGTTATAGAAGACATCAAGGAGGGAATAAGGAAATTCATAGAATGCAATGAGAATGAAAATACTTCCTATCAAAACCTCTGGGACACTGCAAAAGCAGTGATCAGAGGCGAATTTATATCGATAAATGCACACATACAAAAAGAAGAAAGAGCCAAAATCAGAGAACTGTCCCTACAACTTGAACAAATAGAAAGTGAGCAACAAAAGAATCCATCAGGCACCAGAAGAAAACAAATAATAAAAATTAGAGCTGAACTAAATGAATTAGACAACAGAAAAACAATTGAAAGAATTAACAAAGCCAAAAGCTGGTTCTTTGAAAAAATTAACAAAATTGAAAAACCATTGGCTAGACTGACTAAAGAAATACAGGAAAGGAAACAAACAACCCTAATAAGAAACGAGAAGGGCCACATCACAACAGACCCAACTGAAATTAAAAGAATCATATCAGATTATTATGAAAAATTGTACTCTAACAAATTTGCAAACCTAGAAGAAATGGATGAATTCCTGGAAAAACACTGCCTACCTAAACTAACACAATCAGAAGTAGAACAACTAAATAGACCCAGAACAAAAAAAGAGGTTGAAATGGTAATCAAAAAACTCCCAACAAAAAAAAAGCCCTGGCCCGGAGAGCTTCACTGCAGAGTTCTACCAAACTTTCAGAGAAGAGTTAACACCACTACTACTAAAGCTATTTCAAAGCATAGAAAATGATGGAAAACTACCTAACTCATACTATGAAGCCACCATATCCCTGATACCAAAACCAGGTAAAGACATCACAAAAAAAAGAAAATTATAGACCTATATCCCTCATGAACATAGATGCAAAAATCCTCAACAAAATTCTAGCCAATAGAATTCAACAACATATCAAAAAAATAATTCACCACGACCAAGTGGGATTTATACCAGGTATGCAAGGCTGGTTTAATATTAGAAAAACCATTAATGTAATCCACCATATAAATAAAACAAAAGACAAAAACCACATGATCTTATCAATTGATGCAGAAAAGGCATTTGACAAAGTCCAACACCCATTTATGATAAAAACTCTCACCAAAATAGGAATTGAAGGAAAATTCCTCAACATAATAAAGGGCATCTATGCAAAGCCAACAGCCAACATCACTCTAAATGGAGAGAGCCTGAAAGCATTTCCCTTGAGAACGGGAACTAGACAAGGATGCCCTTTATCATTGCTCTTATTCAACATTGTGCTAGAAGTCCTAGCCAGAGCAATTAGGCTAGACAAAGAAATAAAGGGCATCCGGATTGGCAAGGAGGAAGTCAAATTATCTCTGTTTGCAGATGACATGATCTTATACACAGAAAACCCTAAGGACTCCTCCAGAAAACTACTGAAACTAATAGAAGAGTTTGGCAGAGTCTCAGGTTATAAAATAAACATACAAAAATCACTTGGATTCGTCTACATCAACAAAAAGAACATCGAAGAGGAAATCAGCAAATCAATACCATTCACAGTAGCCCCCAAGAAGATAAAATACTTAGGAATAAATCTTACCAAGGATGTAAAAGACCTATACAAAGAAAACTACAAAGCTCTACTACAAGAAATTCAAAAGGACATACTTAAGTGGAAAAACATACCTTGCTCATGGATAGGAAGACTTAACATAGTAAAAATGTCTATTCTACCAAAAGCCATCTATACATACAATGCACTTCCGATCCAAATTCCAATGTCATATTTTAAGGAGATAGAGAAACAAATCACCAACTTCATATGGAAGGGAAAGAAGCCCCGGATAAGCAAAGCATTACTGAAAAAGAAGAAGAAAGTGGGAGGCCTCACTCTACCTGATTTCAGAACCTATTATACAGCCACAGTAGTCAAAACAGCCTGGTACTGGTACAACAACAGGCACATAGACCAGTGGAACAGAATTGAGAACCCAGATATAAACCCATCCACATATGAGCAGCTCATATTTGACAAAGGCCCAGTGTCAGTTAATTGGGGAAAAGATAGTCTTTTTAACAAATGGTGCTGGCATAACTGGATATCCATTTGCAAAAAAATGAAACAGGACCCATACCTCACACCATGCACAAAAACTAACTCCAAGTGGATCAAAGACCTAAACATAAAGACTAAAACGATAAAGATCATGGAAGAAAAAATAGGGACAACCTTAGGAGCCCTAATACAAGGCATAAACAGAATACAAAACATTACCAAAAATGACGAAGAGAAACCAGATAACTGGGAGCTCCTAAAAATCAAACACCTATGCTCATCTAAAGACTTCACCAAAAGAGGAAAAAGACCACCTACAGACTGGGAAAGAATTTTCAGCTAGGACATCTCCGACCAGCGCCTGATCTCTAAAATCTATATGATTCTGTCAAAACAACCACAAAAAGACAAACAACCCAATCAAGAAGTAGGGAAAGGATATGAACACACACTTCACTAAAGAAGATATTCAGGCAGCTAACAGATACATGAGAAAATGCTCTCGATCATTAGCCATTAGAGAAATGCAAATTAAAACCACGATGAGATTCCATCTCACTCCAACAAGGCTGGCATTAATCCAAAAAACACAATAAATGTTGGAGAGGCTGCGGAGAGATTGGAACTCTTATACACTGCTGGTGGGAATGTAAAATGCTACAACCACTTTGGAAATCTATCTGGCGTTATCTTAAACAGTTAGAAATAGAACTACCATACAACCCAGAAATCCCACTCCTTGGAATATACCCTAGAGATACAAGAGCCTTCATACAAACAGATATATGCACACCCATGTTTATTGCAGCTCTGTTTACAATAGCAAAAAGCTGGAAGCAACCAAGGTGTCCATCAATGGATGAATGGGTAAATAAATTGTGGTATATTCACACAATGGAATACTACGCATCGATAAAGAACAGTGACGAATCTGTGAAACATTTCATAACATGGAGGAACCTGGAAGGCATTATGCTGAGTGAAATCAGTCAGAGACAAAAGGACAAATATTGTATAAGATCACTATTATAAGATCTTGAGAAATAGTATAAACTGAGAAGAACACATACTTTTGCGGTTACGAGGGGGAGAGGGAGGGAGGGAGAGGGTTTTTTACTGATTAATGAGTAGATAAGAACTGCTTTAGGTGAAGGGAAGGACAACACTCAATACATGGAAGGTCAGCTCAATTGGACTGGACCAAAAGCAAAGAAGTTTCTGGGATAAAATGAATGCTTCAAAGGTCAGTGGAGCAAGGGCGGGGGTTTGGGGACTATGGCTTAAGGGGACTTCTAAGTCAATTGGCAAAATAATTCTATTATGAAAACATTCTGCATCCCACTTTGATGTGTGGCATCTGGGGTCTTAAGTGCTAACAAGCGGCCATCTAAGATGCATCAATTGGTCTCAACCCACCTGGATCAAAGGAGAATGAAGAACACCAAGGTCACACGACAACTAAGAGCCCAAGAGACAGAAAGGGCCACATGAACCAGAGACCTACATCATCCTGAGACCAGAAGAACTAGTTGGTGCCCGGCCACAATCGATGACTGCCCTGACAGGAAGCACAACAGAGAACCCCTGAGGGAGCAGGAGATCAGTGGGATGCAGACCCCAAATTCTCACAAAAAGACCATACTTAATGGTCTGACTGAGACTAGAGGAATCCCAGTGGTCATGGTCCCCAAACCTTCTGTTGGCCCAGGACAGGAACCATTCCCGAAGACAACTCATCAGACATGAAAGGGACTGGACAGTGGGTAGGAGAGAGATGCTGATGAAGAGTGAGCTACTTGTATCAGGTGGACACTTGAGACTGTGTTGGCATCTCCTGTCTGGAGTGGGGATGGGAGGATAGAGAGAGTGGGAAGCTGGCAAAATTGTCACGAAAGGAGAGACTGGAAGGGCTGACTCATTAGGGGGAGAGCAAGTGGGAATACAGAGTAAGATATATATAAACTTATATGTGACAGTCTGATTTGTAAACGTTCACTTGAAGCTCAATAAAAGTTAAAAAAAAAAAAGATGGTATTGATTAACAAAATGGTGGAATTTCAGCAGCAGAGAGTGGGCATTTTAATGTGTGTGAGAGCCTTCAATTATATTTTATAAAAGAGACAATAGTAATTTACAACAGATTTCATAGAATAGTAATAATGAACCTTTATTGTGTCATTACATTTGCCAGGCACTAGCGTACTTTATATTCATTGTTTCTCTCTTAATCTTCTTAATAACACAATGATGGTAGGTACTAGAATTATCCTGAAGAGGCAACTAGCATTTAGAGAAGATACTGGTTCGGGTAAAACTAATTGCTATAACATAAACCTGAAATTGTATTGGATTAACAAAGAGAAGATTATTCCTCTACCATTTAAAAGTTATTTCTTAATCATGTAAAATCCCATTGGTAGCACCAGTGAGGGTGGTGGGGGGACTGCACCCCAACACTGATAGAGGCCCTGCTTCCTCCAACTCATGGCTTCCGTGGTTGCCCTGGATATCCACATCCAGGCAGCAACCAGGGTAATTGAGATAGTGGAGGACTGAGGTTTTTATGGGCCAGCCCTGGGAATGGTACATATAATTTCCCTGTACATTCCAGTGGTCACTTCTAACTGCGAGGTAGTCTAGGAAATAGAATCTAGTTTTATCTCCAGGAGGAAAGGAAAACAAGCTGGTGAACAGCTTGATAATTACACAGCTTGATAGTAAGTAAGTGATGAAACCAGGATCTGAACGCAGGCGGTCCTGTTTCAAAGCTGACCACCATCTTAACCGCAGAGCTATACATTCACATTACAGAGGACTGAAAGTTTAAAAACTGACTCCCTTAGGTATTGGCTTATAGAGCAGCAGTCATTTTCTTTGAAAATGAGATATTCAACCTTTTACTTTTACTTACTTTTAAAAAGTAGGTATTACTTTGTTTTCAAAAAAGAGACAGATTTAAAAGGATAGGAGGGATACATTGCCAAGGATGAATACTCTAGAGTGGGACAAACATCCAATAATTGTACCTAGGATATGCTGAGATGTGCCCAAAAAAGAAAAAATGCTTTAAACATTGTAATGCAAGAAGAACAACATGTTATGATTTGATGACAAAGAAAAAGAAAATTGCTTAACACATTCTATCTAGAATAGTCTTCAAATAAGAAACGGCAGAATAAACATAATTAAGAAGGAATTGGACCTAAATGAGATGCAAAATAACTATGAGAGTAGAGTTCCTTGTTTTATAAAATGAGTTCCAGGGTGTCTATTTCATGAAAATTGACTAGGCACACACATTTGCCTTCTATTACTCCCAAAGACCATAAAATAAAGGTGTAGAAGTATAAAAAATAGAAACCTGTACAGGGAAGGGAATGGAACTGGGGCTCATAAAAGAATGAAAGATTTCAACAAGTTTCTGGAAGACGGAGAGTGATTGACAATGAGTTAACAGATGTGAGGCAGTGAGAGGACAACAGCCTAGCACCAGTTGCAGGGGATGAGGGAGCCATCTGCCTAGTGGAGGCTTTGGGTTGAGAGTTAGCAGGTCCTGTGGATGGTAGGCATGTGTACTGGAACTGAAAATGGCGGCAGACTATTGAAGATCTGTATATATGTACCTTTAACTATATCACCATACAGCTAATATGAATTAACTGTACCTGTCCACTCCATGTGGTCCAACACCCTTCTTTGAAGAAATCCAGTGAACTGATAGGAGAAAAGTAGGCTTCTGGTGTGGATGTTGGTTCCCCAGGATAAAATTTTCCCCCTGACATTTGGGTAGTCCATAACCTAACCAGTTCTCATGTTCCTGCGCCACACAGTACCACCAGTCATAATTCTATCCTAAAGGAGGAATCTAGCCAGCACACAGACCTACTTACACAATAGCGACTGAGCTTTTCTCTCTTAAATATAAACAGACAACTAAAGTATCAGGCATATGAAGGAAAACAAATGCATGAAAAAGAATGAACAATATTAAAAATGTCCCTAGAAGGGCCAATCAGAAATAGATTAAATTAAAAAAAAAAAAGTAAGCTAAAACAAAAAGTCCTCTGCTAATTTCAGAAGATTTGAAATGTTATTACAGCCTTAAATCAAGAACAGGATACTATGAAAAGGAATAACCTGGTGGGTGTGGGGGGGGTCTCTGGGAAAAAGAGTCTAGGTTTTTTACAATGCATAACCTAAGGCAGGATTAAGATACTAACACTTTATTTGAAAGATGTGAGCCCAGGGCAATGACATGAAGAAGCAGGAAAGTGAGTCAAGGAAAGAAAAAGCAATGCATTGTGATATATCATCATGCTGACTATCACATCATAACAAATCGCAAAGAGATACAGCAGATCATATAGGTGAAACCACACCTCAGAGTAGTCAATGGAAAAGAGAAAGAAGGGGAAGTGTATTTGCCATATTCCCTTCCATTTCTTGTTCCTATTTACTACATGGGGATCTGACTCTCTTGCACTTCTGTGTTGGATTGTCTTGCCCTTTGGCAGCCTCTTGGGGAGCCAGATGAAACATGCCCATGGTGGTGTTTAATCGCAGTCCAATAAAGAAGGGCAACTGGTAAGGATGGAGTGCCAACCAAGTGAGAAAAAGAAAAAGGTGGTAATAGGGAATCTTAGGAGGTACCCAGAAGACTAGTAGAACAGAAAGTAGGATTGAGAACTTGGAAAAAAGTTGAAGCTATGGTAAATACAAATAACTGGAAAAAAAAAAGAAAAGAAATGAGAAGCTTCCAGAGAAAATAAACAGGGTAATGTACAAAACTTACAAGAAAGACATGCTTGAAATATGAAGGAAAGTGTGGCAGAAATTTAGGCAAACAGTGAAGTATAAGAAAATGTATACATTTGATCAAGGAATATTCACCTTTTAAGTAGCCCAGAATTTGCGGACATTGTACCAGAAGAGGGGGAATGTAATCTTAACACACTGCTTGGCTAAGCATTGAATAATTTTTACATAGTCATAATTATCTAAATTGATTATCATCCTGTGGACAAAACATAGAAGACCTGGTATGGTTGCAGGAGAGAATTTAAATGTAAATGATTTGTCAATATAAAACTCAAAATGTAACTGACATAAGGTGGAATGTGGGTAGGAGTAGGAAACATCAAGATAAGATGTCTAAATATCCTATGCAAAGAAATGGAGATTTTACTATTATTTAATGTTACAGTAGTAATCATAGAAAAACTAATAAAATAAAATAAAACATAGAGAAGAGGAGAAAGGGATAGTATTAAAAAAAATCCTTATCTGTCATATCAGGAAGTCAATACAAAATGCTAAATTTGATAAATTAAGAAATAGAGTTTCTTGATTTTATTTAGCAAATTATCCAGAGGAGATAAATAACTACCAGAAGAATAAAAATATCAATACTAGAAGAGTTTGCCAATAGGTAGTGCCCCTAGGGGTGGAGAAGGGGTCAGTAGTTTGTAAGGTTTTCAGCACTCTTTGACTTGCGCATGTATTATCTTGATGAAAAGTAAAATCAGTTCAAGTCTCTAGGTTTTCTTATTTTTGTGTGTACGATATTTGCCAGAGAGCCTGTAAGCATGTAGATTTTTGGAGTAGCATCTGGGATCTTGACAGCTTGTGAGTGGCCATCTAAGATACATCTAATGGTCCTACCCTGTCTGGAGCAAAGGAGAATGAAGAAAACCAAAGACACAAGGGAAAGATTAGTCCAAAGGACTGATGAACCACTACTACTACAACTTCCAGTAGACTGAGCCCAGAACAACTAGATGGTGCATAGCCACCAACGACAGCTCTGAGAGGAATCTCAATAGAGGGTTCCAGAGCTGGAGAAAAATGTAGAACAAAATTCAAACTCAAAAAAAAGACCAGAGGTACTGGTCTGACAGACACTGGAGAAACCCTGAGAGTATGGCCCCTAGACACCCTTTTGTGTCAGTACTGAGGTCACTCCTGAGGTTCACCCTTCAGCCAAAGATTTGACAGGCCTATAAAACAAACGGATGGAACACTGGAAGTGCTCACTCGTCTGTGTCAAGAAACTTGGAAGAGAGCTACCTTGCCAACCAACTGGAAGAGATCCATATTTATGCCTGTTCCAAAGAAGGGTAATGCAACCAGATGTGGAAATTATGGAACAATATCATAAATATCACACACAAGTAAAATTTTGCTGAAGATAATTCAAAAGCAGTTGCAGCAGTATATTGACAGGGAACTGCCAGAAATTCAAGCCAGATTCAGAAGAGGATGTTGAATAAGGGATACCATTACTGATGTCAGATGGTTCGTGACTGAAAGCAGAGAATAACAGAAAGATGTTTACCTGTATTTTATTAGCTATGCAAAGGCATTTGACTGTGTGGATTGTAACAAATTATGGATAACATGGTAAAGAATAGGAATTCCAGAACAATTTATTATGCTCATGAGGAACCTGTACATAGACCGAGAGGCAGTTGTTCAAACAGAACAAGGGGATACTGTGTGGTTTAAAGTCAGGAAAGGTATGGGTCAGGATTGTATCCTTTCACCATACTTGTTCAATCTGTATGCTGAGCAAATAATCTGAGGAGCTGGACTATACGAAGAAGAATGGGGCATCAGGATTGGAGGAAGACTCTTTAACAACCTGCATTATGCAGATGACACAACCTTGTTTGCTGAAAGTGAAGAGGACTAGAAGCACTTATTGATGAAGTTCGAAGACCACAGACTTCAGCATGGGTTACACATCAACATAAATTAAACAAAAATCCTCACAACTGGACCAATAAGCAACATCAGGATAAATGGAGAAAAGATTGAAGTTGTCAAGGACTTCATTGTGCTTGGATCCATAATCAACACTCATGGAAGCAGCAGTCAAGAAATCAAAAGACGCATTGCATTGGGCAAATCTGCTGCAAGAAACCTCTTTAAAGTGTTGAAAAGCAAGGACTAAGGTGCACCCAACCCAAGCCGTGGTGTTTTCCATCGCCTCATATGCATGTGAAAGCTGGGCAATGAATAAGAAGACAAAGAAAAATCAACGCCTTTGAATTATGATGTTGACGAAGAATATTGAATATACCATGGACTGCCAAAAGAACAAATCTGTCTTGAAAGAAGTACAGCTAGAATGTTCCTTAGAGGCAAGAATGGCGAGACTATGTCTCACATACTCTGTACATGTTATCAGGAGGGATCAGTACCTGGAGAAGGACATCATGTTTGGCAAGGCAGAAGGTCAGCTAAAAAGAAGACCATCGGTGAGATGGATTGACATGGTGGCCGCAACAATGGGCTCAAGCATAACAACGATTGTGAGGATGGGGTAGGACTGGGCAGTGTTTCGTTCTGTTGTGCATAGGGTTGCTATGAGTCAGAACTGACTCGTTGGTACCTAACAACACCAACATAAAACAAACAGTAACAACACACAGTTCAACCATGTATATGAGACTAAATGGGCACAGCAGCCCAAAAGCAAAGATGAGAAGGCAGGAAGTGACATTAAAACCGGAGGAATGGAAATGGGATCCCATGGTCAAAAAGGGGAGAGTGTTTACACATTGCGGGGTTGGCAATCAATGTCACAAAAACAATTTGTGCATTGATTGTTTAATGAGAAACTAATTTGCTTTATAAACTTTCACCTAAAAGCACAATAAAATTAAATAAATAAGAAAGTAGATTTTTCCCTCCAGAGATTATAATTTAGTAGGTGGTTCTGATACAGATATTTGATCAACAATACCAATCTTTGATCTCAGCCTTCTATCCTCTGGTTTATTCCCCTTCTATTTATCCTTCAAAACACACTGAAACCTCCATCCTGTGCCCCTCCATTTTCTCTCAAACCATCCATCCCCTTTTGGCTTTATGCCTTCCTATCTCCAGCCTAAACACTTGATTCATGACCTCATTTTTAAGAGAAAACGTGATCTAGTGGCAAGCACAGGCTTTGAAGACACAGGCGTATGTTCAAAGCCTGGCTCCACTTCTTATCAAATTGTATGATCTTGGACAAGTTTATTACTCTATCTGGAACTTGCTTTGCTTGACCATAAAATGGGAATAGTAGCTTCCTTATAGGGAGGTTATGAGGATTGCATGAGATTTAAAGATAAATTTAGCTCATAGGAAGGACAATAATTAGAAATAATTACTATTAATGGTAACTGTTAAATGAGTTAATATTTAGAAATGCTTACAATAATACCTGGCATGTAGTAATCACTGTTTAGTTTTTGTTAAACTACTATTTTTAACTCTTTCCAGTAAAACTGATTTCCTTTACTTACACTCAAAAACTCCCAGTTTCTGTTGCCTTGACCATTTGCAGGCTATGGAGTTCTGTTCAATAAAATCACACCCAGGCAGAGTGAGGACAGTAAAAAGTTGTGGGCTCCAGGCCTCAACTATGGTCAAACGCAGCTCATCAGTCTTTTAGTTGACCCTCAACAATTCCCTCTCTCATTTGCTCAGCAGCTATTTCAGCCCTTCATTGCTCATTTCAAGGGCACCAGGAAACCCTGCTGGCGTAGTGGTTAAGAGCTACAGCTGCTAACCAAAAGGTCAGCGGCTTGAATCCACCAGGCGCTCCTTGGAAACTCTATGGGGCAGTTCTACTCTGTCCTGTAGGTTCGCCATGAGTTGAATCGACTCGACGGCAGTGGATTTGATTTTGGTTTTGGGTACCCTACCACCTCTTCTCTCACACTGAGTAGGTATTCTTACCTCCTACTAGACTGAAAAAAATGGAGGTCCGGTGCAAACAACGTCTACTTTCTGACCCCCACAGCTACAGCTTTTCTTCATTTCTTCACCCTCACCTCTTGTCTTCCACGTAAGGATTCTATCTCGTTTAGACTCCTTGGGAATGCTACTCCCTCCAGCATCTTTAACCTTACCCTCCTTTCTGTTTTTTCTGCTCATGGTTATGCATGTAGCCCTGTACCGAGGCTGCCCGTGTGCCAACTCTGGTTCTGCTGCTTCTTAACTCTGTGACCTTGGACAACTTACTTAACCCTGCCGTGGCTCGGTTTCCTCTTCTATAGAACAGAATAATGGTACCTGTCTCAAATGGTGCAGTGATTAAGAGCTATGGCTGCTAACAGAAAGGTCGGCAGTTCCGATCTACCAGCCGCTCCTTGGAAACACTGTGGAGCAGTTCTGCTGTGTCCTTTAGGGCGGCTATGAGTTGGAATCAACTCTATAGCAATGGGTTTAGTTTGTTTTATCTCATAGTGTAGTTGGGAAGATTTTATGCATTAATACATGTAAAGCACTTAGAACCGTGCCTACCGTGTAGCAAATTCTCAATAATGTATGTTGTTATAAGTCCTTCTAATCTAAAAAAGCACATAAAACTTTCATCTTTTATGTTTCCCCCCCAGCAACTACCTTATCTCTCTTCGCTTCACAGTGAAATTTCTTGGGAAAAAAAAAAGACTTTGATATTTTCTCCCTTGCTCTAGTGCTTCCTTAAATGCGTGGCCCGACTCTCCCCTTTGCTTAGATATTGCAAATCATTTTTTTTTTTTTTCTTTTGTTGACCATTCTGGGACATCTGACATTGAACCATGTCTTCTTCCTTCTTCAAAACTGTCCTGTGGACTTCCAAGACATTATTTTTCTTTTCATTCTCTTATCTTTCTGGCCCCCTCTTCTCTTTTCCAGTGCTTATCTTATAAATCTTTTCTCCAGGATCTGCTTCCTTTTCAGGCTATATATTTTCCCTACAATCCTGCTACCCAAGTCTTCAGTGCCCGCTTACATTGAGGACCCTCAAACCAAACTCTGAATTCCAAACTCATCTATCCCAAAGCCTACTTTTACTTTTACTTTGTTATTCCACAGGCTCTTTAAGTTTATCATGTCAAATTTTGAACTTTTCATTTTACCCACCAAACACACTCCCCGTTCCTTATTCCATGTTTAGGTAAATGGTGCCATCATTCATTCTCCCATTGCCAAAGCCAAAAAATGGGGTGTCACTCTTGACAATGCCATCTTTCTCACGTTGTCTAAATATCTAGATGGTCTTGAAGCCTCAGAGATTCTGCTACTTTAATATGTCTCAAAAATCTTCCCAACACTCCACTTTTACTACCTCTTAGCTAATCTCTCAATATTCAATATTTCTTGCCAGAATGATTGCAATTTCCTCGTGATAACATCTTCCACTTTTACTCCCCAGCTGTGCCACTCTACATTTCACAGTTCTGCAAAGATGTCTTTTTAATATGCAAATCCGCTTATTGGTTCTTTGCTTACAATTTCCAATAACTCCTATGAATGAATCTCAAATTGCTTAGCCTGACACATAAGACGCTCATGAACACACTCCTGTCTGCCCTTCTGTCTTCAACTCCTAGATTCCCATTCGTAAATTCCATGCAGTTCCCTGAATACACCATCCTCTCTCTTCCTCACCTTCCTGCCTTTGCCCAGAATGTTTTTTCCTCTTCCATTTGACCGAAATATACTCTTCCTTTAAGATTCATCTAAGCATTTTCTTCTCCCAGAAGCCTTCCCTGACCACATCCAGCCAGTGTTAAATATCCCTTTGGGGTAGGGGCTAGGTGCTCATAAAATCATTGAAAGGGTCAGAGTAGTAGGCTCTAAGCTGAGTTTCCAGGAGTGACTCCCAAAATAATACCACAGATGAGCAGTGTCTGGTGTCTTAAAAGGTTGTGAGCAGCCATCTAAGATACTCCACTGGTCTCACCCCTTTGGGAGCAAGGAAGAATGAAGAAAAACTAAAGATACAAGGGAAAAATTAGTCCAAAGGACTAATAGACCACAACTACCACGGCCTTCACCAGACCAAGTCCAGTAAAACCAGGTGGTGCCTGGCTACCACCACTGACTGCCCTGACAAGGATCACAATAGAAGGTCCTGGCCAGAGTTGGAGAGAAAAGTAGAACAAAGTTCTAACTCAAAAGAAAGACCAGACTTGCTGGCCTGACAGAGTCTGGAGAAACCCTGAGAGTACGGGACCCCGGACACACTTTCATCTCAGTAATGAGGTCACCCCTTAGGTTCACCCTTCAGCCAAAGTTTGAACAGGCCATAAAACAAACATGACTAAAGGGGTGCACCAACCTTGAGGCAGGGACTGGAAGGTAGGAGGGAACAGGAAAGCTGGTAATAGGGAACCCAAGGCTGGGAAGGGAGAGTGTTGACATGTCATGGGGTTGTTAACTAGTGTCATAGAACAATGTGTGTACTGACTGTTTGATGAGAAATTAGTTTGTCCTGTAAACCTTCATCTAAAGTACAATTAAAAAAAAAAAAAAAAGCACCACAGAGCTGGCCCAGCATGGGACCACTGCTTCTTAGATGCCACCACAATTCTTAATTCTAGTTCTACACTGCCTCTGCCAGGACCATGTCAGCATGGCACCTATGAAGCTGGGGACTAAACACTGCCACCACTACTGCTGAAATATCAAATGCCTGTGCCTGTCAGCATAAACATTGCAAGCAGTAACAGGTGGCCTCTACCTTGTATTAGTCCTTTGGACTAATCTTTCCCTTGTATCTTTGGTTTTTCTTCATGTTTTTGCTTCTGTTTGGCAGAGGCTTGATCCATGTGGGGAACTGGAACCTCAGGTAAAGTGGGAAATGCAGTCTCAAGCTTTCCAGTCCCTAATGTGCAATAGGCGTGTTAGAAAGGGTTTGCAATAGTGTTGAGGGAGCCAGTATGCATATCTGTCTTTCACTCCTTTATGCCTTCACACCTTTATGTATGCTGTTCTGTAGTGATAATCATCACTCATGGTCTGCTTAATTGCCTAATTACCTGTTTGCCCCATCTGACTAGATTATAACCTTCTTGAAGGCAAAAACTATTCTAGTTCATCTGTAAACTGACCCTGGAACATGATAGGGTCTCAGTAGATGTTTGTTAAATGAATGAGCAAGAAACCCTAGCAGCATTTTTGAATCCTCCCATAATCTACAGTCAGCAGTTCCTGTTAATTCTGTCTCCAAAATATCCTCCAATAAAGTTTCATCATCTTCCCTTAATAATTGCAATAACCTCATTATTATCATCTACCACTTTAGTCTGTTCTGTGGCATAAAGTCCATATCACCATCATACTTAACTTTCTAAACTCAAATCTTCATATTCACTCCTCATCCTAAAAGCTTCTGATGGCTATTCCGTTGGGAAAAGTATAATTTTTTTTTTTTTTTAAATCATGGTATTCAAGTTCTTTCTTTCTCTGTCCAAAGTCTACTTTTCTAACTGGGTTCATACTACTCTCTCATACACTCTCTCTATGCTATAATTTACAGCTACATGTTGTTGTTAGCTGCCATCAAGTAGACCCCTGACTTGTGGTGACCCCATGCACAACAGAACCAAACACTGCATCGGCCCTAATGCAGTCCTGCATCATCTCCATGATTGGTTGGGGATAGGACCGTTGTGAACCATATTTTCATTGGATGGTTTTTAGAAGTAGATTGCCAGACCTTTCTTCCTAGTCTTGAAACTCTGTTGGAACCTGTTCCGCATCATAACAACATGCAAACCTCCATTGACATATAGATGGTAGCTTCACCAGGAATCAAACTCAGGTCTCCTGCATGGAAGGTGAAAATTCCACTGAACAACCATTGCCCTGGTACAGCTATACATTGTTGTTGTTGTTAGGAGATATCGAGTCAGTTGTAACTCATAGCAACCCTATGTACAACAGAACAAAACACTTCCCAGTCCTGCACCATGCTCACAATCATTGCTGTGTTTGAGCCCACTGTTGCAGCCATTGTGTCAATCCATCTTGTCGTTGGTCTTCCAAGACAGACTTGTTTGTTCTTCTGGCAGTCCATGGTATATTCAGTATTCTTTGCCAACACCATAACGGTGTTGGCAAGTCGAAGACAGCTATATAGTATAGCTAAAATGTTGAGCTTCCTTGTCTTCGGTCTAGCTATTCCTCTTCTTAGACTGCCCCATTCTATTCACCCCTCAAGATCTAGTACAAATGCAACTTATTTTAGGGAGACTTTCCATTACCTGTGCTCTTTATACCCTCACCCCACCCCCTATGCTCCACATCTGACCAGGAGATTAGGTTCACCCTCCTCTGAAGTTCTAGAACACTGGTTTTACACTGTGTTACACAGGGCCCTGGGGCTCCAAGGAGGTGTTTCTAGGGCCTCCAGAGGGAAGAAAGGGGGACTGAGCAGGTGAGATTCAGAGACCCATTGCCCACTTCAGCCAGAGCAGCTCTGCTTCAGTCTGAACCATGTATTGTGTTTCATATAAGACTTTGTTGAGAAAAAGTTTACATTGCAATGGGGGAAAAATCATTTAAAAAGAAGATACTAAAGGACTTTATACAGTGGAACCTGTGAGAGCTGGAACTTGACAGGACTGCCTTGTTTTTCCAGGTCTCACAAGTTTTCTGCCTTTGACAGGGTCTTACCACTTTTCTGTTGCTTGTTTTAGTGGAAAATACTTGTCTTCCTTCTCTGAGAGGTTTCTGCCTTACACAGGTTTTGGCTTTTGCAGGTTTTACCGTGCTATGGGCTATAGCAGTTATCCCAGTGTACCAAGTTTAATTATGTATGTGTCTGGTACTGCAGCATGCTCATTTTTGAAGCCCCTGTGCCTGGCCTACTATAGAGACAGCCAGTAAGCATTTGTTCTTTTGGATCGAAGAGATAAGGCTCAAAGAAATAACTTCATGCAGAGCTATAAGGCAAAAGAAGATTAGACTTTTTCTATTTCCCCAGAAAAACAAAGAGCTGGAACCAAAGGGTGTGTTACAGAGATGGAAGTTTTAGATCCATAGAAAGACCTTCTTGTCAATTTGACCTAAGCAGCTATAAGCAGCTATGGACATCTTGCAAAAGCCTCCCAAACCATGGAAGTAATTAAGAAAAGGCCAAATCACCAGCCAAGAATGACCCAAGAGTGATCTCAGTGTGGGGTTGGTAATTCCACCAGAAGACTTTGCAGGTCCCTTTGACTTCCAAGCCTCCATGATCTGTTATAGGTAGTCCACTCTGAGATTCCAGATGACTTGGTATCTGAATTTTTAGAAACTGTAATATCAGCAGTATTTTGTTTTTTAACTTGAAAAATGAATTGGTTTGATACCTTTATATTTTTTAATTGGTTTCTGTCTGCTTCAGGCTAAAGACAGTCCCCTAAGGCCACTGTAGAAAGTCAGACCCAGGACTGAAGGGTATGTCAGGTTGGGGGGGGCCAATGCAGTTCCTGAAGTGATGTTATTGGAGCCTTTGGGTCCCGGGTTTACTAGGGTAGCACATTTAGAGGAAAATGTATAGCTTCTTTTCCTTAGTAGTAAGTGGGAATTCACTTGACTGAGGTAATGTACTGTGGGGGGTTTTGTAATTGTCTCTGTGTGTGGTCAGCAGCCGCTTGTCAGCAGCATCAGAAGTCAAAGGTTTATTGGGCCGCCTATTTTACATGACATTTTACTGCAGTTTGATTGACTTTTCCCACTTAGAGGTTGGGTAATGGTACATTTTATTCCCAGAACAACTAACTTTTTACTAGAAACCAAGAAGATGGCTTATTATTTCCATGCCTTGGGATCTTTTGTGTGGTATATTTTAGAACACATTGGCAGGCAAGACTAACAATGACTCAAGGTTGCCACGGCTCTCATGGAACGTTGATACAGTATAATTAGAAATGTTATAAAGGATTTGCTTGGCCCAAATATCCATCTTTTTTGGAAATGTTTCATGTGATGGAAAAGTACTAGATGTAGTTCGATAATTCTGTTTTATTGATATTATTCTAATTAGATCTTAAAGTCCTAGCTGATGTCCTCAGGGAAGAATAATTAGCACAATTCATTAATTGTACTTCTATTTGGATTTCTCTTTTCAGAGGTGATTGTTTAATTAAAGGCTTCTGACATAAAAAAAATTTTTTTTAATAGGGAGAAATGTTTGATATAAAATCTTATATGGAAACAAACTTAAGAAATAAGTAAATTTCTAAGAGCATACTATGTATCAAGACAGTCTGTTCTCTTTGATCCGTTAGCCTATGACTAGAAGACTAAACAGAAGTGTAATTTAGGAATTATAACTCTACATATTAGCTGACATTGACATTCATACTAAATACCTGGCTTGCCTACAGCACTGTACAATTTGTGATCATCAGAATATTTTCTTCTGAAACTTGATCAGTCCTGTGTGCCTAATCCTCTTATATATGCACAGCTTTCCATGTCTGCTCCTTAATTACATTACGTTACCCTGTTGCCTCCAGTTGTTGAAGAGGTAAAGGAGAAATAACGGTATTTGAAATGCTTGTTATTGTTGTTGCTAGATGCCTATGTACAACAGAATGAAACACTACCCTGTCCTGCACCAACCTCAGAATTATTGCTATGATTGAGCCCATCATTGTAGCCACTGTGTCAATCCATCCCCTTGAGGGTCTTCCTCTTTTTCACCGACCCTCTACTTTACCAAACATGATGTCTTTCTGTAGGGACTGATCCCTCCTGATAACACACCCAAAGTATCTCAGAAAAACTTGCACCATTCTTGCTTCTCAGGAGCATTTTGGCTGTACTTCTTCCAAGACAGATTTGTTCATTCTTCTGGCAGTCCGTGGTATATTCAATATTCTTTGCCAACACCATAATTCAAATGCATCAATTCTTCTTCGGTCTTCCTTATTTATTGTCCAGCTTTTGGATGCATATGAGGTGATTGAAAATACTGGGTCAGGTGTGCCTTGGTCCTCAAAGTGACATCTTTGCTTTTTAACACTTTAAATTTGAAATGCTGTCTTCTAAGATAGTTATTCTTTCACATTAAACACTTGTCCTGTAGCTAAAGATAACCTTTTTAAATTCTGGCAAAATCATTAGGTGTCTCATTTTCTAAGCCTGATGCTTCATTAGCAAGATGGTTTAGTTATTCAGCCTTTGCAACATAGTGAAGAGGAAAGGAATTTATTTAATTGTCCATAGTTTAAACTAACAGGATTAAAAACTCAGATAGTATGTGTTATAAGCATATGGCCCCTTTCCATGACTAATCACTTGAGATATGTAAATGGTGTCGCCATAGAAGCAACAGAAGGGAAAATAAAAATATGTGATATAATTATGTTTCAGAGGAGGAATAACCAATTATGTGACACAGGATCAGCTCTAAAAGAATCAAGAAACTTCTTGTGTGTGGCTAAGGATCAAACAGTGCTTTATTTTATAGGCTCAAACAAATAAGTTCAGAAACCAAAGTCCAGGATTAAAAGGGCTGTCATAAGGGATGCAGAATGCTTAGCACAGACACAATCTTTGATGCAAATGTCACAGTTCTAAAAATCGCCTGATAGTGCTGGGCAGACTTTGAAATTCGGTTTATATGCCAAGCTTGTCAATACGCCACCCGTTCTGCCAGGGGCTTAAAATTGGTTCTTTCTTGGTTCATTTGGGGTGGGGGTGAGGGAATGCAGAACTTGTTGCCTTATACATTCATTATGTGTACAAGGCAACATCTGTTCCTTGCTAATTTTTTGGCTGCATTTCTGCCTCCAGAATATGTTAAATAATCATAGAAATGAACTATGTCATTGGAATTTGCTAACCCAATGGTGGAAATAGGTAGACATATTACCTGGACTAATGTTCAGCCAGAATGCGCTAGATGTTAAAACATTAAACCTTTTCATGTTATTTGGTAAAAAGCTGTGATCCTGACACCTCCAAGTGCTATCTGTGACTCCCCCAGCCCACCTCCCCCGGGACCCTCCATACCTTTCTATAATTCAGCAGTTTTTAAAAACGTTAATTCCTGGTACAGCAGAAGCTCCAGGACTCCACTAGAGCATTATGTAAAATGTTGTGAATAGCACCTTTGCATATGCTCTAACTCTGTGGAATGCCGATTTTCGATAAAACAACGAGATGTGTCTTCCCCTCAGCACAGTATAATATTATCTAGTCAGGGTTCTAACAGGAAGGAGATGGCACACTCAAACTAAGATATTTTGATAAGAATTTGTAAGGGAACTATTTACAAAGATGTAAGGAGGGGGGGCCACAGAGGTAGTGCAGTAGCTCAGGGATAGAAATAGCAAAACAGTCCCTACCCTGGCCCCTGGTTGGGGGGAGGGTGTGTAATATAGAGAAGGCTGCCTTGAAAGGAGTGACCTTAGCTCAAAAGACAGGGTTAGCTAGAAGCAACCCTTAAGGCAGGGACAGGGACTGCCATCTTCTGTGAGTTCCCCATTGACTCACATTGACTTCCTGGGAAGCCAGGAAGCACAGGAGCCCATTTGACGCAGTCCATACTGTTCCGTCTCCTGGGGCAGGACTCGGTGGAGAAAGGTGGAGAGTGGCTCTGTAGGCCACCATCTCATCATTATCCTTCTCCAATGGGTTTTTCAAAATAGTTCATATCCTACATGATATGTTCTTCGCTTCACAAGGAGAAGATATTAAAGATTTAGTATGTTTCTTTAAATATATCACATTGGACTAGAAAATGTATCTGCTTTTCTTTCATTAACTAAATGCATTCTCCATGTTATGTTTAGTACCATACCAAAGTCACATCTCTCAAATGGATTTTTCATAATCAGGTTTACACAAGGTTTCAATATTCAGATGATTAAAAAAAAAAGACAGGTGTGCAATTGTTCAGCAGAGATTCCTAAAAATAAAGCAGCAGAAACTCCAACAGATGTAATTACTCCTGAAATAAGGCAGTGTAATCATTTATCCTCAATAAGATTCACTTGAGTCCTTGTAATGTCTCTAAGTGTGAAAATATGACTCTCTTCAAACTCTTTGGGTAAAAACATACTGTCTTAGGGAGGTCACAATTATCTCTGACCAAACTGATTTAGGTACCTTTTCTATGCAAGAACAGATGCTTACTATCTACATATTAAAAGATCAAGACAGAGATCATAGGCCAAAGAGAAACCATGTTTCTTTTCTTCCTTTGTTCCTCTCCAGCCCCACCTCCATATAGTTAAGCACCCAATGGCTTTGGTCAGAGTTGGATTTGTGCTGCCTACCACCTGCCTCCAGGTTCCCACAGCCTCCTGTTGTCACATCCACTCCCTTGACTCTGAGCGTGCACCAAGATGGTGGAGCATGTGCAGGGTTAGCCAGTGGTGGGAGAAGTGGCTTCCAAAATGTGGAACAGCAAAAATCCTGTTGCCCTAACAATCTAGTTACCTTCGGGGTGTTGCTAATGCATGCATAGTCCTTAATCCATGAAGGACTCCTGGCCACACTAGGATGCTTAGACCAATTACTCCTAGGAATAACTTCCTGATGACATGGAGGAGCTGGATTCTAGTCTCCAGTTTGGCTAATCACCTAACTTCTTGCATGTTTGGGGTCGTATTTGACCTCAGATTATTCTGAGGACTACTCAGCAGTATGGTGACCTGTCCTGTCTAGAAGGACCACTTTGCTTTTGGCAAAGAGACTGGTTTGCCATTTTTACTCCTTTATCAGCTGCAGTTTTTGCACTCATGGTGATGTTGGCTTTCTCTGGCACTGAGTTAAGGAAATTTTGTCCTCACCTCCTAAGGATATATAATCTCATGCAAAAATATAAGAACAGCTTTGTATATGGAGAAGCGTTCCATCCAAACAGAAGGGGAAAGGAAATGAGTTTTTAAATTCTCAGAACAGTGAGGGTTTTTTTTTTCTTTTTAAATTTATATGCTTTAGTGGCCAACGAGAAACTTGGGTAATGCAAAAATAACTGGTAATTCCAAGGCATTAAACACTTATTAAGGACCAGCTGAGTGCCCAGCACTGTGCCAGGTCTACCTTGATGTCTCCCTTGGCCTCAAGAAGCTTGTGGTCTGAAAGGAGAGAAAGTTTAGACTTAGGAGCGCGAGGAGTACAGAATAGGGAGTGTTTAGCTGTTAGAGGGAGAGTGGAAACATGGAAGACTTCTTAGAAGTGACATCTGAGCTGGATTTTGAAGGATAAATTCTAAGTAAATTGTCTGGGCAAAGGTGTGGGGTGTGAAAAACAACATGGGGTTTGGAGAACTGAAAGTCAAGTGGTCTTACTAAAGGATAAAGTCTTTGTGGGGCGTAGCAGGGGAGGATGTGTCTGGAGGGCGGGCAGAGACTGTCGTGAGGGGCTGGTGCTAGGACCTTGGACTTCATCCAGTAAGCATTGGGGAGCCATTGAAGGGCCTTCAAACAGGCAGTGATTTTAGACCCTCACTTTCAGGTGGATGATGGTAGATGAAATAAATATTCCCATTCCAAACATTTGTATTGGATTTTAACATATATTCAAAGATTTTCTAATTTGGTTTAATTTAAATTAGCAGTGAAATTCAATATCAGTCAGGATCCAGTTGGGAGACAGAAACCACATGAGTTATTTTAACAGAATTTAATATAAAGAATTGCTAACTAGGTTGAAGAATCGAGAAGACAAGGAGTTTGTTAAGGTATCGTAGAGGTAGTAATTGCAGGAAGAACTACCACCTCTAGGGCTACAGGAGCAAGGGAAGAGGTTGAAATGAAAATTTAGAAGCTCATTATGGGAGAGGTGTATGGTGGCACACTATGAACCTGGTATTGGAAAACTGCAGACTAGAATCAACTGCTGTTACTGGAATGAACTGCCACTGCGGAGTGAAGAAGTGAACCTTGGGAGGCACTGACAAATAGGAAGCCAACAGGAAAAAGCAGGTCTCTTCTTCCTTCTGCAGCCTTTCAGTCACCATCTAGCACTCTTTCTTAGCAAAGCCTGACAGAAAGCTGGCTGGCCAAGCAGAAATATGGTTTGCAGAGTCCCAGCCCCAATACCACCAGGCAGAGCACACAGGGTTGAGTTTGGAGCTGAGAAATTATAGCTTATTATTAACTTGCACAATTGCCATTCCCAGAGTAGACATCAGTGTATGATAAGAGAGTTGGTATCTTAGAAGCTAAAAAATTAATAAAACATTAAAAAAAAATTTTTTTTTTTTTCATAAAACATTAGCAGGTTTATTTTCATAGTTATCTACGGGTGCTATTAGCTGTCTTTGTGATCTCTAATTCATATTTTCTTTAATGTCTTAGGATTTACTGCTTCCCCTCTGATACTGCCTACCCTAAGTCTATTATTCTGCAGGCCACGGAGCTTTAAGGAAAAGATACGAGTAAGCCTAGGTGCATAGAAGGTGGGCAGAGCATTCTTGAGCCTGCAGCCCTGTACCCACCTTCTCAGTCATCTGGGATTATCTGAGGCATATAAATCATTGATAGAAAACTCATGCTTCCTTTAGTCATTTCTGCTTCATTAATGTCCCTGCAACTAGTTTGCTTACCTTTTTATTTGTTTGTAAACTTGAATTGGGGAGTCTTGACCATATGAATTAAGCATTTGATTATGTGTTGCTTGTGTTTTTTTGCCAGTTGATTTCTCCATGTAAGTTTTGCTTCATCCACTAGATGACAGTCTTCTTGAGGGCAGTTCTGTGCAGTAAGAAAGCATTAGGTTCAAATCCCAGCTCTGACAAATTTGTGTATTCTTAAGTAAATTACTTAATTTCTCTGAGCTTTTGTTTCTTCATCTGCAAAAAGGGATAGAATCTTTTTATTGGGTTATGATCGGGAAGTGAAATAATAATATAATACAGAGTTTGGTACTTAATTAATGTTTAATAACTTGCTTCCTTTCTCCTTTTGTTTTAAATCTCTTTTAACATGTCTCATTATGCTAGGAACGCAGTAAGATTGGTGACCTGACTTAGCAAAATAGAGAAGTTGTAGAATCCTTTTAGGTAGGAGAGAAACTGAAGTGTCTATATGTAATTTTCCTCTTCCCCAGGTCTCCAGAACACTGGGTACACCAATTACAATGAAAAGTTTATATATAAAATGACTGGAAGTTATTTCTAAAGAAGAAGGTTGTCTTTAGCATACATAGGCACGGACTGCCGGATACTGTGTCAGAACAATGGCTATTCATTGTGTTGACTTCAAAGCTAGCACAGGCAAGCTAGTATTCTAGTGTTATTTCCACACAAACAAATCTCGAGCAAAATTTCCATGACCTGGTGGACTGGTGTAAACAACTCATTACAAAAGCTTTTTTACATCTATCCCCACGTCATTCATTCAAACGCTCAATGCTTTTTAGGGAGTCTTATAAGCGCAGCTTAAGAATTAATGATTAAAAAAAAAAATGTTCATCAACTCTTACCCTCAGGATTCTGCTCTGTTGAGAGTACACACGGTAAACAGCTCGGTTCCTTCCAGCAGAGCTGTAGATGGAGATTTAGCTGCCAGATAGCACGGGCTGATGGAAAAGTCCTTTAAAGGCACTGGAAGCATTAACAGGTTGGCAGAGGGGTGCAGGCTGCCAGAGGCCCTAACTCCTGGGCCAAAGATAAAGACAGGTCTTTTATTTTTAAGTAGTAGTTAGCATTTGATAGCACTTAATATTTGCAGTGACCTTTACAGCTATTGTTATTCGTTATTCCTCCCAGCAGTTCTTTGAACTAAATGACAAAACTGTTTTTACTCAACTGCCCCAACTCCCTCTCCTCCTTTGCAATTACAAGACCGGTGGTGCTCTCAGCAAATCATACTGACATTTGTTTAGGGTAAGCTCCATTTCCTCATGAGCCATGATCTCAGTGATGAAAAATATTTACGAGTCAAAACAATATTAACTACAGTGTATTTTAATACATTAAATGTAAGTCAGACCATGTCACTTCTCTGTTTAAAACCCTGCAATGGATCCTGCAGTCTCACTCAGTGTAAGCCAGTCTTTACAATGGCCTGGGAGACTTGCAACCCCTCCTTCCACTGTTTGGACCTCAGCTCCTACTCCTCACTGCCTTGCATTCCTTGCCTCAATTGCACTGGCCTCCTTGTAGCTCCCCCAGTATTCAGGCAGGCTCTTGTCTCAGGCCTTCGCAAGGGCTGCTCCCTCTGCCTGAATTGTGCTTCTTCCAAAGATACCGACATGACTCGCCTCTAAGCATCAGGTCTTTGTTTAAGTTTCTTTCTTAATGAGGTCTTCCCATGCCAACCTTATTTAAAATTGCAACTGTGATCAAGTACTTACTACCTTCTAATATTCTTTATAATTTATTTAATTATTAGGCTTATTGTTTATTTTCTCTCCTTCCACAAGAGTGTAAAATCCACAGAGGAGGGGATCTCTGTCTTTGTGGTTCACTGATATATCCTAAGTACTTAGAACAAGGCACATGCACGGAAGGGACATAATAAGTACTTGTTGAATAAACAAACATTACTCCTCTGAAAGTCGTCATGAGACTTGACCTGCAAACTTAGAATGTGTCTCAATATGTGGTTTATCTTTATATTTGTTAGCAATGGTTCCTAACTTCGTTTTCCACCCATAATAAACAGTTCATTTTGATAGTCATACTGTAGAGATAAATGAAGCACACAAATTCTTAAGGACGTAAGTGTAACATCTTAGTATTGGAACATTGGAAAGGGCTTTACAACTGTTCCAGCCCAGCCACCTGTGTACTCTAATCCCATTGACTGTGTCACCACGTAGCCTTGTATCTCTCTTTCCATCTTTTACAGGGAGGTGGAAGTGGGCAGAGGCTAAAAGAACAGGCTCTGTGGCCAGGCAGCCCTATGATCTTATTCTTGCTTCATCAATTTCTTCTGTGACCTTTTTTTTTTTCCTTTTCTACCCCTTCCCACCCTCCCGCTTCTGCCCCAGGTGGAGCAAGCTAGCCCTTGCCCCTCAGCCCTGTCTCTGTGTGCTGCATTTGAGTGTGATCTTTCTCATCACAATACTATTAGTATGTGGAGGGGGCACGTCCAGTCCCACTTTAGCCTCACCCCACTTCAGTTTCCTCATCTGTAAAATGATGATAAAAACAGTCCCCACTTCATAGGGTTTTGTGAAGATTAGTGAGCTAAGGTGTGTATAGAGTTTGGCATATAGTAAAACCAAAACCAAACCCATCGCCATCGAGTTGATTCTGACTCATAGAGACCCTATAGGACAGAGTAGAACTGCCTCATAGAGCTGCCAAGGAGTGCCTGGTGGATTTGAACTGCTGACCTTTTGGTTAGCAGCCGTAGCACTTAACCACTACACCACCAGGGTTTCCAGGCATATAGTAAGCACTGAATAAATATTACCTGCTATTATTATTATTACCCATTGCCATTGAGTTGATTCTGATTCATAGCCACCCTATAGGACAGAGTAGAACGGCCCTATAGGGTTTCCAAGGAGCGCCTGGTGTGTTCGAACTGCTGACCCTTTGATTAGGAGCTGTAGCTTTACTTGGAAACCCTGGTGGCATAGTGGTTAAATGCAGTTCAAATCCACCAGGCATTCCTTGGAAACTCTGTGGGGCAGTTCTACCCTGTCCTATAAGGTCGCTAAGAGTTGGAATTGACTTGATGACAGTGTGTTTGTTTGGTTTAGTTTTTGGCTATTATTATTATTGTTTTGGACTTGTAGAAAGCTCTTAATGTTGAGCTTAATCAAGCCTTCTGAAATGTATACAACTGATACAGCGTGCCTCACCAGCCTGTGGGGTACACATAAGAGCTATACTTTTTTCCCCCTGTTTATTGCTGGAGTATCTTCCTCCTCATCTCAGCAGGAAGGTCTCTCTCTTAAGGTTATTACTACATCCCACCTCTTCTAGTCATCCACGTTGGAACCTCCCCTCCCCCACCTGTAACTCTTCATCCCTGCTGGGGAGCCAAGACTACCAGTAACCCAGACTGCCCCCTTTCTCATGGTAAGTTTCTCCTTTGGGGTCTTTGGGGTCCATTTCTCCCAGAGGGGTTCTTGTGGGATCTATCTAACCTTTCGGGAAGATTCTAATAACATCTCTTCCCAAGAGGCTCTTTGTCCTCCATGCAGTTGTCCCACCTCTCATCAGAGACCAGCTCTGCATAACAAGGGGTTATTGGAAGGGGCAGGCTTCCGAGGCCACAAATAGCTCTACGAGACTCTCCCTCCAGGACAATAGAAACATAAGCACCTTGTAGCACCTTAAGTAAGAGATGCTACTTAGTAACTCTTCCCCAAACAGGGAACATCTGTTTCTACGTGATTGTGTCCACTTGGGCAGAAAAGTGACTGACATTATCTGGCTAACTAATTTCAGCTTGCACCACCTACCAGATACTTCCTTCACTGGGCCTGGTTCTGCTCCTTGAAGTCAGTAGGAGCCTCTCCCTTCTTCCTTAGGACAGACCCCCTGCTACTAGGAAGTAACTACCCAGGGCCCTCTGATTCTTTTCATCTCCACTGGCTCCACCACTTATTCATCAAGTGATCTGAGGCATTTTAAAAAACAATAATGCTGATGCTTACTGAGCTTACTATAAGCCCAGCACTGTGCTTATAAAAAAAAATAAAAAAAATAGCACTCATTTAATCCTCAGAACAACCCCTTGAGATAAGTATCACATCCCCCTTTGGAAGATGAGGCTTAGGAAGGCTTGGTAACATGCCCGGGATCACGTACTGTCAGATTTGAACCCATGCAGTCTAGCACCAGAGCCCACGGTGACACAATGCTGCTTCTTTAATTCAATTGTATAGTCTTGGTTCTATCAAACAGAGATAACATTTATCTCAAAATGCCATGGTGAGGGTAAAATAAGAGGAAGTATTTAGCCCAGCGGCTCCATAAGTGCTCCCAAAATGTTCATTTGCCATCTTTTCCTTCCATTCAAATGAGCATCTTTTGAACATTTTTAAAGTGCCTGACACTTAGAGGGTGCTCAGTGGGTGGTAATGACTCCTATTATTATAGTATGTGGTATGAAGTTCCCTGCCTATCCTGATTGCTCTCTTCCATCTCATTTAGATCTTAGGTTGTAGCGCACATGATATATCCAGTGGGCTAGAATAAAGCAGAATGGAAAAGGACAGTCACCTTTCTCCCACAGAGCACTATGTCTGTTATCTGCAGCCTTAAGAGGCATTATTTTTATAGTTGGCTGTTTACACTGTCAACAAACTTTTGAAAATTCCTGTCAGTCAAATCCTTGATGTCTTTTTACTTCAGCCATTGCTGGTCCATACCTTACTTGGCCTGTCCTTGTAGAATTGACTTTTCCTTTTTCAAAAATGTCCTTGCTTCTTTTCTGATTAGTTAAATACTACCTGTTGTTGTAGAAAGTTTGAACAATGCAGAAAGTACAAAGAAAGACCTTAAAGTTACCATAAATGCACGATCCCAAGATAACCACTATTAATGTCTACACATATGTCCTCCTAGTACGTGTGTGTGTTTCTTGTTTACTAAACTAGGATCATACTATTCAAAATATATTCCCAGTCTGCCACTTCTCACCACTTTGTGCCAGCCTAAGCCACCGTCGCCTCTTACATGAACTACTGCGGAACTATTAAGCTACTATCCTCCAAATTGGTTTCCCTGATCTCATTCTTAACCCCTTACAGCCTGTTCTCCAAAAAGTAGCCAGTGTGATCCTTTAAAGTCCTAACTTTCTCCTGGTCAGATCCCTCGAATGGCTTCCCTTATAACATAAAATACAACCCCAAGTCCTTCCCCTGGCCTGTGCAGCCCTGTGTGATGAGGCTTCTCCAACCTCATCTCCTGCTCTGCCCATGGTTCACCGCGCTCCAGCCTCACGGGCTTCCTTCCACTCCAAGCCCCTTCCTTCTTAGGGCTTTGCTCTTTGCTCTTCCTGGCACTGCATTGCCCAGTCCCTTATCTAAGTCCCTGATCAAATATCATCTCCTCAGAGACGACCTTCCTGAAATAGCACCTCTGCCTCCATCACTGTCCTTTCCTCCACCCTGACTCACTTTTCTTCGTTGTCTTAGTTAAATATTCTTCTATAACATGGTCTTAATTTTTTTTAATGGCTGTAATACTGTATCGTATGTAATCAGTCCCCTGTTGTTAGACTTTAGGTTGCTTTCCTTTTGAGGTATTACAATTTATTTGTAAATATTTTATCTTTATAGCTTTTGTGTTACAAGATTCCACCATTTCAGCTGGACAGAGGTGGTTGGGATCCTTCTATAATCAGGTACTGTTCTAAATGAATTATACGTATTAACTCGTTTACTCTACCTCATTAAATGGTACAATGATAGATACAATTATTATCCCCATTTGTCAGATGGGGAAATTGAGTCAGAGAGTGTAAGTAGCTTCTTTAACATCCAAGAACTAGTAAGTGGTAGAGCTGGAATTCAAACACAAGCTCTCTGGCTCGATAGCCTGTGTTCTCAATCCCTCCTCCATTCTAGAGCAGCTTCCTGGTCTCCTTCCCAGCAGAAGTCAGCAAACTTCCTCTGTCCTAGCATGTCACTACTGCTCTCTGTAAAGAGAGGCACTGAAGACGGAATCATGTGCCATTAAAACACCTCTCTAGACTAGTTCTAGACTAATGCTAACCTGTTCTCCAGTCCTCTTTGAGGATATGGTTAAAGCACTCTGAATGCTCCTAACTGTACTATCATGGAGCCTGTATTTTTCTATCTGTTCCACAAAGAGATTAAGAAGCCTTGTTTGTTGCCATTTCATAACTATGTCTATGGAACAAGGTTACAGTTGATGAACCATGTGAGAGAAGAGATGAGATTGAACTGACAGCCTCCTCCTTAGTGAGCTTATCCTGACCAGCATTCATCTGCCTGGGTCAACACAAGGTGTCTAATCAGTGCTAGAATTTTGCTTCAAAGTCTCTGCTTCTAAAATTGGGACATTTGCCTGTTGGCAAGTTTCTAGAAACTCTATCATATTTCATAAACTGTCATATATTATCCTGTTGCCATTTTTTTTTCTGGATATTGTGATGATAAATGCACATTCTTTTGGGGTCCTAGGATGGGACTATTTATTTTACTGTCTCTGTTACAGTGAGTATTTGGGTACATGTAGAGATGAAGCTGAGATGTAATTATCTGAGCCTGGAGACTTAAATGCAGCTGCCAGGTGCTCTCCTATCTCCTCAGTATCTCAGACTTTAATTTCCTGCTTGCCATGTTTTCACTTTCCTTCCTGGCTCAAAGATCATTTTTCTTGATAGAGAAGAATGGAAACAAACTAGGAATTGAATAATTCTGTTTTCCTTGAGTCTAAGTTAACTGTGTCATTTGCCCCAAGCAGTAGGCCAACTTGTTTCTTGCTCTTTTTCTTGTTCTGAACATACCACAGTGGCTCTTATTGTTGTTCTATGTATGTGCTAATCCCAAACCCTAGCTGGTTGTGGTCCTGCACTTCCTTGACTTGATTTTTTCATTTTATGCCACTCCTTTGTATCTGTTCTTGGTTGCAAATTCCTCCCTCCTACTTTTATAAGTGTCTTTGTAAAATATAAGCTCATTGGAGGAATGGTGATTTCTTTGGATAGCTCCCTCTCTTCTTCCTCTCAGAATTATGTCTGAGTAAAAAAAAAAAAAAAAAAAAAATTTTTAACCCAGTACCCAGTGCCGTCGAGTCGATTCCGACTCATAGCGACCCTACAGGACAGAGTAGAGCTGCCCCATGATAATCAAAATTATATTATGTGGAGTCTACAACCTTTCTAGAACCAAGTTCTACTGGGGTCTCTGACTGTGGGATCACAGAGCATCTAGCCTAGTGCTTTACGCATAGGAGACCTGCAATCATAGTAACAACAATAGCTAACCTTAATGAGTGTTTATATGGTTCAGGCACTGTGCTGAGGGCTTTATAAACATTATCGCATTTAAGCCTTGTAATCAACATATAAGGTAGGTCTTATTATTTCTGATTACAAATGAGGAAACTGGGATACAGGGAGGTGACGGTTTTGCCCAGCTGTCAAGGCAAAGTCAGGAGCCTGGCTCAGGTCTGACCAGATTCCTGAATGTGCACTTTAACCTCAGTGTTTGTTTAATTGCATTGAATCACATCTTCATTTCTCCGGATTTGTGGAGTTCTGCTTTTATACAGTCTAAGGAACACAAACTGCTTGTATTCCCATCCTTAAAAAAAAAAAAACTTTTTTTTTTTTTTTTTTAGCTCTTACAAATCATAGGATGACAAGGTCCCTTTTTTCTCCAAGTGCCAGTCACTACCACTCCGTCATCCATCTAGTTCTGTCTCATTGGTCCAAAAGAGGCCCAAACAGCAGCTCCCTTCACTGCATCCTTGTCCCCATGTGATGTGAAATTGTCAGCAGGGCAAGACTTGAGTGAATTAGATGCTCTGCTTCTGGCAGAGTGAGGCTCCTAACAGACCTCGTGATGGCTTTTCCATCATCCCTCAGTCTACAGAGAACAGGGCCAGACAATGGGAGTGACAGGTATACCTTGAGGTGTGGGCCCAAAGGGAGCTGGCTTTCTGTCTCGCCACCTCCTCACTGAGCTTTAAGTGTTCTGGGAATATTATCTTGGTTTGAAGATTTTTTTCCTTCAACTATGATTTCCATGCCACCTCCTCCCAAAAAGAATGTGAAGTAGTTTATAATAAAAAAAAGTCTAAAATGGGACAGTTAAAACATATTTAAGAAAGAGAGGTAGAGAGGTCAGAAATCACTTGGTTAGAATCCCTGACAAGAAGTTTGATAGCATATGAATGTATTTGATTAATTCCTAATGTAAACATCCAGGTCTGTATGAATGGGGGAAGAACTCTGAAGTTCTAGAACCTTCATGGGGTCATTATACATCTAATAAATTCAGACAGTATTATTGCTAGTGACATCCACAGACATATTCATTAATACTACCTCACCTCGGAAGCCTCAGTGGAAGGCAGCAGAAAAACAATCTCATGTGTTAATTCTAAGTTTAGAAATGCCAGTCTATCTAAGGGCCAGAGCCAGGATAATTCATCGTTGTCACTGACAAAGGACCACAATAAATTTGTCTTTAAATTTTAATTTGCTTAGTATGCTGATAGAACCCACACTATTCATTTATCTCTCCATGGTATTATTTTTAAGCACAGAATTGGTTTAAATAATAATGTAAACATCTTAAATCACCACACTTGCTTCAAGAGAAACTTAAAGCTACAACTTATCTGCTGATCAAAATTTCCGGTAGGGAATGGATAAGTTCAGAATGAATGAATGAGTACCCGTGTGATGCTGTAACATCAGTGAATCAGTTTCATACTCGCTGTGCCACAAATAGTTCATTCATCAGAGCTGGGCGTGTCCTCTGGCAGCGCTTCCTGTTGTGACAAAAACTGTTACTAGGGGAGTCCTGAGTCAGACTGACAGCCAGCAACATGACTCAGGGCATCATGGGACAGGGCCAGGAGCATGGGCACTTCTCTGACCCTTGTCCGGACCTACACCCACAACTACCTTGGTAGTTTTACAGACAACCAAGTTCATTCTACAGCCATGTGGAAAAACTGAGAAGAAACGTTGGCAGTGGAGGATATGAATTTCTATGTCATCAGACAGGTACTGGACACCCAAAGTGACCAGGTGAATCAGAGGAGAGATTCCCTGAGGCCTGGTGGGTGTTTCCCTCTTCCCTATAATTCTATAGAGGCATTTCTGTAGTTCACTGAAATGGAATCAAAGTGCTAAGATTAGCAAGAAACTAAGTGCTGGCCAAATTTAGTTAAAAACAAAACAGGCATGAATAATGAGATATTAGGCAACAGATCTAACTAAAACTATTCTCTTAGTCCTTTCTGCTTCCCTTATATGAAGGTTCTAATTTTTTTTTAAGTACATAGGTATTTACGGGAGAGATATGAGTTGTTTGTTGCAGGCAAATACTGATATTCCTTTGGCTACAGGAAGTCATTAAAGATGGGGATGATTAAGAAAGGGGAAATGGCGTTGGTAAGTCTGGGTGCGGCTATTTTTTGTCAGCTTGATAGAATTTGGTGAGTAATAGTTTTTTTTTTAAACATCTTATAAGGCTGGATTAAAATATGTAATGTAAAAACCTTTGGGTGATATTACAGCAAAATCCAAGTCTTCACAAGTGATTATCTAAATTCACTCAATTTACCAAGTGTTTGTTGACCACCTAGCTTTTCATCCATCCACTCATCCATCCATCCATCCGTCCATCCGTCCGTCCATCCATCCACCCACCCTTCTACCATCCATTAACTTATTCAGTACTTACTGAGCACCTACAGTATATACCAGGACACTGTATTAGAAATAAGAGTTGTATCTCTGCCTTAAAAGAGCTCCCTGTCTGTGAGGTACAAAATACTGCGAAGTGTTGGGGAAACTCTAAAGCTACAATGATGTATAACATACTTAGTTTTTGCTTGTGAGATCTTAACATTGTATAAAACCAAGAACTCCCCCCATTGGTCTGACTATAGGGGCCACTGACTGGCATGTACCCCTATTTTGTTTTTATTTCTGACTAAAAACTTTTGCCCAGGCCGGGGGGTCAGTTGGGAGATAAGTGAAATTTACAACAGCCACCAGGAACTAAATCCTGCAGGTTGTGTTTTGTTTTTTAATTTGTGTGGCATCATTTAGGTATAAAACAGTCTTCAGAGCATTTTTTGCTGCTTTAAACTCATTAGAAAACTCATTTTCACAGTAAAATCCTATCTTCATGACAGATCCGTTTATTCCCAGCTCACACTGCTTTAGCTGATCTCCAGTGTATGCAGAAGGAACAACGGTGACAGCTGTCACCCTGGCTCACGTAGATTCTGTTTGTGCAATTGCATTTTATATGGAGCACTAACTTAGGGAAGAACACATGACTTGAATCAAGGTGGAGGGCATAGAGCAGGGCCCCTGTGGCTTTTAGAGCAGAACAAAGAGTATGAGCCAAACTACAGAAACATATTTTTACAAACGGTATGAACCAAGGTATGGTACAGTGGTTAAAGAGCTTAGCTGTTAACCAAAAGGCTGGCAGTTCAAATCCACCAGCCACTCCTTGGAAACCCTATGGGGGAGTTCTACTCTATCTTGTAGGGTTGCTGTGAGTAGGAATTGACTTGACAGCATCAGGAAGAATGAACCAAATTATAGAAATGTGGAATTTTTAGATCTCTAAAGTATTTTGGATGTTGTCCAGTCTAAGCCCTCATTTTATAGATTGGGAACCCAAGACACAGGAGGTTAAATGACTTGCCTAAGGCCAGGGAACTAGCTAGTACCAGAAATGGAATAAAAACCTTGCCTCTTATTCCTAGTCCCAGGTGTCTTTTCTGCCACTGCAGGTTTGGGTTTGGGAAATTAGTACTAAGAGCTAATTTCCTCTCAAGCATCATGTCTGTGATTCAGGTGTGTTGCTGCTGGATAGAGTGCTGTCTATTCTTCGGCCTTTGGTCTGAGCAGCTCTACTTCCTATAGGTATGGGAAACTGAGTCAGGCGAGTATAGCTCTCTTTTTTCATTCAAAAATAGATCTGCTTAGGAATATAACAAATGTGGAAGAAATGGGAAAAAGAAATGAATGCTTATTAAATACCAACTATGTAGAAGCCACTGTTTGAGCACTTTACAGCAACCCTACGAGTCAGGTTTCCCTCATTTTACGTATGAGAAAACTAAGGTCCCATCTCTTGTCTAAGATTTCACAGTGCCAGTGAACAGTTTCAGAATTTGTTCTGTTATAGAGCTTATGATTCTTCTGCTATTCTACACTGCCTTACTCAGCGTATTGAATGTGCTATATTTTAAAGTCTAAACTAAGCTTATACCAAGATGTAAAGACACATGAACATATAGTTATACCTTATTTGTTAACCTTAATATATATATTTTTAATCAGTCACTGTTAATGCAGCATTTTTTCCATCTTCAGGCTAAAAAGAATGCCTTAGAAGCTCATTTTGAAGATCCTCTAATTCAAATCATTTGCTTAGAGTTCTGTAGCCTTGAGACAGTTTTACGTCAAAAGTCATTGTGGGCTATCAATAGAACAAAGGAAAAGAACTACATGATTATCTTTATGGATACAGAAAAAGCATTTGATAAAATCCAACACCCTTTCTTGATAGAAAACCCTAAAGTAGATTGGAATAGAAGGGAAATTCCTCAATATGATTCAGGGCATATGTGAAAAGCCAACAGCCAATATTATACTTAATGGAGAAGGAGTGAGCTGTTTCCCTTGAAATTGGGAACAAGACAAGAGTGCCTGCTCTCACCACTTCTATTTAATATTGTATTAGAAATCCTAACCAGAGCAATAAGACAGGAAAAAGAAATAAAAGGTATTGAGATTGGAAAAGATGTAAAATTATCTCTATTTGCAGATGATATGATCTTATATATAGAAAATCCCAAAGAGTCCACAAGAAAAATTCTAGAGCTAATAGAGAAATTTAGCAAAATTGCAGGGTATAAGGTCAACAAACAGGGTATAAGGTCAGTTGGGTTTCTATTCACCAGCAGTAAGAAATCAGAAAGGGAAATTAGGGAAACAACTCCATTTACAGTAGCATCTAAGAGAATAAAATACCTAGGAATAAATCTAACCAGGGATGTGAAGGACTTATACAATGAAAATTATAAAACACTGCTGAAGGAGATGAAAGAAGACTTATATAAGTGTTCCATGTTCATGAATTGAAAGACCTAGTATTGTTAAGATGTCAATACTACACAAAGCAATCTATAGATTCAATGCAAGCCCGATAAAAATTCCAACAGCTTTCTTTACAGAAGTAGAAAAACCAATCCTCACCTTTTATGGAATGGCAAGAGGTCCCAAATAGCTAAAGCATGTTGAAAGAGAAGAACAAAGTGGGAGAACCCACACTTCCTGATTTTAAAACAGAAAGTTTTATATAGCTACAAATCATTAAAACAGCCTGATACTGGCACAACAAAAGGCACATAGACCTATGAAATAGAATTGAGAGTCCAGAAATAAACCCACACATCCATGGTCAACTGATTTTTGACAAGGGTGCCAAGTCCATTCGATGGAAAAAGAAGGGTCTCTTCAATAAATGGTGCTGAGAAAATCGGATTTTTCACATGCAGAAAAATGAAACAAGATCCATGCCTCACACCATACACAAAAACAAATTCAAAATGGATTAAAGACCTAAATTTGCAAACTAAAACAATAAAATTCTTAGAAGAAAAGCAAGGGCAATGCTGTCAGGCCTAGCTTTTAACAATGAATTATCTAACATAATAACAAAAGCACAAACAGCAAAAGACAAAATAAATAAATGGGATCTCACAAAAATTATTGCTCAGCAAAAGACTTTACCCAAAAAATGGAAAGAAAAGCTACCTACTTGAGAATATTTTTGGAAACCATGTATAAGACAAGAATCTAATAATCAAAATACATATAAAACTTTGACAACTTAACAAAAAGTCAAATAACCCAATCATAAAATGGGCAAAGGACTTATTAAATAGACATTTCAGCAAAGAGGATATTCAAATGGCTAGATGCTCAGCATCATTAGCCACAGAGAGATGCAAATCAAAACCACAGTGAGATACCATTTCTCTCCCACTAGGACAGCTACAGTTAAAAACAAAACAAAAAAACACACAAAAAAAGAAAATAACAAATGTTGGTAAGGATGTGGGGAAATTGGAACCCTTACCCATTGCTGGTGGGAATGCAAAATGGTACAGCTGTTGTGGAAAGTAGTGCGGTGATTCCTCAAAAAGCTAAAATTAGAATATGACCCAGCAATTCTCCTAGGTATGCACCCAAAAGACTTGACAGCAGAGACTCAAACAGTGACTTGTATACCAGTGTTCAGTGCCACTACTATTTACAATAGCCAAAAGGTGGGAACAACCTAAATGGCCATCAAAGGAGAAATGGATAAACAAAACGTGTACATATATACAAGGGGATACTACTCAGGCACTAGGAGAGATGAAGTCTTGATACATGCTACAATGTGGATGGAGCTGGAAGACATTATGCTGAATGAATAAATCAGTCACAAAAGGACAAATATTGTATGACCTCATTTATATAAAAAGACAAGAAAAGGCAAAGTTTATTAGTGGTTACCAGGGGCAGGAGGGAGAGGGAAAGGGAGAGGGGGGCTAATGGTGTTGGAAATATTGCACTGATTAAGGATAGGGTTGCATAGCCAATTTTAATAATTGCTGTCAATAAGTTGTACAACTGTAAAAAGTTGAACTGGCAAAAGTTTTGTGATGAATATATTTACAATGACAAAACAAAAAAAAGTAGCTGCAGAGGCTGCTTAGGTACAACCAAACACCTCATGGGATTTGGTTCCTTGGTTTGGAGGTTTAGGGTCCTGGTTTCATGGGACATACCAGTTAACTGGTCTAATAACTTGTTCAGTGCTTCTTTTCTACTTCCTAGTTCATTGTGTGGTGCTTGGAATCGTAAAAGCTTGCAAGCGGCCATCCAATGCACAACGATTGGTCTCTATTCACCTGGAGCAACAGAGGAAGAAGGAACATCAGGAATAGAAGGAGGATATGGAATGTGTGGCTGATGCCTGCATGAACAACTGGCTCCTTTGCCATCAGATCAGAAGAACTGGATGGTGCCCAGCTACCATTACTGAACATTTTGATCAAAGATTCTACAGAAGAATCCTGATAAAAAGGGGGAAAATGCAGAACGGAATTTCAAATGCTCGGGGACTCCAGACCACTCCTGGAGCCATAAAGGTTGGATAAACCCCTGAAAATATTGCCCAGGATAATCTTTAAACTTTAAACCAAAAATGTCCCCTGAAGTCTTCTTAAAACCAAACAGCGGTTTAGCTTAAGTAGCAAAAAATGTCTGCCTTGGGTGTTATACACTTTTGAGAACTATCTATATGGGATCAAATTGACAATACCAACTTGAAAGATGAGCTAGGAACCTCAGGGGACAGTGAATTTATGGTAAGAGGGAAGAACAACTCAGAAAAGGAGGGTGAGAATGGTTATACAACTCAAAGAATGTAATGAGTGTCACTAAATGGTGCATATAGAAAATGTTGAATTAGTGTATGTTTGGTGTATGTATACGCTCAACAACAACAACAAAAAAGAGTCATTCTGGGTAACTTTCACTTACCCTTTTAAAAGAGACTCTCTCCTCTTAGTTGTCAGACCTGACTTGTTTCTCAGCTAAAGTACGGGTTTCTTCTATGAAGGTTATTTATTTATTTATTTATTTATTCACTCCAGGAAAGACCTTGATACTGTGTCCTGCTCTTGTGGTCAGAAATCTGAGTGCTTAGATATAGTACATTTTGTTTTTTCTTTCATGGACGTATTAAAGAGAAAGACCACAGAGGTAAATAGTGTGTCAGTCTAATTCACTTAGATTCTGTTTGTGAAGTTCCCCTTTCTGTGGAACTAATATTTACTAAGCACTGGTGTGTCCCAGGAACTTTGGTGGTACAGTGGTTAAGAGCTACAGCTGCTAACCAAAAGATTGGCAGTTGGAATCCACCGGCTGCTCCATGGAAACCCTACTGGGCAGTTCTACTCTGTCCTGTAGGGTTATAGGGTCACTATGAGTCCGAATCTACTTGATTGCAATGGATTTTTTTTTGGTTATAGGGTCACTATGAGTCAGAATCAACTCAACAGCAATGGATTTAGTTTGGGTTTGGGTGTATCCCAGGCACCATACCAATCCGTTTATGTAGATGGACTCCTTTAATACTCAAAGTAACCTTATGTTGCACATCCTTATTTCACAGAGGTGTATACTGTTCCTTAGGTAGCTTAACAAATTGGCTGGGTTCATATGGCCCTTAAGAAGCAGAGCTGAGCTTAAAACCCGGGCTGCCTGTACAGACACCTGAGCTTTCAAACCACTGTGGTTACTGCCCCTTGACTCTGTATGCTTCTTTGTGCATCTCCATCAAGAGGTTTTATTCCACCTGACCATTTATTTTCCACAATCCTTCTCTTGGGGCACGTAATTTCTAAGATTCCTTTGGGTATTAAGATTCCCTGACTGACTAAAGTTGCAATTTATATAGTTTGATTAATTAACACTAATGCAAATTAGTTCACTCATTCAAAGTTCATTCATTACATTAATTCCTTTACTGAAGGTTCCAAAAGCTTTTTACTTACTGAAAGATCTCCTTCTGATGGTAAAGGAATCATGCTGCTTTTCCTACAATAACACTTAAAACCCCAATTAAGAGAATGGAAGGTTTAAAAACATATCAGAACGGATTTTACCACACACCCAATATACTAATTTTCCATATGGACCAAAATAGTTATTTTAAGTCACTGTTCTCTCTTGGTTGTCTTTCCCTAGTCTCACAGATGTAGTGCTAATTGCTTGCAGCTTCGGGTTCTTTTTAACATGAGGTAACAATTTAGGTGTCTTGGGCTTGAGTGCTGCATTTGTTAGACATGCCAGGCCTGGAGTTGGCTTAACTGGATGCTGAATGCATGCAGAGATTAACTCATCTGAATTTTGGGAAACTTCCTGGAGAACTTCCTGACGTGCTCTTTGCAGACTTGGTACAAGAGCCCATGGTGCAACTGCTTGGCTCCACAGCCAAGACACCTCTTGGTCAGACCGAGCAGCTTTGGGTGGTAGCCCTTTTGGACTGGTGCAAGCATTTGAATCTTTCTAGTGAAGCCATGCTTTTTTGTTGGAGAATCATTCCAGAAGTGACACTTATTCACAGACCTAAATTTTTTACCAGCTGGGTTGGCTTTGTGTGTCTGAGTGACTCTGCAACAGAATGCAGACTCTACTTGGGACGCATCTAAAATCCACCCTGACTGGATTGAGGAGACAAGGAAGACCAAAAAGAAAGGAAGTGACAGAATTCTGTAATCACAGTGGTAATTAGGGAGGCATGGGGCATATCTGTGGAGAATATCTTGACCTTGTCTTGCCTTCTACCTTGTCTTTAGTTCTGATCTTTGGAGTCAGGCAAGTGTGCATTCCATCCAAGCTCTGCTATTAATGGTTTTGTGAAAATGAGGATGTTACTTAACCTCACTGAGCCTCAGTTTCCTCATCTAGTATGTTGTGAGGACCACATGTGATACTGAAGCTCTCCAGGAGCCCTGTGTTCAGCTGTGCAGTCAGTGCACAGTCGGCAGCTACATGAGGCTCTTTTTCCTTCCTTCTTTCCCTCCTCCACACAAGACACGCTCCTCTAGAAAACTAAGGTTCATGCAAACTAGCATTTTGAGAACACCTATAAAGGTATGCATCATGCAATGTTTGCGTGCTGATGAGGTGTTGGTAAATCTAATTTTTAAATCATACATAAAATACACTTAAGGAAGTACAGAAAGGTATCTCAGAGAAGGTTGTTTTAGAAAGACAATAATAATTTTCTGAATTATTTTAATTTAGGCTTTTTATGTATCATGTTTTCTCAAAATGAAACTTTCCTTTATGGCTCCCTAGAGGAACAATGGCAATGAACAAATAGTACTTGCTTCCTGGAGACTTGCACAGACACTCTTTGTGATGTTTCCCCTAAAGTCTAGCTCATTTAGTGGCAGCTGGGGTGGGTAGGGGGGCTTGCTACTCTTTATAGGCTTGTTTCCTTCATTGCGATGAAGAGAAGAAGGCCCACAGCCACTGCTGGCCAAGACTTCAACTGGGATATTGAAATTAAAGAGTCAAAATGGGTCTGTGTTGGAGGACTAGCAGAGGAGAGACTATCCTGAGGTCCACCTTAGAGTGAAGGTGACCCTTGCCTCACTCCAGAAATCATATTCTCTGAACAAATCCATGCAAAACATCAGAACTGTGCCTGGCACATAGTAAGTAGTCAATACGTTAATTATCATTGTTGTTTCCATGACTATTATTATAGCGCCTGTATTAAGACTTGTTAGGTTTGGCCTACTATCTTACATAATCAAGGGAGTGGGTTTTGGAACCAGTAGTTATAAAACCTATGAAGGAACAATTCTGTGGCATCAGGAATGTTTCCACAAACCTCCTCAAGCTCTCTATATGCTCCTTATTTTCCATAGATAGCCATGACTAGTTGAGCTCCAGCTGCATTGTTCTGATTACCTGGACTATTGCTGTCTCCTGTGCACTGCTGACGGGATGAGCACTTTATTGTGTGTTCATCTGATTAACTGACTGAAATGGCATGCAACTAGCCTGGTAAATCCACACCGTCCAGTGTTTAGTCCTCAGAAATATGGTTCTGAGAATGTGCATCTTATATTGCAATCTAGAGTTCCAGAGGAAATTTTGGACATAATAACCCAGACCTAGGTCTGGGTAATTTAAAATCTGGGTGAAATGGGACAGAAATAACCCAGAATATACAGGTCTGAACTGTGGCTGGGGAGATGTAGAAGACTTGAGGCACCGGACAGCTGGCCTCCTCCAAGTGTTTACCACCCTGGTGCCATGTGGCTGTGAGCTTGCTGGACGGCCCATGTGCTTGTTCTCCACCTACTCCCCCTTCTCCCTCTTCATCTGTTCCCCCATCCTCATATTTTCCATAGGCTGGAGAAACTCAGGAGCCTACTGATCCACAGTGAGGGCAATGAGACAGAGGAATCAGACCTTGCCCTGGCTGAGAACGCTGTGGGTTTAGAGCAGATGATCCCTCTGCCTATGCTGTGTAAGGGCTGGCCTTGGACTTTGAACCTCAGCCTCACCCACCTCTGCCTGGGTGTGGACCTTCTTTCCTGGAACCCTTGGTGCTTAGGGGAGAGGACTGTGAGAGGCTTGGGGTTATATCTCTAGTAAATAGGAAGGCAGCCATTAATTTAGACAGAGCCAGTGAAAACAAACGCAGTTGTTTCCTCCCTGTCCCACTCCTGCCCCTGTTCTGTGTGCCCAGGCTGCCTGCCCATCTTGCATGCCACAGACCCTGCCATAGACCTCCTAAGAGACCTCTGAGCCTTACGGCTGGTGGTCCCTTTAGTTTAATCTCTGGGTCCACTTCCCAGAGGCGAGGGCATATGCTATTGGGACCAACTGCTGCTCTTCACCGATGCACTCGCCACTTAGGGAATTATGGTTGCTTAATCTGGGTTAATCTGGATTTGCTTTTTCTTATTCCTAAAGGATGATATCACATGGAGTCCCAAGGCCTGCACCCAGCCTAGCCTCTGGGACAGCAGCATTTGTGCTTTTATACACCCACAATACTACAGGCCCAGTACAAGTGAAGTGTCTCCCCAGGTACTCCTCCTCCCTCCCAGACACTTACTTATCAAACTAGAGCCATTACATTAAGAAGGTAAAAGGAGGTGCCTTGTCTTGAGACTATGTTGGTATCTCCTGCCTAGAGGGGAGATGAGAGGGTAGAGGGGGTTAGAAGCTGGCGAAATGGATAAGAAAAGAGAGAGTGGAGGGAGGGAGCAGGCTGTATCATTAGGGGGAGAGTAATTGAGAGTATGTAGATAAGTTTTTATGTGAGAGACTGAATTTGTAAACTTTCACTTAAAGCCCAATAAAAATTATAAAAAAAAAAAAGTGTCTTGTGACTGTCAACTGTCATTGCTCTACTTCCTGTTGCCAGCAGCCAAAGAAAGGTGGCACCTGAGGCCAGGTGAATGGTGAGGCACCGCCTGGGAGCACCTGCAGAGCCTGGCCTTCTCACTCCTGTAGCTGAGACCCACCCTGGGCAGGCTGCTGCAAGGCAACGAGATGCTAACTGCCTCCCCAACCTGACTCTGCCTGCCTGCCCTGGGGCCACATTAGGGCCTCTTTCCGGGGTCCTGTTGGTCAGCAGGCCTGTCCCAGGGGCATGACAAAGGAGGGCCTTTCAACCAGGCATGTCACACGCACAGAGGCTGCAAATTTGGATTTCTGAAATATTATCTCCAAAGAGGGTTATAAACAATCAAAAGATGTGCTGATAGGATTGAAAGAAAGAAATCATCATGTAACTTCAAACTTAGGCCCCATTTTTGTACCACATCCATAAATTTTTAAAATAAATCCTGGTAAATGCATAATTACATTGCCTTGCCTGCGTGATTTAATTTTAAACAGCTTAATTTATGTAAGTTTTTAAAATATGTCAGAGTTTTTGAAACCTATTTGGATATTTCTTTTTAAACATTCCTGGAGCTTCAGAAAATGGAAGTGGCCTACGCCTCTCGACCCTCGAGCAGCCTGTTTGCCAACCTACCCTCATGGGCTGTGGAGTGAAGCTGTTTCCTTTCCACACTGTCATTTCAACTTTGGAAAATCTAAGGTGCAATTCTGTTTCATTACAGTGGCTGGCCTATACTGAAAGAGACCTTCTGAGGTTGGCACGCACAGTTCAGCCCCTTTCTCCCTGCCTGGCCCAGGAGCTGCAGCCTTCCCATCTCTGGGAGAAGTGACCAACTGATATTCTTGAGTCCTCTATCCTTACACAATTAAGCTCAACCCTGGCTGCACATTGGAGTGAAGTGGAACGCTTTCTAAACAACTGATGCTTGGGCCCCATCCTCGGAGATTCTGATTTCATTGACATGGGGTGTGGCATGGCACTGGGGTTTTTATAGCTCCCTGGGTGATTCTGTTATGCAGCAAAGTTCCAGGAACAAAGCCCTAAGACAGCGGTTCTCAAACATTAGCATGAATCAGAGTAACACAGGGACCTGTTAAAATACAGATTGCTGGCCTCACCAGAGTTTCTGATTCAGAGTTTCTGGAGTGGTGCCCACAACTTGCGTTTCTAACAAATTCTCAAGTGATGCGGATGCTGTTGGTCCAGGTGCCACATTTTGAGATCTGCTGCCCTAAGGAAAAGAAAGCCAGGGAGATAGACTGGGGAGGGAAATGTGAGTGAATGCATGAAGATCCAGCCATTTCTTATTCTTACACTCTACAGTTGGCTTCAAAGGCAGGGACACCCCTGAAGTGACAGCAGTTAGAGAATATGGGTCACCATAGCTGCCACTGTGCAGAAAACTCAAGCTGAGACCAGGCATCAGGAGCCCTGGTTGGTGGGATAAGCTGTAGGCCTGAAGAGAGTTGTGGGGGTGGGTGTCTAGATCAGCTCTGTCAAATAGAAATAAAATGCAAATCACAAATGTGAGTCACACATGTAATTTTAAATTTTCTAGCCACATTAAATAAAGTGAAAAGAAACAGGTGAGATTAATTTTAATAATATACTTATTTAGCCTAATATATCCAAATCACTATCATTTTAACATGTCATCAATATAAACAATTACTAATGAGATGTTTTACATTCTTTTTTCATACTAAGTCTTTGAAATCAGGTGTGCGTTTTACAGCACATCTCAGTTCTGACTAGTCATATTTCAAGCGCTCAATAGCCATATGTGGCTAATAGCTACCATATTGGATAGTGCAGATCTGGATATACAAAATACAGGGGCCTGCTGCCTCTGAGGAAGGGCTGATGCACAGAGGCCTCTGCTTCTCTTAACATCCCTCAGAGAGTCCCTGGAACCTGTTCTCAGCATCTGAGAATCTTTCTAGCATTCTTCACTGTTGGCATTTCTGGAGAGCAAAGAAGATCGAGTCCACCAAATCAGGTCTGCAGAGCTTGTTTCCTCCTGCCTGTTCATCTGAGGTCAGGATCTCAGAGGTGTTCATAGTTACTTCCTCCTCTTTTCCAGACTTAGCCATCTATAGATATAAGCTGAGCCCCTGGGTGTTAGTGGGAGAGGATGATAATTTTTTTTTTCAACAATTTTATTTATTTATGACAGACATTTTTTTTTAAATTGTGCTTTAGATGAAGGTTTACAGAGCAAATTAGTTTCTCATTAAACAATTATTACACACAGTGTTTTGTGACATTGGTTGCCAAACCTACAACATGTCAACACTCTCCCCTTCTCAAACTTGCGTTCCCTGTTACCAGCTTTCCTGTCCCCTCCTGCCTTCTTGTCTCTGCCCCTGGGCTGGTGTGCACCTTTAGTCTCTTTTTGTCTTATGGGCCTGTCTAATCTTTGCTGAAGGGTGAACCTCAAGAGTGACTTCATTACTGAGTTAAAAGGGTGTCTGGGGGCCATACTCTCAGGGTTTGTCTAGTCTCTGTTAGACCAATAAGTATGGTCTTTTTTTGTGAGGTAGAATTTTGTTCTACATTTTTCTCCAGCTCTGTTTGGGACTCTCTGTTGTGATCCCTGAAGATGATGTTTTTGTTGGAGGAAAATGGGTGTCTGAAATGGATTGAGGAAGAAGGTCAAAGGGCAGGCAGCTGTGGATAAACTAAACAGTAGAACCAAGATAGAGTTTTCCTTTGAGTACTGCAAGCAGGAGTGAACTGACACTGTCATCTTGTTTTCAAAACATTTTATTTTTACAAAAAATGGAATCATACTGCTTTTATTGTTTTATAAACTAATTTTTGCCCCACATAAAATACTACATATATTTTTCTTCCTTAACAATGTCAGCAGTTCTCTAGGTCTGGCTCGGCACAACACTGAGACATGAGTCGGGTGAAAGCGAAAGAAGAAAAGTTTACTTGGTTGGCCAAGCAAAGGAGCACACTGGATCTGTGTCGTCAAGAAGGCTTCCCAGTTGGCAGGCACAGGGGTTTATATGGGGAGGAATAGCGAGCCAAGGCTCTTCAGGGCATGTTCAGGAACGTGGTCCATCAGGGCATGTGGACAGCTCCTGTAATCATGCCAACATCATCAGGTTGGCGAAGTTGAGCTGGGACAGCAAAGGAGGGAAAATGGCCAATTAGCTCCTCTTAGCCTCCATCCAGTGGCTGCCTGTCTCAGTAAGAAGTCCTGGTGCCCCGGTGGCACAGCAGTTAAGAGCTCAGCTGCTAACCAGAAGGTCAGTAGTTCAAATCCACCAGCCGCTCCTTGGAAACCTGTGGGGCAGTTCTACTCTGTCCTATAGGGTCGCTGTGAGTCAGAATCGACTTGATGGCAACAGGACTTTTTTTGAGGGGGTACACTGACCAAAGAGCCCAAGGCACCACAGGGTTTATTGCAGCCCCAGATTAACAGTTATTGCCCTCTCCCAATTAAACAACATGTAGGTACTGAATGCCGACTGCATGCAGAAGGGCCTAGTGAGGTGGTGTACTGTTGTTACTGGGACCACCCATTTTAGAATAGCTCAAGGCCTGAGGTTCAAATCTCTACCCTGACATTATCAGCATAAGATTAGATAAATTGTTTAATCTCTAAGCCATCTGTGGTCTCTTCATTTGCAAAATGGGGACAATAACACCTATATCGTAGAACTCTTGTGATGTTAAAGTAAGGCAATAGTGTCGTCTCTTAGCCCAGTGCCTGGCACACAGAAAAAACTCAATGAATGAGAGCAGGGCCGGGACTAGGGGAGTTGAGTGAGGTGCCTAGGGCACTAAACTTAGGGAGGCACTCTCAAGTTGCACTGTATGGACTCTCACCACCTCATCATCGCTGTCGTGGCTGTCATTACACTGTAGTAGGTACCATGGGAATTACCAAGATGCGGAAGGCATGGCCCTTTCAGTCCATGAGAGGAGAGGAGAGAAGATACATACACAAATGAAAGGCTAGATGTGATGATTGTCTTGAAAGAAGAAGGAGAAATCACTCTCACCCAAGGGAATCAGAGACTATGTCCTTGAAGTAGAGACTGGGGAAAGGACAGTTTAGAGAGGGAATGACTTGATCAAAGCCACAGAGGTAAAAAACTGTCCTCAGAGAGTATTGAATGGTTGCTATACTGGTGCATGGAGACAGCTAAAAGGGAATATCAAGAGTCTGGATGAAGCTAAGATGTACAGGGCTTGAAATATCAGGCTAAGGAGTTTGGACTTAATTTGGTAAAAATAGCATCTCAGGAAGGAGTAATAAGAGAAATGTTTAATACTTTTCTTTTTTTTGAAGCAAAGGGTTTTTTGAGAGTCAGAATTTATTGCCATTGCCCTGTCAAAATTTAACACAAACCCTCATACCTTGAAACCCATGAAACTTGTAAATCATGTCATCCGTTTATCACCCATTCCCAATCCTTCTCCCTCAAAGTAACCCTGTTACCAGTGTGGTATGCATACTTCTAGACTTTCCTGTAGACATAAATAATGCATATATATGTATGTATATATATATATATATATAAAATTTAACCAAAATTGGATCATGCTGTACTTACTGTTCTGACATTTACTTTTTTTTAAATAATTTTTATTGTGTTTTAAGTGAAAGTTTACAAATCAAGTCAGTCTGTCACATATAAGCTTATATACACCTTAATACATACTCCCACTTACTCTCCCCCTAATGAGTCAGCCCACTCCCTCCTTCCAGTCTCTCCTTTCGTGATGATTTTGCCAGTTTCTAACCCTCTCTACCCTCCTATCTTCCCTCCAGACAGGAGATGCCAACACAGTCTCAAGTGTCCACCTGATACAAGTAGCTCACTCTTCATCACCATCTCTCTCCAACCCATTGGCCAGTCCCTGCCATGTCTGATGAGTTGTCTTCGGGAATGGTTCCTGTCCTGGGCCAACAGAAGGTTTGGGGACCATGGCCGCCGGGATTCCTCTAGTCTCAGTCAGACCATTAAGTATGGTCTTTTTGTGAGAATTTGGGGTCTGCGTCCCACTGTTCTCCTACTCCCTCAGGGGTTCTCTGTTGTGCTCCCTGTCAGGGCAGTCATCGGTTGTGGCTGGGCACCATCTAGCTCTTCTGGTCTCAGGATGATGTAAGCCTCTGGTTCATGTGGCCCTTTCTGTCTCTTGGGCTCATAGTTATCGTGTGACCTTGGTGTTCTTCATTCTCCTTTGATCCAGGTGGGTTGAGACAAATTGATGCATCTTAGATGGTGGCTTGTTAGCATTTAAGACCCCAGACGCCACATTTCAAAGTGGGATGCAGAATGTTTTCATAATAGAATTATTTTGTCAATTGACTTAGAAGTCCCCTTAAGCCATAGTCCCCAAACCCCCGCCCTTGCTCCACTGACCTTTGAAGCATTCAGTTTATCCCGGAAACTTCTTTGCTTTTGTTCCAGTCCAGTTGAGCTGACCTTCCGTGTATTGAGTATTGTCCTTCCCTTCGATGGCAGTGGGTTTTTTTTTTCACCTGAAGTAGTTCTTATCTACTAACTAATCACTAAATAACCCTCTCCCTCCCTCCCTCCCTCGTAACCGCAAAAGTATGTGTTCTTCTCAGTTTATACTGTTTCTCAAGATCTTATAATAGTGGTCTTATACAATATTTGTCCTTTTGCCTCTGACTAATTTCACTGAGCATAATGCCTTCCAGGTTCTTCCATGTTATGAAATGTTTCACAGATTCGTCACTGTTCTTTATCTATGCGTAGTATTCCATTGTGTGAATGTACCGTAATTTATTTAACCATTCATCCGTTGATGGACACCTTGGTTGCTTCCGGCTTTTTGCTATTGTAAACAGTGCTGCAATAAACATGGGTGTGCATATATCTGTTTGTGTGAAGGCTCTTGTTTCTCTAGGGTATATTCCGAGGAATGGGATTTCTGGGTTGTATGGTAGTTCTATTTCTAACTTTTTAAGAAAACGCCAGATAGATTTCCAAAGTGGTCTGACATTTACTTTTAAAGAATGTATTGTGGACATCTTTCCATGTGAGTTTCTATAGACCCATCTCATTCTTTTTAATGGCTGCCTAATATTCCACTGTATATATATATTTTTTAATATTCTACTATATGGAATTGACTAGCCTAGCATCACAACCAGCTGGCAGTACAGCAGGGATTTGGACCTAGTTTTCTCTGGCTCCATAGGCTGAGTGTTTCTCACCACTGCAGGGGACATGAGGCATGTATGCATTTTGAGCTACCACATAGCCGGCATGGTTTTATGTGGTACAATTTGATTAAGTGATGAGAGGATTCTAGTAAGTGAAGCAATGAGAGTAGGTGGAGGCAGATCTCACCCTGATTTAGGAGTCACCACTCAGGGTATGGAAACCCTGGTGGCGTAGTGGTTAAGCACTATGGCTGCTAACCAAAGGGTTGGCAGTTCGAATCCACCAGGCACTCCTTGGAAACTCTATGGGGCAGTTCTACTCTATCCTATAGGTTCGCTATGAGTCGGAATCGACTTGACGGCTCCGGGTTTGGTTTTTTGTTTTTTACTTACGGTGTCCTCTCACAACACAGTTGTTGCCAGCTCTCAGTTAATGCTGACCTGCTGCTTCTCAGGGTAGCTTTAGAACAATAATGAATAGTCACATCTTTAGGACAGAAAGAGCCCTGGTGGCACAGTGGTTAAGAGCTACGGCTGCTAACCAAATGTTGGTAGTTCAGATCCACCAGCCGCTCCTTGGAAACCATATGGGGCAGTTCTATTCTGTTCAGTAGGGTCACTATGAGTCAGAGTCAAGTCAGCGGCAATGGGTTAGGCCAGAAGGAACCTCAGAGTTCATCTGGTTCAACCCTTTGTTTTGGGAGATGAGGAAACTGGACCCTGAGAGATAAGCCACCTAGGGCTACATGTGAGTTTCCCTGTCTCCATCGAGAGGGTATGGCTGCTAGCTAAGCGGTATAAGCTGATGCTCCACATCGTGTTTCTCACTCCAATTTTATTGGCTTATATTCACTCTACTAACACTGGAAACTCGTTTTTCCAAGTGCATTATTTTTATTGTTTATGTCTCCTGTACACATGTTTTCTTCCGGGAGTCTGCCTAGCTTTATTAAAAGATACTTAGATTTTCTGATCACTGCTACTTCCTTCTCTTCTCTGCAGGAATGGAAAATCAATCTCTGTGTCATTTAGAGGATATTCCCTGAAGAAGATTTTGGGTGACAGTGGATTTGTCACCCAACTTACCTTCTTTTATTGAGCAATTGGCGTTTCTTCCACAAGGGATGAGACCCAGCGTTATTTCACTGTCTGAGCCCAGGCCCCTTGCTGGCTTGCCAACTTCTTATACCATAGTCTCCCTGTCATTGACTGACCTGCAGACACACTGATTAATTAGTTTCCAACCCCTTTGTATCAATCTAATAAAATTGGCTTGTTTAATTCGTTTTGGGAAATACCTGAGAATGTTTGCATTTAGACTCTGATAAGGGGTATTTTTTAAAATGTCATGCGGGAGACATCCGTGGGAAGGAGAAGTTGTACTCCCTGCAGTCTCTTAATTACGTGGAGCAAATGCTGGATGGGTGGCGGCATTCTTCCTGCTGCCAGTGTCTGAGTACTTTCCCCGTAACCAGTTCTACCTGTTGATGGGGCAGTTTTTTAGGTCCTGCCATCAAAGGCACACTGGACTGCTGCCTTTCCTCCCCTAAACATTGCCTGAGCTGGTTCCAACCATCAAAACAGAGCCCATCAGGGTCCACCTGTTTGCCATGCCTCCCCGCCATCAGCAGCCAGGCCAGAGTCACAGCCATATCACCAGCTCTGGGCTCATGCTGCTGGTTTATAGATGCCTTCCTTTTTCCTGTTGGCTGTGAGGCTCAACGCCCTCAAGGGGTTGGAGTAAAAGTCCCAAAGTTGAATGTTTCTGTTTCATCACAAAGAGAAATGCATGAGAAATATGATATGTGGCCTGAAAGGGGAGAAGGGAATTCAGCCAAGATCCCAACCCCATTCCGGGGTCAGGATTGATTCATGGCACCAATAAGATTATGATATAAGTGGCCCGAGAGTGGAAAAGGGAATTCAGCCAAGATCCCAACCCCATTTGGGGCTCAGGACTGTTTCACGGCACCCAGTAAGATTATGATATAAGTGTCCTGAAAGGGAGAAGGGAATTCAGCCAAGATTCCAACCCCATTCTGGGTTCAGGACTGATTCACAGCACCCAGTAAGATGCCTTTTGAAGTGTGGTTACTCGCTGGCTGGAATTGAAATTCTAATAGCTGCTTTCCCAATCAGCAACCACCAGGAAGCAGGCAGCTTGTTTATTTAACATGATCAGACCACTATTTCCGACTAATCTCTATTTACATGTTTCCCCTAAGGTGGCTTTCATAAAAATGTGTAAACATGCTCTTGGAATCTTCTTAAAAAGCCCTCTGAGACTGCCTGCCCCGTAGCCGGGGCTGTCTAGGCTAAGGCTGGCAAGAATCCTTGGTGGGAGGGTTCACATACATCTCCATCAGACAAGGCAAGAGAAGCAGCAAGAGCCACAGCTGGAGATGAGCTTCCCCACAAGGCAGCCTCCCTGCAAGGCTGGGCCCTGGGAGCTGCTGGGCAAGCTGCAGCATTTGGCTGATTCATTTCTCTTCATTAATGTTGCTTATAGCTGAGGCCTTTGTCACATATATGGTTATGTAAGATTCGATTCTCCCCAGTGTGTAAACACAGAGGTCTAGTGTGAGGCTCTAAACAGCAGTAACCTGAAAAGAACCATTTCTGCTGTTGGAGAAATAGCATATGCTATCAAATCCTAGGATAGGAGCCACACCAGGGTGGGGTGGGCTCCCCAGAATCTTAAATGTCAGAACCTGTTTCTTGAGTGATAAGGGTTAGGAATATTGTTGCCTGGGTCCTCAGCCCCAGGGCCCTTTCCTCCCCTCCCCCATCACCTCTCAGAGTATGCCCTCCTCCATTCGTCCCTCCCCTCAACTCCACATCCACCAAATCCTTTCAACATTAACACTTTAACGCGCCTCTTCACTTAATCCTTCCTTGTTCCTCCTCTGGGGTCTTGTTTTCACCTAAGGACACCATCATCTCATGGCTGATTCTTGCAACAGCCTCTCAGTTATACTCTCTACCTCCAGTCTTGTTTCTCTCCAATCCATTTTATACCCTGTTGATATCCTAATCTTTCTAAAATGCATATCTGTTTGGGTCACTCCCCTACTCTGAGAAAAAGTCAAACTGCTTAGCATGGTGTACAAGACCCTTCAGGATTGGACCCCAATGACACCTCCAGGCTTCATCCCCACAATATGCTCATTCCCTTACCCTGTCCCACCTCTCTTCCCCTTTTCGGGGTATACTTTGCCATACAGTTCTGTGATGGTTCAGGTTGTATGTCAACTTAGCCAAACCATGATTCTCAGTGGTTTGGCAGTTATGTAATGATGTAGTTTGACAGTTATGTAATGATGTAACTATCCTCCATTTTGTGATCTGATGTAGTCATCCCCCATTTTATGATCTGATGTGAACAGCCAATCAGTCAAAAAGGGAGTTTCCACAGGGGTGTGGCCTGTATCTGATAGATATAGATGTTCTGGTAAAGCCTGCGTACTCTCAATCCTGCATCCAACTTGTTATCCTCTGACCTCTGGTTCTTGGGATGTGAGCCAGCAACTGTCATCTCATCTGCAGATTTTGGGATTCGCCAGCTCCTGCAGCCCTGTGAGTTAGCAGCCTGCCATCTGACCTGCCAATATTGGGTTGTCAGCTCCTGCAACCACATGAGTCAAGAGAAGCCTCCAGCTTGATGTCTAACCCACTGATTAGGATCTTGCCAGCCTCCATAACTGTGTGAGCCATTTCCTTGAATTCAATCTCTCTATATATATTCACCATTCATCTGTCAGTTTATGGTACTGTGGTTGCTTTCGTGTTGTTGTGATGCTGGAAGCTGTGCCACTGGTATTTCAAATACTAGCAGGTCACCCATGGTGGACAGGTTTCAGCAGAGCTTCCAGGCTAAGACAGACTAGGAAGAAGGACCTGGTAGTCTACTTCTGAAAAAAGTTGGCCAGTGAAAACCTTATGAATAGCAGCAGAATAATGTCTGGTATAGTGCTGGAAGATGAGCCATTTAGGTTGGAAGGCACTCAAAAGATGACTGGAAAAGAGCTGCCTCCTCAAAGTAGAGTCGACTTTAATGATGTGGATGGAGTCAAGCTTTCAGGAATTAGATTTGCTCATGTGACATGACTCAAAATGAGAAGAAACAGCTGCAAATATTCATTAATAATCAGAAGGTGGGATGTACGAAGTAAGAATCTAGGAAGTTGGAAGTCATCAAAAATGAAATGAAATGCATAAAGATAGACATTAGTGGGCTGAAATGGACTGGTATTTACTGTTTTGATTCGGACAATCATATGGTCTGCTATGCTGTAAATTGAAGAGGAATAGCATCGCATTCATCATCAAAACCAACATTTCAAGATCTGTTCTGAAGTACAACACTGTCAGTGATGGGATAAAATCAATACAACTACAAGGAAAACCAGGTAATATAACTATTGTTCAAATTTATCCACCAACCACTAAGGCCAAAGATGATGAAACTGAAGACTTTTACCAACTTCAGCAGTCTGAAATTGATCAAACATGCAATCAAGATGCACTGATAATTATTAGTGATTGGAATGCAAAAGTTGGAAACAAAGAAGAAGGATCAGTAGTTGGAAAATCTGACCTCGGTGATAGAAATGACACCAGAGATAACATGATAGTATTTTGCAAGACCCCTGACTTATTCATTGCAGATACCTTTTTTCAACAACATGAACAGTGAGGTGACTATCCATGTGGACCTCACCAGATGGAATACACATGACTCAAATTGGCTACATCTGTGGAAAGAGACAATAGAAAAGCTCAATATCATCAGTCAGAGCAAAGCAAGGGGCCAACTATGGAACAGACCATCAATTACTCCTATGCAAGTTAAGTTGAAGCTGAACAAAATTAGAGCAAGTCCACGAGAGTCAAAATACCACCTTGAGTATATTCCACCTGAATTTGGAGACCATCCCAGGAATAAATTTGACACATTGAACACTAATGACCGAAGTCCAGACCAATTGTGGAATGGCATCGAGGACATCACCCATGAAGAAAGCAGAAGGTCATTAAAAAGACAGGAAAGAAAGAAAAGACCAAAATGGATGTCAGAAGAGACACTGAAACTTGCTCTCGAATGTAGAGCAGCTAAAGCAAATAGAAGAAATGAAGTAAAAGGCTGAACAGAAGGTTTCAAAGGGCAGCTCAAGAAGACAAAGTAAAGTATAATGAAATGTGAAAGACATAGAATTAGAAAACCTAAAGGAAAGAACACGCTCGACATTTCTCAGGCTCAAAGAACTGAAGAAAAAAATCAAGCCTGGAGTTGCAATATTGAAGGATTCTCTGGGCAAAATAGTGAATGATGCAGGAAGCATCAAAGGAAGTTGGAAAGAATACACAGATCACTGTACCAAAAAGAATTGGTTGACATTCAGCTGTTTCAGGAGGTACCATATGATCAAGAAGCGGTGGTATTGAAGGAAGAAGTCTAAGCTGCATTGAACCCATTGGTGAAAAACAAAGCACCAGGAACTGACGAAATACCAATTGAGATGCTTCAACAAATGAATGTAGCACTGGAGGTGCTCACTCATCTGTGCCAAGACATTTGGAAAACTGCTACCTGACCAACCAATTGGAAGAGATCCATATTTGTGTCCATTCCAAAGACTATTCAACATAGTACGGAAATTATCGAATAATATTAATATCACACACGTAAAATTTTGCTGAAGATCATTCAAAAGCAGTTGCAGCAGTACATAAACAGGGACCTGCCAGGAATTCCAGCCAGATTCAGAAGAAGACCTGGAATGAGGGATATCATTGCTGATGTTAGATGGATCATGGCCAAAAGCAGAGAATACCAGAAAGGTTTTTACCTTTGTTTTATTGATTATGCAAAGACATTCGACTGTGTGGAGCATAACAAATTACGGATAACATTGCAAACAATGGGAATTCCAGAACACTTAATTGTGCTCGTGAGGAACCCGTACATAGACAAGAGGCAGTTGTTCGAGCAGAACAAAGGGATACTATGTGATTTAAAGCCAGGAAAAGTGTGGGTCAGGGTTGTATCCTTTCACTCTACTTACTCAATCCGTGTGCTGGGCAAATAATCTGAGAAACTGGGCTATATGAAGAAGAATTCAACATCAGGTTTGGAGGAAGACACATTAACAACCTGAAATATGACACAACCTTGCTTACTGAAAGTGAAGAAGACTTGAAGCACTTACTGATGAATATCAAAGACCACAGCTTCCAGTACAGATTGTACCTCAACATAAATAAAACAAAATCCTCACAACTAGACCAATAAGCAACATCATGATAAATGGAGAGACCAGTCCCCGGAGAAGGACATTATGCTAGGTAAAATACAGGGTTAACGAAAAAGAGGAAGAGCCTCAATGAGATGGATTGATGTAGTGGCTGCAACAATGGGGTCGAGCATAACAATGATTGTGAAGATGGCGCAGGACTGGGCAGTGTTTCTGTTGTACATAGAGTCATTATGAGTCAGAACTGACTCAATGGCACCTAATGACAACAACAACGAACAACTCTCTCTATATATACGCTTTACTGGTCTTGCTCCTATAGAGAACCTAGCCTAAGACTTTGGCGCTAGGAGTGGTTCTAGAGGAACAAAATCTTGAGGATGAGTTTTCTGAATTGGTTCTCAAGTCTGGCTAGTCTTAAAGGCGCTGGTGACTCTACCTCCAGTAGTAATGAGGGCACCGCTAATCAATGGTCTGAGGTGGTGTCATGGATTGAATTGTGTCCCCCAAAAATATGTGTATCAATTTGGCTAGGCCATGATTCCCAATATTGTGTGACTGTCCACCATTTTGCCATCTGATGTGATTTTCCTATGTGTTGTAAATCCTATCGCTATGATGGTAATGAGATGGATTAGTGGCAGTTATGTTGATGAGATCTACAGGATTGGATTATGTCTTAAGCCAATCTCTTTTGAGATACAAAAGATAGAAGCAAGCAGAAAGACATGGGACCCTCATACTACCAAGAAAGAAGCCCCAGGAGCATAGTACGTTCCTTGGATCCCAGAGTCCTTGCACTGAGAAGCTCCTAGAGCAGGGAAAGATTGATTACAAGGACTTTCCTCCAGAGCCAAGAGAGAGAGAAAGCCTTTCCCTGGAGCTGACTCCCTGATTCTGGACTTATAGCCTTGTAGACTATGAGAGAATAAATTTCTGTTTGTTGAAGCAGTCCACTTGTGTTATTTCTGTTATAGCAGCCCTAGGTAACTAAGACAGGTGACAATAAAAATACTTAAAATATCACCACCAATGGATCAAATATTTGTGAGAGACAATGCTCTGAGTGACTGCATTTTTTTATTAACTTTTATTGAGCTTCAAGTGAACGTTTACAAATCAAGTCAGACTGTCACGTATAAGTTTATATACACCTTACTCCGTACTCCCACTTGCTCTCCCCCTAATGAGTCAGCCCTTCCAGTCTCTCCTTTCGTGACAATTTTGCCAGCTTCCCACTCTCTCTATCCTCCCATCCCCCCTCCAGACAGGAGATGCCAACACAGTCTCAAGTGTCCACCTGATATAATTGGCTCACTCTTCATCAGCATCTCTCTCCTACCCACTGTCCAGTCTGTTTCATGTCTGATGAGTTGTCTTCGGGAATGGTTCCTGTCCTGGGCCAACAGAAGGTTTGGGGACCATGACCGCCGGGATTCCTCTAGTCTCAGTCAGACCATTAAGTATGGTCTTTTTATGAGAATTTGGGGTCTGCGTCCCACTGTTCTCCTACTCCCTCAGGGGTTCTCTGTTGTGCTCCTTGTCAGGGCAGTCATCGATTGTGGCTGGGCACCAACTAGTTCTTCTGGTCTCAGGATGGTGTAGGTCTCTGGTTCATGTGGCCCTTTCTGTCTCTTGGGCTCTTAGTTGTCGTGTGACCTTGGTGTTCTTCATTCTCCTTTGATCCAGGTGGGTTGAGACAAATTGATGCATCTTAGATGGCGGCTTGTTAGCATTTAAGACCCCAGACGCCACATTTCAAAGTGGGATGCAGAATGTTTTCATAATAGAATTATTTTGCCAATTGACTTAGAAGTCCCCTTAAACCATAGTCCCCAAACCCCCGCCCTTGCTCCGCTGACCTTTGAAGCATTCAGTTTATCCCGGAAACTTCTTTCCTTTTGGTCCAGTCCAGTTGAGCTGACCTTCCATGTATTGAGTATTGTCCTTAGTGACTGCATTTTTGATACTTTTCTACAATATTGTCAGGATGAGAAGTATAAGGAAGCTGGTTGGTTGGTCCTGTTTTTGCTAGAGAAGGTGGTGAAAGAAAAAGATAAGCTCAGGGCTGCAGAGACACAGCTCAAGCACTGCATAAAAGAGCTGAAAGTTGCTACTTCTTCCCTGAAAGAAATCATTATTTTTTGTAGTAACAGAGCTGATACGGCCAAAAACCAAACTCAGAGTCTTATTGTAAGAATGGCTGAACTGCAATGCTAACTGAATTCCCAACCCTGAATGGTGACTACAGTTAAAATGAGGGCATTCATTTGGAAGAAATGGGATCCTGAAACTTGGGATGGTGACATATGAGCAGATAATCAGGAAGCTGGGGACACTGACACTTAAATTCCATTGAATCACTCCTGCTAACAGAATAACCTTCTTACTCCTATCTGAAGAGATTCCTCCATATTTGTCTGTTAAGCCACCCTCCCCAATAAACCATTATCTGTTCCACTTTCATCTGATGAGATTAACCCAGTTATGTCTAGATAGCCTTTGTCTGAGATATCACCTGGGGTTGCATCTAGGGCACTGCCTGGGGCATCCCCTGAGGTAGATGCCTTATAAGGCATTGATGAATGCCCCCAGTACATAATGCTGTTTGGAGTCTTTGACAGGCCCCTAGTGGTGAACCACAGTGTAGACCCTTAGGATTTTGAAGCAAAGCCCAGCCATCCTCTGCAGATAACTGCTCTCATTTTGAGAAATATCTTTTGGCTTGTTACCAAGTTTTAGTGCAGACTTAACGCTTTTTTTTTTTTTTTTTACGCTTAACCATGGCCTCACCATGCAGCCCAAGTTGCCCTTCATGAACTGGGTGTTGTCTGACCCACAGAGTCATAAGTCAGATGTGCCCAGCAGCACTCCATCATTAAATGGTATATACAAGATCGGGTTTGAGCAGGACCTGAAGGCACAAGTAAGTTACACGAGGGAGTGGCCCAAATGCCCATGGCCTCCACTTACATTACCTGCCCTCTCCCAGTCTGCACCTATAGATTCATGGGGAGTTCCTCATGATCAATTGACTGAGGAAGAGAAAACTCATGCCTGGCTTACAGATGGTTTTGCACAATATGCAGGCACCACTTGAAAGTGGACAGTGGCAGCACTATAGCGCCTTCCTGGGAATTCCCTGAAGGACATGGTGAATGGAAATCCTCCAAATGACCAGAACTTCAAGCAGTGCACCTGGTTGTTCACTTTGCTTGGAAGGAGAAATGGTCAAATATACAATTGTATACTGATTCATTGGCTGTGGCCACTGGTTTGGCAGAATGGTTAGGAACTTGGAAGGGACATGATTGGAAAATTGGTGACAAGGAGGTGTGAGGAAGGGGTATGCGGATAGGCCTCTCTGGATGGGCCAAAGAAGTAAAGGTATTTGTGTCTCATGTGTATGCTCACCAAAGGGTGACCTGGGCAGAGGAGGATTTTAATAGTCAAGTAGATAGGGTGATGTATTCTGCGGAAACCAATCATCTTTTTTCCCCCAGCCCCTCCTGTCATTGCCCAGTGGGCTCATGAACAAAGTGGCTGTGGTGGCAAGGATGGAGGTTATGCATGGGTTCAGCAACATGGACTTTCACTCACCAAGGTCAACTTGGCTACAACCACTGCTGAGCTGCCAGTCTGCCAGCAGCAGAGACCAACACTGAGGTCTTGATATGGCACTGTTCCTCAAGGTGATCAGCCAGCAACCTGGTAGCTGGTTGATAACATTGGACTACTTCCATCATGTAAAGGGCAGAGTTTTGTTCTTATTGGAATAGACACTTTGGATATGGATTTGCCTTCCCTGTACACAATGTTTCTGATGAAACTACCATCCATGGACTTACAGAATGCCTTATCCACCATCACTGTGTCCCAAAAAGCATTGCAAATGAAGTATGGCAGTCAGTCCATGCTCATGGAGTTCACTTGTCTTACCATGTTTCCCATCATCCTGAAGCAGCTGGCTTGATAGAATGATGGAATGGCCTTCTAAAGACACAATTACAGTGCCAGCTAGGTGGCAATACTTTGTAGGGTTTGGCAGTGTTCTCCAAGAGGCTGCATATGCTCTAAACCAGTGTCCAATATATGCTGCTGTTTCTCACATAGTCAGGATTCACAGGTCCAAGAATCAAGAGGAGGAAATGGGAGTGGGACTGCTCACTATTACTCTCAGTGACCCACTCGAAAAATTCTTGCTTCCTGTTCCTGTGACCCTATGCTCTCTGGGTCTTAGTTCCAAAGGGAGGAATGCTCCCACCTAGAGACACAACACTGAAGCCACTGAACTGGAAGTTAAGAATGCCACCAACTACTCTGGGCTCCTCATGCTTCTGGATCAGCAGGCAAAGAAGAGAGTTACCATATTGATTGGTGTGATTGATCCTGATTCCAAGGAGAAATTGGATTGATATTACATAATGGAGGTAAAGAAGAGTATGCCTGGAATACAAGAGATTGCTTAGGGTATCTCTTAGTACTACCATGCTGTAGGTTTAAAGTCAACGGAAAACTACAGCAAACCAATTCCAACATGACTATCGATGGCCCAGACCCTTTAGCAATGAAAGTTTGGATCACCCCACCAGGCAAAGAACCATAGCCAGCTAAGGTGCTTGCTAAGTGCAAAGGGAATATGGAATAGGTGGTGGAAAAATACCCAGCTACAACCACATGGTCAGTTGCAGAAATAAGGACTATAATTGTTTTTAGTATTTCTTTGTTTTGTTGTATATGTATGTATATCTTTGTTTTCTTCCCTCCCTTATTACATTACTTATTATGAAATATACGATGTAAACCAGGCAAGTACATTTTTGGTTGTACGTGTGTTAGTTATATCATTTAGGTGAATTACTTACTATCAATTACTTTGTAATTGTCTTTATTTAGAGATTGTATATGGTTTAAAGAGACGTGTATGGGTGCCAAGTTGACAAGAGTTGGACTGTGATGGTTAAGGTCGTATGTCAGCTTGGCTGGGCCATGATTCTCAGTGGTTTAGGAGTTATTTATTGATGTAGTTTGGCAAATATGTAATGATATAATCATCCTTCGTTTTGTGAACTGAGGTAGTCATCCCCCCTTTTGTGAACTGAGGTAATCATCCCCCATTTTGTGGTCTGTTGTCAGTAGTCAGTCAGTTGAAAAGGGAATTTCCTTGGGGGTTTGGCCTGCATCCAGTATATGGGAATTTCCTGGCAAAGCTCTCCATCCTGCTTCCAGCTTGTCATCCTCTGACCTCTGGTTCTTGGGACGTGAGTGAGCAGTCTGACATCTGATCTGCAGATTTTGAGATTTGCCAGCTCCTGTAGCCTGTGAGCCAATATCCTGCTGTCTGACTTGCAGATTTTGGTATTTGCCAGGTCCCACATTCTGTGAGCTAGCAGTCTGCCATCTAAATGCAGGTTTTGGAATTCGTCAGCCCCCGCAGCTCTGTGAGCCAGCAGCCTGTTGTCTGACCTGCCAATTTTAGGTTTGTCAGCCCCTGAAACCATGTGAGTCAGAAGAAGCCTCCAACTTGACGCCTGACCATGGATTTGGGACTTACTGGCCTCCACAACTGCATGAGCCATTTCCATGAATTAAATCTCTCTCTCTCTCTATATATATATGACTAGAAAAGTTCCAAAACAATTGCACCTTATGCAAAATGTCTTAGGGTTTTTAAAAGCAGCTCTTTTAGTTTTTACCTCATGATTCTGGCTGTTTGTCATATTAAGACAGTAGAACAGTAGAGCTGGACCAAGTAAAAGTCCAAGTCGCTGCCTCAGTGAGCATCCCTCCTTTCCAAGAACTAAGGTTTTCTTTTTGAGCTGTCATGCCCAGGCTTCCTAAGGTGCAAGAAAAACAACAGTTGTGTCACTAAGTCAACAAATGAAAGAAGGAGTCAATCTCTGTCTCCTTCTTCCTTTCCACCCCTCCCTCTCTTCCTCCCTCCCTCTATCTCTTTTGGCAGCTTTGCCTCTCTCCATTATCCTTGCTTTCTCTTCTCCAGCTTCCCCTGCTTATTCATCTCAAAATGGCAGCCACATGCCAGGGTCTACCTGGGCTTCCAACTTAGCACCTGCCACCCACTATAACTTCCTGTTGTCTATGAGAGAATTTGTTGGGCCAAAGTCCTCTCTGAGCGATATCATACTAGTCCTAGGTCCTGGTGAGCCTGTATATTAGTTGTCATTGGCTCAGAGCTCTTTCATGCCCACCTACCCCATAGCTTTTACCCAAGGTGGGAAGTTATAAGGGTGTCCTGCTTTCTCATTAGGGGCTGGAAATGGGGACAGTTTATCAGTGAGAGGCTAAGAGCAGTGCCAACAGAGATAGAAATTTCTGTAGTTCCTCTCCCTGGATCTCCTCTGGTGGGCCCACTTTGCCAGTCCTCCAGATGTGACTAGATACTAGAGAGAGATGTTAACTTCAAACTGAGGCCCCAACAACAGACATAAAGAACCCTGCAAACTCCAGATAAACACATTCCCCACGTAAACACATTTTCCACTGTACCCTTCAACAGGGATATAACCTTTCTGTTTATAGACCTCCAGAAGAAGATCATTTAAACAAAGGATAGGCTAGTGAGCCTGATAATGTGTTAATGAGGTCAATAATAATAGTAACAGTAGGGATAACACTGTATACCACACTTTTGGGCATTAGAATTATCAAAGTGCTTTCATATACATCATTTGATTTTCACAACAATGTGAAGTAGGTAAAGCAGATTTTTGTTACCTTCTGCCTGTGCCTCAGTTTCCTTGTCTGTGAAATGAGATAGTAACATTATCTACTCAAAGGGTCATTGCATTGGGTTAAATGCATTAATAGCTATAAAGGACTAGTGCCCAGCAAGCAAGAGGTAATGGCTGCTATTCTCATTACTGTCATTCATATTACTGAGGGAGAAAGGAGACGGAGAGGTTAAAAGTCTCAGCCAAGATTCCCAAACCCACCACAGAGCTGGAGCTAGCCTTCACAGCTCGGGGCAGGATGACCAAATGCGCACCTCTCTGAATCCAGAAAGGAACTGCCTCCCCATTCCTGCCTCTTCTTCTTGTATATTCCATAATTATTTTGCCAGAGGCTCATATATTGACATTTTTAAAAACTGTATTTTCATTAATTTCCTGTCACAGCCTTTTGTTGTTACCAAAATTAGGAAAGTATAAAGAAAATACATTTTAGGATAAAGTAACATGCAACTCTTTAGTTAGGCCTACAGTATCTGAAAAGGGCATGCAATCTCGTCCTTTGCCGGAAAGGGAAAAACATACCCACATGTGCATGTGCGCACACACACACACACACACACACACACACACCTTATTATTAGAAGACATAAGAGACCTGGAAGATGGTGCAAAATATTTATTTTATCCACTGAGCCATGTTTTAGTCCATACTTCAAGCCCTCCTCCCTCATTTCCCTCCTAGATCTCCTGCCCTGCCTGCTACTGGACTTTTTTTTTCCTTTCAAATCTCTCTTCATCCTTTCTGCAGCTTCTTAGCTCCATTCTAAGATGTCTTAGTCTTAGGTTGGGTTCCCTGGAGGCTGTCTCTAAGATGGGGCGTAATGTGAAAATGATTTATTAGGAAGCATTCCCAGGAAAAATTGGTAGAGGAGTGGAGAATCAGGAATGGAGAGATCAAGCCATGTCCCACAGAGAGGACTTTGGAGACACAAAAGGTCACTCCTCAGAGTTGTCCTCATCAGAAAGGTGGAGGACAAGGAACTGGAGTACTTTACACCCCTACGACCAATCCACCAAAAAAATCAAGCCCACGGCTATCGAGTTGATTCTGACTTCTGGCAACCCTATAGGACAGAGCAGAGTTGCCCTGTAGAGTTTCCAAGGCTGTAAATCTTTACAGAAGCAGACTGCCACATCTTTCTACCATGGAGCAACTGGTAAGTTCAAACCACCAACCTTTCGGTTAGCAGCTGTGCACTTTAACCACTGTGCCACCAGGGCTCCTTCTACAACCAACAGTTGTTAGTTATTAAGGTGTACACCCACCCCTTCCCCAGGAAATAAATTCCCAGTCATTTCCAGCTCTCTGTGTACAGGCCTGAGGGTGAGCCTTTAACAGGAGAAGCAGGTGCTGCTGATGGGCACAAAAGCAGAGCCAAAGCTGATGTGTATGAAGATGGTAGAGAGAGATCTGAGAGGAAAGGGGCCTACTCATTCAGGTGCATGATGAGTCCCAGAGGTTCTGCTTTTTGACTCCAGCCTGGAGGGGGCTGCACTAAGTCCTTCCTGTGCAGGGCTAAGGGAGATTTTATGTCTTTCTGAGTAGACAGTCTACAAGACAAACACACCTTTCTGTTGCTCATGTGGACTCCCTCTCCTGGCAGAGCTTTGATGTGTCTTAAGATAAAAAGAATCTGTTTCTTTACTTTCTCTTACCAAACTCAGAGGAGGGAAAGAAATGACAAGAATGGAGGTGGAAGAAAACCCCACCAGGCCACAAATATTAAATGAAATTACGGATTGATGAGACTAATTTTTCACGTCAATTAAAAACATGTCTTACCAGTACACAATACTGGGGGAGCCAGCACAGCCTGTACAAGGCAGAGCGACGGTAGCTCCATAGACACATCCAAACTCCCTAAGGGACTGAATTGCTGGGCTGAGGGCTGTGGGGACCATGGTCTCCGGGAACATCTAGCTCACTTGCATAAGAGAGTTTATAAAGAAAATGTTCTATTCTTTACTTTGGTGAGTAGCATCTGGGGTCTTAAAAGCCTGTGAGCAGCCATCTAGGACACTCCACTGGTCTCACCCCTTCGGGAACAAGGAAGAATGAAGAAAACTAAAGACACAGGGAAAGATGAGTCCAAAGGACTAATGGACCACATCTACCACAGCCTGCACCAGACTGAGTCCGGTACAACAAGATGGTGGGTGCCTGGCTACCACCACTGACTGCTCTGACAGGGATCACAATAGAGGGTCCTGGACAGAGCTGGAGAAAAATGTAGAATGAAATTCTAACTCACAAAGAAAAACCAGACTTGCTAGCCTGACAGAGACTGGAGAAACCCAGAGAGTATGGCCTGTGGACACCCTTTCAGCTCAGTAATGAGGTCACTCCTGAGGTTCACCCTTCAGTCAAAGATTGAACAGGCCCGTGGAACAAAATAAGACTAAAAGGGCACACCAGCCCTGGGGCAGGGACTAGAAGGCAGGAGGGAACAGGAAAGCTGGTAACAGGGAACCCAGGGTTCAGAAGGGAGAGCGATGACATGTCGTGGGGTTGGTAACCAATGTCATACGACAATGTGTGTACTAACTGATGAGAAACTAGTTTGTTTTGTAAACCTTCATCTGAAGTTCAATTAAAAAAAAAAAACATGTCTTAGGCCGATAGGCCTGTGGTCTCTGCTCTCTTGGACAGGTTCCTGATTCAGAGCCTGGTGCTTCCCACGTCCCTAGACTCTCACCCCACATCTTTATCTTTTTCATTGCCTCCTCACTCTGCTCTCTTCTCTCCATAGTTGGCCTTGGTTTCTTTATTTCCTTCCCCTTTTTTTCTTATTGAAAAGCCCTGGTTGACCAGTAGGGGGACAATGCTCAGAGAAGTGAGTTGACCACCAGTCTGGACCATTTGGGTTTTATATGAGGTGAGAAGAAATTCAGTGAGCTAATGGTAGGGAGGAACAATTACGTGCGTGAATGAAAAGGAAGAAGAAGGTACAGAAAGAGCATGCTGACCAGGTTCTGCATATTAGAGAGAGCAATCCCAGGAGAGAAGACATATGCTCCCTAATGAGGGAAGAGGGGTTTCTTACTTACAAGAAGACAGGGCTGAAGTGGAAGGGGAAGTACTTGGTGAGGAGGAGGCTGCTGGAAGCTGGCACCTGTGGCAGGGAACTGAGGCACTTCACCTTCAGTGCCTCTTGGCAGAAAGGCAAGGTACTTCCTAATGGAGACTGATGAAGCCAGAACTTGGAGAGATAAGAACTGAAACAGGATTCCTCCCTGAATTGAAAGTTAGGGCTGGTGATAATGAATGCAGTTGTCTCTACTTAGCCTCGAGGCTCTACTATGCATGGAACTCTGTGAAATGAGGCCTTTCTTGTAGAACAGCAGATTGTAAGGAGAAGAATCTATGTTTAAATTGCTGTTAAACTGAGCTAAGCAATGTCAAGCAATAGCCTTCCAACTCAACATATTAATCCTGCAAATTAGGTGCTCAGGAATTGCTAAAATGCTTTAAAGCTCCTCAAGTCTTCCAGTAACCTCTGAATGGAAATAGGTGCAAAATTCCTTCTGCCATGAAGGAGCTTAAGCATCTCAGGGGCAGCTTGGAACTATTGTCCAAGGTTGTTTCTGTGACTAGAGGGACATCCTTAAGTTGGAAGTTTGTCATTTTAAGAGGTGAACATGAAGATAGAACCTTTAAGTGCAAGTATTTAAGCAATCTAGAGAGATGTTTTCCTGGGCTAGGGAGTATCAACATGAAGGTGAAATACCTGAGACTTCGGGACATATTAAAGAAGGATCTGAAGGAATGTTTATCCTACAATAAGTTCAGATATGATTCTAGGCTCCCAATATAACTTCCAATATCAGTCATATTCCTACAATGCAGAATGGAAGAAGTGTGGTCTGGATTGGAGAGGTTTCCTCTTGAGGTTGGATGTTTTGATTAAAAAAAAGTTGATATATTTCCGTATAGCATTTGATATTTGCATTGTCATTTATGAGACTTTTAACTCTTGCCATGGATGACTGCCAATAATATGTACAGAGTGTGCTTTAGAAAATTTTGGGTAAATGGAATTTCTTAAGTCAAATTATAAGTGTGATGATGTAAGGCAGTACTAACATCATACATCTATAAATGACAGTTTACAAAACATTTTAGTCTCTATGGTCTCAATTTTCACAGTGTCTTTGTGAGGAAGTGTTGTCATTTCCATTCTCCAGACAAGGAAGCTAAGACACACAGGGACTAAGAGATGTGCTCATCCTTCCTCTGTTTCCTGGCTTGTGTTCAGAAGTCAGTTCTCCCAGCTGCATATCTTATTTTCTTTTTTTTTATACTCATTAATGAAATCAATTTCTTCATAGAGTGAAAGATCATTCTGTCAAGTTAATTTTTCTGTTTTATTTATGTGTGTGTATATATTTTTTTATATATATATTTATCAAATTGTTAAGGTGGGGTACCTTGAATGTGTCAACACTGAATGAATGTCAACCAAGACTGAAGTATGGATTATTAACCCCATGTTGTAGGTAAGAAAATGAAAGAACAATGAGGTTAAGCGAATTTCATAAAGTCTTAGTGAAATCGTGGTACCATCACTGGGTATTCCAAGTGTCCTAGTTAGCCAATAAAACACCTGTTTTTCTTTTGTTTCTTTAAAATAGGCCGGTCATTGCAATACCCATAAGAACACTACCAGTAGAGGCATAATATTTGAACATTTATAAGATCCAGGCGCAGATCCGGGTATCTGTGCTTCGAAGGTTACACTATTTGACGAACCATTTTTAGGAAAAAGAACACAAAATTAGTGAAGGACTGTGAAGATAAAACTTCAATAGCTTCACAGTAAATTCTCTTCTGCCAATACCTGGCAGGAATGCTCCAGCAACTCCCTTCCAGGTTCTCCCTATACCCTACATCCCAGGGTTACACTAGCCCAATGTGCAGGGATGAATTGATTTTTGTCTGTCTTCATCAATGAGGATATGTCTTGGAGAGGTGAGGTGAAGCCCCAGTTGGGGACAAAGAAAGATATTGAGAGCACCTGGACCAAATGAATTACTTTCCAGGAAACCAAAAATAATTTTAAAATATGATTGAAGAACAACTTTTAACAATCTTTGAACAAATTAACAAAGAACGGGTATCCATAGATCAAAGGGAAAGATTGCTACAATTTCAGAGGTGAATTCTGGAAACTACAGCTGAGTAATCTTAGCGTTAGCCGCCAGCACATTTCTAGAATAGATCATCAAACAAATAGTTTGTGAACATGTAGAAAGGGGAGACATGATTACTAGGTTCTAACATGGGTTCACGAAAAAGAAATCATCACAAACTAAGTTCATTTCTATTTTTTTAATTGAAATATTAAACCCAATGACAAGGGGAATACATCTGGACTGTAGAAGGCTATTTGACAGAATATTTCATCATATCCTTTCTGACAAGTTGTAGAAATGTGGATTGAATTATGGAATAGTTAGACAGATTGGCTTGTAGGGTAAGATTGGTAGACTGGTAGAGGGAGATAAATTAGTGCTGAAGTGGAAAGTAAGAATTGCCCATTTCTTTTCAGCCTGTGTCATGGACAATGGGAATACAAAGATGAATAAGACAAGGCCCTTGCCTCCAAGAATGCAGCACAGAAAAAAGATATAAACAGCTATGATCATTATAGAGAGGGTTGCACCAGAGCTTTGTAAGGAAAATGGGATGACAGAAGTAGAAGCACTGGGTGATGAGTGGGACTTTTGGCAACTAGTGATGTTCTACTGTTGCACAGACTAGAGTGTCTTATGAAGTAGTCAAGATTTCAAATAGAGACAAGTGAGTATCTGAAAGGACATTGAGCCAGGTGATTCTCAGGTTCCCATCAAATGATAAGATCCTGAGTTTGTTTATGGTTAAATTGTAACAGCTCGTCTCAGCACAACCAAGAACGTGTCTGTACAGCCAGACTCGTTAGAACTGAGCTGATGAAGTGGATGATGGAACAGGGTTGGAAATCACAACCACAATAGGAGTGAAGGTAGGGGAAATGGAAGCTTGTTAACTTTCTCAGATTGTGAGAATTCTCACGAAAGGGAATGTATTTGACTGTTTAAAAAATTAAAAGCTAATGAATCCGGCAACTAAAGAAAGCTTTCAGTCCAGCAAATGAAAGCTGATATTCAGAGAAATAATATTTATGTCTAAAGAGTTCTAAAAATCTCCATGCTTCCCTCATCTGCAGGCTTTTCCAAGCCATTAAAAAGACTGCTTCTACTTTTCTAAAGGCATATTTCTGTAATGCCACCTCATGGTTTGAAACCAACCTGGATAGGGCACATCTTAAATCAGAAAATTTTTGTAATGTCAGTGTTATTTCCTGTGCAGAGTGTGGTGTAAAATGAAATGGTAAGTAGCTGAGTCATTCAAGTACCTGGAAACAATTCACTTCAGACTGAGAAGAATTTATTAGAAAACACGTCTCAGTCTCCCAACATAGAAGCCTACAGTTCACTGTGCAGTTGTCAATAGCAGAGTTCTATTAAGAGTCTATCACTGGCAAGTGTTATGGCCTAAATTCTGGCTGGGAATATCCTTCCTACCCCAGAATCACTGTAACAGGATAGCCAGACATCCTCAGAACTCTTTGAAAATGTGTCTCCCTAGGGACTCACCCTTTCTCATATTGGCACCCTCCTCTGAGGACAAAGCTGGGCATGTGGTGTGAGCGAAGCCCTTTTCACGAGGCCAACTCCTAATTACGCACAGTCTTTCTCCTGTGTTCTCAGCGTCAAAGCCCGGCAAGCACAATTAACTCATGTTGCAGGGCTCTGAATAATGCTGGCCATTTAATGTGGTTGAATATCGCAGCCAGCGCCTTCCTGTTTCCAAACCAGTCAATAGAGCTGCGGGGCCTTAAGTGTGTTTCACAGCCTTTTGCTATCGCCATGGAAAACAAAGAAGAGTTTGATGTCTGTGCCTTGAATACTTAGCGTGAGATGCTGAGGTCTGGTCATTTACTCTGCACAGGAATGAAAGACTGTTGTGCTTTGACAAATGAGCACAGAACTCAGTTTTCTAGACAGCATTATACCTCTGTATGCACAGACCCACAGAGAGGGTGGCCTTAATGTGACTGGAAGGATCTTTGGTGACAAAATATTATCTCTTCTTGTGCATAAACACATAGATACGTAGTACTTTTGTTCCTTCAGGAACTTAAAAAGATTTGCTGAATTTAACCATCCATTTTGGCACTCTGGCATTTCATGTCTTATTTGTAAAACTGCTTCTGTTTTTTTTTTTTTTTTCAAAATTTAATGAAGCAGTATTAAATAAGTAATCCAGAAGCAGCATAATAAAGCACCAGCACATACAGGCTGTGACTCTGTGCTTTGAGAAATGGGTGATGTGTAAGTCTATGCAAGAAAGAAAACTCCCTCGCTAATCTGCACATGTGAAAACCCAGCTGGGATAGGCCCTGCCCTTTGGCTCTCAGTAATAGAAGAGGAATACAGATTTGTACTTAGGCAGCTTCTTCATTTTGTCCATAATAGCTTGGCAGCCACATTATTCCCGTGTTTCAGCTGAAAAAGAAATGCTATGAATAGCAATAAAGCACATGGAACCAATGGACTAGAGTGTTTCATAAGCGAACATCCAATCCATTCCTCTCTCCTCCCCCTTCCTCCTTACCCTCCATCCATAAGCAGCACTGTCTCAAACATCTCAAGCAGCTAAGAATGAAAATGCACAGAGTCCCTACAGGAAAAAAAAAAAAAAGGAGTCTCCGTGCTCCTGCCCAGAACAGATCCAGCAAGTGCCTAGGACTCCACAGCCTACGCTTAATTTACCTCATTCTCTCTCCATTTCATGTTCCTACCCTTATTGTTCCACTTGACTCACTTTTCCTATTGATTTTTAGTTACACAACGGATATTTTCAAGTCAGCTTATGTACTTTGGAACAAGGGAGAGAATAATTACATTCTCATTCAGTAACCATTTATGGCTTAAAGTTCCTTTAGGTAAATAGAGAAGAAACCAAGGTGACATTCCTAGAAATGATCAGGCCATAGTAAATTTATTTCAGTTCTTTGAAGGTACCCTTCTCTCATTCTCACTAGCACCCTCAACAGGCTAACTCAGGATCTCATTTTAAGATACACCTCTAGGAAGCCTTCTCTGATCAGGTTAGGTAGGCACCCTCATTGTGTATGCCCATATTTTTTCCCTATCAGGGCATCTGTCACACTAGTGTAACTGCTTAAATGTGTATCTTTCCTATTAGTCTGTAAGTTCCCTGATATCAAGGACCATAACTGCCTTTTTCACACTTTGATCTCTAGCGCAAAACATGACACCTAGTAGGTACTCAATAGGCATTTGTAGAATGAGTGAATGAATATCCTCGCTCTAATTCAAGGTCACCCTGGACTTTGTAGAACCAACAAGTCTGAGCTGCAATCCTCTATGTGCCAACACCATGTGCTGTTCTAGTTCTATGGAGACAACTGAAAGATACAACCAGTGGCCCTGTCCTCAAACCTCTTGCATGCTAGCTAGAGAAACTGAGACAATCAGAAACTCATCAAGAGCCTCGTTGAGCCACTGCAGCTGAAATTCAGAGACATGAGAGAACATATGAGCCTAAGAAATCTTATAAGGCTATAGGGCTTCAAAGATTAAATGAGACTGCAGCTGGCCCTTGAAGCAGGGGCAGAATTTGAATAGGCAGAGAGGATGAGCAGGGCATTGCAGGAGAAGGAACAAGGAATGGGGGTGGGAATGAGCCTGGTGTGAACAGACTGGAAGGAGCCCAGTTTAACTGAAATGGGAGTCCAGGTTGTGGTGATACGAGCCAGGGTAGATTATGGAGACTTTGGAAAGCCAAGCGAAGGCTCTGGGCTCAAGACAATGCATAATAGGACATCAACATAAAATTATGAGTAAATGAGTTTCATGATAAAATAGTTTAGGAAGATGACCTTATAGTCATGGCAGGGAAGACCAGAAGGGAAGACCAGAGCTGAGGACTGCAAGTAGTAGCCATTGTAATTATCCAAGCATGAGATGACATGATTTGGGCTAGGGCAACGGCATGAATGAAGAGAGGTAAATCTAGAGAACATTATAAAGAAAGAAATGGTAGGTTGCCCTCAGTTAGAGATGCCCAATGCTCTTTAAAGGCCTGAGAAGCCTAATTCTTCTGAATGTACAAGCAGCTGCTCCCCAGAAACCTGGGACCAGGGACCAGGATGGCCAGTGAGGAGGAAGGAGATGGTTTCAGAGGTCTTTACACGGATGGGTGGTAACCTCTTGCCTCCCCTTGTGCATACTGCAGGTCAAACTTCCTAGAGCTGTGCTCTGCTGTCTCTCCAAACATTGCCTTCTCCAGGACAGGAGGAGTAACTGTCTTCTCCCAGCACTACAATTCCGGGTGATGGTTTAAGGTTAGTTTTCATCTTGCTTGCTTGCTTGCAGAACTTCGAGTACATACAGGAGGAAGTATCTAGGTTGTACCAGAGGCTTAGCTGAGTCCCAGGGGCCTAGCGGGGGCTGGGGGGACAGAACGTGTACTGGTGGTCACTGGGGAAGAATTATTTTTTAAAAAATATGGCAGCCTTTGACTACCTTCTCTAAGGCCTTATCGTCCTGCTTTAATACTGCTTCCTCCAGTGGCTTTTCATCATGGTCTTAACAACCATCATGCCAACGTATTACTTTAAAAGAAAAGGTGCCACTTTTCAAGAATGTGCTCAGGGAAAATAACGATTCCCCTTGTACCACCACTCCCAGCTAAGCTTCTGGTCTGGAGACTAGGGGCCTCATTGCCATGATTTATCATTCTGGTGTCATTCCCGGACAGCCTGCTTGCTCCCCCAGTTCAGTTTTTCATCATCATTTCAGGGCTGTTCGCTCAGCCTTTGCTATTGCTGTTGCAATTGTTTTGGACTTGACCTCCTGGCAAGCTGTGGAGCTTGGCTGAGGAAGCTGGCAGAGGCTGAGCCCAGTGGAGGGGAGTGCCCTGAACTTATAAGGGGAGGAAGCTGGGAAGGAACTCTGAGATATGCTTGTGTTTTCTGAGCTGGGAAGGGAATTCATTGAGCAACCCACTTACATATCTTTTTGGAGCATCCCCCAGGGATGCGGGTTGCCATTGTGGTATGGCTCTCTGCTGACCTCGCCTTAATTCCAACTCCTCCCTCAGGATTTCATGCTGTTGTCACTCTAACAAAATGATTATAATTCTCTCCCAATTGTACTTCATTTGAAATGAACCTCCAAAACACCCTTGAGGGCAGGGCATGACTGCTTGCCTCCATTTAGGAGCTGGTGCCCTGGGAGCCTGAAGTTCTGCTCGGCCTATTGAATGTTTTAGCCACACACAGCCTGAGTCTACAGCCAGTGAGATATCAGAGGGATGGAGAAGAGAAAAGGGCTCTGGCCTGAACACCTGATAACCTAGAAGTCCAGTATTGTCCCTTACACTGACTTCTCTCCTGTGTTGCCTGCTTTATAAGAACAAACCCACTATCCTCCATCTTTGCCTAGGATGGATGGATTTAGCATGATTGATCACCAATTAAGTGCTAAATTATTTATATACACTGCTAATCCTCAGGAGAGCCCTCAAGAAGTAAGTAATATCCCAAATTTACAGAGGCTCAGGGAGTAAAAGTAATTACCCAAGATTGCACAGCCAATAAATGCTGAAGCTGGAATTCAGGTTCAAAACTAGACTTCTTTCTCTTACATCACACTGCCTCCAAGCGAAAGTGGTCTAGCTATCCACTGACTCTTCTGATCCATAGGCAGACACGCATGGTAGAAGGATGTTATTGACATCAAATATACCCTTTTATTTATTGAGTCCCTTCAATATAAGGCAAGAAAATGCTTCTGGCTCTTCAAAGGAAAAACGTCAAAGAAAACTCCAGTTAGGCACATACCGGTTCCTACCTATTCCTCTTCACAGATATTTCAATTACCATATATGTGTACCGTTGGGCGTCATGCTTCAGAAGATTCAGCAGCCTTTCTATTGGTAGCCTAAACAAGTCAGCCCTGTTCAGTGGGACAAGTGATCTTGAGCAAGAAGAGCCTAGAGTCTAATCCAGGCTGTCTCACTGAGTGTCAGAGAACTTGTCATGTAGCTTGTCTGGGTTTCAGTTTCTCCACCTAAAAAGGGAAACTGGCACCCCATGCCCTACAGAGCTGTGTTGTGAAGATCAATGGGACTAACAGGTGCAAGCATTTTAGGTTCACAAAGAAGCTACCCCAAACAGAAGGCTATCTTTGAGGTAACTTTCTGTTCTTCTCTGCTGGGAAGGAGAGAGATGAGAGAAGTTCTCTAAACCAGCTTCCGTAGAACTTGGAAAGGACCCCTTCACTTCCGAAATAAGCCTTTCCTTCCTTGTTCTACTGCCACGCCCAACACAGGGGCAGATGCAGTTTGCTCTATCAAATTGTATAACCACCAGTATTTTCCCCATGGGCAGGGGATCTTGGGGTGCAGGGAGTTTATAGCTGAGGCTAGTTTCCTGGACAGACTCAATATTCACTTAAGCTGCAAGGGAATTAATGCTGTTTCACTCCTCTTCCTATTAATTGGCTGTTCCCCCAGCCACGGGCTTTGGGGTAACTGACTTTGCTAGGTCACCTGACTTCAAGGCCCTGGCTGCCTTAGCCCTTGGGTCTCTCAGGAAACAGTATCATTTTCTCTCTGGGTTTCAGATCCAGCCCCAGGGCTCTTCCTTGAGTTAGGCTTAAACCACTCTGTAAGTTCTCAGTAACCTGCACAGAAGGCTGAGCTGGACCACTGATCTTAGCCAGTCAATCTGTGGCTCCTCCAGTTCCTGCTTCTCGTCTTCCTTCAACGGCCTCACCTTCTTTCATGGCTCTGCCCTTCCTACACTCTAGCTCAGGGATGGCTGATAGGTTTCATTACATGTGTTCACACCAACCGACCTGTAATGACTGCATGGAATACAGCATTGGCAAGGGTTCCGAGGTTAAGGCTCAGTTTGGTGAGAATGAATAGCCTAGAATTGATTAGTAGGGTCTGCCACTGGTGTGGGAGGGGAAAGGGCAACATGCCTGACAGGTATTTACCATTTCTGCTCTAGCATTAAGAGCTTATTTCCATGGCCTTACATCAAATGTTTTTTAAAAATCTATATTCAGCTCACAACCCTTGGGGGGGCAGTACAATTTTTCCCTGATAAGAGTAGCATATTTAAAACTACATATTTACATGTTATCACAATTGCCCTCCTCAATACAGTGACTTTTGGAGGAGAGGTGCTCTTTTTGCCACTGAATTCTATGGAAATCTTACTACTCTTGCTTTCCTCCTATGTGCTTGAGGAGTCGTCAGGAAAAAAATGGAATCTTAACTTTTTGGAGACAAGTATTTTTATTGAGTGGTTATTCTGTGCCAGGCACTTTTCCAGGCACTAGGAATACAAAAATGAAAATGATATGGACTCTCCTTGCAATAAGCTCACATTCTAGCTTGGAAGCGTTCACAACCAACTACAGACATAGCATGAGCCTCATCACTTCTTCTAAGGGAAGCTGCCATGATGTTCTTGGAACTGGAGCATTTTTTTCTCACTAACTTTCATTCTCTAAAGAAGTTAAACTGTTGAAGGGAGAACTAACCTCCTCCACATTGTTATTAATCAATGATTCTCAGTTCCCAGTGTCAAAGATCACATGGTGCCTTTAAAATGCTCTCAGGCCAAAACTGCTGAACTGGGCTAAGAGATAGCAACAAACTATTTGGCAGCTGTCTCCAGAACCGCTCTGTTCACCACTTCAGCCCTCACAGATTCCCATCTTTAGTACTTGGCTCCACTCTGGCTCCTGAAGCACCTCTACCCTGGACTTTCTATGTCCAGGCCTTGCCCCCTACTTCCCAGTGCAACCTCACACCCCTGGACTTCGGATTTTGGGCTTCGTTCGAAAGCAGCACTAAGTGCTTCCTTAAGTGAATTGCCATGGTTGACACCACTGCCTACCCCTATGCTTCCTTTTCAGGCCAAGCCTGGCTTCCCATCACTGACCTGGCATACTCCAAATTCCATTTCTGCTATGAATAATTGCACCAGAATTTGTCACCCATGTAATTGCTAAGTGGTTCTAGAACAAGAGGAAATGCCTGAATTACATTGGCAATACCCAGGTATTTCACATTTGCTTTTCCTGTGATTCTGGGAAGAATTTCAGTGCTCATCAACATGTTTGGCAATACAGAGCTGCAGCCTTGGCCCGGAAAAGGCTTGAGCCTTCTGTTCTTTTAAGTGAAAGAAAAGATGAGACTGGATTAGTTAGGACCAGTGTTGGAGTTACCTAGTCCTGCTATAACAGAAATACCACAAATGGGTGGTTTTAACAAACAGAAATTTATGTTCTCACAGTTTAGGAGACAAAGTCTGAATTCAAGGTGCCAGCTCTAAGGGAAAGCTTTCTCTCTCTGTCGACTTTGAAGAAAAGCCCTTGTCTCTTCGAGCTTCTGCTTCTGAGTGATCTTCATGTGGCTTAGCTTCTCTCTTCCCCCATCTCTGCTCTGCTTGCTTGCTTAATCTCTTTTATATTTCAAAGGAGATTGCTCTAAAATATACCCTATACTAATCCTGTCTCATTAACATAATAAAGAAGCCCATTCCTAAATGGGATTATAACCATAGGCATAGGGGTTAGGATTTAATATACAGATTTTTTGTGGGGGGGTACAGTTCAATCCATAACATTCCACCCTTTGACCCCCCAAAATTCTTGTCCTTCCCACATGCAAAACACTTTCACTCTATCACATCACCCCAAAATCAACTCCAAATCTGAAATCTCATCTTCTGAATCATCTAAATCAAATATAGGTGAGATTTTAGATGTATTCATCTGAGGAAAATTCCTCTTCATCTGTGAACCTGTGAAATCTAGGCTACAAGTTACCTGTTTGCAAAGCACAGTGGTATAACAGGCATAAAGCAGACATTTCCATTACAAATGGGAAAAATTGGAGGAAAAGAAGGGATACCGGCAACCAGCAAGTCCAGAACTCAGCTAAACACTCTACATTACATTGACTCTCAACCCTTAAAAATAAACCTCTTCTTCTCTGACACCATCTGGGGAGTGATCCTGTCCTCCAGACTCTGGGTGTTGGCCATGCCATCTGTATTCTAGGTGGAGACCCGCCTCAGCCCTGGGCTTCAGCTCCGCCTTCCAGGCCCACCTGGATGGCAACTCTGCTCCCTTGGCTTTGGGTAGCCCCATTCTCCTAATCCATCTGACTGGTGACCCCACCCTCTTGGCCTCAGCAGGCCCCCATTGTTCTGCCCCTCGGGCATGGCAGCCACATCCCCTCAGCTTTGGGCGGTAGCCCCAAACCCTTGACACTTGTGAACGGCAGCCCCACATTCCTGAACCAACTTGGTGAAGATCTAACTCTTTTAAACCTAGGAGGCCGCGACTCCACCATTTAAAACTGATGCAGCCCTGCCTTGTGCTGCTTCCATCAGTTCTGCTGACTTGCTTCAGGGATGGTCCTTTTCTTTTCTTGGAGGACAACAGTTGTAGCTCCTTTGGTCTGCTTCCTGCCTGTAGAATCCTTTCCTTTCATTCTCTCTCTGTCCCCTCCAGTCTAAGCTGATGGATTTTCTGCTGTGGTAGTTGGTTAGATCCATGAGTCACAGGCTTAATCTCTTAAACAGAAGCTTGTGTAGCCATGTCCTTGGTGAAAATTCTAGGACATGTGTCCTGAGTTTGTATAACAGAATTTTCTAAATCTTTGTTTTGTTTTCATTTTGCCCAGTTCATTTTTAAGTCCATCTCTTTCCTCTCGCATTTTACTATAAGCAGCAAGGAGAAACCACATGGCCCTTTTAAGATCTTGCTTAGAAATCTCCTCAGCTAAATATCCAAGTTCTTCACTTACAAATTCTACCTTCCACCAAACATTTCAACATAATTCAGACAAGCTCTTTGCCACTGCATAAAAAGCATCACCCTTCTTCCATTGTCCAATCACACGTTCATCATTTTCTTTTAAAACCTCACCAAAAGCACATTTCATGTCCACATTTCTGACAAGATTCTGTTGCTGGCACCATTTGTATTCTCTAAGATGATAGCAACTCTCTCTATAGCTCTCCTTTCTTCCTTCTGAGCCCTCACCAGAATTGTCTTTGATGTCCATAATTCTACCAAGAGCCTCTTTGAGGCAATCTTGGCTTTTACTATTCCAACCACTGACGCCCAGTCAATTCCAACTCATAGTGACCCTAAATGGTTTACAAGGGTGTAAATCTTTATGGAGGCAGACTGCCACATCTTTCTCCCACAGAGCCACTGGTGGTTTTGAACTGCCAGCCTTTCGGTTAGCAGTCGATCACTTTAACCACTGCACCACCAGGGTTCCTTCTTCTAGCCTCTACCCATTTCTCAATTCCAAAACTGCTTCCACATTTAAAGTATCTGTTAAAGCAGCACCCTCCTCTTCTGGTACCAAATTCTGTCTTAGTTACCTAGTGCTGCTATAACAGAAATATCCCAAACGGGTGGCTTGAACAAACAAAAATTTATTTTCTCACAGTTTAGGAGGCTAGAAGTCTGAATTCAGGGTGCCCGTTCTAAGGGAAGGCTTCCTCTCTCTTTTGGGTCTGGAGGACCGTCCTTGTCTTTTTGAGCTTCTGTGCCTGGTCCATCTTCATGTGGCTTAGCACCTCTCTTCCCCCATCTCTGCTCTGCTCCCTTGTTTAATCTGTTTTGTATCTCGATAGATTGACTCGGGATACACTGTATACTAATCTGTCTCATTATCACAACAAAAACAACCCATTCCCAAGTGGGATTATAATTGTAATGGGGTATCCCCTTGCTGTTGAGTAGATTCCGACTCAGAGTGACCATATAGGATAGAGTAGAACTGCCCCAGGTTTCCAAGCCTGCAAATCCTTACAGAAGCAGAATACCACATTTTTCCCTCTAGAAGTGGCCAATGGGTTTGAACCACTGACCTTTCAGTTAGCAGCTGAGTGCTTTAACCACTACATCACCAGGACTCCTTGAACCACTGGCGTAGACATTAGGATTTACAGCACATATTTTGGGGGGACACAGTTCAATCCATAACAACCAGGATAACACAAGGAATGCTTTCTAAAGAGAATAACCCTGGCGGGAAATTTGTTTTGTGTGCTTAATATGGAGAACCATAAGACTATTGAATACAGGTGTCAGAAATCTATGGTCAGAGACAGAAACAGATTAGTGGTTGCTAAGGGCTGGGGGAGGGGAGAGTGGGGAATGACTGCTAATGGGTACAGGGATTGTTTTGGCAGGGGTGATGAAGATGTGCTAAAATTAGATAGTGGTGACGGTTTCACAATTCTGTGAATATAATAAAAGCCACTGAACTCTACACTTTAAAAGGGCAAATTTTATGGTATCTAAATCATAAGAGCTTTATAGTCTGAATTGAGAGCTTGTTATTTAAAAAAGACGAACCTATGGTCTATAGCAAAAAATAACACAAAGCAAAACAACAACTAGTTCATGTCTTAACAGACATGTATTCATCATCTGCTGTGCACCAGGCTTTGTCTGAGACATGAAAGGCATTCCGAAAGGAGAGAAAAAATGAGTTTGTAGCTCCAAATGACCAAAGATGCATTGAAAGTCCTCCTTGCCTACACCTAGGGCCCACCTGGGATATTTGGCAGGCTAGAGCCAGGTGTCGACACCAATCCAGTCAAAGTAGTTACCTTTGGACTCCATAGCAGGGAGAGACTGCATATCTTGACAACTCTGAGCCATTTCATCTCCAGGGAGTGTTTCACTCATGAGCTGGCTTATCTTACTCTTAGTAATCACAGAAACAGAACAGGCTGCAATGAATCTTTTTCTTCCCCCATGCTGTGGGAGTCATCCAGGCCTTTCTCTGGGGCTCTATAATGCAGAGATTTGGTAGTGAGGACTCTGAAACAAGATAGCCTCCCGAGTGGGTAGCATTCTTGCCAGACAGAATTGGCTGGCAGTTTCAAGCTTCTTGGTAGACCATGGGACCTAATTTTCATACTTGTCTTCCTGTGATTAAGCCCACTGGACTGAGAGTTGTGACATGGCAAAAAATGAGGCCCCTACCTCCACTTCCTCTCTGCCTCCACTTCCTCTCTGGAAGACTGTGCCTGGCATTGCAGAGACAGTGCTTGTTTATATGAAATTTTCTCAGTCATGGTACCTCCATCTACGACCAACACTTTAAAAAGCTTGGAAGCAATCCTCCTCTCCTCTACAAGTTACATTTTCTAGCTTCCACAAATGCCCAACACTTGTCCCTCAACCTTCCCTGCAAACCAGAGCAAGGCCAGTCCTAAGTGATACCACTAAGTACAACCCCGTTGTCCAACACCCACCTCTCTCCTGTGGAACAAAACTAATTGTAACCAGATGAGGATTTCCATAGACAGTAAATGAGCTCTCAGACAGGAGAACAAAGCAACAGTGTTGGAAAGATGTCTCCCAGTAGGGAGACAGGCAGGAGTCTGCTCCTGGGAGCTTGTTGGCTGTAAACCTACCCTAGATTCCTGCTCTGAGATATGTGTGTGTGACTCTCAGGGAAGACAATGCTGCACAGGCAAGCAGAGCCCTAGCCATGTGTTTGGCAACGGCAGGAGCTGTGAAGAAAGGGCCAGCGGGAGGGCAGGAGGGTGCAAGCCATCTAGAAACCAGACACTTCCAATTTGGAGGTTGTCTGGGCATTTGGGCAGGAGCTCATGATGCCTTCTGTAAAGACTTGGGTTGGGTTGGGAAGCTTCCTCGGCAGAGGCAATAGAAACAAGACCGTTCATTTTCATTTTTGATGAAGTGAAACTTCAGCTTTAAAAAGAATTCTGTTGTAACTAGAGCCCAGCTCATAGATAAACACAGAAAAGCCCTGTTGGCTGAAGCCATAGACCCTGAGGAATTGTGCCTTGAAAATCATGATAAGTGGCAGTTTGAAGGCCATGAACGGGTCCTGTCTAGCTGTCTAACAGGAGAGGAAAACCGGTGAGCAGAAGGGGAAGAATTTAAAATAACAAGGGGCTCTTTAAATAGAGCTATAAAACCGGATGGCAAACCGAGTCCAAGGGTTAAAAACAAGCTTCTCCTCCAAAGTTTCTATGGCAACTAGATAAAATCTACAGCAAGAGTGTAGTTAATGAAATATTTCTTCTAGACCAACGCGTAGCAGTAAGTAATGAAGGCTGACTTTGTGCAAGGCTCCAATACAGGTTACATTTTTAGCTTTTTTTCTTTTTCCTGGCAAGAAATGGCCTTGAGTTGGGTGAGACTCCATTTACTATAGGCCCTGATTCCTCTTTCTCAGAGAGTCTAGGAAGGGGACAGAAACACTGGTGTTGATCCAAATCACTCGGAATAGAGGGAAATCTTCTTCCCCTATGAGGGAGGTTAGTTGGAAGCTATTTGTGTTGTACATGACTAAGAAGCAATGGGAATGCTTGGACTTGAAAGCCTTGAAATGATATTTTAGCTCAGTCAATTACTAACAGTGGAACTTCGGGCAATTTTTTTTTTAACCTTTCTGTGTCTCAGATTCCCATAAAATGGGTTTGAATGTTGTACCCACCCAAAAGCTGGTTTTAGGATTAAAGGAGATTAAAGTCATAAATGTGCCTAGCAGTGGTGAGTTTAGAGTAAGATTTCAATAAGTGCTTACTGAAGACAATTAAATCTCTTTGGCTACAAATTATTTTAGACTTCCAGGGAAGCACCACTATATTTCTCACCAAGATGACTGAATACGAAATCCTTTCTGTTAGGATGACTGCCCAGAGAACAATGAAAATATATGAGATTATTCTAAACTGTGGAACATATTTAGAAAACAACAAAAAACCCATTCCTACTTATAGGGACCCTATAAGGCAGAGTAGAGCTGCCCCCATAGGGTTTCTAAGGCTATAATCTTTAAAGAAACAGACTGCCACATCCTTCTCCCATTGAGCAGCTGGTGGGTTTGTACTGCCGACCTTTTGGTTAGTAGCTGAGCATTTAACTACTACACCAGCATAATGATAAAAGTAACTTAACACTTATTGAACACTTGTTATATGTCCAACATCGTTCAAAGCACTTTATATGAATTTGGTTATAATCCTTGTAAAACCCTATGAATCCAATGTCATTGAGTCAATTCTGACTCATAGTGGCCCTATAGGACAGAGTAGAACTGCCCTATAGAGTTTCCATGGCACGCCTTGTGGATTTGAACTACCTACCTTTTGGTTAGCAACCACAACACTTAACTACTACACCACCAGGGTTTCCTATGAGGTAGGTAATATTATTTTTGCTATTTAACAGGTGAGAACTCTGGGGTATAAGGAGGTTAAACTCCGGATAAAGTTTGGAATTATTCAAGTCACTACAACTACCATCATCATCAACAAAACACCCCGTGTGCCTGACATGATGCTAAGCACTTTGTATTTATTATTTCATTGCATCTTTATAACATGTTATTACCATTTTACAGATGAGGACACTAAGTCTTGTTATACTAAGTAACTACTCCAGTGAAAATAAATATTTATAAATATAGTTTTACTTTTTCTTTCAAATCTTTATGCTTTTTATTTCTTTTTCTTGCTTTATTGTACTGGTCATGGTCTCCATATTCAATGATGACTAGATATGATAAGGATGGACATTCTTGCCTTTTTCCCATTTTTAGGGGAAAAGTGGCCAATATTTCACCATGAAGTATGATATTTACTGTAGGTTTTTATAGATTAAAAAAAAAAAATTTTTTTTTTTTTATACTAAGAAGTTCCTGTCCAGTTTTATTTTATTGAGAATATTTACCACAGATGGGTGTGGAATTTGTCAAATTCTTTGGCTGCTCCATTGAAATAATGATATGACTTTTTTATTCAGTTAAAGTGCTGATTTTAAATGATTGATTTTCAAATACTATACCAACTTTCATTTCTGGATAAGTCTGCTTGGTCGTTGTTTTAGGCTGGTTTCTCTAGAGAAGCAAAACCAGTAAAGCATATCTCTCTGTGTGTGTATATATACACAGAGAGAGAAAGAGAGATTTCTCAAGGAAATGGCTCATGTCACTCTGTAAAATGCTGTAGATCCCTTTGGGGAAGGCTGGGAGAAAGATTAACAGTATAAATTTTTGACAGTATAGTGGGGCCCTTCCTCAAGGCGACCCAGACTCCCCTTCATTCAAGGGATTGTGGGTCTGTAAACTGGCTTGTGTCTGGAAATTGATCAAGGGGAAGTGACTCTGTATTCTGGCGATTTGAGTTAGACTGCCGTTCACTTGCCCTAGAATTCTTCTGCTTGTACATATCAAGTAAATATTTCCTATCTGCTTCACTCCTAGGGATACCATGACTAAGTAGCCAATACTATAATTCCATGTGAGTCAGACTATTCTGATTACTGCTTTGACTCCACTGTCCATTACAGTAACCACACATACCTTGTCTTTGTTGATTGAGTGCTGCCACTTGGCCCTTACCACCATGGGGTGTAATCAGCACTATTGTAGCTAAGTGTCTTAATTCAGTTAGGGCAGTTCCCACTGTCAAATCTGACTTACATAAAACAGCAATCACAGCAGTCTCCAAGGATGCTGCGGCTTACTTCACAAATTTGTTCCTTACCATTGTGGTAAAAGGTGTGTCCTCTGGGCAGTCCATGTTTGGGCCTGTGGGTGTAAACCTGATAAATCCACTCTAATGTGCCAATTTCCCTAAGCCTTTGGATACCTTCTTCCACAGTATATTAAGGCAGGTCTGATACTTCAACTTGATTTAGCGTAAAAAACCAAAAACTAAACCCAGTGCCATCGAGTCGATTCTGACTCATAGCGACCCTATAGGACAGAGTAGAACTGCCCCATAGAGTTTCCAAGGAGTACCTGGTGGATTCAAACTGCCCACCCTTTGGTTAGCAGCTGTGGCACTTAACCACTACGCCACCAGGGTTTCCCTGATTTAGCGTAGGTCACTGCATATTCCATACTTCAGCAACCCAATGAAATAAACCATTCGATCCTTTCCTAACCTCTTGAGCTGAAACACTGAATGAAGAACCTGTGCTTAGTGGGCCCATATCAATAAACTCAGACTTATCCAACTTTATGTTCCTCGCATCATCATCCCACTCCCTTAATAGCCATTCCCACACATATTCCCCAGGTTTCTGTTTGTACATATTAGAAAAGTCAAGCAGTTCTTTTGGAGCGTAGCATACCTCCTCCTGGTCACAGTTTGTACTTCACCTTTTGGGGCTCACTGGGACTTAAGTCTAGTTTTAGGTCTGGAAGCAAAAATGGGTGGTGGGGATGTGTTCTGAAAACATTCAGCAATGTCTTGTAAGGCATCTGCCTCAGGTGATGACCCAGGCCATGACTCAGATGCTTCCCCAGGCGATGAGTCAGATGTTGTCCCAGGTGATATCTGAGACAAAGGCTCTTCGGCCACACTGGGATTAATCTCATCAGGTGGGGGTGGAGGCTACATTGGTTTTACTGGGGAGGGTGGCTTAGCAGACAAAAATGGATTAACCTCTTCAGATGGGAATGAGAAGGCTGGTTCTGTTAGCTAGAGTGATTCAATGGAATTTAGGGACTCAGTGTCCTCCGCTTACTGATTATCTGTCTTGTCTTAGTCCTCTAGTGCTGCTTTAACAGAAAAGCCATAAGTAGATGACTTTGACAAAGAGAAATTTATTCTCTCACAGTCTAGGAGGTTAGAAGTCTGAATTTCAGGGTTCCAGCTTCAGGGGAATGCTTTCTCTGTCAGCTCCAGGGAAAGGTCCTTGTCATCAATCTTCCCCTGCTCTAGAAGCTTCTCGGTGCAGGGACCTTGGGTTCAAAGGACACGCTATTCTTCTGGCTCTTGTTTCTTGGTGGTACGATGTCCCCTGTCTCTCTGCTTACTTCTCTCTTTTATATCTCAGAAGAGATTGATTTAAGACACATCCTAATCTTGTAGCTTGAGTCCTGTCTCATTAATATAACTGCCACTAATCCCACCTCATTAACAACATAAAGATAGGATTTACAATACATAAGAAAACCACATGAGATGACAAAATAGTGGATAGTCACACAGTACTGGGAATCATAGTCTAACCAAGTTGACACACATTTTGGGGGGAACAATTCAACCTATAACATTTCCTCATCCCAAGTTTCAGGATCCCATTTCTGCCTGATCAATGCCCTCACTTTAACTTCAGATGCCATTCAAGGTTGGGAATTCAATTAGTGCTGTAATTCAGCCACTCTTACGATAAGACTTCGGGTTTGGTTTTTGACAATATCAGTGCTGTTACTACAAGAAATAAAGCTTTCTTTCAGGGTACAAGTGACAAATTTGAGGTTGTTTATGTGGTGCTTGAGCTGTGACTACAAAGCCCTGAGCTCATCTCTTGCTTTCACCACTTTGTCTAATGAAAGTAAGACCAAACAACCAGCTACTTTATATTTCTCATTCTGACAGAATTATAGAAAAGTATGTAACATGCAATCATTCAGAGCCTCACCTCTCACCAATACTTCATCTGTTGGTGGTGATATTTTGCATATTTCTATTGCCACCTCACACTGTGGAATAGCAGTGCCCTCTTTACTACTGGAGGCAGAGTCATCGACATCTTTGAGACTAACCATACTTAAGAACCATTTTAGAAAACTCATCCTTACAATTTTGTTTCTCTAGAACTATTCTCAGTACCAAATATCTTAGGCTGGGTTCTCTAGAGAAGCAAAACCAATGAAGTATATATGTGCATAGAGACAGAGAGAGATCTCAAGGAAATGGCTCATATGATTGTAGAGGCTGGCAAGTTCCAAGTCCATGGATCAGGTGTCAGGCTGGAGGCTTCTCCTGACTCTTGTAACTGCAGGGGCTGACAAACCCAAGATTGGCAGGTCAGAGGGCAGGCTGCTGGCTCACGGGCTGCAGGGGCTGATGAATCCAAGATCAGCAGGCAGTACGGCAGGCTGTCTGTCCCAAGAACCGGAGGTCAGATAATGACAAGCTGGATGCAGGATCCATAGTGAGCAAAAGCCAGCGAGCTTTGCCACAACAACCATATATATTGGATGTAGCCCACACCCCCAAGGAAATTCTCTTTACAGCTGATTGGCTGATCACATCATGGAGGTGGTTACATTATACCACAAAAAAAATTTTTTTTTTTTACATCATTACATAACCGCCAAACCACTGAGAATCATGGCCCAGTCAAGTTGACACACAACCTTAAGCATCACAGTCATGGTATAGTATCTTTTTTATATTGCTTCATTTGATCTGATAACATTTTATTATGAATTTTTGTGTCTTTATTCATGAGGATGCTGGTCTGTAATTTAGTGTGTATTTTTGACCAGTATTGTATCAGGGTTATTCTGGCCTCATAAAATCAATTAAGGAGTGTATCAGGGTTCTAACAGACAGACAGAACCAGTAGGAGACCTCTCTCTCTCTCTCTTAAACATATATATACATATATATGTGTGTATATATGCACATACACACTTAAATACATATATATGTATAAATATGTACATATATATGTATATTGAGAGAGAGAGAGAGATATAATATATAACCAAACCCAGTGCCGCCAAGTCAATTCCAACTCATAGTGACCCTATAGGACAGAATAGAACTGCCCCTTAGAGTTTCCAAGGAGCTCCTGGCAGATTTGAACTGCCAGCTCCTTGGTTAGCAGCAGTAGCACTTAACCACTATGCCACCAGGGTTTTCAATATAATATATACTATTATATATTTATAAACCAAAAAAAACCAAACCCAGTGCCTTCGAGTCGATTCAACTCACAGCGACCCTATAGGACAGAGTAGAACTGCCCCACAGAGTTTCCAAAGAGCTCCTGGTGGATTCGAACTGCTAACCTTTTGGTTAGCAGCTGTAGCACTTAACCACTACGCCACAAGGGTTTCCATACATACATATATACATATGTATATACAGAGAGAGAGAGCCCTGATGGTACAATAGTTGGCAGTTCGAACAGTTCCCACCCATCCAGTGGCTCCATAGGAGAAAGACCTGGTGATCTGCTTCTGTAAAGATTACAGCCTTGGAAACTCTAAAGGTCACTATGATTTGGAATTGACAGCATTCAACAACAACGTATATATAAGAGATAGACAAACAGAAAGAGAGAGAGATTTATTGCAAGTAATTGGCTTACAGGATTGTTGGGCTGGCTAGGCAAGTCTGAAGTCTGTAGGATAGGCCATCAGGAAGGGCAGTCTAGAAACTCTTAGGCAGGAACTAAAGCTGCAGTCCACAAGTGGAATTTTTTTCTTCAAGGAAACGGCAGTTCTGCTCTTAAGGCATTTCAACTGGGTGGGCCTTTATCAAAGTCAACTAATTGTAGATGTTAATCACATCTAAAATTCCTTTCATTGTAACACGTAGATTAGTGTTTTACTGACTAACTGGGTACCCCCTGAATGGTGAAAACAGTTAATGCACATACCTCAAAATAAAGGTCTAGCAATCTACTTCTGAAAAATCAGCCATTGGAAACCCTGTGGAACACAGTTCTACCTCTGATGCTCACGTGATCACCATGAGTTGGAATCGACTTGATAGCAACTGGTTGGGCTATGTAGCCTAGCCAAGCTGACACATAAAACTGACCATTATGGTCCATCCCTTGTCAACTTGGCACATCTCCTTAAACCATAATCACCAAATAAAGACAGTAACAAAGTCATACTTCCACCACATGTGATACAATTATCCTGTGTACAATCAAAAACACGTTAACCCTTTACCCAGAAGAGGATGCAAAGTTCTTGGGTGATATTTACTCTTCTTGATATTCTGTAACTTAAATACTGTGATGTAAAGTTAACTATTATTAATACATCTTATGTTAGATGATAAAGGGACAAGACAGGGAAGAAAATAAAATATATGCTTAATACATAAAATATTTACTTAATATATACAAGTATATTCATAGCAAAATAAAGGAAATACTCCTAATACCTTACAGTCTTTTTTCTGCAATTGATCACATGGGCATAGCTGGTATTTATAACTACCATCTCCCACTGTTGTTGTTGTTAGATACTGTTGAGTTGATTCCAACTCATAGTGACCCCGTAGTGACAGAGTAGAACTCATAGTGACAGAGTAGAACTGCCCCATAGAGTTTTATTGGCTGTAATCTTTACAGAAGCAGATTGCCATGTTTTTCTCCCATGGAGCCTCTGAGTGGGTTTGAACTGCCAGTCTTTCAGTTAGCAGCCAAGTGCTGAACCATTTGCACCACCAAGGCTCTTCCCCTCTTCCACTAACCAGCCCATATTCCCTTTGCCCTCAGCAAGCACCTCAGCTGGTCGTAGTTCTTTGCCTGATGGGGTGGCCCAAACGTTCATTTCTCAAGGGTGTGGGCCGTTAGAAGTCCTGACTGAATTGGGTTGTTACAGTTTTTCATTGACTTTAATCACAGGAGGTAGTAGTGCTAAGAGGTGTCCTAGGGGATCGCCTGTACTCCAGATGCACTATACCATTTTTTACTTCCCTTGCATAGGAGTAGCCCAATTTCCCCTTGGTAATCAGAAGATGGCACAGGACTGGGTAATATTTCATTCTGTTATACATAAGTTCACCACGAGTTGGAGCTGACTCGACAGCAACTAAAAGCTATTGGAATCAATCACCTTAACCAATACAGTATCTCCTCTCTTTCCTTGTTGATTCAGACGTATAAAGAGCCCAAAGTGGTTGGGTGGCAGTAGTAACTTCCAAATTAGTGGGAGCATTGTTTTGTCTCCTGATGGAAGCATTCGTCTCTTTCAAACGAAGGCCTTTGGACCAGCAGAGCATAAGGTCACAGGGATGGGAAGCAAAAATTTTGCTAGTGAATTGCTAGGGGTAAAGTGAGAGAAGTGCCACTCCCATTTCCACCCCTTGATTTCTGGATCTGTGAATCCTAGCTATGGGAGAAATGGCCCCACATATTAGACACTGATTGCTGGGAATGACAAACTGAAGAGGAATGGCATCACATTCATCATTAAAAAGAACATTTCAAGATCTATCCTGAAGTACAGTGCTGTCAGTGATAGGATAAACACCCATTTCCCTGCAAGGAAGACTCTTTCATACAACTATTACTCAAATTTACACACCAACCACTCATGCTAAAGATGAAGAAATTGAAGATTTTTACCAACTTCTACTGTCTGAAATTGATCAAACATGCAATCAAGATACATTGATAATTACCGGTGATTAGAATGAGAAAGTTGGAAACAAAGAAGAAGGATCGATAGTTGAAAAATATGGCCTTGGTGACAGAAACAATACAGGTGATCGCATGATTGAATTTTGCAAGACCAATGACTTATTCATTGCAAGTACCTTTTTTCAACAACATGAATGATGACTATACATGTGGACTTCACTGGATGGAAAACACAAGAATCAAATCAACTACTTCTATGGAAAGGGATGATGGAGAAGCTCAATATTATCAGTCAGAACAAGCCAGGGGCTGACTGCAGAGTGGACCATTAATTGCTCTTATGCAAGTTCATATTGAAGCTGAAGAAAATTAAAACAAGCCCACAAGAGCCAAAATACAACCTTGAGTATATCCCACCTAAATTTAGAAACCATCTCAAGAATAGATTTGATGCATTGAACACTAATGACTGAAGACCAGATGAGTTGTGGGATGACATCAAGGGCCATCATACATGAAGAAAGCAAAAGGTCATTAAAAAGACAGGAAAGAAAAGACCAACTTGCTCTTAAACATCCAGTAGGTAAAGCGAATGGAAGAAATGATGAAGTGAAAGAGCTGAACAGAAGATTCCAAAGGGTAGCTTGAGAAGACAAAGTATTATAATGAAATGTGCAAAGACCTGGAGTTAGAAAACCAAAAGGAAAGAACATGCTTGGCATTCCTCAAGCTGAAAGAACTGAAGAAAAAATTCAACCCTCTAGTTGCAATTTTGAAGGATTCTATGAGGAAAATATTGAACGATATAGGAAGCATCAAAAGAATATGGATGGAATTACACTGAGTCACTGCACCAAAAAGAATTGGCCTACGTTCACCTATTTCAGGAGGTAGCATATGATCAAGAACTGATGGTATTGAAGGAAGAAGTCCAAGCTGCACTGAAGGTAGTGGTGAAAAACAAGGCTCCAGGAATTGATGAAATACCAATTGAGATGTTTCAACAAACAGATGCAGCACTGAAAGTGCTCACTCGTCTATGCCAAGAAATTTGGAAGACAGCTACCTGGCCAACTGACTGGAAGAGATCCATACTGTGTCCATTCCAAAGAAAAGTGATCCCACAGAATGCAGAAATTATCTAACAATATCATTAATATCACAAACAAGTAAAATTTCTCTGAAGGTGATTCAAAAACAGTTGCTTCGACAGGGAACTGTCAGAAATTAAAGCCAGATTCAGAAGAGGGCATGTAAGAAGGGATATGTCAGATGGCTGATGTCAGATGGCTCTTGACTGAAAGCAAAGAACACCAGAAAGATGTTTTCCTGTGCTTTTTTGACTATGCAAAGGCATTCCACTGTGTGGAATATAACAAATTATGGATAACACTGCAAAGAATGGAAGTTCCAGAGCACTTAATTTTGCTCACAAGGAACCTGTACATAGACCAAGAGGCATTCGTTCAAACAGAACAAGGGGATCCTGGATGATTTAAAGTCAGGAAAGGTGCATGTCAAGGTTGTATCCTTTCACCATACTTATTTAATCTGTATTTTGAGCAAATAACCCAAGAAACCTGGACTATATGAAGAACATGCTATCAGGATTGGAGAAAGACTCATTAACAACCTGCGATATGCAGATGACACAACCTTAACTTGCTGAAAGTGAAGAGGACTTGAAGCACTTACTGATGAAGATCAAAGACTACAGCCTTCAGTATGGATTACATCTCAGCATAAAGAAAACAAAAATCCTCACAATTGGCCCAATAAGCAACATCATGATAAAAGGAGAAAACACTGAAATTGTCAAAGATTTCACTTTACTTGGGTTCACTTTCAACACCCGTGGAAGCAGCAGTCAAGAAATCAAACAATGCATTGCACTGGGCGAATCTGCTGCAAAAGACCTCTTTAAATTGTTAAAAAGTAAAGATGTCACTTTAAGGACTAAGGTATACCTGGCCCAAGCCATGGTGTTTTCAATCACCTCATATGTGTGTGAAATCTGGACAATGAATAAGGAACTGAAGAATTGATGCCTTTGAATTACGGTGTTGGTGAACAATATTGAATGTACCATGGACTGCCGGGAAGAATGGACAAATCCGTCTTGGAGGAAGTACAGCCAGAGTGCTCCTTGGACACAAGGATGGCTGGACTTCATCCCATGTACTTTGGACATATTATCAAGAGGAAGGAGTCCCTGGAGAAGTGCATCATGCTTGGTAAGGTAGAGGGTCAACAAAAAAGAGGAAAATCCTTGATGAAATGGAGTGTCATGTGGCTGGAACAGTGGGCTCTAATAGCAGTGATTGTGAGGATGGTGCAGGACTGGGCAGTGTTTTGTTCTGTTGGACACCTGGTCACTGAGTTGGAACAAACTTGATGGTACCTAACAACAACAACAACAATAGCCTCCTGGAGAATATTTCCTCAGTCCTGCAAGGTAATGCCACCTAGACGGCACTGCAAGTGAATCTTTGAAATGCCATTCCACCATTCTACCAAGCCAGCTGTTTCAGAATGTTGGGGAACATGGTAGGAACATCTGGATCTTCTTGGGTTCTGTTACTTTTTTTTTTTCTTTAGTTTGGGTTATATTTTCCTGTTTCTTTGCATGTCTGATAAATTTTTATTGTAGGCTGGACATTGTGGATGATACATTATAATGTCTTTGGATTATGTGTTGAGTTTTAAGTTTAAAGCGTGTTGAGTTTCTTCTGTTGGGCAGTTAAATCACTGGTAGAACCCTTTTGGTCTTGTCAGGCTCAGCTTTGTTCTTTTCTAGGGCAGGTCTATTTTGGTTTTGAACTTAGTCCTTACTCTATTGATGTGGTCCTTACTCCTAAGGTACTTACTTCTAAGACATGGACCTTATTCCTAAGGCACAGCCTGTCTGAGGTCTCAGCTGAATTCTAGACAAGAATTCCAACATCCCTAGCACTGTATAATCTCTGTTATTTACCATTCAGTTCTCCTCTGTGATGCATTCAATCTCTGCTAGGCCTGTGGATTCTTGTCCTGTGCAAGTACAGCCCAGGCCTTGGCCAAGGACCCATGGTAAATCCCCACACAGATTTTTGGGAACTCCCCTCTGAACAGCTTCTTCTCTAATTCCTGTCTTCCAGCAGCCAGCCTTTAAGTTAGCAGTCGAGTACTTAGCCATAGTGCCACGAGGGCTCCCTCATAAATTCTAACTACTTTAGCAGCCAGGAATTGTCATTTCTGCCTCATCAGCTCAGTGAGGCCACTGCTCTCCTTTGGCTCCATCTCCCTATGTCATGGAAGGCATGTGCCCCAGGCAGAAAGCTAAAGCAATTGTGGGGCCCACCTCATGCTTACATTCTGTCAAGAATTATAGTCCTATATTACCTGTTTTTCTTTGCCTGAAAACAGTTGCCACATAATTTGTTAAATTAATTTTTATTGTGCTTTAAGTGAAAGTTTACAAATCAAGTCAGTCTCTCATACAAAAATTTATATATACCTTGCTATATACTCCTAATTGCTCTCCCCCTAATAAGACAGTACACTCCTTCCCTCCACTTTGTCTCCTTGTGTCCATTCAGGCAGCTTCTGGCCCTCTCTGCCCTCTCATCTCCCCTCCAGACAGGAGATACCAACATAGTCTCATGTGTCTACTTGACCCAAGAAGCTCGTTCTTCACCAGTATCATTTTCCATCGCATATTCCAGTCCAATCCCTGTCTGAAGAGTTGGCTTTGGGAATTCCAGTCCAATCCCTGTCTTGGGCTAACAGAAGGTCTGGGGACCATGTCCTCTGGGGTCCTTCTAGTCCCAGTCTGACCATTAAGTCTGGTCTTTTTATGAGAATTTGGGGTCTGCATCCCACTGCTCTTCTGCTCACTCTCAGGTTCTCTGTTGTGTTCCCTGCCAGGGCAGTCATCGGTTGTGGCTGGGCACCATCTAGCTCTGGTCTCAGTCTGCCTCATATACTGTGTTCATTGTTTTCATTTATTTCAGAGCAAGGCAGGTCAAGTATCAGTTACCCTGTCCTGGCTGGAAACTGAAGCCTCGGAACATATCATCTTAAAACCATTTTGAAATACATAGTAAAGAACGAATGCTGATATGTGATGCTTGTCAATGAGAAGACCAAATTTTTGTAAAGAAAAATATGAATACTTAATCTCTTCTTTAATAAATGGTTAAAAATATTGCAATTGAAACTAACAAGTTTAATTCATTTGGTGTGTATCGAAGATGAATAGTATCAGTTAAGCAAATGTTTTCAGTAACCCATGTACCAAACCCTGACAGAGGCATAAAGAAAATAAGGCAGAGCCCTAATGTCAAGATAGTTTGCTGTGTTAGGAAATAAGGGCCACACATACGAATCAAGTTTAATAAAAAGACAAGGCAGAATATGATTACATGTTACATACAAAATACATGTTACCTGCAAACAGGCGAGATAAGCCCATCTTAACTTCCCCTTCTAGAGGGGCAACTCTGCATAACATATGATCACTCTCCCACTCTCAAGTCACAGGAGCTGGACCAGGATTGGATACCACACCTGAAGGGCACCAGTCTATAGGTAGAGTTTAGCCAGTGAGATCTCTTTCTAAAAATTTGAACTAAGAAACTTGGAGACTGCAGTCAGATGGTTGCAAATGTTTGACTAGTAACATCATGTAGAGTTAGCAATGGAGTGGACTCTATGGCAAGCCAAAGTCGTGGCCAAGTTGTGGCTGTGGAGGAACAAGAACTATGGGTGAGCAGACTTCAGAGAGACTAGATGCATAGAAAGAAATAGAGATATTCCAGAGGCAGAGAGAAAATAGAATCCTGACAACTTTCCAGCTAAGCCTCCTTTGTGTTTCTAATATTCAACTTTGTTAATAGCCAACTATATCCTTTCAATGACCCCCTTTTACTTGAAGTGATTTTAGTGGGTTTTTTATTCCTTGTAACCAGATACACCCTAACCAGACCATGGTTTAGATTAAATGTACTATGGGAGTTCAGCCAAGATAGAAACTACTCTGGGCTATCACAGTCAAAGAAGGCTTTATGGAGGAGGTAGAACTTAAGGTTCATGTCAAAGGAAAGTCTGAATTTGAATGGAGTAGAGCGTGAGAACCTTCACACACCTCGAAAGGGTCCTTTGCAGACCATACCTTACAATCTTCAGATATAAATCACTGGATTAAGCTCTGTTATTTGTTGGTTATGTAAAAGGATGAACCATCTGGTTCTATGAGAAGTCTCAAAGTCTCAGTTGCTGTGCCTACTGTCCTTTAGTTTTGTATGTTATACTCCAAGCAAAGAGCTACACTTAAAAGTTACAGAAATGCTATTAAAACTCATGGAATTATATTTATTTACACACTAGTCTGGCTGATCCTCATATGCTTATTTTGTGCCTCTAAGATGTAGAATCATGTAGAAAATGTGAATCAGAACACTAGATTTTAACTCCAGTTTGGCTAATACCCTTGTGGCCTCCTAGCACCTTGCCTCAGTATCTCTGTCTCTAAGAGAATGCATATGGAAGGGCATGGCCCTTGCTTCGCATGAGAGTATCATTATAGGAATTAATGAGATCATGCTTATAAAAGGATTTAATATCTTCACGTCATAAAACATCAGAGATTGCAAATCTACCCAGCAATTGTTTCCACAATAATTATAGTAAGCAACAGGGAATCTAAAGGACAAGGTTTTCTGCCTTTTCTGTAGTTGTAAAGGAGATTAGGAAGTGAAAAGGAGGGAGTAAAGAAATGAAAGTCAGCATCACTTTCACTTAGATGGCATCTGACTTTCTTTGGGAGGTAGTTGGAAATGAGAAGATTCTCAGAAGGAATAATTTCCTAATCCTTTCCACTGCATCACCACAAACTGCTCACTTTCCCCAGCGAGAGGGTACAGTGAAAACAGCTCTGTTCCAGATTAGTACTTTCCTATTTGTTGGGATAAATCGTGACATTTGGTGTAATGGTAGTGCAGGTCACTTTGAACAATTAATTGCTTTGCTGTGAAAAGATCTTGGAGTAGAAGGCAGAAAGCTGTAGACAATGCCAGACAGGAAACGTATTAAATTTGCAAAGACCAATGAAATAGGACCTCATTTTGCAGATTTGGGATGGTCGCTGTTAATGTACAGGCAGCATTCAGACATTCATTGGCAGAAAGACCAGGCAAGGCTGCATGAGTGATAATATTCCCAGCAAAGAGAAAAAGTAGGGGCCAGAAGGCAACCAACTATCATAAAAGTAATTAATTGTTTCACTTTTTAATGGTCTGGCCAGATTGCCTTTTAAAAAAATGAATCATACAAATGGGACCATGATGTCAGACATACTGTCCACTGAGACTTAAGAGACTAGTTCCTGCTATAAATTATAATAATAAGTTAGTTTTTAAAATGTTTTATGAGGTTGAGAAGTGCAGCGTCAAATTATTTTCCTTAAATCTGTCATGGCTTTGAATGCCTTTCAGAAGAGAGAGGGCAACATATCCTTTGGCAAATTGCTTCCAAGTTTAGTGGCCGTTGCTTTACCAATCAGGTCTTTCTCCAAGGATGGTTTTAGTGCACTATTTTCATGACTCAGCTTAAAATGAACAAGACCCCATTGTTGGCTTCCTTGTTTTTGCACCAGCATTATTGACAAGATCTGCATAACTCTTGGAAAAAGGTCTGTTGTCCAACCAAGCTACTATGGAAACCTGATCCAGGCCATTTAGGAGCCTAATGCCTTTTTCCTCTTGCATTTGTGAAGCATTTTGAGACCAGTCAGACTTCACTCAAAAACATTCATCAGTGCAGAGGGGTACAGCTTGTTCACACACTTCGCTTTTCAACTTAAATTAGTTTTGCAAATGGACTCACTTACTGGTCCACAGTGAGGGGCAGCCCTGCCCTCTGGGTCATTGTAAAGCATGCTGATTTCACTTAGTTTATACCTCACATTCTGATGGGGCAGTAGCAGGGAGGAGTGGGAGCTTAGCTTTTTTAAAATTTTATTTTAAAAAAAGCACACCCACAAAATTAATAGCTGGGAAAAAAACGTAGATGCCTGTTCTACATCAGCAAACAGTTTTATATTCAAGAGAAGAGTTGAAACTTTACTCCAAACCTCCAGGTTCTAAAGAATCCAGAAACATAGTCTGTACTCTGCTCTCCCATGAGTATTTTCCTCCCTGACCTTTCCTTTAGATTCTAGTTTGAGATGTGAAAGAACACTCCTGGAAGGGGAAAAACGAGTCTGTGTATGGACTTGGAAGCCTGTTCTGCATTCTCCAGAGAGAAGCACCAAGAGTACCCCCTGACTGTGGCTGGCCAAGGACTTTCCTCAATAAATTCTTCATGCCGTTTTCTTCCCTTGCTTATTGGTAAGTATCGTAAGGCCTTAAAAGAATAGAAGGAGGCTTCACTGCCAGTATTTTTAAGTACAAATCTCATCTCAGTGAAACAAGCCCTGCAAAATTTATAATGTGGCTATTCACTATTATTTATGAACCATGTACCTACACTTTATGACGACTCTGACCACAGCCATTTCTCATGAAACATAGGCCAGAGGGACAGAGCCTTGGGGACGCTTTCTGTTAACATTTACAGGATTCCTCACTACACGACAACTGGAAGCTGGGTATCTGGGAGTGAGTGACGGTCTCCTTGCGATTTCATGCATAGTCGTGCCCATGGTGTACTAGGCAGGGGGCTGAGAGGGTACAGAACCTCCGGAGATAGTGGCCTTCTTCCATTCTCCTTTCAGTCTTCCCTAGAGCTGATGATGACACAATCTCACTACCATCTGAGGTAATTGGGATAAGTCAATACATGGACTCTACGTCTAATTCTTGCCAATATTTCAAACTTTTTCCTGCCAGGTCTTTTACTGGAGCAGCTGGAAGATGGAAAACCAGTGCTATTGATGTTTATTCCCCCCCACCCCCACCTCTTAGCTCAAGTTATGCAGAGCTTATCAATAATGCCAGTACAAAATCAAAGCAACGAAGAAGAGAAAAGTGAAAGCCCTTAAACAGTCTACTGCTGGATTTTCCACCCTCACTGAGCAGAAACTGTGATCATTCTTGTCCTAGAGGGTATAGCTGAAATTCGGGTATGGTTTGGGCTCTCTTAGAATTCCCTGGGGGAGAGGGCATAAAGCATATAGCCCTGTAGTTTCTGTTATAGAATCTAAGGTAACTGTCACAGAAGCCTCGAGGAGGTGATGAGGTTCCTGGCAGATTCAATGACAGGCAGATTTTGAGACTGGGGAAAGACTATGAATTTATAGAATATCAGATTATTAATTGATTCAATCAACAAATTTTATTGAATATCTACTGTGGGCCAGGCAGTGTTCTGTTGTTGTTATTAGGTGCTGTCCAGTCCGTTTCAACTCATAGCGACCCTATGTACCACAGAACAAAACACTGCCCGGTCCCGCGCCATGCCTACAGTCATTATGCTTGAGCCCATTGTTGCAGCCACGGTGTCAATCCATCTCACTGAAGGTCTTTCTCTTTTCCACTGACCCTCTACTTCACCAAGCATGATGTCCTTCTCCAGGGACTGATCCTTCCTGATAACATGTCCAAAGTATGTAAGAATCAGTCTCACCATCCTTGCTTCTAAGGAGCATTCTGGTTGTACTTCTTCCAAGACAGATTTGTTTGTACTTTTGGCAGTCCGTGGTATATTCGGTATTCTTCTCCAACATCACAATTCAAAGGTGTCAACCCTTCTTCCATCTTGCTTATTCATCGTCCAGCTTTCATATGTATATGACTCTATTGAAAATACCATCGCTTGGGTCAGGCACACCTTGGTCTAGATACTGTTCCAGATACTTGGAAAATATCACTAAACAAAAAAGGCAAAAATTTCTGTCCTCGTCCTAGTGGAAACAAACAAAAGTAGACATAATAAATAAATAAATAAAGATAGGGGGAATTAGGAGTGTGGGAAGGTGCCGTTGTTTACTTTAAACATTATTAATTAAACCAGAGTGGTCAGGATAGATCTCCTTGACATTTGAGGGAAGATTTGATGGAAGTGAAGTAGTCAGGCATGAGGATGGATATCTGGAGGAAGAGTGTTCCGATTGGAGGGACAGATGGACAAAGGCCCTTCAGAAGGAGCTTTTTGGTGCATTTGAGAACATCAAGGAGGCTATAGCTGTAGTTGAGCAGAATGAGCAAGGGGGAGAGCAACAGGAGAGGAGGTCAAAAGGTAATAAGATGGGACAGAACAAGTGGGACTTATAGGCCACCTAAAGTGTAAGATGGTTAGCCACTGGGCAGTTGCAGCAGAAGAGTGACTTGATAGGACTTACATTTTAAATGGACTACTCTGGCAGCGGTATTAAGAGTAGACTGAGGGTGATGGTAGAAGCAGAGAGACTAGTTAGACCATTGCAATAATCAAGGCAAGAAATGGTGGGTCAGACCTGGGTGGTAGGAGTGGTGGAGGGAAGGGGTCAGAGAAAGGGAGAATTCTGGGTATATTTTAAAGGTAGACCCAAGAAGATTCCTGATGGGTGGATGAGTGAGTAAATGAGTGACCGAGGGAGCGTATAAATGAATGAATGGCCTCTAGTTCTAGGAAGAAGTACCATGATAAACTTGAGCAGGAGTAAAAATCTCAGGGCCCGATGAGAGACACCTTTGTGCCTCAGTTGGCTCTCTGGGGGCAGAGGAAGCAGCAGTGGAAACAGAAACAACTCCGTGGCTGATCTAGTTCCGCTTGGTCTTGGCCTATTCAACTCTTCTGGACCTCTGGCTTGCCTTTCCCATTTCTCTCCTTGGCTACTCAGCCACTGTTGCCATGGAACTCACATCCCTTTGGTAGGCCAGAAGGATAAAGACACTGAACAAATAAACAGGTGAATATATACTATATCAGATACTGGTAAGTTCCATGGAAAAATGTGGTGAATTGGGGCAGGAAGAAACTAGAGAATTCCTCACTGACAAGGTGGCATGTGAGCAGAGACCTTAGGAGTTGAGGGAGCCCATCCTGCAAATAGGTGGGGGAAAGCATTGTAAGCCAAGAGCGTGGCAAATGCAAAGGGAGGCATATGCTCGCTGTGTCTGGTGATCAGCTGAGGGATCCTTGTGGCTGGACAGAGTGAGCAAGAGTGAAAGTAATTAAATATGTGATCAGAGAGGCTATAAGAGGTTTTAGATTATTATTCACTCAACGATCTATTGAGCCCTACTATGTCCTGGGTATCCTCATAGATCCTGGAATCAGGAATTAGAATACAAGTGTCTTCTGTCTCCAAAGTTTCCAAATTTCACTCCAGCCAGCTGATTCTAAAATAATCTGCAGTTTGTACTTTCTGTACTAGGAAAACGAAACAAATGCATTAGGAAGATAAAGCAACTGAGTGATTCTCTTACTTTGTAGGGCCAGTATACCACATGGAGAAAGACACAGAATTGCAGGATTGAAAACTTTAAAGTTTTATTTGTCTACTTCAGGCCCTGCCTCCCCAAGGAGTGCCCCCAAGTTGCCCCAGAAATCCAGCCCTCTCTCTTGTGTTTCAAAGAGATCCAAATGAGGAATTTCCATAGTTTTCTTTGGAAATGCCTTCTACAAGCCTAACACATTGTACATGGGCAATTCTGCATGAAGACGAAAAGGTTTTTTCCCCTAATATTCTGATACTACCAAAAATGTCACCAGGTGACCCAATTCCTTCATTCAAATGTTATTTTTAGTGCACGTCAGATGAGGGAAGACTATCATTGTGAAGCTGAGAACAAATCCCCCTGGCATCCTCTTTTCATCTGCACCACCCATGGAGGAAAAGAGTGACATTCGGCTGGTCTCTCTCGAAAGATGTCTGATTAGAACCCAAAATAGTCATGCTTCAGCCAAAGGATGACTCTGCCCTTTCTCTTCCAAAGAAAATCGAAACAGTCCCCAAATTAAGTTCCAAAATGCATAATAACTCTGCTAAGTAATGGACTTGAATGTAATTTATCATTCAAGACAGAAATAACGTTAATAACTATAATTTGGATGCAACTGCTCCTCAGATTTACAATCAATCTAAAAGATTGCATTTGTTCTGTGTCTTCTATGAAAAGTCTAAACGTTGACCTGTGATCCTTAAAGAAAATGCATGAAAATGAAGTATTCCCGAGTTCCCCTTTGTGCTCTCATAGTAGACAAGTCAATGGTTGTTCTTGTCTTTGCTGTTCTGGTATTGGTGGCTCTGTATGTGTGCTTGTGTGTTTGTGTGTGTGTGTGTGTATATGTGCAGGATTTGGAAAATCTACATTTGAAATCTTCCTTCTACCTATCCCAATGAATTTCCATTGTTTATTCCTTTTTTTCTTCCAAGCCAAGAAAGGCAAAAAGAAAATTTGTTCAATCATCAGAAACATAGATTCTTGCAATCCTTTTACCAGGGTACAAAAAATGAAATTGCCCAAGATAACATTAAGGATTTGTTGAGAGCACCTGGTATATTTGGATAAAGTACAAAGCTAATGTGACTAAGACATGGGTTCAATCCCTTATGGGCCACATAGAGTCACACGGAGATGAGACTTGGCTTCACAGTCAGTATTTCTACCACCTGAACCTAGACCAGTTGTCCTCTTCATGTTTGCTGTTGGCCATGTACAGGAACCACTTAAGGTGAGCAAGGCTCTGTGAAAATTACTGTGGGGAAATAGTGCAAAGGGCTGGCCCTGCTAAGGGGAAAAACCATCCTTGTGACACAATGACCAAATGATAGCACATTGCCAACACTTGATGCTTATGTAACTATAATGAGCTCAATACCTGTACACAGATGTCTTTTTTTTTTTTCCAGTATGATTAGTTTATTTATAGACCCAGTAGAACCTAGTGACTCATACTTATAGCGACCCTATAGGACAGAGTAGAACTGCCCCATATGGTTTCCAAGGAGGGCCTGGTGGATTCCGTCCACCGACCTTTTGGTTAGCAGCCGTAGCTCTTAACCACTACACCATGGCAACAGGTATGGGTACAGTATGGTAGAACCTAGTGGTTAAGATATTGAGCTCCAGAGTCAGAGAATTTTGAATTCAAAATCCTCCCTCACCTCTTCCTAGATACGTGACCTTGGAAAAATTAATGAACCTCTCTAAACCTTGATTTCCTATCTGGTAAATAGAGGTTTAAAAGAATCCAGCTCATTACTACAAGGCTTATGGTGATTATATGAGATGACTCACATAAAGCACTTGGCATAATGCCCTCCATGATAAGCAGTCAATACCTATTAACTATTGTTACCCAGTGTTATTTGCTTCTATAGGTAATAATAGTACCTACTGCATCAGGTTGTTGCAAGCATTAAGTGAGATAATCCATGTAAATAGCTTAGCACAATACCTTACTCATGGTAAGGGTCCAATAAATGCTGACCATGATGATGGTGACAATGACAACAATGACCAAAGACCATCCTAAATTCACACTGGCAAGTGGGCAAGTGGGAAATAGAATCTGAGTATAAAGTCACTTCTGCTATACTATGCACCTGTATTAAAATGTGAGATAAGAACTGGTAATGAAAATGATTCTTCCAGAATCTTAATTTCTTTCACACAGAAGCAGCAGACAACTTTTTAATATTTCAAAAGGTTGCTTCACATTGGGGAAATTCAGGTTTTTCCTAGAACCACATTTTCACCAAGACTCTGTTTCTTGTGTCCTTCTTCTCATCATGAATTAACTACTTGTTATGGATTGAATTGGACCCCTAGAAAGATATGTTGAAGTTCTAACCCCTGTACCTATGAATGGACCCTGTTTGGAAATAAGGTTTTCTTCTGTTATATTAATGAGGTCATTCCAGAATAGGGTGAATTCTAAACCTAATACCTTCTGGGAGGTATCTTATAAAAAGAGCAGAATAGACACAGAAAACACACACATAGCGGGAAGGTAAACACCAAGGAAAACCAAGGAATGCTAAGGAACTTCCGGGGCTACCGACAAGGAAGGACCCTCCCCTAAAGCCAATGCCTTGATTTGGACTTCTAGCCTCCAAAACTGTGAGACAATAAATTCTTGTTCTTTAATGCCACACAGTTGTGGTATTTTTGTTACAGCAGCACTAGGAAACTAAGACACTGCCGTTTCAATTTTCAGTAAATTCACTGGCTATTTTTCATAGAGATATAAAGTTTATTACCTCTGGAGAGCTACAGAAATAGAGAACAACAAAGCCATGCTGAGATGAGATCCAAAATGACAAATTCCTGTATTTCGTAGAACTCCAGGGCCATTCACAAATCTCAGAAATTGCAAATTGTAAATATGCCAATGTTAAATCCTCAAATGCCAAGGGTCTGCCCCTCTCGTTCATTTCCCAGGATATTGCTTGAGGAAAAAATTCTTCAGAGAATTTGGAGAAAAGCCTGAAATAATTTCAAAGAACATTAACCTTAAACTGTCTCTTGGTATTCAAGTTTCCTGCAAGTTCAAATTTAATCAAATTCATTTTTTAAAGTTTAAATAAAGAGATATGATAAAGGACACCTATTATCATAGTCAGTCGTGGAGACAGAGTTATTGCTTTAATCTCAACAATCCATCATGGTGGTTGAAGTTGGGAAAAGGACATTTCTTCAGTAGCCTGAAAGATTTTTTTCTTCTTCAAATCTTCCTTTGGAATTTTAGATTTTATCATAATTTCTTATCTTATTTTACAGCAATTAATTATTGCCTTGGATTTAAGATAATAAGCATTTTCAAAAGCTGGTCTACCTTTACTAAGCTGGGTATTATTTAAAAAAAAAATGTTGCTGTCGAGTTGATTCTGACTCATAGCGACCCTATAGGACAGAGTAGAACTGCCGCGTAGGGTTTTCAAGGAGCGCCTGGTGGATTCAAACTGCTGACTTTTGGTTAGCAGCCAAGCCCTTAACCACTGTGCCAGGGTTATGTTGTTGTTGTCGTTAGGTGCCATCGAGTCAGTTCCAGCTCACAGCGACCCTATTGTACCACAGAACTAAACACTGCCCGGTCCTGCGACACGCTCACCATCATTGTTATACTTGAGCCCATTGCTGCAGCCACTGTGTCAATCCATCTTGTTGAGGGTCTTCCTCTTTTCCACTGACCCTTGACAGGGTTATAGAGGGCAGTAAAAGAATTCATAGCTGCTAAATCCCTGACCTAAATGTGTCTGAGAAGTTATGGAAAAATTAGATGTATGTATCATTTTGTTGTTTCTTTTTCTCTTCTTGGCAAAACTTTTCCCTCATTTTTCACGATACTGAAAGTTATTCAAGACCTTGTAAAGAATGTGAGAAAAGGATAATGTAATTAAAAGGTTGAAAGAAAAAAGCAAGACTTGAGCAATATCAGATACCGATGAAGTAGGCAACCTGATGATGAAGTTGTTAGTGGAGATCAAAATGAAACCCATCCCTCATGTGCAGGGTGCACTCCAGACTATCCAAACTTTCCTGGAATTTGGGTAGAAGGGGCATGGGGAGGTGGCACTTCCGGCTCTTGGCTGCTAGTGAAGTAGTTGGTGGATCATCTGACCCTCTGCGTGTGCAGTCCTTGTTCATACAGTGTTTTCCCACACATGAGATCCAGTACCTTTCACTCTTTGCCACAAAGCAAGTGAAGCAACAAAAACCATCACCTGAGACCTTTGTTCATATAACAGACTTTGTATAAATATGGAGAGTTGGAGGATTTTTATATCCCTGAAACATAAACAACTTAAAAATAAATTTAATATACCCCTGAGCATAAAAATCCTTCTCCTGCCTCCTGAAATGTTTGGCCCTCTCTCTCCCTCTTAAGAGCCAGTTTCTTCCATTTTCTTATGTGTAACAATTCAGTTTTTCCTTTGACTGCCTTGTCCTTCCAGATGCTGTATTCAGTCTACCTTTTTTTTTTTTTTTTGCATTTACCTAGCACTGCACTAGGCATTGGGTAGGCAAAGAAAAGTAAAAGTGACACAGTCCCTGTCCTCATGAAGCTATTTAATAGTTTTCTTTACAAAAAGAATTCTGGTAGCAACAGTTATGATAGTAATTCCTTTTAAATCTCAGTACATTATGAATTGGCATCTGTACTTCCTATTTCATCATAGCATCCAATATTCTGTCATCATTGTAATAATTTTCTAATGTGTTAAGCCCTCATGGGAATATGGCAGTGGGCTATTCATGTCCCAAGTAAGTTTCTGTACTTTAAAATCAACAAAGGGGGAACCAGATCCTGACAAGATACTTAAGATGTTAAGTCCAGAGGAGATTATTATGAACTCTCCCTGAAGGCCTGAACACAGGCATAGCTGACCTCAGAGTCATCATGAAGGAGGAGGAGGTGAAAGAGCCCTGTCATCACGGCCCAGCCTCCTTACAAGGGAAGTACCCACCATGTTCCACGGAGTATGGGTCAAAATAAACAGTGCATTGTAGAGGCATGAAAACAGCATTCTTTAAACATGTTTAAGGCTCAAATTAGAGATCCCCGGGGTTACACAAGAGTGGAACAAGTGTGAGGGCCAGGGGTTTGAAATAGCTCAAAGGGTGCCCTTTCTCTTCTCTCACAAGTGCCACGCAGGTGCGACTGAAAAGCATTCAACTGGGGACAGCTAGAAACATGCAAAGCAGGAGTCTTAGCCAGGAGACTCTGGTACTTGGGACTGGAAAAGAAGGCCAGCAGTCAATGGACAGATTGTACTAGCTTCTTATCAGGCCTCACAAGCTAAATAGTGCAGGACTTGTCCAATATGCAGATGGGGAAAGAGCAGAATCTTTTTTTTTTCTACTAATGGCCTCATAGTTACTGTCAAGTGAGAAGCAATAGCAACAGGCAGACAGTGGGGGATTTATTTAGAACAGTATGGATGGAACGGCTCATTTCAGTCCAGGCATCATGCAACCAGTCCACACAGTAGCGTTCACAGGTCAGGCCTGTCCAACAGAACCCAAGCTGCTGAACAGCCTTGAAACACCGATTTGATGGGCAGCCTTAGATACAGCAGGACATGCTTCCCAAGGAGGAAGGAAATGTATCTCTCTGGAAGCCTGATACTTAGCAGAATACTTACTGCAGTTGGAAAGTTTGGTTGCACGCTCCCATTTTTGTGTATAAAATATCTTAGATTATTATACTCTACTCCATATTTGTTTACGCCTTGGTTACCATTACCTGGCATATGTCTACATATTCCCCAGGGGTTTGTGCGTTCTGGTTTGAGAAACAGCATAATGGAAATGAGTAGCGATACCAACAGAAATGTTATCTTGTATGTGCTGGGAGAGGGATGTAGTTGTTTAATGAGTCCTCATTCCAGTACTGCCACCATCAGCCCCCCTTTCCACCCTGTGCCCTCATGCTGGTGTCATTTGGATGTCAGTGTCTGCCAAGTCTCAGTCCTCAGTTGTGATAAACAATCACACAGCCTCCTCCTTTATAGACTGAAAAGCTCTGCATTATTTAAACCACTTGTCTCAGTCTTTCACAGACAGAATCAGTGAGCCTCTATCCTCGCTGGGTAAAACTATATAAAGAATGTTCTGAGACAAAGATGATCAAAAATGTTAGGTCATTAACTTCCTCCTTTGGCAATGTAGAGTGGAAATAATGGGCATAAAAGAACATATTTAGCTTCATCTTTCCTAACATAGGATAGAAACTGGAAAGAAAGTAAAGAAGCAAAAATCCAGACCCTTCTGAACTTCATGATGTGACCTTTTGGGGTCAGGTAATCCTTGTGAGAAAGACTCGTGAGACTCCAGTTAGATCTAAAATGCCAGGTCTCCAAAGTAAAACGGAATATGGAGGCAAATATCCAGGTAAAATTCTGGTCTGTTCCTAAATTAACCTGGATAAATAAGACACACACACAAAAAAGTGAGATGTAAAGCCCAGATAATTACCTCCATTTCCCATAACAATTGGGATGTAGAGAGCTTGCCTCAAGGGAAGAATGTGAATACAACCCGGTGAGACATATCACCACCAGAATAACTGGTTAATTCCTTGAAAAATTTGGTTGCAGAATAGAATTATGAATGTGTTTCTCATTCCATTACTCTTCTCCTCTCTTGTTGGAAATCTCACTTGAGCCATCCAGCAAAATCTGGGAGGCATTCCATCAAGAAGTGGAGGGTACATTTTCATGTGGGGGATGCCATTCATGAGAGGAAGTAACAGTACCTCCCAAAGCTGAAGAAAAATTCTGTGCTTTAGCCTAAAATCTTGGCTGAAGGGTGAGTTCTGGGAGATTTGCTCTTTTAAATGAAGCAAGAGATCTTATGGCTCAGGATGGGATTACCTCAGTTTGAAATGCGCACCAGCCAGGCTGGGGGCTAGCAGACAAACATGCTGTCATGGACAGCTGGCTTGCCAAAATCCATAGAAAACGAGAACTGGGCAATCAAACTTGAAATCACTTCTGAAATTTCAGCCTTACAACTGAGAAGAGACAGTTCACACCCCATGATTTGGAAGTTGGTAATCCCATAACCCACTGCCTGATTCTGACTCATTGCGACCCTATAGGACAGAGTACAACTGCCCCATAGGGTTTCCAAGGCTGTAATCTTTATGCAAGCAGATTGCCACATCTTTCTCCAACTGAGCAGTTGATACATTTGAACTGACAAAGTTTTGGTTAGCAGCCAAGCTCTTTAACCACTGCGATACCAGGGCTCCTTAAGTGGCCGATAGGATACTATATTATCAGGAATTTGGGGTATAAAGCAGGCCCCCAGCCCACACAGCCTGTTCAAGACAGAGTGGGCAGGGCTTCTGCTAACACTTCCCAAGATAAATAGTTCCTTCTTACACAAAAGGTAGATGGACAGGCATCAACTTTCCTTTCTTTTTTTAAGCCAAGCCTTTATCCTTAGAATTGCCAAGGCACCAAAACTGAGATTTTATTGACCTGACTTGACATTATACCCAGAACAACCCCGTGCTTAAAACCTAGGGCTCCAGATCAGGTTTTGAGGGGCCCATTTTGAGAGCAGATCTGCTGAGTGTTGTGTAAAACGTATACCAGCCCAAAAAGCAGAAACTCTATATGGGCAACCACTAGCTGGGTAAAGGAGAGAGGCCTGGGATGGCTGCTCCCACTCACATAGCTCTAGTTGCATGTTCTTACTTAGATGGGGCTTGGCTGGCATTGTTAATAAACCAGTTACCATAGGGTTGCTTTTGAGTCAGGGTCACCCCATGTGTATCAGAGTAAAACTGTACTCCATAGGGTTTTCAATGATTATTTTGGAAGTAGATCGTCAGGTCTTTCTTCTGAGGCACCTCCAGGTAGACTGAGACCTCCAACCTTTAGGTTAGCAGCCTATCATTTTAACGGTTTGCACCACTCAGGGACATTGTTAATAGTTGAGCCTACTTGCACACCTTTCCACCTTTCTTTCCCCACTCTCAGCAGCTCAGGCATCTGGCAGCCCCTGCTGCCTCTAGGCCCCTTTCCAAAAGGATTGATCTGAAAAATGAATCCCCACTGGCTTGTTAATGTTCACTGTGTGCTTTGTTGGCTTCACTCAGGAGACAAAGGGCAAGGAATCTCTATTGATGGAATCTCACAAATGCTGTTGCACCAGGGAGGGAATATTGATTGGGGGTAGAGCTTTGTCATCTCTTCTCAGTCCCTACCCCTCTCTCCGAGAGAGGTCTGCCCACCCTTCCAGGCTCTCAGCTGTGCTCTGCAGTGGGGTTAGTCATCTGCTTCTCTGACCCCAGAGGAATCTGGTCTTGTTTGGTGGGTTTCTGTCTAGTATGAGGGAAAAGATATGTAGTGCCTTTTCTGTAGGCACCGGCATGTCCTGGGAGATTAGGGAGTCTGTGCAAAGGTAAAGCAGTTACATAAGGAAAGATAGCCTTATATTTTAGTCCTGGATCCTGTTGTGTGGGGCCTGGTGTACCACGTGGGGTATTAAAAAATAATGTGGGGATTAACGCCATCTCTTCCCTGTTTGTTCTTCTGAGTCATGCTCCAGTTAAAGCAACAAGAAAGACGATGACCTTTCTCTTCACTTTAACTTAAACAGCAGCTGACGCCTCATGGAAAATTTTGAGAAAGTTGTCATTATGAACCATTTCAATGGCAGAAGCATTTCCTGTAAGGCTTTTTTCTGGAGAAAGAATTTCAGGGTGAGAATTTGGCGTGGCAGGAGGAGGATTTGGGAGGTCTAGGGAAATGTTAGGATGGCAGAGAGATTAGGAATAAGCTCCCCTTCATGGCTGTGGCTCTCAGAATTTCATTGAGATTTTTCTGGACTTTAACTTGAAGACATATTTAACCTTAAAAGAGAATTCTTCTTAAGGGTACCTTAGCCTGGAGCATAGGGCAAGACAGTTCAACCCAGACGTGGGAGGTTTTTCCCTGCTGTACTGTTACCTGATGAAGAAGGGCAGTTCCCAGTTTCTTCCCTCATGTGGAGGAGCTCATTCCCGTTTCATATGAGTCATAAAAGTGTTTGGAAGATCATGTGGTTAGTGTTTGGGTGATCATTTATGCTAAGTGCTAAAGAAATGTGTAGCTAATTCCCAATCCGAATTTATTGTGATTCTCTTCCGCACGGCAGGTTCATGAAGCTGTGTACTAGGATGTGTTAGGAAAAGGCAGCAGGAATAGGTCTTATTATCGATTTAGTTCTTTTCAAAGCCTTCCTTCGGGGGAGAAGGCTAATGAATGACCTAAAAGTAGAGAGTGAAGGAATGTACTGTACAGAAGGTAGGCACTACTTAGTCTCCTCTATTTTTTTTTTTAATTGAGGCTGAAAAGAGATAAAAAGGAACTTGTATTAAAGCAAGAGAGGTAGAGGTTAGACATATGGAAGAACTTGCTGATTATGAGCATTCTAAGTTGCTGAGTAGGGCAGGTAAAACCACAATGTTGGCTTTGGCCAGTATAGAAAGCCATGATGCCAGCCAAATTTCCCACAAGGAAAAAGTCTAATGTTATCTAAACAAGTTAGGTTTGCTTTCTGGCAGAAGCGTGCTTCATTTCCCACAGCTGGCATTCGAACCTGTGGGCTTGGCGATTATTTTAGGGTCTGTCCCCAGACCTATTTTAGGGCCTGTTGCCTTTTGGAAACTAGTGCCTTTCTCTACTTGTGAAAGTTAACTCATTGACAGGTTTAGGAAAAATATAGACCGCCCCCCCCAACACCAATCTTTTTTTTTTTTTTTCAGTCTGTGAAACCACTAGAGGCATAGATTCTTCCCAGGGGGCTATTTTTGCTGCCCATTTATTGAGACTACCAGGTCATATCACTTGTTTTCGATTAACCTGCAGCTATTTAAAGCTGCTATTAGGCCATTAACTGGCTTTACTAGACTTCTGCTCTCCTGAGTCTCCCTCCTCTTCCCTCTAGACTGGCTACCTCACTCTCCTTTCCTCCTACAGTCTCCTCTGTCCCTCCTGTCTCTTTCTCTACACTCCCCCTCCCCATTTACTTCCCCCTTTCTCTCATCTTCTCCTGATAGCTCCCTCCCTCGCTCCCTCCCTTCCTTCTTCCCTCACTCTCTCTCTTCCTTTCTTTTCCCTTCTGAATCGTTCTTTCTGCAGATTTTTTTCTGCAGCACCCTCCAGAGCCATGATTGGAAAAATGAGACGGCTTCCTAGAATCCATAAGAGAAAGCCTGGCTAGAAATCACTTCTGGGAGGGCCGGGAAAGTTAGAACAGGCATTCAGATTTGTTTATTCATTCAACATATGTTTATTGAGCAGTTACTATTGAGCCATGCCCCTGAGATTAAAACTACAGGCAATCTTTAACTGAGAGAGAGTCTTGCCCATCTGACATTTAGGTTTAATTGAAGATTAGGAAATGGACTAAAAGACCTCGTGTTATTCCCCACCCCGTGTTCATAATCAGCGATTATTGCTACAAAAAAGTACAGCCAGAAAAAAGAGACCTTTAAAATGTTACAAATGTCCTAAGGGCCAGGCTGGTTTGCCTTGGAATGTCACTAGGATTGTGTGTGGTAATTAGTTTCCTTTTTCCAGCCAAGGGCCCCTTTAGCATTTCAGTGTCTGGCCCTTTCAAATTCTAAGCAACCAGTTTCTAGATAATTGTAATCAATTATTTCCTATGGGCAAAACCTTCTCAATAATGAGCTCATCACCCTATCAGGTAAAAACACAGCAGCACAATTAATATTTGGGGATGAAAATGAATTATTGTTTTCTGAATAATGAGCCCCGAGGCCCATTTTGGAGCGGAATACGCAGTGCAAAACCAAAATATGATTCTTTTCATGAGAACTGACAGACTTTACTTCAAACCAACTACACTTCATTAAAACTGTGATAAGAGTTTGCAAAGCAGCCGAGAAATATTGCAGCTGTGAGCTCTCTGAGAAAGGAAAAGAATCCTTATATTGTTCAAGTATGACACAATGAGTTTGTAATGGAGTCACTCCATCTCAGATACAGATTCAATGCATTGATTCTCCTCGCCTGCCACCCGGGTTCACTTAATGGTGAAAAGGAGGCAGCAACTAATTCTCTTACTTGGTTTAGACTGTACAGGAATTGAGCAACCGAAGCTGGGGGTGGGGCTGGTAGAATAAGAAGGATAAAATCCTTCTCAATGAGAGTCTGGTACCAGGACCAACAGCTGTTTGAGCAGGTCACATTCAGCTAAGATGTGGAAGTGGGAAATGTGGGTAGAGACTCAACAGGTCCCCATGGAGGTGGCAACGACCCTTTCTGGCTACATTAATGACCCTGTCCCTGAACTAGGGATTAGGGCCTGAGGCTGCTTAGAGCTCATCTCTGCCTCAGACTGAGCTAGGTGTTCTGTACTCCTGAGGTATGTTGTACACACCTCTTTACAATTCTTTTACTACCTTCTACCTAAAAAAAAAATTTTTCCATAGTGGTTAACACCATTGCCAGGTTGCCTTTGGAGAAAGGCAGTCTGGCTCTGTTGCTAATTAGCTGTGTGACCTTGGGCAAGTCACTTTACTTGTCTTAGCCTCCTCTTCCTCATGAATAAAAATTGGAGATAATACTTAATAGGGTTGATGTGAGGATTAGATCACCACCATTGTCATCAATAATATCATCTTTCTCACTTGATCATAAATTTCCCCACCGTGGTGTTTGTATTATTTATCTTCATATACTAAGAGCTTAGCATATAGGAAGTTCTCAGTAAAAGTCTACTGAATGGATTTTATAGCAGTAGTTTCCAGACCATTTTAAAAGGCTAGATGTGCTTTCACAGGACAACGGTTTAGCCTGGAGAAAGCTAAGGACCAACAGCGATACAGATAGTGACACAGTGATACAGAGGTGGTCATCTACTCTTCTATCTTTGCAGTGATCAGCAAGAAGTGATAGGAATGGCCTTTACTATGAGGGGTTAGGTTAGAGCCCTATTTATGCAGCGATTAAGTGTTCGGCTGCTAACCAAAAGGTTGGCAGTTCAAACCTACCAACCACTCCTTGGAAACCCCATGGGGGCACTTCTACTCTGTATTATAGGGTCCCTACAAGTCGGTTAGGATAGGAAATATTTCTTGATAAGGAGATGGTGTGTCATGGATCCAGAGAATCTTGCACTATGTATAAGCTCCTTGCCAGGCTTCCGGTGTGTCCATTTAGAAGGGTGTGAGTGATGGAGCAGGTCTCCTAGGAAAACCTTCCTGATAAAGAGCTCAGTGGAGCCCTGGTGGCACAGTGGTTAAGAGCTCAGCTGGTAACCAAAAGGTCAGCAGTTCGAATCCACCAGCTGCTCTTTGGAAACCACATCGGGCAGTTCTAGTCTGCCCTATAGGGTTGCTGTGAGTCTGAATTGAGTTGACAGCAACAGGTTTGTTTTTTTAAAAAAAGCTTAGTAAAATGTGCTAGAAAATGTAGCTGTGGGTTAACTTTTAGGAAGGCCACCAGCATGGCAGCCTTCTCCATCTGCACTGCCTTTCCTGGGCCTCCAGGGGCAGTGAGCTCCTCAGGAGTCATTGGGCTGCTCAGATGCCCAGCTATGTGTCTGTGCATATATTGTCCTCATGTTGGGTTCACTCCTAACATAAGTTATTGAAACTAAAGGGACTTCTGAGGGAGGATTCCTCTGTACAAACAGCCAAATTTGCTTGCATCTGGGATGTACATGTGTGGTCATGTCTAAGGGGAACAAACTGAATAACTTCTCAAGCTCCTTTTTAGCTATTTGAATGCAGGAAATAATTGCCACTGAGAGAGAGACAGGCTAAGAGGAAGAGAGGGGGATAAAAGGAAGAGAAAAGAACTCATGCCATTTCTAACCAAATTATTTCCACAATAATATTGTCCTTCTTAAAATTAACACAGCTAAGGAAGTTAGTGAAATGAAGAGGTGGCTGCTGACTTGGAAATATTTCAGACAGCAATATTTTCACTAAATCATCAGAGAGAACACAAGTCAGAGAATGGCCAAAATCAGGTGTTATTAATACTGCTCTCAGGAGGCTTTCTCCAGGAGGGAGACTATCTCACTTCTGGAGCGGTGGACTTCAAAATTAAAGTGGGAAACATTCATATGACATGGTAGCAAAAATACAGCCAAGGTATCATTACTGAGCAGGAAGCAGGGGAAAATGCCTAATAGGAGTTAAGACATCTGGGATGTCCAGAACCTGTTACTTACTAACCAAAGTGTGACCTTGGGCAAGTCACTTAATTTCTCTGGGTCTTGATTTTTATATTAGCAGGTCTCCTCCAGCTCTAATATTCTAGCTTGTTAAAGCATAAAACAAAAACCTGTTGCTGCCGAGTCAATTCTGACTCATAATAACCCTATAGGACAGAGTAGAACTGCCCCATAGGGTTTCCAAGGAGTGGCCGGTGGATTCGAGCTGCCAACTTTTTGGTTAGTAGACTAGCTCTTAACCAGTACGCCAGCAAGGCTCCTGTTAAAGCATGGGAGTATATGTAAAAGTGAAATATCAAATACGACATAGCTATACTATTCACATTGGTATTGGACTCCATTTATTCCATGTTTATCAATATCTAGACAAATGTTTAAATGGGTTATATATCAATTCTCTTCAAAAAATTTCCTACAATGAAAATTGCTCTACCAGTTTTTAAAAGTTGACAGATCCCCAGCTCATGGCGTTTAATTCAAGTAATGATTTTTGCAATTATTTCTTTCATCCAATTATTTAATAAGCATATTGAACACCAGCTGTGTGCCCAGTGCTGTCCAAGGGAAGATTGCAACAAGGTCACTGCATTTAAAAAGCCACCATAAAATGACAGTCAAATAAAATAACATTAGCAACATCTTAGAATCTGTTATAGAATCTCACCTGCACCTACATTTTGAAGTAAGCATTTGCACAAGTATTTCAGCTGAAGGCAGGTAGCCAGGGTGCGCCTACCTGCATCACATAAAATGATTTCTTTGGTGCTGCATTGAAAAAAAAAAAAATTTTTTTTTTTTTTTTTTTTTAGCATCAGTCAGATTGTATTGACTAACTGGAATGACTCATGGCTGGCATAAAATTCTACTCTTTTGTCCAGGAGACAATGGAAACAAAAGGGAAAGTTTCCACCCAAAGTCTAGAAAGTCAGGACCTGGGATCCATGATGACTTTGCAGGGGATGATGGTCACCCCTTTTGTGTTACAACCATCACTTAAGTTCCATCTCCTGGGAGGTGGTGATAATGAGTGATGGCTGGAGCTTTGGGTGTGGAGGATGTCTACTGCACATTTCCCTATAAACATTTCTCTGATGCCCAGACCTCTAGGTCTCTGTATATTGCAAAATTCGGGTGTTTTAACCTGAAGTGTACCAAGAACCAATGAGGAAGCAATCATCAAAGTGATTACATTGGTAAAGGAAGCTGTGCAAGTACTAGCTTTGGAAGTATTTACCACCTTTAAGTCACTAAGCTGATAGTGTATGTGTGTATGTGTGTGTGTGTGTGTGTGTGTGTGCGCTTGTGTGTTTGAGAGAGATGTTTTCTCTGCTCTCCTTTTCCTAAGGATTAAGGAGCCCTGAGGGCTGGGCCAGAGCTGACTGTAGATGTGGCCAGTGGGAGAAATTACGCAAGTAGCACTCCACTAGTCCTCAGTAGTCCTGGTTTATAAGAGCCCTCAGGAACCTCTTGGACAAAGAATTTGAACTGAGTCCTCTAGCAAACTGGAAGAAAGGGATTTGAGGGAGAAAGCTGTATCAAATGCTAACTTGCAAGAGCTATAGGGTTCCTGGGAGAAAATTTATCCTTAGGGGAAGAAAAAATCTGGCACAGCAAGCTGAGCTTAGCGACAGGACTTAAGGATCAAAGGGAGTAATGACTCTTGGTTCAGCACGGAGGCTGTTATTTGAACCCACCCTGGCCCAATTATCTTGGTGTTGTATACTAGCCCTAGACAGAAAGAATAAATAAAACTGGAAAAGCAGTGTCACCAAACTTAACTCTGTGGAGCCCAGATAAATCCACTGTAGGATGAGGTCTCACCCCCAACAGAACATGGCACAAGGAGAACACTGTTTCCTTTACTGACAGCAATTTGCTAGGTGGCTGAGGCAAGCCTTTGCCTCCAGGGCAGAATATCAGCAGTAGCAGGGTTGTCAGTTGGTGGGACAGAGGCTGGAAGTGTCCAGAAAAGAGTGCATACAGAGGCATCGTCACAGTGAGATGGGCCCAGAAGGATTCTCAAACACCTATGAATCCCCTGGGGTCTCCCAAGAATACCTACAAGGAGAGGGGTGATACAGTCAAACTGAGTCCCGAAAGTCAGCTTAACTCCATAAAAACCCAAAACCAAACCCGCTGCCATCGAGTTGATTCTGACTCATAGCGACCCTATAGGACAGAGTAGAACTGCCCCATAGAGTTTGCAAGGAGTGCCTGGTGGATTCAAACTGCTGTCCTCTTGGTTAGCAGCTATAGCACTTAACCACTATACCACCAGGGTTTCCAGCTAAGGACAAAATTACTTCATTGATGCCTAAAGCCTAGAAAAGCCTGGGGACATTTGGTCACACTTCTTTAAAAATATGCTCTTGAGAGATGTATCAGACACATATGTGTCACTTAAGGTATTCTCAGCTCTACCTGTCTGGTTCTGGCTGCTGCAGAAGTGACCATCTGTGCATGGGCTCCAATGGACATCACACAGGTGCAGCCTGACACTGTCTAGGATCATAACTGCATTGAGGCCCAGACCTCCCTCCCCTGTCAATACCAATGCATGGGACACCACTACGTGCTCACATACTCACAACAACCTAGAAATGCAGGAGAGTTAACAATCCCCAGGGTTAAATCTTTGACGACTGAGAGACAGGAGCAGGTGGATGAATTCTTCTCTTTTTCCTCTATTTCAGTACAACAAACAGTCCTCAGGGCACAGTTTATACAGTTTTTTGGAAGAGGAGATCTGCAGATGGAGCAATCAGTAGCACTTAGCAGTGGCCAATACAATCTTTACATTTTTTCCTTCTCCCTAGCTTCGCTTCCCTTGTTTCTCACTCCTGCTTTCAGGGATTACGGTGCATGTCCTAAAAAAAATAGTAACACAAAATCCTCAAGCTCAATATAGAGGGAAACCCAGGCTAAGACAGCTGGTATCAAAAGTGGTCCTAGAGGGACCCTCAGAATTAGATTTTGGAGCTAGGTTACTCACTGGTTGGATGGCAATAAGAATCCCATTGGAGTGATTTTAACCCCAGCATCCAATAGCATCAAAATTACTAAGGCTTTCACCTATTTTTGAGAGGAGGTGCAATGGCACATGAACAGTATGGATGCAGGGATAATTTTAAGAATTGTGGAGAGGGCTGGCTTCCATTAACTGTATTGGAACCCTTGAAAAAAGAAAAAGATGGGTTGAAGGCAGCCAATTAAAGATACTATGTGAAAGTCCAAGTACTTCTATGACACTTTTACAGAGCCTCTCATCTTCAGTCACAAGGATGACTATTCTGAAAATCTGCCCCAGGTTCTAATTTTAAGGATACCTACACTTAGCCATATGAAGCTAAGTGGATATAATTACTGTTATGAATGGTAAGGTCATAATGGCAATTGGGCTCCTTAATTTTCAGGTATTTATGGTGATGGTTATTAGATCATAGTGTTCCTAGATGTAAGATAGGTAGACAGATACCTGGAGTGTTGCTTGACTTGTACAAAATAAAAATTGAGAGCTAGCAAGCAGGAGACTGAGTCAGCAAAATTTTGGTTCTTCACTTAATTTCCAGATTTGAGCCAGATTTCCTTCAGGAAGGACACTGCATCAACATGGCAAATAATTATTCACCTAAACCATTCTCAAAGGTCCTATAGTCTTTCTCTAGGGTAACTATGCACTGGAGAGAAATAGCATCTATATTTTAGAAGATCATTAGATATGATCTGACACTAATACCCAGGACCTGAAATACTGTTATGTCCCCTAGTTAGGGTAGAGGACATGGAAGCCAGGTAATACATGGAATTTTGACTCAACCTTTTTAATAGGGAAACTAGTGAGTCTATGGACTCACCCTGAGATTATTTCCTCAGGCCCTGATTATGTCATTGGGGTAGACATACCTGGAAGTTGGCAGAATTCTCACATTGGCTTTCTACCTTGTGAGGTCATTATGGTAAGGTGGTCTAAAGGGGAAGCCCCTAAACTGTCCTTCCCAGCCAAGATAGTTAATTTGAAGAAATACTGAATCCTGGGAGGTATTCCAGAGATTAGCAACACTCTCTAAAACTTGAAAGTTTCAGGGCTACTAGTTCCAGTCATAACCAAATTCAATTCACTTGTCTAATCCCTGCAAGGAAACCATGGTGGCATAGTGGTTAAGAGCTACAGCTGCTAATCAAAAGGTTAGCAGTTCAAATCCATCAGGTGCTCCTTGGAAGCCCTATGGGGCAGTTCTACTTTGGCCTATAGTGTCTGTATGAGTCGGAATAGACTCCATGGCAATGGGTTTGGTTTTAGTCCCAGCAAAAGCAGATTAATTGTGCTGGATGATAGCAGACTACTATAAACTTTACCAAGCGTTAGCCTCCATTGCATCTGCTGAAATGGATATAGTATGTTTATTGCATCAGAACAACACAGCATCTAGCAATTGGTAGGTGGTTGTTGAGATAGTGAATGTATTCTTCTCAATTCCCATCAGTAGAGAGGAGCAAAAGCAGTTCACCTTCACATGGCCAAGAAAGCAATATACAGTCAGTTTTCCTTAAAAAAAAATTTCCCTAGGCTATGTTAATTCTAATGCAGTGCTTTCTTTTATTATATAGTCCAGGGCTTTTATTATATATATTTAAAAAAAAAAAAAAAACTGGTTGCCATCAAGTGATTCTGACTCATAGCGGCCCTACAGGACAGAATAGAACTGCTCCATACGGTTTCCAAGGAGTACTTGGTGGATTTGAACTGCTGACCTTTTGGTTAGCAGCTGTGGCTCTTAACCACTATGCCACCAGGGTTTATTATATAGTCCTTTACAATCGGTAAAGGGCCAGATAGTAAATATTTTAGGTTTTATGGGCAATATGGTCTCTGTCTCAACTACTCAGCTCTGCCATTGTAGGGTGGAACATATGACCTAGCAGTTCTGTTGGTGTTAAAGGTATCCCTGGTAGATAAGAATGTTATGTGAAGACTGTGGAAGCTCTAAGGGGAGAAGCACAGCACAGACCCCTAGGGTTTTAGAGCTAAACATGCTTCCTACATCAGAGAACTACTCTCCTTTTGAAAAACTCTTACTGGTATGCTACTGAGCCCACGAAGACTAAGGGCCTAACTATGCAACAGGAGCTTCCCTTCATGATCAGAGCCTTATCAGAGTCACTGAATTATAAGATTGGACGGCCAATCCATTATATAGAATTGAAGGGCAGCAAACACTGATGTCGGGACTTGGGTTGGCCCAGGGTAACCTTGTAAAGAGAGTGACGTTGATCTTTAATGCCTCCCTAGCTCTCCTTTCAGCATGTTCCACCCCTCCCCTAAGACACTTGGTGCTTATGGTCTCTTTCCTCCTTTCCCTATCCCTTATTCCAACCCTTTTAGCTAGATATTATTTGAAAATGGTCAATTAAATTGATTTACAGTCAAGTATTAATGACTAACGGGGTTTAATCTGGTAGTCCTTCAAGAATTCCAGGAGGTTTTTATAGACTAACTCTTTAACCGAAAGGACCATATTTCTAATGGTGGAATTCCTGGCATCAACAGTTGGCTGGTAGAGATAGCTTTGAGGATTCCTTTAAAAAATTACATATGTCTGGGATTTAGTCCAAGCTGTTTTCTTTCTGTGTCCTGTTAGATAATGATCTTTCACCATTAGAAGAAGGGGCAAAGAAAAAAGTTCCTGACTTGGTTTTTCCCATCATTTTATTATATTTTATAATTGAAATATTTTATAGTTGAAAGTTAAAATAATTTTACATGAACACCCTTATACTTACCACCTAGATTCTTCTATTAATATTTTATTATACTTGTCTTATTACATATCTACTTATCTATTCATCCCCCATCCATCCATTAATCCATCTTATTTTTTGACGTATTTCAAAGTAAATTGCAGACGTCAGTACTTTTTCCCATAAATACTTCCTGAATTGATCTTCCTGCATGTCAGGACAAAGCAAAGAATTCAGCAACTGCTTCTTTAAAACTCATTCATTACTTTGGGAATCGAGACAATGTAAAATACATGGGTGGAATGAATTCAGTCCCTCCTCCTATTGTCTCTCTAGCAAGGAGGTGACCAAAGTTATGAATGTTTGTTTCCTATAAACTAAAGTCCTGAGTTGTCATCTGGATAGTGAAAAAGAGCCATCAAATGTATTTGCTTTTACTTTGCCACATGCAATAGTAAAACCTGCTCTCAACTGTTTTTTAAATACTCAGTATTGTTTGGCAGTGTCTTTGTGTTTGTAGGTAAAAGTGTTTGGAACTATAAATCATACTTTGAACTAAGTGCAAAGTTTGAGTCAGACCAACACAAGTTGTCTGATTGCATTCCTAGCCCACACAGACACCCCTTTGTGTATAAAACAACTTGCCGTATCCAGATTCTCCCTAAAGTCATCATCTCTCTGATGGGGCACCAGGAATTGGGATTATAGCTTCACCAGTGTCCCCCGACAACTTCAGCCCCCACAGCCTCTCATGCTCCCTGGCACAGCTCTACTTACTGCCACACAGTCTAGCAATTAATTGTTCAATTATTTTGCATAGATTGGTCCTGTCTTCCTCCTGGATTTTAAGTTCTTGGAGGATAGGAAGCCAGTCATCAGAATCTTCTGCGTCTCCCAGGGGGATTGGCACAATGCTGGGCACACACCTAAGACTTTATAGATCTTAAAGCCTAATTACATATATTATCTCATTTAAACTTAATGTGTAATAGACTGCTTGGCCTACTCACTTCTAAAAAAGCTGGCTCTGGGTACTCTAAAATATTTCTCCTGGGATACTTGATCACAGCAGTTAATATCAGCCAGAATGCTTTTTCAACAAGTCCCCAGGCGATCACCATGAGCAGGAACTTAGAGCTTTTCAGTGTCAGAGCCAAAGTTCAGAAATACTCTGCTTTTCTTAGTTAAAAGAGGCCCAGGGTTTTGTTTTGTTTCGTTTTTTCTTTTCAGGACGGGTTTGCACTGACCTCTTTTTCCGGCTTCTCAGTAAAAGGATTAAGGCTCAGGAAGCATAGGAAAGAAATGGCTTGTTTAGCTAGAAAGGGAACTTAGGCATGTCTGAAACTTTGGGGTGGGAAAGGCCATGAAGAAGCTTCTATCTATTTCTGGCATTTCTACAAACCCAGGTCTCTGTCCAACTCTGAGTCATCCTGTAGCAATGTGCATGGTGGTATCTCTATTACGCACATTGAGTCAAATTCTTTCCTCCAGTAAGCACATCCCAGGAGTCAGCTAGAAGGAGTTATGTGAGTCTAACAGGCCATAGGTTGCTCAATCACTGGGACAGCTCATTACCCGCCACCCTAATGACCTAAGTCATTCATGACTGCTTCCAGAAGGGTCCAGTCTCTTCTGAGAATGTAGCCAATGGCAATGTTTTGATCCTTGCATGTGACACCTTGTAGGTATTTAACTAAATAATAAATACACTGATAATGCTTAAAAAACTAAAACAGATCCATGCAATAGATGAATGTGCCTTTCTTTCTTCTAAATTTCCCCTGGAAACTTCCTTCTCATTCTGAATTTTAAATGACATAAAAATTATCTACAAGTGCACTGGAAATACTGAATAAAATGTTCATTGAGGTCTGATGATAGGTGACAACAACTGAGTATCTCTGCTTGTCCTTGATCTGAGTTGGATTTAATTCCAGAACCCAGATAAGCTATGAAGTGACTTTCCTTTTATTATCCTTATTTTAACTGTAATTTTGCAGTGGTTTCAGCAAAGAACAAACTGAAAGAAATCCTTAGGAGATTATCATCAAAGTTGGATATAGACACAGAGATGTAAGGCACCCAGCAAGAAGCCAATTGTCTGAAGAAGATTGAGTCCCAGAGCTTCTATTTTGTATTTCTTCCATCCTCTGTCATTCTACAAAATCATTATCTTCGATATTTTTCAAAACATTCTGCCCAAGAGTGATTTGGAAACAAAGAACGGTAGAGAACAAACTCTGCCAGAAGAAATTTAAGTGCACTGAAGGGGCAAAGGCAGGGAGATTTACAGTGAACTTAGCAAAGATGCACCATACAATTTTAAGGGGCCCCTCGACATTCCCCTCCACACCCAACAGAGCCTACGTGCTATGTATGGCACCTGGTGGTTGAAGAGACCCTTACAGCCACCTCAGACACAGGCTGTGGATTGCATGACTGCGATGCCTGCAACCACAAAGATGTTTGCAGGGTGCAGCCAGCCTTACAGGAACCAGGAGACCCTGCTCAGATGAGGTGGGGCGAGGTTTAACAACTCCCTCTCCCCCCCATTAAGCCCCTTGTTCCCACACAGGAAGCTGTTATCAGACTTGTAGTCTATTTAAGAGAACTCCCACAGCAGATTTTTTAAAAAGCAGTTACAGGCTGTTAGGAGACAAAATCCTAACAAGTTTCCACCAGAGGAGGAGGCCATACATGGTGATCAAAGCCAACGAGAGCAGCTGGAGGCAGAAATGGCCAGGCTTAAACCCTGCTGTAATAGTTGTAATGTCTTAGTGTATCAGATAGATTGTTCAGCAGCAAGTAAGAGAAAATTCCTTGTAAGAATATTGGTGACTTAAGAAAATCTTGATATAGGCAGTCCCAAGACTGGGTCATTGTCTCCACAATGCAAAGACACTGGGTCAGAGGCTTTGCAATTCTCTTAACTTTTCCTTCATGTTCACAAGGTGGCTGCCACAACTCCAGGCATCATGACCTTGCAAAGCCATTTCCAAAGGCAGGAAGCAGGAGTGTTCACCACGTGCTGTTTCAGTTTGCTAGTGCTGCTGTAACAGAAATACTACAAGTGTATGGCTTTAAAGAAATTTATTTTTTCACAGTTTAGGAGGCTGTAAGTCCATAGTCAGAGCGCTGGCTATAGGGTAGGCGCTCTTTCTGTAGACTCTAGTGGAAGATTCTTGTCTCAGCTTCTCTAGCCCTGGGATTCCTCAGTTCCTTAACAATCTTTAGGTGGCATCCATCCCCTTCTACCCCCCTCCTTTGTGCTTGCTTATCTCTGAGCCTATGTTGCTTCTTTTGACTCAGAACTGACTAGGTTTAGGACACTCCCTATACTGATATGGCCTCATTAACATAACAAAGAAAGCCCTGTTCTCAAATGAGATTACATCCACAGGTATAAGGGCTAGGATTCCAACACATATTTGGGGAATCGGCACAATTCAATCCATAACACATGCCTTCCTTCTCTTATTAATTATAATAGCCGTTAATATTTTTCCAAGCCCTTACTGTATGCCAGGCACTATCCTAAGCACTTTACATGTATTTGTCTCCTTTAATTCTCACAGCAACCTAATGAGCTTTTTCATTAGTAACTTCTCATTCAGATAAGGAAAACCAAAGCGCCAAGAGTATAATTAACTCTCTCAGGGTCCCACAGACAAGAAGTGGTAGAGCTGAGGCTCAAACTCTGGCAGTTTGGTTCTAGAGTTAGAGACTGCCAACACATCTCTCAATTAGGGAAAAAGAAGCTTTCCCAGAAGCAGATATTGCCTTACATTTCGTTGTTCAGAGTTGGGTCACATGGCTACCCTGGCTACCAAGGAAGCTGGGAATAAAAGTATCCGCCTATTTCAACCTTAAGGAAGATGAGGATTGTAAATATCAGTTGAGTAGCCAACCAACAGTGTCCGCCACACTTAAAAAAGAAACAATGGCCTTTGTTATGGGGGAAATGTCCTGGTGCACTAAGGTCTTAAATGAAGTCTCAGGTCACAGAGCTATATGGCTTACTGCCATTGGGGAAAAACTAAGCTTCCACTCAACACCAGCCAGAAATAGCCAAAATGCCAGCAGCCTGACAGGCTTGTCTTCCAACCAGTCCCTGAGTGTCTGTGTATAAGCAGTTCCTATTAAGTTATTCATCCTGTTGTAAAACCCAAAACCCAGTGCTGTCGAGTTGATTCCGACTCATAGCGACCCTATAGGACAGAGCGGAAGTGCCCCATAGAGTTTCCAAAGAGCGCCTGGTGGATTCGAACTGCTGACCCTTTGGTTAGCAGCTGTAGCACTTAACCACTATGCCACCAGGGTTTCCCATTCTGTTGTAATGGGGAAGAAATCAAATGCAACAGGTTTGGTTCTTCCTGCTTGTTGAATGGCTTTAAAACAAGCCTTCATATACTGGTCACCTCAGGGAAAGTAGCAGAAGAACAAATCAGTTGTATTTTAAGCTAATTACCAACTCATGATGACCCTATAGGACAAAGTAGAACTGCCCCATAGGGTTTCTTACGGAAGCAGACTGCCACATCTTTCTCCCACCGATTGGCTGGTGGGTTCAAACCACCAATTTTCTGGTTAGCATCTGAGCCCTTTAACCACTGCACCACCAGGACTCCTTTGAAATGCTATAATACCTGTCAGATGGGGACTTTTTGTTCCAGTGTCAGTGGTCATAGAGCTCCAGAAAGGAAGGAAAAGTGTTACCTAGGCAATTTGCTTTACATACACTCCAAAAAGCCTCTCAGATTCAAGACATGGTCATATTCCAAGTGTTGTACTTGCCTGTAAGTTCAGCAGAAGCTCATTTTAATGAGCTTGAAGAGACTTCCAAGTTGTTACATCAGATCCAAATCTCATTAAATTTGAAAACCTATTGCTATAATATACTAAAATAAAATATATGGTATCGTTTCCTGGGTATAAAATTCACTTGCACGAAGCAAATGTTAGGTGTATGGTTCATTTGCAAATGACATGTGATTGGAGGGAGGAATAGGTAGGAACCAAATGATGTGCTTGCTTGTTCCAAAGCATTAGAGCCAGAGAAGATAAATGATGCCACATCCTTCTGCAACCAGTGTATTTGAATGCAAAGCACAATATCTTAATGAAATACTACATGTTTTTCAAGTGTTAGATGGTTACATTTTGCAAATTACATGGTTTGTTTTTTGGGTTTTTTTTTTTCCAGTTTTTCTTTCTCTTTTTTGGTCACAGCTAAATAATGCTATAAAATGAGCCAGGTTTTGAGTTGCCATTATTTAGAAAATAATTAAAGGTACACCAAAGACAGCCTGTAACTGAACCAAAACCCAAACCAAACTTGTTGCTGTCAAGTTGATTCTGACTCATAGCAACCCTATAGGACAGAGTAGAACTGCCCCACAGAGTTTCCAAAGAGCACCTGGTGGATTTAAACTGCTTACCTTTTGGTTAGCAGCCATAGCATTTAACCACTGTAACTGAAGATATTGAGAATTCACAAAGCATCTACCAAACACCGTGGTTATCACTCCCTGGCACTGAAAAGAGCCACCACCACTATTCTCCCTTAATCTCCCTGAGCCTCAGTTTTCTCATCTGTAAAATAGGGAACTGGACTCCATGATCTCTAAGGCTTGTGAGCTCTAGGGCCTTTGAAGTTCTAAAGTTCTATGATTTGACACACCCTTGGCCAGGATTTAACAAATCCCTAAATATCATATTGTGGATTGAGTTGTGTCCCCCAAAAGTTTGTGTTGACTTGGTTAGGCCATGAATTCCAGTATTGTGTGGTTGTCCTCCACTTTGTGATTTTCCTATGTGTTATAAATCATAATCTCTGCCTGTGGTTAAAGAGGTGGGATGTAACACCCTTGCTCAGGTCAGATCCCTGATCCAATGTAAAGGGAGTTTCCCTGGGGTGTGCCCTGTACCACCTTTTATCTTAAAAGAAATACAAGGAAAGGGAACCAAGCAGAGTTGGGGACCTCACACCACCAAGAAAGAAGCACCAGGAGCAGAGCATGTCCTTTGGACCCAGGGTTCCTGCGAGCAGAAGCTCCTAGTCCAGGGGAAGAATGACAAGAAGAACCTTCCTCCAGAGCCAACAGAGAGAAGAAACCCTTCTCCCAGAGCTAAAGCCTTGAATTCGGACTTCTAGCTTGCTAGAATGTGAGAAAATTAATTTCTCTTTGTTAAAACCATCTACTTGTGGTATTTGTTACAGCAGCACTAGATGACTAAGATAGAATATGGTACCAGGAGAGTGGGGTGCTGCTCTAACAGATACCTAAAATGTGGAAGTAGTTTTGAAAACGTGAATGGATAGAAGACTCAGAAGGAATTGAAAAGAACTGTTAACACTGGAGAAGGTGCAGATGGTGACAAACAGTAGCAGAGGACTGGCAGCAGCAGTGAACTGGCTGCAGCAGAACCAAGAGACCAGCGCCAGACAACACTGGAGCCAACCCACGGAGTGAGAGAGCTGAATGCCTGTGCACAAGAGGCTTCCTGGTGGAGTGGGATACCTTCAGGCACTTATCAGTGGAGCTACTGAGTTTTGAAATACTTACCCCAGCAAGGCACATGCAGGCATGAGGCCCAAGGGCCAAGGGGCCAAGGAACACAGGAAGTCGAGCTGCCTCAGTCTTAAAAGCTATGGCCGTGACCTCTGGGGTTTCAAAAGGTGGGGTCATGGCCTCTGGTGTTCCTAAGGGTGGAGTCCCCACTGAGATGGACTAGGAGAATGGTGTAGCTAAAGCCAAGGGAGCAGAGTTGCTGTCCCAGTGGGCCTGGAAGATAGAGCTGAAGCCCAGGGCCAAGGGGCCTCCACTCAGAATCTAGAGATTTTGGCTAATACCCAGAGTCTGGAGGGCAGAGCTGTTGTGTAAACGGTCTCAGAGAAAAAGGATTATTTTCAAAGCCTAATGTAACGTGTTCTACTGACTTGCTTGGTGCCTGCTATGCCTTCTTTCCCTTCAATTTCTGCTATTTGTAATGAAAATGTTTAGCTTGTGTCTGTTCTGCCATTGTACTTTGGAAGCAGATAACTTGTATTCTAGATTTCACAGATGAAGAAGAATTTTTGGATTTTGGACTTGGAGTCGATTTAAGACTTTTGCTACGATATGAGGGGGTGAATATGTTTTACATGTGGCAAGAACATGAATTTTGGGGAGCAAAAGGGTGGAATGTCATAGATTGAACTGTGTCCCCCCAGAATATGTGCCAACTTGGTTAGGCCGTGAATCCCAATATTACGTGGCTGTCCTCCATTTTGTGATTTTCCTATGTGTTATAATCTCTGCCTGTGGTTAAAGAGGCTTTCTTAAGCCATCTACTTTTGGTATTTCTGTTATAACAGCACTGGATGACTAAGACATGTCATAAATCACTAAGTCACAAACTGACGTGCTTCTCCATATACTGCTAAGAATATTTAATGAAGCTGATAAAACACTATATGAAAAGCAAGGTATCTTCATTCAAAAGTGGATGATTAAAAAGATAAAGATTTGTAAATGCTTTATATGACTAGGACTTTTTTTTTCTCCACAATGTTTCCTGTATCCACACTGATGAATGTTCATCTGGGAAACTCTCTCAAGGCATGGAAATAGCCTTGTTCAGTTGGATATTAAAATGACATTCTCCCTGCATTATGCTTTATGAATGGAAGGTTAATGAAACTGTGCATGTTTCAGTTTTTTCTTGGCAGGTTATTTTGTAATAGGGATGAGACTGTTCTACCTTTAATTTGGTGCTTTATTAAATTAAATGCATTTCAAAGGAAGAGCTACTTTATTCTGCTATTCTTTATTATATTCACTAGGAAGAGAACATGCTAAACGCTTTCCATTGTTGGTTCTTTTAGGAGTCTCCTGTTTCCAGGGAATGTGATATGATAAGTCATATTTTGCACATAGAATAAAAATTTTGATTTTTTTAAAATCAAAGGTCTCTAAAATGAAAGGGGAACTTCCTTTTGGTTTGCTCTCATCTCAAAAAAGAAAAAAAAAAGGAAGACTTTTAAGGTAATATATCTATTAACTCAATGATCCCCCAACTGGGGGTCTGTTGGCATTTGGGTGGGACAATATTTGGTTTGCATGATTGTCCCATTCATTGCAAGATATTTAGCATCCCTGGCTCCATCCACTAAAAGTTAGAAGCCTCCCCTGATCACTGTGATAGCTATACCAGCCCCATGTATATTTCCAAACGCAAACTTCTGTGAAAGAGTCCAAAGTGGCAATGTCCCTCTGGAGAAAGGAGGTCTGATAATAAATGGTTACTTTTCAAAAGCTCAAAGAGAATGTGTCCCCATGTGGAAAAATGTGGCTTCAATCATTCCAGCCTGCATCCGTAGTTGGAAACCCTGGCGGAGGCCTAGTGGTTAAGTGCTACAGCTGCTAACCAAACAGTCGGCAGTTTAAATCCACCAGGCACTTCTTGGAAACTCTTTGGGGCAGCTCTGCTCTGTCCTATAGGGTTGCTATGAGTTGGAATAATAGACTGGACAGCAACGGGCTTGTTTTGTTTTTTTTCCTGCAGTTAGTTACCTTGGCGACTTAATTGCCCTCCAGAAGTTGCTACTTATATAAAGAGAAAAGGCATAAGAAGGTTTTTGAGAATCACGTGGTTTATTTAAGAAAAAAAAAAAAAAACAACAACTTTTCCCTGCATACTTTTCCTAGACCTTAAGAGTGTTTAGTCATTGTTACCTTAAAGAAATTACAGAACTGTTTGTCTTTCATACTGTATAGAATACACTAAATGTGGTTCACCATAAAATTACCCTTCAGAAGTAATGATCTTGTATAAAATGATACGCACAGACTCTATGCAGGAAAACCAGGGGATTTTGTTTCCTGTTCCAACTTCCTGAATAGTGTCAGGGTTTTGAATTCCAATAAAATTCAACAATCAGGAATTGGGTGCTAAATGAGACAGATGCTCTACTGAGCCCTGGGAATATAAAAGATCAATAAGACATGTCTCTGCCCTTGAGGTTCACAGCTGTGCCTAGGAGACTGGCTCTGGATAAGCAGGATATAAAATAATCAATAGTGTCATGGAGTCTGTTTACGTGCTATGGAAATCAGGCAAAGGAACAGCAGATTTCACCCAGGTAAGGGGGCGGGGGGCGGGGTGGGTAGAGACTGGAGGATCCAGAGAAAAATTCAGAGAGGAGGTATCAATTGAGTTGGACCTTGAAAGATAAATGGGCATTTGCCAGATGATGATGGAGTAGGGAATGGCATTCCAAGCAAAGAATAGCACATGCATGGTTATGAAAGTATGAAAGAGAATGAAGAAAACCCAATATGGTAGGCACTGGTGGATGGGTGGAGGGGAGGGGTAGAAGATAAGACAGGGGCAGCAGCGGGTAGAGGGCCTGGTATGTATGCCAGGCTAATATATTTTGCAGCTAGAAGGGAATCAAATTAAGTAGGAAGGTAAAATAATCAGATTTATATGGAGACAAGAACCCTGATGAGAGTACGGAATATTGGTAGATGTAGACAACTTCAAGGAGCTCTGGTGGAGCAGTGGTTAAGTGCTCAGCTGCTAACCGAAAGGTCAGCATTTCAAACCTACCAGCCACTCCTCAGAAGAAAGATATGGCTATCTGCCTCTGTAAAGATCGTCACCTTGGAAACCCTATGGGGCAGATCAACTCTGTCTTTAGGGTCACTATGAGTCAGAATCAACTTGACAACAACGGGTTTTATGGGTAGACAGCTTCAGCCAGGAATATAAGTTAAATGACAGTGACCTTAGTACTTCACTTTTAAGTACTCATTCATGAGATAATTTAGGAAATCAAGTTAATCCATAGCAAATTGAAGGTACATAATAAATATGAAGATTATCACCAGTGAATTTTTTTAATGATTTGCCCTATTTTTGATATTCTCAGTGCTTGTCCCAACTACTGTTCCTTTCTGCACAAGAAAGCTTGAAGTGTTTCTTTATACCAGATCACCATGTTTGTAAGATACATTCCCACTACCAATAGCCTCAGCTCATTGAGTCAGAGATTCGCACTTGTCACAGCAGCCATCAGTAGCCTGGATAGACTGGCTCTGGGGTCCTGGCCAATGACAGGTGCCTTTTATTGGATAAGGGTTGTTTCACAATCACATCCTCTCAGGGTGTCTGAGAACAACATATAGAGACTCGCAGAAAATGCAATGCAAAGAAGCTAAAACACACACACGCACACACAAAAAGAAAACACCACAAAAGCTCTGAGTAAGAAGAAGCCAGGAGGTAGTCAGGAGAACAGACAGTAGCTGCAGAAAAAAGAAATACCCAGACAGGGAGGAGTTGAATCCCATGGGTGGGGCAGCAAATGTCGCATCTGAGAGCTGCTCTTGAGCATCCAGGAGTATCATTCCACAATTAGAGTCCCTTTTGTCACCTGAGCGATGTTCCAGTGCTAAGAAGCTGGCTGTGAAGCTGCTCAAACTGTGCCATGCTCTTTCTTAATTCTTTGTGTCTCTAAAAAGTAAATTCAAGTTAACTGCGATAGTATGTATATGTCTCTGTTTCTTGCAAACTGAAGGAAATGAACACTTCTTACTGAGATGGTGGCATTTCTTTGTAGTTAATAATGAAAACAGCACCATTTACTGAATGTTCACTGTGTGCTAGGCACTGGGACAAAAGTTGTATGTGCTTGATCTTGTTTAACTCCCATAATAACCCTATGAGGTAGGTTCTTTCATTATTCCCATTTTACAGATGGGGAAATGGGCTCAGAGAGGTGAAATAACATGACCGAGGTCATACGGCTAGTGAGTTTCAGAACTGGAATCTGAATCCATTGGACTCTACAACTGGCATTCTTGATTGTTACTGTATTATTACATGAGAAAGAAGTAAACAGAAATTTTGGAGTCTCTTTGTGTTCTCAGTCTAACGGATAAAGTTACACTGCCTTCTTTTCTTACCTTGGGGGCCAAGTGCAGTACAATAGGCTTAAAGCTTGAACCCCTCAGGTGCTCTGGTAGGTGACCCCCATGCATTGCTAAAGGATTGTGGAAACTCTCAGTCTGCAATGCTTTCCCACAGCAAGAACAGCTCCTTCTTTTTATTCAGCATAAAAATAAAAAATAAAAAACAGGTGTCATAAACAGAGTATGTAAACACATTCTTCTCATGCTTTCTTGAAATCCTAGGAAACTCAGGGGGGAAAAAACGACAGAGTCCTGTGCCTCGTAGCACCTCTCGTCTGTTAGAATTCTCCACTGTAACCCAATTTATGTTTAGATGTCACTTTCTATTTTACGCCTCTCTCTGCTGAATCACAGCCCCTTTGGTGTGAAAGACGGCACCTGTTTAATCCGGGGTGGGGGGGGCGCGCAAGAGATGACACAGCTGTTTTCAATTTTAAGCAAAAGAGAGTAACACACCTGGGACAAGCCAGCATGACTGAAAGGAGAAAAGCTAGGAACGTGAAGAGTTTGCCTAAACTGCTTCCCAGTTGTGGACTCTGCCTCTGATGTGGGCAGTTGAGATGGATCCCACCGGGACCTTCCAGGGAGATGTATAAATTGTGCCTCAGAGTTATTGCCTGAGTGATGCAAGGAGACAGCATTTACCCACTAGCTTGCATCCCCCATTGGTCAAAGGTTGTTCTCTGGGGTGTTTAGACCCTTGCACGTGCACGTTGCATCTTTCAGATTGTCAGTTCCAGGAGGTATACCATGCTCTGGTGTCACAGGGGCCCCATTAAGGTACGAAAGGATGTGATGCGGGGCACCAGTGGCATCTGGTATAGACTACAATGCTAGAAAATGCAGGTGGAATTCGAATCCAATACCTTCTAATACCAAAGTCCAATGCCACTGCCCACATCGCTGCTTACCTGGCTTGGGGGAAAGAAAGAAGGCCTAGCAGTTAGGATGCTTAGGCTCTAGGTCTGGAATTGCTGCTGCTCTCTACTTAGGCAAACCGCTTAATATCCACTGGGCTATGGTTTCCTTGCCTCTAAAATAGGAATATTAATTCATTATATTCCGAAGTGTGTTCAATAGTGCAGTACTGTTGCAGAATGTTAATTAAGAGGTATAACTGGGAAAGAAAATGTTTTGTGGCCAAATAAGATTGGTAAATGGAGCTAAAGAAAGTTATACAAATTCCTTCACTGAAGGATATCTCGTAGCCTTTACAATATATATAGCACAAGATCCTTTACTTGGGAAACATCTCACAGAACTAGGTTGTTTTTTAGGCTAATATTTATGGAACATTTACTATTTGCCAGGCATCATACAAAGAACATCTCATATGCTCTTTTATTCATTAATTTATTCAAGAAATATTTATTGACCTCCTGCTATGTGCACCATGTTGTTCCTGGTGCTGAGTATACCTCCATGAATAAGATGCACCCACAAAAAAAGTCCCAGATTTGTACCTTGGGGATGAGGTAGGAGGAAAACAGATAATAATCAAGTAATCAGATACGTGAACAACTACGACAAAAAATGGGCATGCATCATTTCAGCTTATTCTCATACCATCTTGGAACAGGGACTATTTTTATCATGCCTATTTTCCAAACCCACCACTCGTCTGTCAGTTTGTCATACCGTCATACTATGGTGGCTTGTGTGTTGTGGAAGTTATGCCACTGGTATTTCAAATACCAACAGGGTCGCCCATGGTGGACATGTTTCAGCAAAGGTTCTAGACTCAGACTAGAAAGAAAGGCCTAGTGACCTACATCTGTAAATTAGCCAATAAAACCCCACTGATCACAACAAAATATTGTCCAATATAGTGCTGGAAGATGAGCCCACTGAGTTAGAAAGTATTCCAGATACACAGTGGCTGCAACAATGGTCTCAAGCATACCAACAATTGTGAAAATAGTGCAGGACCAGGCAACATTTCTTTGTTGTACACAGGGTTGCCATGAGTCAGAGCTGACTCAATGATAACTAACAACAACAACATTTCACAAATAATGAGACTGAGGATTAGAGAGGGTAAGTAAATTAAAAGTCACAGAGGAGGAAACGCCAGAGCTATATCTGCAGTAAAGTCTAGTTAAAAAAAAAAAAATTCTTTTTTTTTAACATCTGGTACACAGAATTGGATTCATCAGTGTCCTTGGTCCATTACATTTACCTTGTCGTTGATCCATGTAAAGTTCACGCCGGTAACCACTATGGTCTTAACCACTCTGCTCTATTGTCTCTTCTACCACCCTGAAGGTCAGAGCTCTGTGTAAAACACCAGTTTGAGAAACAACCACATCAGATAGTCTGGAGGAAGAACCTTCTAGCTTGAATGAGAAAAACAGTAGCAAAAGATTTTTCTTGTACACACAGCAGAGCACTAGCACTGGAGAGATTAGGAGGTGCTGCAATTACAAAGTACTGCACAGTTTCTCGTGAATTATGCCTTTCAACAATTTTGAATAGACTTACATTATTATTCCCTTCTTACCATAATAATTAAATAATTTCTGTATAAAAAGTAAATGATGTTTGTGGAAATTTTTGTGACTTTAATAATTTCACTAAGGAGTGACTTGTCGCTGATAAGCTGATTTTGAAGGCATATGCTTTATCTTCATTCCTCCCTTTGAAGAAAACCAAATACCCAGAGCCCTATTTTGATTATCCTCTGGCTGTGATATTCCTATCAGAAATAATAAAGAAGGGAAAAGAGGATTTTACCTTCTGTGTATGGCCTATTGAAATGGTCAGGGTTGTTGAATGTTAGAAACAAGAAAATGTCCTTTGGAGGAATGAACTATTTGTAAGTAGATAACACTTTCTTCCATGCTTTGATATTTTTACCTTTGAAAGACTATTCTTGAAACTCAGTCTAGATTTAATCTGACTTTAAAGCTTCCTAATCAAGAGGAACTCAGGGACTTATAGTTTATATAAAATTCCCACAGAAGATGGAAATATCTACACACACACACACACACACACGTGCACAAATACGCATACTACTATTTTTGAATAATAGCGATCAGATTTGAAAAATGGAATAGGGAGACAGGTCTTCCAGGAGATTTTCACAGTAACCAGCCTCAAACACTAAAACAATACAAGATAATCTCAGAAAGATGGGACCCTGATCATCTGAGGTCCTTAGGACTCACACTCCACTGGTGTTGGGATCTAGGGCAGGATGTCAGGAAATTGTAATAGAATAGTCCCTTCTACCTCCACTGAGGACATTCATCCAGGTCATATTCTGTTTTGTTTTTTTTTTTATATATTAGGGAAAGGAAGAAGAATTGCTAAAGGAGCAAGAGAGTCACGTGTATTGATCATTTACCATATACCCATCTAAAAAAAAAAATGCCACCAAACCCATTACTACTGAATTGATTCCAACTCATAGCGACACTGCAGGACAGAGCAGAATTGCCCCACAGGGTTTCCAAGGCCGTAAGTCTTTATGGAAGCAGACTGCTGTATCTTTCTCCCATGGAGCACCTGGTGGGTTCCAACTCCTGACTTTTTGGTTAGCAGCCACACACTTAACCACTACCACCAAGGCTCCTTTTTACCATATACAATTTTTTTTTTTTAAATATATCATCTTATTTAATATGGCTGAGACAGGAATCACGTATCTTTGATTTCTCACTGAGACACAGTGAAAGAGACTTAGAATGTGTTGGAGGCGTCACTGGGAGAACGTTGAAAGTCCCAATATTTCTGTGACTTGCCACTAACTCCTCATACTACTCCTAGAAACTAGCTCCCTGCTCTTGCAAAGAACTATGGTCAACGGTGCCTTTTTTGAATTACCAAATTTTCATCAAATATGGGGTCATTATTCAAGTAGGTGATGAAGGGAAATGCATCCCTGTTCTAAACAGGTTTCAAAGGAAAAGTAACTGCAGATGATTTTAAAAGAAAAGGGCAAGGTATATATACAGTGAGATAACAACACACTTACAAAGCAAGGACTATGTTATTTGGTCTTCAGAATTATGGATTAAGGACTTCTGGGCCCTGGTTAAGAGGAAATTAATGTTCAAGTTGTAATTCTCATCTTGCATAAGAAGAGACCGTTTGCTACCTCTACAAGAATTCTTTGGGTACTCATGCAAAAGATTTTACAAAGGATATATTTGCCTATGCTGCTAGAATAAAATCAGAGTTAGAGATGTCTTCTAGTAATGACTGAGATAGTGTTGGTCTGGTGTTCTCTGTTTTAGAGGATTTAGTTCAACTAAGCCCTGATTTAGGAAATAATATTGGAATCATTATTCCCTGTCCTTGAGCATAGAGAATGTGGCCCATCTGGAGTTGGGCTCACAGGGACACACAAGGACATATCAACTGAGCCCGGAGACATAAAGACAATAGCTAGGATAATCTTCCCCACCTGTCAGTTTGTGTACGACTACATCTGTGGAAAGAGACAATGGAGAAAAGCTCAATACCATCAGTCAGAACAAAGCCAGCGGCCGACTGCGGTACAGACCATCAATTGCTCATGTGCAAGTTCAAGTTGAAACTGAAGAAAATTAGAACAAGTCCATGACACCAAAGTACGACCTTGAGTATATCCCACCTGAATTTAGAGACCATCTCGTGAATAGATTTGATGCGTTGAACACTAATGACTGAAGACCAGTAGAGTTGGGGAATGTCATTAAGGAAGGACATCATACATGGAGAAAGCAAGAAGTCATTAATATGGCAGGAAAGAAAGAAAAGACCAAAATGGATGTCAGAAGGGACTCTGAAACTTGTTTTTGAACATCAAATAGCTAAACTGAAAGGAAGAAATGATGAAGTAAAAGAGTTGAATAGAAGATTTCAAAGGGCAGCTTGAGAAGACAAAGTAAACTATTATAATGACATATGCAAAGACCTGGAGATGGAAAACCAAAAGGGAAGAACATGCTCTGGATTTGTTAAGCTGAAAGAGCTGAAGAAAAAATTTAAGCCTCTAGTTGCAATATTGACAAATTCTACAGGAAAAATATTAAAATGACTCAGGAAGCATCAAAAGAAGATGGAAGGAATATACAGAGTCACTATACCAAAAAGAATTGATTGACATTCAATCATTTCAGGAGGTTATGAGCAGGAACCAATGGTACTGAATGAAGGCAGAAGTCCAAGCTGCACTGAGGCATTGGGAAAAAACAAGGCTCCATAAACTGACGGCATACCAACTGAGATGTTTCAACAAACAGATGTAGAACTGGAAGTACTCACTCGTCTATGCCAAGAAATTTCAAAGACAGCAACCTAACCAACCAACTGGAAGAGATCTGTATTTATGCTTATTCCCAAGAAAGGTGGTCCCACGAAATGCAGAAATTATTAACCAATATCACTAATATCATATACAAGTAATATCTTGCTGAAGATCATTCAAAAGCAGCTACGGCAGTGTATCAACAGGGGACTGCCAGAAATTCAAGCTGGATTCAAAAGAGGACAAGGAACCAGGGATATCATTGCTGATGTCAGATGCATCTTGGCTGAAAGCAGAGAATACTACAAAGATGTTTACCTGTGTTTTATTGGCTATGCAAAGGCATTCAACTGTGTGGGTCATGACAAATTATGGATAACATTGAGAAGAATCGGAATTCCAGAACACTTAATTGTGCTCATGTGGAACCTGTACACAGATCAAGAGGCAGCTGTTCAAACAAAACAAGGGGATTCTGAGTGGTTTAAAGTCAGGAAGGGTGTGCATCAGGGTTGTATCCTTTCACCATACTTATTCGGTCTGTATGCTGAGCAAATAATCCAAGAAGCTGGACTATATGAAGAAGAACGGGGAATCAGGATTGGAGGAAGACTCATTAGCAACCTGTGTTAGGCAGATGACACAACCTTGCTTGCTGAAAGTGAAGAGGACTTGAAGCACTTACTGACAAAGATCAAACACTACATACAGCCTTCAGTATGGATTACACCTCAACATAAAGAAAACAAAAATCCTCACAACTAGTCCAATAAGCAACATCAGGAAAAATAGAGAAAATATTGAAGTTGTCAAGGATTTCAGTTTTACTTGGATTCACAATAAACACCTATGGAAGCAGCAGTCAAGAAATCAAAAGACGCTTTACATTGGGAAAATCTGCACAAAAGACCTCTTTAAAGCATAGAAAAGCAAAGATGTCACCTTGAAGACTAAGGTGTGCCTGACCCAAGCCACGGAGTTTTCAATCACCTCCTATGCATGTAAAGATGGACAATGAATAAGAAGACCGGAGAACTAACGCCTTTGAATTGTGGTGTTGGAAAAGAATGTTGAATATACCATGGACTGCCAAAAGAAGGAACAAATCTGTCTCGGAAGAAGTATAACCAGAATGATCCTTAGAAGCAACGATGGTGAGACTGGGTCTCACGTACTTTGGACATGTTATCAGGATGAATCAGTCCCTGAAGAAGGACATCATGCTTGGTAAAATAGAGGGTCAGTGAAAGAGAGGAAGACCCTTAATGATATGGATCGACACAGTGGCTCCAACAATGGACTTAAGCATAACAACAATTGTGAGAATGGCACAGAACTGGGCAGTGTTTCATTCTGTTGTACGTAGGGTTGCTATGAGTTAGAACTGACTTGATGGTACCTAACAGCAAAATAAACTGATCAAACGCAGCACAAGACTTTCCACTCTTATCTTTTTCTCTGAGCATTTAGTGAGTAGAAAATTTGTCGGACCAATGAGCACCCTCCTGACTTTCTTTACGGAAACCTGTACCAATGCTTGTTAAGAAAGACAATACAACAGTTTCTAGGCAATCTGTGAAAAGGTGAAGCTTTCAAAGGTTTTGCCCGTTTATAATGTTAATGTATACTGATAACTCTGTCAAGTTCCTCAGACTCAGGCAGACAGGGCACCAGCAGCATGCTTGTCCGTTTTCCCATTCTTGCTTATTCTGTTATAGTCCTTGGACTCGGGCATACATGGCTGTGGCAGCATGCTTGTCTGTTTTTCCACTTTTGCGTGTTCTGTAATATTCTTTGGACTTGGGCAGACATGTCTCTGGCAACATGCTTGTCCATTTTCCCATTCTTGCTTATTCTGTAATGTTTCCTTGGACTCGGGCAGACATGGCTCTGGCAGCATGCTCGTCCGATTTTCCATTTTCGCCTTTTTGAATATATGCTGAATAAAAGTTTCTTTTTGCTTTACTAAACTTTGCGGTGTTTTTACCCTACAACAGCCCCTATGTTTTGATCCTTTCTACTTTATTTCCACCCAATTTGGACCTCTCCAGTGCCAAAGGCCTCCCTCTAGTCTGAGATAGCTTACTTTTTCACCAGGATGACACAAACAGAAAACCTCTCACCCTAAAAGTTCCTACTTGTGATAGGTTCTGGTGGCTAATTTTTCCCTTCATTAATTTATCAAACCTGTATTGAGGACCTTACATGTCTCTACTAGGGCATTAAATGAATTACACCTCGGGAGCATTAAAATGAATGACACCTTGTCCTCTTAGAGCTTTCAGTTTAATATGAGAGAGAAAGTCACAGGAAACAGTATGGTTGTTAATGGTATCAGGTACACAGTCTGGGAGCACAGAGGAGAGATGCTTAAGAAGACCTTGGAAAATCAGTGAAAGCTTCCACAAGTTGCCAAGCAACAATGACTTATGAAAAAGAGATTCAGAATTAAATAAAAAGTTCCCTTTATGCATGTTGTTACATTTTAGAAGCCTACCACATTTCTTTTCCCTAAACACTGCCACCCTATGTTGTGGTAGGTTGGGTGATTCTGGCCCTGATAACCTGTTTGTGGCCCCTTGCTTAACTTCACTGTGTCCTACAGGTTACATCGGTTACGTGCTGTCTGAATGCTTTTCCAGGCTTGATATAAAGGCAGTGCTGGGCACAGGTCCAATTGAAGAGCCTGGCCTTCGTCATTGTCTTTCTACCAAAGTACAATGTCAGCTTTGTCTCTTTTATTATGCTGGTAGCTTGCACTAATCAAATTTAACATTTTTGTCCTTCCATTCATTTTCCATAGCCATAATTCCCTTGCTACTTCATTACTTTCTTCTTCAGAAGAAATGTTTTTATCCAAAGTGGCAGGGTGATGGCAGAGACAAAGCTGGTTGCAGAGGATTTATCTCACTGCATTTATGTGAATTCAACAAATTAAATTCAACAAAAAATAATTGTCTACAACGTGCTGTGTATAGACAAATTAGGGATACATAACTTGAGGTATATGCAAATAAATGAGTGGGTGGTTGGATGGATGGTTAGTTGGATATATGGATGGATGAATGGATGGAAGGATGGATGTGGATAGGAAGATAGTCAAACAGTCAGGACAGGTGCTAAGGGTTACAAAGATGACTTAACTACAGCCTCTGCCCTCTAGAATCTCACCAAATGGAAAACAACTCATATTGCTAGTGGGATATATGCCATAACTGGAGTTGCCACATTGTCTGAACCAAGATTGCCAAGCACTAGTGTGCTTATGTGATAAGCTGACAGAATATTTAAAATTGAGATTTCCAGAGTGATTTAAGTTAACTTTACCTGTAATATAAGATAAAATAAAACCCTAAAAGAACAAATTCATTGTGACCAGGAAAAGATGGGTGTCTTTACAAAGGAGTTAATACATGGGTTGACCCTGAAAGACGAGCAGGATTATTCCATTTTGCAGCCAAGAGAGACAGAAATACTGAAACAGAAAGAACACTGTAAGCAAGGACCTGGAGCTGGGTAAGCCTGTTGTCCAGTGGGGTTAGAGGGTTGGGAGTCTGGATTAAGGCACGTGAGGGCCCTAAACACTGATAAGCTGTGGTGCCACCTCCTCTGTTCATGCATTCAAATTGGATATGTGAGTTATATGTCGTTGTTAGGTGGCGTCGAGTCAATTCCGACTCATAGTGACCCTGTGTACAACAGAACAAAACACTGCCTGGTCCTGCTCCATCCTCACAATCCCTGTTATGCTTGAACCTACTGTTGCAGCCACTGTGTCAATCCATCTCATTGGGAATCTTCCTCTTCCTCACTGACCCTCCACTTTACCAAGCATAATGTCCTTCTCCAGGGACTGATTCCTCCTGATAACTTCTTCCAAGACAGATTTGTTCATTCTTTTGGCAGTCCATGGTATATATTCAATATTGGCTTCAATCAGGCGCACCTTAGTCTTCAAGGTGACATTTTGTTTTTCAACACCTTAAAGAGGTCTTTTGCAGCGGATTTGCCCAATGCAATGTGTCTTTTGATTTCTTGACTGCTGCTTCCATGCATGTTTATTGTGGATACAACCCTGATGCACACCTTTCCTGATTTTAAATAATGCAGTGTTATATATATATACACATACATACATACATATGTTGTTGTTATTAGGTGCCGTCGAGTCGGTTCCGACTCATAGCGACCCTAGGCACAACAGAACGAAACACTGCCCGGTCCTGAGCCATCCTTACAATTGTTGTTATGCTTGAGCTCATTGTTGCAGCCACTGTGTCAATCCACCTCGTTGAGGGTCTTCCTCTTTTCCGCTGACCCTGTACTCTGCCAAGCATGATGTCCTTCTCCAGGGACTGATCCCTCCTGAAAAAATGTCCAAAGTAGGTAAGATGCAGTCTCACCATCCTTGCTTCTAAGGAGCATTCTGGTTGTACTTCTTCCAAGACAGATTTGTTCCTTCTTTTGGCAGTCCATGGTATAGTCAATATTCTTCACCAACACCACAATTCAAAGGCGTCAATTCTTCTTCAGTCTTCCTTATTCATTATCCAGGTTTCACATGCATAAGATGTGATTGAAAATACCATGACTTGGGTCAGGTGCACCTTAGTCTTCAAGGTGACATCTTTGCTCTTTAACACTTTGAAGAGGTCCTGTGCAGCAGATTTACCCAATGCAATGCAATATATACATGTATGTGTGTGTGTGTGTGTCTTAGCTATCCATGATGTGACTTCTTTTTAAATGGAACCATAATATTAGCCATTGAACGCAAAAGTGGCATATGCCATTTTAGTAGAATGAGATGAACTGAATTATAAAAATTTTAGTGGATGTGAGTATTAAGATTTTTACTATATACCACATTCTCTACAAAAAGAATATTCCATATATTTTACAACCAAGAAAATGAGTCAGCTGTAGTACTGCTGACATGTTCTTATGTGATTGATGAGAGAGAACTGAATGTGAGGTTATACCCAATCAGTCTGGAATGAAAAGGAAAATATAATTGTTATCATATACAAAATTTATAAAATGATATCAATTTCATTTAATACCCTGCTAGTTCCCTTCCACTGCGGCACTTGCATTTTCTTGTGTCCTGTCCGTTTGGTATCTGTGGGTCTTTGCTTTGGACAACTGGTACCCTGGTTCTGTTGATGTCCTAAGTATATTTACCATGCTTACTGGGTAATCGGTCCCTGCTTGAAGGGCTGGGAGATGAGGCTTGAAAGGAGGATTAGGACAGATGTTGAAGGAGATTTTGATCTGTGGAAAATGAGAAGCCATAGATAAAGTGGTACTTTAGACCTGAAATGGAAAGGAAGACAAGGGAGTCCAAGAAACAATTCTTCTTGACCTCCAGGAGGCCAGGAACCATGTCTTCTAGTTCAACTGAATTCTACAAGTAAGCATTAGAGCTCCAAGGAGCCTTAGATATGATAGCATCTAGTCCAACACAGCTCTTGGTCTCCAAATAAGATAAGTTAACGACTTAAATGATTCATATAACCACCTAAATGACTCACATATTACTTGGTGATAAAACCAAAATCTTGTTTTTCTACTTATTGTCTCTGTAGCTTTAGGCAGATTAAGGAGCCTGGATGGCACAGTGGTTAAAGCACTCTGTCAGCTGCTAACTGAAAGGCCAGTGGTTCAAACTCACCAGCTGCTCCATGGGAGAAAGGTGTGGCTGTCTGCTTCTGTAAAAATTACAGCCTTGGAAACCCTATGGGTCAATTCTACTCTGTCCTGTAGAGTTGTTATGAGTCAGAATTGACTTGACGGCAATGGGTTTGGTTTTTGGGTTTTAGGCAAATTACTTAGCCTCTCCAAGCCTTAGGTTCTTCATCTATAAAATGGTGTCTAGTCTTATGGTCTTTTGGATAATTCTATGATGTTATATGTAAAGTGCTTAGTACAGCATCTGACACTTAGGAAGGAAGCAATAAATATTGACCAATAGTATTATTAACAACAAAAATAATAACTACAATGCTACTGAAGCCTAATGTTCTGTCTAATGTTGTTATATTTATGCTAGTAGTGCCCACACCTGGATGATCATCTGAATCACCTGGGATGTTTTTAAAAAACTGCAAATATCTTGGCCCTACCACCAGATGTTTTTATTAGGTACCATAAAGTCGATTCCGACTCATAGAGACCCTATAGGACAAAGTAGAACTCTCCCATAGGGTTTCCTAGGAGTGGCAGGTGGATTTGAACTGCTGACCTTTTGGTTAACAGCTGAGCTCTTAAACCACTACGCCACCTGGGCAGTGAATCCAAATCTTGAGGTAATGGGGAATTAACTTTTGAAAAGCTAGGATTAGAAATATCTATCCATGTTTCCTGCTGTTCAAACTTTATTTTCTTAGTCTTTGGATGAGAACATGGAATCATTTTCCACTGGTTCAGTCCCTTAACTTTAGGTAAGAGCTGGGAGCAGGGAGAAAAGGGTTATGCATATAACACTAGGATCGCAAGAGGTTAGAATCACACATATTTGTGCTTAAAAGAAGGGGAGGACTGGATGGCAAGATTGGGAAATGGGATATTCATCATTGGTGGAAATGATTAATTATGCCCGGTTTCTCACATACATTTGCATCCTCTTAATATAACATATGCAAATACATCTTTAATAGCATGGCTTGTTTGCCAATGTTGAGTGCTAACTGTAAATAATTTCTTTTTTTGTAGTGTTTAGGAAACTTCAATATGGCACTTGCTGGCAGACAGTTTCTGTCTCCTGGATTTAGCAACATATTAAGTAATCATTACAGAAACATTTTTCACTTACTACTAACAAAAGAAGTCTAGCACAAAAATTTGTGGCTGTCTGCAGAAACAGAGGATAGGTAAGGCAGGAATGATTTAAATATATGGAAAATAAAATATATATATACATGACTTACAGTTTCAGTATCTTTCCCTACTACATTTTGGCTAATGCAGAGCAAAATAGCTGTTAGAAGTTTCACCCCTTCCTTTAGGATCCTACTTGCTGTTTCTGATGATGTCAATAACAGCCAACCAAAGATGGGCAGTAGCATGAAGAAGAGAGACAATAACAAGGGGACCAGGTAGCCAGTACCTGGAAATATTGATCCTTGATTAGACCAGCTGTTGACTGGCCCCCTCAATCTACGGTTCTCAGATGTATAAGAATGTATACAGACTTCGAATATATAAAATCACTAAAACTCTTCTTTAACATGCAGATTCCTGGACCCCACCTCTAGAGTTTCTGACAATAGGACTAGGAGTGGACCTAGGAATCTTCACTAATAACATCCTCACCCCAACCATGTGATTTGACATAGGTGGTCCTAAGGAGTCCCTAAGGAGCCCTGGTGACACAGCTGCTAAATGAAAGGTATATGATTCAAACCCACCACCTGCTGTGTGGGAGAAAGATGTGGCCATCTGCTTCTGTAAAGATTTACAGCCTTGGAAACCTTATTGGACAGTTCTGTACTGTCCTGTAGGTTCACTATGAGTCAGAATAGACTCAACGGCAACGGGTAAGGAGTCCTCTGGATGGTACAAATGGTTAACACACTTAGCTGCTAACCTGGAGGTATGAGTCCACCCACAAGTAGTGATCTACTCCTAAAAAATTAGCTATTGAAAGCCCTGTAGATCACGGTTTACTCTGACATTCATGTGGTTGCTCAGTCAGAATCGACTACAGCAACTGGTTTGATTTTTTTTTTTTTTTGAAGACTGTACTTGGTCATCCTACTTTGGTGAATAGTGTCTGGGGTCTACAAAGTCTGTGAGCGGCCCTCTAAGATACTCCACTGGTCTCACCCCTTCGGAAGCAAGGGAGAATGAAGAAAATTAAAGATACAAGGTGTCATGGATTGAATTATGCCCCCGCAAAAATGAGTGTATCAACTTGGTTAGGCCATGCTTCCCAGTACTGACTGGTTGTCCTCCATTTTGTGATTGTAATTTTATGTTAAAAGCATTAGGGTGGGATTGTAACACCACCCTTACTCAGGTCACTTCCCTGATCCAAGGTAAAGGGAGTTTCCCTGGGATGTGGCCTGTACCACCTTTTATCTGTCAAGAGATAAAAGGAAAGGAAAGCAAGCAGACAGTTGGGGACCTCATACCACCAAGAAAGTGGCAACAGGGCAGAGTGCGTCCTTTGGACATGGGGTCCCTGCACCTGAGAAGCTTCTCAAACAGGGGAAGATTGAAGACAAGGACCTTCCTCCAGAGCCAAGAGAAAGAAAGTCTTCCCCTGGAGCCTACGCTCTGAATTTGGACTCGTAACATACTAGACTTTGAAGAAATTAATTTCTCTTTGTTAAAGCCATCCACTTGCGGTATTTCTATCTTGGCAGACTAGATGACTAAGACACAAGGGAAAGATTAGTTCAAAGAACTAATGGACCACCACTACCATGGCATCCACCAGACTGAGTCCAGTACAACTAGATGGTACCTGGCTGCCACCACCTACTACTCTGACAGGGATCTCGACAGAGCTGGAGAAAAATGTAAGACAAAATTCTAACTTACAAAAAAAGGCCTGACTTACTGGCCTGACAGAAAATGGAGAAACCCTAAGAGTATGGCCCCAGGCATCCTTTTAGATCATTACTGAAGTCACTCCTGAGGTTCACCCTTCAGCCAAAGATTAAACAGTCCCATAAAACAAAATGAGACTAAAGGGGCACACCAGCCCAGGGCAAGGACTAGAAGGCAGGAGAGGACAGGAGAGCTGGTAACAGGAAACCCAAGGTAGAGAAGGGAGAGTGTTGACATGTCACGGGGTTGGTAACGAATGTCACAAAACAATGTGTACTGTTCAATGAGAAGCTAGTTTGTTCTATAAACCTTTATCTAAAATACAATAAAAAAAAAAAAAGATTTAAGTGTTTCCTGAAGTTTATAGCAATGAAAGCTACTAGAAGAAAAAAATATATATATACCTGTAGAAATACTGTCCTGGGTAACACAGAGTCTTGGTACTCAACGCGTGCTTCCTGGGCCAACACCTGGGAGTCTGTTCGAAACGCAGACTCTCAGACCCTACCCCAGGCCTATTCAATCAGGCTATGCATTTTAACAAGAGCCATCAGGTGATTCATAGGCAGTCAAGTTTAAAAGGCATTGGTCTAGCCTAGGCATCTTCTTCCCTCCTTGCTTATATGAACCTATTCGTTTCCTCCACAGTCTTCCCACTCTTAACTTACTGGGATTGCTTAGGTCAGTGGTTCTGAGTCAGAAATTCTAGAAGGAAAACCCAGTAATCTATGAGCTAAGCCCTCCAGGCCAGGTGATTCTAATACATGCTAAAATTTGGGAACCATTGGCACAGTAAATGTTATTGCCCTGTGTTTTAGAATGAGGTTTGCAGGTATACACAGCATCTTCTGGTGTGTATAATAGGCCAATGCTACCAGATGTAGAGCCAATCACACAAGCTCTAGCTTTGTATTGTCAATCCCCCAGAATCAGTCAATCCTACCATCTCTCTACTTCCTGCTTCACTGGTGAAGAGGATGCTTTGACTAATGCATAGTGTCAGAGGTGATAATCTCTTGTTGTAGTTAATGAAATGCCAAGATCGGAGAGCAACCTGGGCAGCTGTGCTGTATAATGGTATCAGGGGATGAGTGGCTCAGACAGTTGAGCTTTGAATGAAAAATAACTTCCTGATCCAAATAAATACCTTAGAGGTTACAAATTAGAATTCTCTACTCTCTGGAGACTGACCCGAATGGAATAGCCTGAATGAAAACTCCAAGATTAGCTGATGCTCAAAAGAGAGCCCCTGAGCATGAACTGGGAGTGCACCGTGGTGGAAAGATCAGGTCCCTTGCTCAGGGACCACTGAACAAGTTGATTTAAGTTGAATGCACCCACCTTTGTTTTACCCTTGTTTGGACTTTCCAATACATTATTATATGCAATTCCCAACCTAACATCAACCAACTCAAATATAGAGGGCTTTCTCTCTCTGTCCGCCTCTCCATGTCATCTGTCTTGGTCTCTGTCTACATCTCCCAATGTTTCTGTGTCTCTTCCTGTCTCTGTATCTCTTTGTCATACTCTACATCCCTCTGTCTCTCCCTCCCCATTCCAATCTCTTTAATGAAAGATTCAGCACACCTTCCAGGGGCTGGAGTGGAGGAGGATTTCAACATAGACAAAAGCAAAGAAGCTGCCATAAGATTTTTTGTTTATACTGTTGATTATTTTTTCTGATGCAAGAGAGTTCTACGTTATCCTGCTATCTCTGTTCTCTGTCTTTTTAATTTGCGAGTGTTTGCCATAGATTATTATCATGCCATTTCTCGATGGGTCTGAAGTACTAGTTTATCAAAATGTCACCATAAAGACCAAAAGTCAAGCAAATTTGCTGTAATAAGGAGAGGCTGTAAATTTGCTGTCAGTTAAGGAAGCCTCGCAAATTCAAAGTGCAAGCCCAGCTGAAAGCATTTTTTAATAATTGTGACTGAATGAGTGTGTGGTTAACCCAGCGTGTGTGCACTTTGATCTTGTGCCTTGTTAAAATTCTCAGTTTTAATAATTGGGGCCATTATTTATGCTATGATTCCAAGAGCTACGCCATCAGGAAATACCTAAAATATCAAATGAGTTTCATTCTGCTAATTCCATTTTGTTGAAACTCACATCTATTTCCCTTTTATTCTTCTTGGATGTTAATGATGATGTACCCTGGAATGACTTTCTTCTTCAAGTCTTAATTATAGTTTGGGTGAAAAACTGAACCATTTTAACACTGAAAATATTTGGCAAATAAGCCTGATAAGAGAAATTTTAGAAGAGTTCTCACTGTGTCTCAAATATAAGCACAAAGAGATGAAGAATGTGGACAAAGACGTTTATCTCCTTGGAATTTTAAGTCTTTCTGCAATACACAAACACTGGAGTCACAGCAGATAAAAAAGGGAAAAAAATTTTCCTCAAATCTAATTATCAAAAAGCAATTCATCTTGCTTGAATATCTCCATCAACTCATCCCTGAAGCCACGTTCTCAATTCACCCGCCTGTCTGATGTATGGATGTTTTGTGTCTTTTATCATTTGGAGAAACCTCTTAGCATATGGTGGAAAAAATGCTGTTTTGCTAATTTTATGTTTTATTTCTTAAAGACCTATGCCTATGCAGCAGCGTTAGTGGAATGGGTTGAGCTTGGTGTGAGTCCTTTACTCTGTGGCGGTGACTCAGCTGGGATGGAGCCAGGATGTTTACACGATCAGGATGTGTTGCAGTGGCCTCAGCTTTTGCTGCTTCTGCAGAGAGCTTACAAATTTTAGGCACTCAGAATAAGTGGCATCATTAGTGGGCGTAAGATGCCCTAAGGGTATGGGAGAGATTTAGAACTCTGGGATTCTGTGAAGAGAGAATAAGATAGGGGCTCAGGTGTCTGAAGGAACTGGGTCCATGGTAGCACTGAAATGTGATCTTGGGTAAATCACTAGACTTTAATTCTTCATCTTTAAAATAAGGTGAATGTATGCATTTTCCTTTTAATGAAATACTGCCAGTTATCAGGGCAGTATTTGCCAAGTATATGGAAATCTTTTCATCTTAAGAGAATTATTTTAGGTAAGGTTTTGCAAAAGAATGTTTTTTGTTTGTTTTTGAATGCCTTTTTTTTTTTTTAAATACAGGCAGCTTCCCATCTACTATTCTGTAAAAATTGCATGTGCCTTAAAGATCAGCTCCTAACTGAAGGGATCATTGGCAGAATAATTATTTCATTTCGCTAAAGAGGAGAAAGATGGGCTGGGCTCTTTGGAAATTAAGTCTTTCAAAACTAAAGTTAAAATTGTGTGAATAACTGAGTCAATTGGTATTTCATAGCCTCACTTGAATGATTGTGCCTGCATTAGTATTCCTGTCAAATGTTGAGCCCCCTTGATGAACCCATAAAGCAAAACACAAGCACTCAACTGAGCTCCTGCTACATGACCACAATGCACTGCTGGGTTTCCAGAACCTCGCCTTCCAACAACTTACATTTTAGACCGGTGCTCTTCAATAGAACTTTCTATGGAGACAGCAATGCTTTTATATACTGTTATCTAATACAGTTGGCACCAGCCACTTGTGACTATTGAGCACTTTGATATGCTTCTCGTGCAACTGAGGAACTAAATTTTTTTAATTTAATTTTAATTAATTTCTAAACAGTCACATGAGGCTAGTAACTACCTCATTAGATGACTATTTTAGTCAAAGCCAAAGTTAATGATTATAAAATCATTAGTGACCATCCACAAAGAGGTATATAAAGAAATGTTGTCTCGGATGGAGGGAATCTTGAACTGAGCATTGTAGGCGGGGGTAAGATGGAAGGTGGAAAAAGAAGGGAGGACATTGTGGGTTGAGAGAACAATAAAAGACTGACCTAGTGGCAGGAAGAGACAGGTGCTGTTACTAGCACAGTTAGGAGGTTGCCTTGATGGGAGCTGAAAATTCCTGCCAGAACCTAAGGTGAAAGAAGATGGGACAGTGGAGGGGGAGACAATACTTGCTGTTACGTACCAGGCACTTCATGTCATGTAATTTAACCCTCACAACTAACCCAAATGAAGTAGCTAAGTCAGAATCAACTCAACAGCAACTAGCAACAACAGCTATACTCCTTCATTTATTCTCAGGAAACAGATTCAGAGAAATTAAGTAATGTGCCCAAGGTCACAAAGCTAGAAATTAGCAAACAAGGGTTTAGAACCCAGGCAGCTTTACTCCAGATGCCATGCTCCTTAACCATTTCCCTGTACTGCAGTGGTTGAGGATCTGGACTCTAGAATCATCTCACTTCTGTCTCTATTCGTTTGTAACTGAATATCTATAAAACGAAGGGCGAAAAAACAGATCATTTAAGGTTTTTGTACTAGGATTATATCGGCTGTCACATGTGGAGCACCTAGCAGTGCCTGGCACATAACACCCAAACCCATTTCCGTCAAGTTGATTCCGACTCATAGCAACCCTATAGGACAGGGTAGAACTGCTTCATGGGATTTCGAAGGCTGTAATCTTTATGGAAGCAGACTACCACATCTTTGTCCTGCGGAGCAGCTGCTGGATTCAAACCACTGACCTTTTGATTAGCAGCTGAGTGCTTAACCACTGTGCCACCAGGGCTCCTTACCATGTAATAAGGGCTCAATAAATCTTTGCCTAATCTTGTTATTATAAAAGAAATATACTCAAAAGACAGCAAAGAAATTATGATTTGCTTAAATAAGCAGCAGACAACCATTGCAGCTCCCTAAACTGTGGACTGACATGTTGAAACTCTTATTAAGGACAAAGGACAGAAGGGAGGAAGGGGTGGGAGACTGGAGTCAAGGAGGCCTCCCAGGAGGTAGCTACAATCTTAAATGAGGTCTGGAAGTGCACATTCAACATATGAAAGGAGTGCAACTTAATTTTCCCCTAGAAACAAAAGTAAAATACATATTAATTGGGAGTAATTTTCAAATTTCAGAAAAGGATGAGAAGGAAAATTAAAAAACACCCATACCATTTGCCAAAAAGCAAAGATGAGAAGACAGGAAAGGGTAGAAAATCCCTGATGAAAGGAAATGGGGAAACCAGAGCAGAAATGGAGTAAGTGCTGATATATTGAGGGAAATGAAACCAATGCCATGGAACACATTATATACAAATTATCAAATGGGAAGCTAATTTGCTCCGTAAACTTTCACCTAAAACACAATAAATAAAATCACCCATAATCCCATATCAAAGAAATAATTACCATGAATATTTTGGCGTACATCTAGGTTTTATGTTTGTGTGAGTTTGTTTAGTCACTTTTTAAATTTACTGTATTTCCCTTTTGGTGTACAGTTGATGAGTTTTGACAAATGCATACGATCACGTAACCATCAGCACAGTCAAGATACAGAGCAGCTCCTTTGTAGCCAACCCCTCCTCTCACCCTACCCGCCAGCTCCTGTCCATCACTGATTTGTTTCAGAGGTTTTGTCTTTTCTGGAATGTCATGTAAGTGGAATCATACAAGTTGTAGCCTTTTGACTCTGAGTTCTTTCACTTAGCATAAGTATTCAAGATTCATCCATGTTCTTGCATGTATGAGTAGTTCATTTCTAAGTAATATTTCATTGAATGGTTATACCACTGTTTGTTTCCATTCACTGGTAGAAGGACATTTGGGTTGTCTCCAGTTTTTAGCAATTTTAAATAAAGCCACTGTAAACAATCAGAGAAAGTTTTTTTTTTTTTTTTGTATGAACATAAGCTATTATTTCCCTTGGGTAAATTCCTAAGAAGGAGATTGCTGGATCATATGGCAAGTAAATGTTTAACTTTATAAGAAAGTGTCAAACTTTTTTTCCAGTGTGGCCATACTACTTTTGCATTTCCATCAGCAAGTATCAGAGTTCCGGTAGTTCTACATCCTGGCTGCTCTTGGTGTAGCTAGTGTTTTTGTTTTTTTTTTCTTAAGCTATTCTAATAGATATGTGGTGGTATATCACGGTGATTTCATCTGCATTTCTGTAAAGCTAAAGATGTTGATCACCTTTTCATGTGTTGGTTTATCTTTTTTTTTTGTCAGGTATCTGTTCAAATATTTTGCTTTTTAAAAAGATTTATTGATTAATTTTTTTGGTGAAAATGTGCAGCGCAAAGGTACACCATTTCAACAAATTCTTCATGTACAATTCAGTGGCATTGTTTACATTCTTCAAGTTATGCAACCCTTCTCACTGTCCTTTTCCAATTTATTCGATCACCATAAACATAAACTCACCACCCCTAAGCTTCTCATCTAACCTTTCAAGGTGGATGCTGTTGATCCCATGTAGATAAAACTTTTAAAGAGCTCAGTGCTCAGGGCAGACATATTTTACTAAGCTAAACTGATGTTTCGTTCAAAGCTGACATCCGGGGAAAGTTTTGCTTGAGGTTTAAGGTTTAAAGATTAACTTAGGGCAATAGTTTCAGGTGTTTGTACAGCCTCAGTGGCTCCAGAAGGCCTGGATTCCACTGAGAATTTGAAATTCTGTTCCACTCCATACATTCCCCCCCTTTTGATCAGAATTTTTCTGTAGAATCTTAGATCAAAACATTCAGTGAAGGTAGCTGGACATCATCCAGTTCTGCTCTTGTGACCCAGGAGGTAGATGTTTACCCACTGAGTTATTTTCCTATTACTGAGTTTTGAGAGTTCTTTATATATTCTAGATATAATTTGTTAGATAAGTGTTTTGCAGATATTTTCTCACAGTCTGTGGTTTATTATTTAATTTTCTTGACAGTATATTTAGGAGAGCTGAAGTATTTATTTAAATGAAGACCAATATATCAAATTTATTTTAATGAATCATGTCTTTTGTGTGTGTGTGTGTGAAATAGCTAGGAAATCTTTACCAAATCCAAGGTAACAAAGATTTTCCTCTACGTTTTATTCTAGAGGTTTTATAGTTCTAGTTTTTAGACTTAGATCTATGATCTATTTTGAGTTAATTCTTGTACAAGGTGCAAGGTATGAGGTTAATTTTTTGCATTGGATGTTCAGTAAGTCCAGCACCATTTGTTGAAAAGATTGTTCTTGCTCATTGAATTGCCTTTGTACCTTTGTAAAAAATTAATTTGCTGTTTACATGGGTCTATTTTGGACTCCAAGGAGCTCTGCCGCTGCTGTGGGTGAGCGCCCGTCTTCTAACTGAAAGGTCCGCTATTCGAACCCACCAGCCGCTCTTTGGGAGAGAGATGTGGCAGTCTGCTTTTGTAAAGACTACAGCCTTGGAAGCCCTACAGAGCAATTCTACGATGTCCCATAGGGTTGCTATGAGTCAGAATTCACTCAACAGCAGCAGATTTGGTTTGATTTTGGTACTTCGTACTCTAGCATTTCTTTGATTTGTGTGTCTTATTCTTTCACCTATTATTTAATACCATACTGTCTTGATTGCTGTAACTTTATGATCAAACCTACTGCCATTGAGTTGATTCCAACTCATAGTAACACTATAGGACAGAGTAGAGCTGCCTCATAGTGTTTCCAAGGCTGTAATCTTTACAGAAACAAACTGCTGTATCTTTTTCCCACAAGACGGCCGGTGGGTTCTAACTGCCCATCTTTTAGTTAGCAGCTGAACACTTTCACCACTGAGCCACCAGGGATCCTTATAACTTTATAAACAAACAAACAAAACCTTTTGCCGTCAAGTCGATTCCGACTCATAGCAACCCTACAGGACAGAGTAGAATTGCCCCATAGTAAGTCTTAAAATCAGGTAGTTGTGTTCTTTTTCAAAATTGTTTTGACTTCTCTAGTTCCTTTGCCTTTCCATGTAAGTTTTAGAATTATTCTGTTAATTTTTATAAAAAGTCCTCCTAGGATTTTGATTAGGATTGCATTGACTCTACAGACCAATTTGTGAAGAGGTGACATTTTAGCATTATTGAATCTTCTTATCCATGTACATGGTGTATCTCTCCATTTATCTTTGTTTTTTTTTTTTAATCAGTGTTTTTTAGTTTTTACTCTACAGATCATATATGTATTTTGTTAGATTTATACCTAAACATTTTATGTGTTTGTTTTTTTTGGGGGGGGTGCTACTTTCATTTTTTTTTCCAACTGTTCACTGCTATGCAATTGATTTTGCTACATTGACCTTTTATCGTATAACTTTCCTAACCTCAATGATTTAGGAGTTTTTTGTTTTTTTTGGTAGATTCTTTGGGATTTTCTTGGTAGATGATCATTGTCTCCATAGATGTTTTATCTTTTTTCTTTCCAGTCTGTATGCCTTTTATTTCTTTTTCTTGCTTATTGTACTGGCTAGGAACTTGGTATGGTGTTGAATAGAGGAGGTAGAGTGGGCATCCTTGTTCCTTTTCTAGAGTGAAAGCATTCATTCTTTCATCATTGAGCATGATGTTAGCTGTCAATTTTCTGTAGATGCCCTTTATTAGGATAAGGAACCTTCTATTCCTAGTTTGCTGAGAGTTTTTTATCATTAAGGAATGTACAATTTTGCCAAATGCTTTTTCTGTGAATATTGAGATGATCATATGATTTTTCCTTCTTTAGTCTATTGATATGGTGAATTACATTGATTGATTTTTCACATGTTGAATCCTCCTTTCATTTGCAGGATAAATTCCACTTGGCCGTGATGAATTTTCCTTTCTATATGTTGCTGTATTTGATTTGCTTGTATGTGTGTCTATTTTTTAAAACAAAAGCAGCATGGTACTATATATACTGGTTTGTAATTTCTTTTTGAAAACACATATTTTCTTAAACTAGAAGAAATACATGTTTATTTTTAAAAAGCCTTTTGTGGTTACTTCAATAAATTTACTATTTTTTTTTTTTGTAGGGGATAGATAGTTATGTGTATCTTGTTTCAGGTTCATTAGATTCAAAAACTGGGATGAGAAATTTCCAGCCCACACAAACCAACTCTTATAATTAGCTGATAAACTCTGATAAGAATTATTTGCATCTTTGACTAAAGTATAAAGAGGAAGCTGCTCTAGGTTTGGAAGGCCATTGTAAATGCTGAAAGCAAAGGAATGAGCATAGACCCCTGAAATCCAGGCACTTATCAGGAGTGTGGGAAGTCCAAAATCTCTGTCGTATGACGTTAACCTTAAATAACCTTCAGTATACATGAGGGAGCCCCGACGTTTGTAAAGAAAGAGTTTTATTTCTTCCATTAAAAATACTTATATAAATGTAATTATGGAGAGAGAGAGAGAGAATGGAGACAGCATCAACAATCTTCTGGTAAAGCTTATTCAGAAGCATTTCTTGTTTTGAGGTGTTTCTTCTCTGGAGAAGTAACTCTTTTCATTTTTTAAAAAATAGAAATGCAAGTGTTTCCTACTCCCGAAACATGCATTCAAGACTGATACTCTCTAGGCACCCACATCAGGCTTATTTTTAGAATCCCAAGAATCTGCTTCTTTTCCAAGTTTTATTTTAGAAAATGCAATCTAGTTACTCTTCACATCCTCATAGGGATGATGGCATGGCTTTATTTTATATGTGAGACACAGAGCTCAAGAAAACAGTATGTCTTGCTGGAGGCCTCAAGGATACCAAGTATGAAATTTGGGAGCAGTTTTTTTATGTCCCTCATTTCCAGTTTTGGGCTAAGATGGCCCTGGGTCTCAGAATGTTTGCACAAGAGGATAGACTTCGAGATTTGCATCATTTCCCCTGTTTTACACTCTCCTCGCATAGACCACAGCTGAGATTTTAGAGAAAAGGCGCTTTCGGCAAGTGCAAGTGGTATTGTCATGTTGCTACTGGAGCTGTCTGTGAGAGCCAAGAAAATAGGCCAGAATAAAAAGGAAGTAAATAAGTCATAGTGAAACCTTCTCCCTCAGAGGAAGGAAAGCAAACATTGAAATATTGCTTTTTGCTGGCTGCTTATTAAAGGGGAAATTTGCCTACTGTGCTGGAAGAGTCTTTTATTCATCGTTTTGATGATGGGAAGTATCCAGCTTGAGGTTTGTTTTTGTATACATAACCTATTCTGTTTCTTAAGGTGAACTCTACTGACAGCGGGTATTGAACGGATTCTGCTTTTCTCTCGTTGGTAAACGTGTTGATTTGTTTTAATCATCCAATAATTTTTAAATAGACCAATTCCCTGAAACAGTTGGATTTAAACATGCTTGCTGCAAAGTTCACTCAACGTCCAAATCATTATCTATAAAAGTCTAATTTTTTTTTTTTTTAAATACAGGCCTGGTTGTTCGAAATAAGATGGTATTTGGGTATTTCGTGGAGCTTGCAAAGTTTGGTTGCTTTCAGAAAGTTTTGGGTATGGGATATTGTAAATTAATTAACTGATACAAAAATCTAAAGTTTAAACATATAGAATTATGGTGCCACATTATGCAATTAAATACCCTACATTCGATTTCCATATGTTTTTTTTTAAGGTCATTGGTCTAAATTACAATTATATAATTTCTCTTATGATTATTAGTGATTGGTATAATCTGGCTAATTGTTTTCTAAACAATGGAAGTTGGCTGGGAATCAAACTACAACAAACGTTTTTTTTATGTGAGGAGAAACTGCGTGCTTTTCCTTTTGTCATTCATTGCGAGGGGCTGCAATTAATCATAAATATTGCACTGGGGGCATAGAAAGCTTTTTTTATTTTCCAGGATCATCTTTCTTGAATGGTAGAGAAGGCAACCCTCCAGAGATAGATAAATGATCATGTTTAGAGAAACGTCACATTGACTGACTAATTGGAAGGATAGTGGAAAAATCCCACAGGAAATGGCCCAGAGCCTGTGACTTTCATAGTCAATACTCTTCTTAGGCAGAGCAAACATTCCTTTTAATGGCATAAAAATCCATCTAAATTGAAAGTACCATCTGTCCAAGCTTCTAATCTGACCATGGGTTCAAGAATAATCATTGTCAGATAAGGAAATAATAAAATGTTTCGTAAAATATAGGGTGAGCGTGTGCCTTGACAATAGTGGTGCAATTACAGGTTAGGATGCTGCCTTTTGAAAAGGCGCTTCTACTTTTAGGCTGTTTTATGTATTACATAGTTTGCTAAAACCTTATCCTTACAGGCTTTTCTAGCAATTCCTTTGTCTGTTTTGACCACAAGTTTTAAATGAATTTATGATGACAGAATTGGTCATTGTCACTTTACAAAGGCATAGAGATCTTCATGAGTGCAGTTCAGGACATCCACGTGGCGTGCAGATAACAAAACCCCATAATTTAGGATAGAAATGTTAGGGAGGAAAATAGTGGCCTCAAATAAAACACTATAATATTCTAAAGTGTTATATTAGCATCTCTTCTGGGGCTGAGGAACCCTACTGGCCCCTAGAAGTGGGGGGTGGACCGTAAAAGTTCCACTACTGAAGAGGCACTGCTGGGACATGCCAGGTGCTCTGGTCAAAGTTGGCAACAAGCTTCTCCAGGGCACTTCAAGGCAGCGAGGTTTGCCCCGGGTGACAGGAGTGAGAATGAAATCTGCCTTTGGCCTCTTCCCACATATTCTAAGTAGAGAGTTGCCCAGTCTTCCCCAACCACTTGTAAGGAGCTTTATGACTTGGGAATGTGTTCACAGAGGCCATAATTCCATGCCCCTAAGGGTTTTACTGGGGTAAACATAGTATGGAGCCCTGGTGGCACAATAGTTAAGAGCTACAGCTGCTAACCAAAAGGTTGGTAATTTGAATCTACCAGCTGCTCCTTGGAAACCCTATGGGGCAGTTCTACTCTGTCTTATAGGGTTGCTATGAGTTGGGATCAACTAAACAGCATTGAGTTTGTTTGTTTGTTTGGTTGGTTGGTTTTTAAACTTAGTATTCTGTTGCCAGAGAAATTCCTATTGAAAAGTGTAGCAGATTAGACACGGCAAGCCACCTGCCCTGTATCATATTCTAAAATCAATAGTATGACTTCTGATGTACTGAATGAAGTAAATTGTCTCCAGTACAGCACAATGTAGCATAAATAAGAATATAAGTTCTTAATTGGAACCCTTATCCACTGTTGGTGGGATTGTAAAATGGTGCAGCTACTGTGAAAAACGGTTTGTGAATTCCTCAAAAGGTTAAGCATAGAATTATCATATGAACCAATAATTCCACTCCTAGGTATATACCCAAAAGACTTAAAATCAGGGGTACAAACAGATACTCGTACACTAATGTTCATTTCAGCACTATTCACAATAGCCAAAAGGAAGAAACAACTCCAATGTCCACCAACAGGTGAATGGCTAGACAAAATGTGATATCTTACTCAGCCATAAAGCAAAATGAAATTCTTATACATGCTACAACATGGATGAACCTTAAAAACATTATGCTAAATACATTGTTTGAGACCCCTACTATAAAAACTTATGAAAAGGTTTATATACAAAAAGAAACAGTCTTTGATGGTTATGAGAGAGGGGAGGGGTTGGAGGGGAAAACACTGAATAGGCAATAGATAAGTGGTAACTTTGATGAAGGGTTAAGACAGTACACAATACTGGGGAAGCCAGAACAATTTGTCCAAGGCAAGGTCATGGAAGTTCCGTAGATATGTCCAAACTCCCTGAAGGACAACATTACTGGGGGAGACCATGGTCTCAGAGAACATCTAGCTCAGTTGGCATAACATAGTTTATAATGAAAATGTTCTACATTCTACTTTGGAAAGTAACATGTGGGGCCTTAAAAGCTTGTGAGCATCCATCTAAGATACTCCACTGGTCCCAGCCCAATTGGAGCAAGGGAGAATGAAAAAACCAAAGACACAAGGGGAAGATTATTCCAAAGGACTAATGGACCACAACCACCACAGCCTCCACCAGACTGTGTTCAGCACAAACTAGTTGGTGCCCAGCTACCACCATCTACTCCTCTGATAGGAATCATAGTAGAGGGTTCTGGACAAAGCTGGAGAAAAATGTAGAACAAAATTCTAACTCACACACACATAAAAAGACCAGACTTACTGTTCTGACAAAGACTGGAGAAACCCTGAGAGTATGGCCCCCGGACACCCTTATAGCTCAGTACTGAAGTCACTCCTGAGGTTCACCCTTCAGCCAAAGATTAGACAGACCCATAAAACAAAAAGAGACTAAAGGGGAACACCAGCCCAGGGGCAAGTACGAGAAGGCAGAAGGGGACAGGGAAGCTGATAATGGGGAACCTAAGGTTGAGAAGAGGAGAGTGTTTACGTGTCGTGGTGTTGGCAATCAATGTCACAAAACAATATTTGTATTAATTGTTTAATGAGAAACTGGTTTGCTCTGTAAAACTTCATCTAAAATACAATTTTAAAAACTGAAAAAAAAAAGAAAAATCTCAGGCGCATTTGTTAACATTAACTATTTCTTAAAATCTGCATGTTTAAATAAAATGTAACTTTCAATATAAAAAAATCACGCTAAGTGAAATAAATCAGACACAAAAGGAAAAATATTGTGTGATCCCACGTATATGAAATATCTACACTAGCCAAATGTACAGAGACCAAAGTTTATTAGTGGTTATCAGGGGCAGGTGGGAGGGGAAAAGGGCACACTATTGCTTAAGGGTCACTGAGTTTCTGTTAAGAATGATGAAAAAATTGGAAACAGATAGTGGTGATTGTCGCACAACATGGTGAACATAACTAATGTCTCTGAACTGTCCCTGTAAAAAATGTGGAAATTGCAAATGTTTTGTTACGTATATTTTTGCCACAATAAAAAATATATGCAGGAAAAAAGCAAAGTTCCTCTCACAAAACGCACTTGATAAGAAAAAGAAGAATGTGAGTTCTTCATTTAAATCTCATTTGAACGTTTATGCTGCTTACCTTAGAGATTGTCTCACTTTCTTGACGTCTTGTGAAAGGTGGGCTGAGAGGAGCTGACTGTTGTACAATCGGTCTTTCTGGAAACAAAAGAGGCCCTCTGGAAGGCAGTACATACAAGTTCGTACTGTTTAAACTTGTCAGATCTGAAACTCAGAAGTGTGGTTAAATTCTGGTTCTGCCTTTATTAGCTATGAATCCTTAGGCAAGTTGCTTAATTTCTTTGGATCTCAGCTTCTTCATCTGTAAAATGAAAAATATACCTCCTGTAAAGGATTATGATGAGAATTATCCAAGATCATTTATTTCAAACACTTGATAAATTTTACCCAGCACTCTTATTAATTCATTTCATCCACCTTGATATTCCTTCTCCTGGCTTTTCGTACTTGTCCCTGCGCTGGTGGCCCCTTTAGCCTCTTTTTGTTTTATGGGTCTGTCTAATTACTCAGAATTATTATTATTCAGAATTCCTAAGCCAAAATTCTGAATGCCTAAACAATTCTAGAAAAAGCTATTTGCCCTTCAAGTATAAAATAGGCACCTTTCCAAGGAAGATCTGTCTCTGTTTGTGTGCCCTTCAGCACTGCTAGGATATCCTCAGGCTGTAATTATCCCCGAAGTTATGTGAGTGGGCCCAGAGCTTTTAAGAAATTAGGTAACTAAATGCAAATTTTGTAGGCCAAGTAACATTCCAGTGATTTCTGATACAGTGGTTATAGAAGTCCCTGATCCACTGTTGACATACTTTTCACATTTGGCTTTGTAGAGGAAGCACTGTAGTCCCATCGCCCTCTTTCAGGCTCAGAAACTGTTGGTTTATTTTTGTTTTGTTTTTCTGTTTTAGGAGGTGCAGGGAGGCTTTGTGAAAGAAGAAGAAGCGCTTAAGCACCTATGTAGCCTGGTGCCCACCGGGTCTTTGATGGCTTGTCAGTGATTTGGTTCTAGGGGTTCATACTTTGGATTGTTTGTGGATTTAGAAGTTATTGACTGGAATTTTTTTTAAAAACCAAAATGAGAGAAATAGTTAATTTGGCTTGTTAGTTTTTTAGCATTCATGAATGTTGTTAAAATTTAGTATGGAAAACACACATAAAAAAATTGTTTTCCTTAGAGTTCTTGACCTAAAAAAGTAACCTTTTCATTTTAATTTCTGAGTTTATCTTGCACTACAAGTAAATATACTGTAGCATTATTATATTCCTTACCTACAACGGAAAACATTTTTCTTGGGTGCTACACAGTCACAAACTGAAGAAGTCAAAGTCAATTTATGAACTGTCCAAGATCTTGCTAAGGACATAGGTAGAAAATACACAGAGGAAGTATATTTATCCTTATGATACATGAAGATAATCTCAGAACACTTCCCTAAATGACTCTACTGTGCTATACAGCCTATGTAAGATTATGAATGCACTGAGTTTATTTACTATGATGATTTGGGGAATGTGGTATAATTGAAAGCTTTGGAAATAAAACTAGCATCAATCGAGTTGAAAAGTTTCTTTTTAAGTAAGAGCTATTAAATTATACCGCAGAATGCTGGAGAAAGTATTACACACTATCTAAAATGTGAAATTAACGTCTCTCTCAACATTGCTTTAAGTAGTATATCTCAACTTAGTTCATAATTGAGCAAACTGTTTCTTTTGTTTTGGGTGATTCAGATTCCTGATGTAATAATGTATACTTTTCATGGTTTCTTTCTGTAACCAAATTCTGCCACTAGATTAAGATGTTTGACCAAGCAAATTAGGAACTCAGGGGACGGTGTTAATAAGTCACAGAGCAAAACGGAATATCAAAAGGGAAGTAAATATATATATATACAATTTTCTGAAGGTTCAGCAAATTCACTTCATGATTTAAGTTGGCCTCATTGAGTTAAGAAACCCTGGTGGGTGTAGTGGTTAAGAGCTACTGCTGCTAACCAAAAGGTTGGCAGCTCAAATCCACCAGGCGCTCCTTGGAAACCCTATGGAGCAGTTCTACGAGATTACTATGACTCAGAATAGACTCGACAGCAATGGGTTTTTTGTTTTGTTTTGTTTTGTTTTCATTGAATGAGCATCATAGCTCCTCCACCAGTGGTTTTCCTTTTCTTTGGAAATTGTGACTTCATTTGTGTGACTCATTTCACTTTATTAAGCTTGTCTTCATGGACATTGACCATCTGATATGCCATGCTTTGGGGCATTTTTTTCCGATATATAAGTTGGCAATTCTCAGCCTCTGTCTTTAATATCCAGGGCTGTGTTGATGTAAATCAAGGATATCTTTATTCCTTTAAAAACAAATTCAAAATAGCCCTGAACTTCAAGATGTTACTGAAAATTAAAATGAATGATTGTACAACAGCTTGATTTTAAAAAATACTATATAACTTGAACTATTCTTGGATATACATGCAACTACCTGTTTGAAAAAATCAATTCCCAAGTAATGCCTTAAAGATATAACTTAAGTTATACCTGCTTCCGTCTTTAGATTTCCATTCCCTTCCCAACCCCAAGATATTTGGAGGCACTGTGTTGATAAAGAAAGTAGACTCTGCTTCTTACATTTAACCATTGAAATGTTTAGACTCTATACATCCTTATTTTAAAATTTGGCTTTCTTCAGCCAAATAAAATCATAGATGTATAATCTTGGATACTCTTCATTTTACAGACAAGGGGAAAAAATGTAAAAGAATTGTTTTAGTTCTCCCAAGTAGTTAGCAGGAGAGCTGTACCCAGAACCCAGGTCTTTCCCATTCGTTGTTGTCCTTTTTTTTGTTTTTCCTCCTGCTGTACTAGTTGGATTATCTCATTTGCATAGCTCCATATATCTTAAAATGAAATGAAACAAGTGACTAGATAAGGGTATAGTAAATGGAGAATTGGCCATTTCAGTTACGGTCTATGACGTTTTTTCTCAAAGTATGATCTGATCACCTATATTAATTACTTGGGTACCTGTTAAAAATGTCGATTCCTGGACTCTACCCTAGACCTACTGAATTTCACTCTCCAGGAAAGGAACCCAGGAATAGGCAACTTAAACAAGCTCTCCCAATAATTTTTATGCACACTAAAATTTAGGCCAATGATATTCCACATGTTTTGCTAGAATGCTATTATCATGTGCTAAAATGACATAGTAACATGATATATTCCCATTTGAGAAATGTGTAATGTTTTGCAGTGGGTTCGAAAGAGTGGTGCAGGGGAGAGCTGTGGTGAAAAGGAGGGACATGGACTGTAGGTTCCTATCCACGCTCTACCACCTTGCGTGGACTTGGGCCAGTTACTTAACTCTCTGACCCTCCGATTTTTCTTCTTTAAAACAAGGATAACGCCAACCTTGCAGGATTGCTGTGAGGTAATGGATATAAAATACCTGGCAGGCACTGGGCCTGGCATAGTAGAGGCATGCTACTATTAATTACTGTCATCAACTAAGCTAATGTAACTATTATTTTCCATGCCTCTTCCCTTACCTTGTAAAGTGGAAATTCACTGAATTCTACACTGTATCCATTCCAGCTACCCTTTTGTGGATTATTTCTATATTTTGCTCCTCTCCCTCTCTTTGGTGACTTCCTGGCTACTTCTTGGCCATTTCACTGTTCTTTGGTCATCTCTACCAGGAGGAAAGAGAAAATAAGAAATGCAACTCAAAACATCCATTTTCCTTATATGTTATTACCTTTAGTAAAAGGTTTGGTTTGAGCAAAAGAGGCTGAATCATCGGCCAAAATAACTTTTTTTTTTTTCTGAGAATTTAATTTACCTGTTTTTTAGATTATTTCTGTTCCTGCTCCTATAATGGATAGGTGGTAGTCACCTACTTGAAATGCCCTCATTTAAAAACTGATTTTAATCAACAATGCATAATAAAAGATACCTCTAAATGAGTCATTTTGAATCTTGTTTCCTTCTTGACTTTTTAGGAAAACCAAGAAAATTTGGTTTAACAAAACTCTTTAAGATGCTCTGGAGAAAGAGGCCAAGGATGAAGTAGGTCAAATTCTGTCTCCCTGACCATACCCTTCAGGCATTGCTGATGTGGGTTGCTCGCTCTGGCGGAAGTGGGCTGTGTGTGGATGGATTCCTGGATTGCGGCGTACCTCAGTACGGGCTCGGACTTAATGAGGAGGTTAATGAGGAGGTGACTGTGCAGGGCCTGCAGTTTTAGTGTAAACTGCCTTCATTTCTTTCACATTTTTTCCTCATGAAAGGCTCTGTATCCCAGGTACTTAGTGTGAGATGTTCTCTGGTTGGAAGGAAGGAGAGCCACAGCTGCAGTTGCAAGAACTGTGAGACACCAGAGCTATTAACAGCCCACAACATCACACAGAGATGAGTGCAGCAGAAGGAAGTTTTTCCTAACTGTGCTGGTCTGTGACCAGACTCTAGCAGGAGTTGGGGGCAGGGGGAGCTGCTGTATGGAGCTTTGGTCTTTTCTTCTCCCCATTCTTTGCCTAGTGCCCACCCCAGGTGCTGATAGTGTGTTTGCTACTGGCCTTTGATGAGCTGAGATGTGTGGCATGATGGATCCACTGGAATGTCAGCTTCTTGAAGACAGAGAGTTTTTTTTTCGAGGGCAAGTTTTTTTTTTTTTTTTAATTTTTTTAATAGACTTTATTTTTTAAAGCAGTTGTAGGTTTATAGGAAAATTATGCAAAGTACAGAGAGTTCTCATATGCCCCTTGCCCCTCCTACACACTGTTTTTCCTTTCATTAACATCTTGCATTCCTGTGGAGCATTCCTTACAATTGATGAACCAATGTTGATACATTATTAACAAAAGTCCATAGAGTACATTAGGGTTCGCTCTTTGTGTTGTACAGTCCTATATGTTTTAACAAATGCATAATGTCATGTGTCCACTATTACAGTGTCATACAGAGCAGTTTTACTGCCCCCAAAATGGAGGGCAGGTATTTTCATCTGCTTTATTCATTGCTGCAATCCCAGCACCTGGAACAGGTTCTAGCATAAAGTAGGCACTCAATAAATATTTGTTGAATAAATGGAAGAATTAATCATCTGGGTTAATACATGTTTGTTGAAGGAAAGAAAGAAGAGGAAGAAAATGAACAGGAAAATCATGGGATGATTATCGGATTGTTTAAACTAATCAGATTGTTTGAAGAGAGTTCCCTTTCCAAGTAAAAGAAGATACTCTTTTGATCAAAGGCATATGAGGTTGCTGCTATCCCTAGACCTTTCAAACAAGGATCTGTCCCTGATAGCACTAATATTGGTAACTGGTTGTTGTTGTTAGGTGCCATCGAGTTGGTTCAGTCTGACAGCAACCCCGTGCACAAAAGAATGAAACACTGTCCAGTCCTGCACCATCCTCGCAATCATTGCTATGTTTCAGTCCATTGTTTCAGCTACTGTGACAATCCATCTTGTTGAGGCTCTTCCTCTCTTTAGCTGTCCCTCTACCAAGTGTGATGTCCTTCTCCAGGGACCGGCCTCTCCTTATAACATGGTCAAAGTATGTGAGATGAAGTTTCGGTGTCCTCTCTTCTAAGGAGCATTCTGGTTGTACTCTTGGCCAACACCATAATTCAAAGACATCAATTCTTCTTCGGTCTTCCTTATTCATTGTTCAGCTTTTCCATGCATATGAAACTATTGAAAATATCATGGCTTGGTCAGGTGCACATTGGTCCCTAAAGTGACATTTTTGGTTTTCAACACTTTGAAGAGGTCTTTTGCAGCAGATTTGCCCGGTGGAATGTGTCCCTTGATTTCTTGACTGTTGCTTCCATAGGCACTGATTGTGGATCCAAGGAAAATGAAATCCTTGACAACTTCAATCTTTACTCCATTTATCATGATGTCGCTTATTGGTCTAGTTGTGCGGATTTTTGTTTTCTTTATGTTGGGGTGTAATTCATACTGAAGGTTGTGGTCTTTGATCTTCATCAGTAAGTGCTTCAAGTCTTCTTCACTTTCAGCAAGCAAGGTTGTGTTTTCTGCATATCATAGGTCATTAGTCACTCTTCCTCCAATCCTAATGCCACGTTTTTCTTCATATAATCCAGCTCTGGGGTTATTTGCTCAGCATACAGAATGAATAAATATGGTAAAAGGATACAACCCTGATGCACACCTTTTCTGATTTTAAACCACTCAGTATCCCCTTGTTCTGTTTGAAGGACTGCCTCTTGGTCTATGTACAGGTTCTGCATGAACAGAATTAAGTGTTCTGGAATTTCCATTCTTCACAATATTATCCATAATTTGTTATGATCCGCATAGTGGAATGCCTTTGCACAGTCAATAAAACCCAAGTAAACATCTTTCTGGTATTCTCTGCTTTCAGCCAAGATCCATCTGACATCACCAATGATATCCGTGGTTCCATGTCCTCTTCCGTATCCAGCTTGAATTTCTGGAAGTTCCCTGCCAATGTACGGCTTCAACTGTTTTTGAATGATCTTCAGCAAAATTTTACTTGTGTGTGATATTAATGATATTGTTCAATAATTTCCATATTCTGTTGGATCACTGCCCTTTGGAATGGGCACAAATATGGATATTTTCCTGTCAGTCGGCCAGGGAGCTGTCTTCCAAATTTCTTGGCGTAGACAGTAACTGATAAAAAAAAAAAAAAAAGATAGGATCGGAAAAATAATGACAATAATAACGATGAATAACAACAGCAACAGCAGTAACTAACATTTATACAGCATTTACACCACCTAGATTATCATTTTAAATGTATTTGCAAAAGTTAACAAATGATAATAAAATTATAGTGGCACTTTCCCACAGCAGTGTGGCATTTCATGTAACATGGCATCAGGGGCATTTAGTTACTGGAATGCAATTTTGCAAACAGGTCCTAAGGGCAACAGAGTAGTCTGCTTCCTCTGAGTAGACACTGTATGTGTCCATGTGTGCACTTTTGTGGACAAACATATACATATAAATGCACAAAGCCTACTCAAAATAATTTTGGTAATAACCTTGATTTGGAAGTTGGGTTGCTAAGTAAAGCTCACTATAATTTTTGCCTACATAACACATCGTTTTACTCAGATCATAGTTTTCTGGAAATTTTCCACCAATGCAAATGACACATCTCTAGAAATTTCCCCTTTAGGATAAAGACAGTATGCCAACCAAGGTGACACGTAAAGCATAGTTGTAAAAAGAGTCCCTAAATAGGCCTACATTTTATACATCTGCTATGTAACCCTTATTTTATCATTTCCATTTGTTACTTTAACACTTTGGCTCTCAAAGGCACTTTATTTAAATTCAGCGAAGGCAAACTGGAATGAATGGAACCACTAAATAAATCTTAGCATCCTTGAACTTGTCCTCTGTGGAAAGGCCACAGGCATTGTAGGAAGTCACAGTTGGGTGTTTTGGAATCTAGCTGTGCCAGTGATCACCTGCATGACCTTAGATAAGTTTCTTAACATTTAGAGTTATCTATAAAATAGAGATAGAAAGAATGCCTTCTCAGGGTTATTGTGAGGATCAAGTGAGATAGTATATGTAAAATGCTTAGCATAATAACACAACATGTATAAGGCGTGTATGTAATTACTTCTCTTATCACCTGGTCTTATTTACCCCCCTTAGAATCCTGGGCAGTGTAGGCTGCCTAAATACCTGGACATACCCAGAGTCGTAGCTTCAGGACAGCCCCTTTTTCAGCTTCTAGACTATTGCAGCTGAAAGTAGACTCTGTGCTCCAGCCACAAACATTATCTTAAACACACACACACACACAATCTTTTATTCCACTCCCTTCTTAGCTTTCTGCTGCCTATGGGATGAAGCCTAAGCTCCTGTTGAATCATGCAAACCCTTCCTCATCTAGCTTTAGATCTGTTGACTCATTTCTTGTCGATCCTGAACTGTTTCTTCAGGCTTGCTATGCCCTTTGACAACTTGGTGCCTTTGTATATGTTGTATTTTCAGCCTAGAATATCCTTCCAATCTTCCCTACCCAGTGAATATCCATTATTTCTCCGTTCAAGGTAAAGCTCAAATGTTACCTCCTCTATAAAGCATCTCTGGACTACCTGAAGCCAAGTCAGTCCCTCTCCTTTCTGCCTTTCTGGCCTCCATAGCCTTTTGTTTCTATTTCTATTATAGCAACATTATGTGATAATTAAAACTCAAACACATCAAACTTCACCACTTTCTGGGTGTGTTACCTCGGGCAAGCACTTAACCTCTATTAGCCTTACTGTCTTCATTTGTAAAAAGAAGAAAATATTAGCAGTTTCCTGACAGAGTTGTTTTAAGGATGAAATGAGAAAATTTAAGTAAAGCACATAGTACAATGCCTAGAACATGGTAACTGCTCAACAGTACCTCTACTACTATGATATTATATTAATCTCTTTACATATGTCTTTGTTAAATTGTGAGCTACTTAATTTGTGTACCACCAGTACCTAGCACAAAGTCTAGAACACAGCACATATTCAATATGTTTGTTAGAAAAAATGAAGGAAGCAAGCTACCTTTCATCTATATCAACAAAGAAAACAAACAAAAAAGTTAAATTGTATAATTTTTGTGAGGAAGACTCATTAACTGTCCTTTTTTCACTCTTTAGTTAATGCTCTTGGATCTTAAGATTCACCAGTTATAAAATGCTCCCCTCTAAAAAAGAAAGCTTATAAGATGTAATATGACAAATTATTACACTGCCTTAGAGCCTCTGGATACTTCTTAGATACAGAAAGTATAGAAATACTGTCCAGAAAAGGGAAGAAAAATTATCTCCTGTTTTAAGGATGCATATAAACTGTGAATTTAAAGAAACTTGGTAAAGTCAAAGTCAGATACGCTACTGAATAGAATTTCAGAGTCCTTCATTTTCTGTATATGGTCTCAGTGCTTTTGTCTTCAGGAAAATTCAGTTGTCCAAATATCAGTTCTTTATGATTCCAATTAATTGCTTAAAATGATATCGTTCTCTTCTTATACTTGAAATTCAAAACCCAATTACCAAAGAGAAACACTGTGTTTCATTGTAACCAACTATAGCAGCCCCCTTTCTTTCTGTCTGTCTGAAAGTAAGCTTTGGCAGTGGGTAGCAAGACTTTTGGGTTCTAGTTCAGGGACAACTATTGACAGGTGAATTAATCTAGCCAAGTTTATAATTTACTGTTCCTAGTAGCACTGCTGATTATTTCTTACATACTGTAAAAAATTTTTTAGATTAATTTTTCTGCAATGCATGTTCTGCATTTGCAAAACGGTAATAAAAGTACTTATGTAAAGGAAAGAAGGTTAAATGTCAAGATTAAATGAATGAAGTATATATATTTTTTAATCTAACATACTACTTGGCATGCAGTAGATGCCCAATAAATGTATTTTGTTTTGTTTTCTTACTAGGATTTTGTTTCAGACACTTGGCATGTGTTTTTCTGAGTCCCCTGTTTACACATATACCCTACCCCACTATAGTGTGAACTTATCCAGGGCAAGAACTATGTCATACCCATCTTTGGATAACCTAGTCCCAGTACACTGCTTGATACATAACAGATGTTTAACACAGATTTATGGAAGGTAGGCAGATTGGCAGACTGAAAGGAAAAAAGAAGAAAGGAAGGAAGAGAGTGAAAGAAAGAGGGAATTGAGTAGTAGTTAAGAAAGACTAGGAAGAAGGACCTGGTGGTCTACTTCTGAAAAAAATTAGCCAGTGAAAACCTTATGAATAGCAGCAGAACCTTCTCTGATATAGTGCTGGAAGAAAAGCCCCTCAAAATACAACTGGGGAATTGCTGCTTCTTCAAAGTAGGGTCAACCTTCATGACATGGTTGGAGTCAAGCTTTCCAGACCTTCATTTGCTGATGTGGTATGAGTCAAAATGAAAAGAAACAGCTGCAAATGCTCAATAATAATCAGAACGTTGGAATGTATGAAATACGAATCTAGGAAAATTGAAAACCATCAGAAATGAAATGGAATGCATAAAGATTGATATCCTAGACATTCATAAGCTGATATGGACAGTTATTGGCATTTTGACTCAGATAATCATATGGTCTACTCCGCCAGGAATGACAAATTAAAGAAGAATGACATCACATTCATCATCGAAAGAAACATTTCAAGATCTATCCTGAAGTACAACACTGTCAGTGATATGACAATATCCATATGCCCACAAGGAAGACCAGTTAACACGAATATTATTCAAGTATATACAACAATCACTAATACCAAAGATGAGGAAACTGAAGATTTTTACCAACTCCTGCAGTCTGAAATTGATCAAACATGCAATCAAGGTGCATTGATAATTATTGGTGATTGGAATACAAAAGTTGAAAACGAAGAATCGGTAGCTGGAAAACATGGTCTTGTTGACAGAAATGATGCTGGAGATCACATGATAGAATTTTGCAAGACCAACGACTTATTCATGGCAAATACGTTTTTTCAACAACACAAACGGAGACTATATACAAGAACCTCACCAGGTGGAAGACACAGGAATCAAATTGACTACATCTGTGGAAAGAGATGATGGAAAAGTTGACCATCATCAGTCAGAACAAGGCCAGGAGCTGACTATGGAATAGAAACATCAATTGCTCATATGCAAGTTCAAGTTGAAGCTGAAGAAAATGAAAACAAGTCCACAAGAACCAGAATACAACCTTGAGTATATCCCACCTGAACTTGGAGACCATCTCAAGAATAGATTTAACACATTAAACATTAATGACCAAAGACCAGACGAGTTCTGGAATGACATCATACGTGAAGAAAGCAAAACATCATTAAAAAGACAGGAAAGAAAGAAAAGATTGAGGTGAATGTCAGAAGAGACTCTGAAACTTGCTCTTGAAGGTACAGTAACTAAAGCAAATAGAAGAAATGATGAAGTAAAAGAATAGAAGAGAAAATTTCAAAGAGCAGCTCAAGAAGACAAAGTATTATAATGAAATGTAAGAAGATATGGAGTTAGAAAACCAAAAGGGAAGAACACACTAGGCATTTCTCAAACTGAGAGAACTGAAGAAAGAATTCTAGCCTCAAGTTGCAATATTGAACCACACAAGAAGCATCAAAAGAAGATAGAAGGCACTGTACCAAAAAGAATTAGTCTACATTCAACCATTTTAGGAGGTAAGCGTATAGTCAAGAGATGATGGTATTGAAGGAAGAAATCCAAGATGCACTGAAGGCATTGGCAAAAAAAAAAAAAAGGCACCAGGAATCGAGGGAATATTAATTGATGTTTCAACAAACAGATGCAGTGCTGGAGGTCCTCACTCATCTATGCCAAATAATTTGGAAGACAGTTACCTGGCCAACTGACTGGAAGAGATCCAGATCTCTGCCCATTCCAAAGAAGGGTGATCCAACAGAATAAGGAAATCATTGAACAATACCATTAATAGCACACACCAGTAAAATTTTGCTGAGGATAATAATCCAAAAATGGTTGCAACAGTACGTTGACAGGGAACTGTCAGAAATTCAAGCCGGGTTCAGATGAGGATGTGGAACAAGGGATGTCATTGCTGATGTCAGATGGATCTTGGCTGAAAGCAGAGTAAGATGTTTCGGTGAAAGATGTTTACCTGTGTTTTACTGACCATGTAAAGGCATTCAACTGTGTGGATCATAACAAATTATGGGAAGAATGGGAATTCCAGAACACTTAATTGTGCTCATGCAGAACCTGTACATAGACCAAGACACAGTCATTGGAACAGAACTAGGGGATCCTGAGTGGTTTAAAATGAGGAAAGGTGTGTGCCAGGGTTGTATTGTTTCACCATACATATTCAGTCTGTATGGTAAGCAAATAATCTGAGAAGCTGGACTACGTGAAGAGGAATGTAGTATCAGGATTGGAAGGAAACTCATTAACAACCTCCTATATGCAGATTATACAACCTCGCTTGCTGAGAGTGAAGAGAACTTGAAGCACGTACTGATGAAGATTAAAGACTACAGCCTTCAGTATGGGTTACACCTCAACATAAAGAAAACAAAAATCCTCACAACTGGACCAATGAGCAACATCATGATAAACAAAGAAAAGATTAATGTTGTCAAGGGTTGCATTTTCCTTAAATCCACAAACACCCATAGAAGCAGGAGTCAAGAAATCAAACGACATACTGCACTGGGCAAATCTGCTGCAAAAGACATTTTTAAGTGTTGAAAAACAAAGATATCACTTAGATGGTTAAGGTGGGCCTTAGGATATTTTCAATTGCCTCATATGCATGCGAAACCTGCACAATGGATAAGGAAGACCAAAAAAGAATTGATGCCTTTGAATCATGGAGTTGATAAAGAATATTGAATATACCATGGACTACCAGAAGAATGAACAAATCTGTCTTGGTAGAAGTACAGCCAAAGTGCTCCATGGAAGCAAGACTTCATCTCACATCCCTTGGACATATTATCAAGAGGGACTAGTTCCTGGAGAAGGACATCATGCTTGAGGGTCATCAGAAAAGAGGAAGACCCTCGACGAGATGGATTGACGCAATGGCTGCAACAATGGGCTCAAACATAGCAACAATTGTGAGGATGGTGCAGGACCAGGCAGTGTTTTGTTCTGTTGTACATGTGGTCACTACGAGTCAGAACCAACTCAATGGCACCTAACAACAACGACAAAGGCTGAGTACCATGAAACAAAAATCCCTATATTATTCAAGTTATTATGTTTTAGTTAATTCTAAGAAATTACTAGCATTATGTAAATGCATAGCTGAATACTTCTTCGTATTTTTGAAATGACAAAAACTCATATATGTCTCTTTTTTTGTGTGCCAGTATACATGAACGAACATTATTGAATGAAAATTGCTTGTCAAAAATGCAATGTATGTAAGATGGGGCCGTGATTTTGATGGCATGTGTGATTTATGTCAGCAAAATGAGACGCGAATCACCATGTTTCAGAGCTCTCATGTGGCACTTAGAGAATTCTGCCGTCTGCAGTCTACTCACCCTGTGACCTAGTAAAGGTGATTTATCCCAGGTAGAAAGCATGTGTATCATGGCTTTTTAGTGACAAGCTTGACAGATATTATGAAATGATACAATCTGTACAGCATAAAGATGCAATGCATACCAATCAGAGATGTTGTGCTTTTGGGTTACATATTTCCGTGTTCGAAAATATCTGATACTGAGAAAGGAACAAGAAGCTGCTACCAATATAGTTTTAAGCCTTCAAACAGCCTTCCTTCTATTACCCCTTCTCCAATGTTCTATGGCCCCCAATTTTCTTAATTTTGGGTTTTTGCTGCTGTTGTTCTTTTCTCTTGGTTAACAATTGATGCATACTGTTTTTTTTTTTTTAATTTTTGAGAAGTTTTAATCATAAAAATTTAAACAACATAAAAGCATGAGAAGTAATGCATTCCTCTTTGCCATCTCCTTACCCCCTTCCCTTGCACTCCACCCACTTGCCTCCTCAGGTATGCACCCATCCAAACCTTCTCTCGTATAGTAGATTACAGATACGTGTGCATGTACATGCATCTATATTTTTTCATGTAAATGGGATCGAACTGTATGCATTATTAAGTAAATACTGTTTTCACTTAATCACTTAATAATACATCTTGAATATCTTTTCATATTCGTACACATGGATGAACCTCATTCTTTCTAAAGGTTGCATAGCATTCCGTGCCGTGGTTCTAATATAAAGTAGTTAACCATTTCCCTTTTAATCAGCATTAAGTTCGTTTTCCTTTTTTCACTAATATAAACAGTGTAGCAATGGAATGGACATGCTTGTATATTTACCTTTCCATAGGATAGAGTCCTAGTAGTGGAATTGCTACATTAAACAGCATATACCATTTTTTAGTGCCATTTAGAATGATCTATTAGAAAGCTTAGTAATCATTCCTCTTTGGTTATTCTTCCCTGTTAAACTCGGTCCAGTTTAACTGATCCTTTTTTCAGATACGTTGAGATGTCAGTATAAAGAAACGTTAACTTCTCAAATAGAGGGGAGGGAGAGGGGGGAAAAAAATAGTGTCCCACTTAATTTAATGAGAAAATATTAATAATGTCTTAATATTTGGGTTCTCACCATAACAAGATATTTTTTTAAGTTTAGTTCTGTTTAAATTTTATAGTTATTCCCTTTTGAACTGCATCCAAGGGGAAATTTAACTATTTAAATGGGGTAGTCCTTTAAAAAATTATCTCACAGCTCAGATTTGAGGGGGCAGACAGACTCACAAGGCAAATATGTAATGGAATGCTTCTAAGTGGATTAAACAATTATACTCTAGTTCTAGTGAAGCACCATAAAATTTCCTGATAGCTTCTAGATTTAATGTACATTTTCTGATTGTTCTTTTTTTTTTTTTTTCCTTCAGCAAACATTTCCATTAGTTCCTCGGTATTGAAGGAAGGGAGGCATCCACAAATTCTGAATTTTCAGCATTAAAAATAAGAAATTTAGGCTAGAACTATAAGAGTCATGTCATGATTTACATTGTTAAGTGACCACAGGGATTTCTAAGAACAGGAATATATCACAGCCTCTTAGACAGAAAGTTACAACTTCTAGAACAGTGGATTAAAGTTTAAAGCAGGCTGAGGAACCAGGGCTGTAGAGTTTTGGAAGACTATCAAATGATGGCTTAAGTTACAGGCCATTTGGCCATGCCTCTTAGACTCCCTCCTGTGTTCTCCCCTTAGGCTCCCACACTTATCATTTCTACCATGATGAAAAGTGAAAGTTGGTTTGTTTATCAACTTTGTCATTAAACCTATGCCGCAACTTCAAAAATCAGAAAATTCTAAAATTGAAAAGGGCTACTTAGAGACCACTGACTCCCTTCCCTTGTCCTCAAGCAATAAAACTATGAGTTGGGTTCTACTGTAATCACAGGTCATCTGTCTTTCCCAAATGATTCCTATTGACTTTCTCTTACCTTTTTTTCTTTTTTTTTTTTTCATTTAAAAAAAATTGATGGATAATGACAGCATGAAATGAAAAAAACTCAAATCCTAATCAATTTCCCCCCTCTATACACCCTCTGTGCATGTACTCCCTGTACCCCCGACTCCATCCCGTACTGTAGCTCCTTCTTCAAGACCCTGGTTAGTCATCAACTCCTCAAAGAAGCCTTCCCTTACACAGCTTCACTCCCATAAAGTCTTCTGCATTCTTTTATCATATTTATCACTACAATTTGATTTTTTTTTCCTGTTTGTCTCTCCCTTTAAGTGAGGGTAGGAGATTTGAGTTGTCTTTTATTTTCGTATCTTCAGTACGAAGCACATCTAAACCAAAAAAAAAAAAAAACACCAAACCTGTTGCTGTTGAGGAAACCCTGGTGGCGTAGTGGTTAAGTGCCTCGGCTGCCAAAAGGTTGGCAGTTCGAGTCCTCCAGGCGCTCCTTGGGAACTCTATGGAGCAGTTCTACTCTGTCCTATACTGTCACTATGAGTCGGAATCGACTCGACGGCAGTGGGTTTGGTTTTTGGTTTGGGTTGCTGTTGAGTCGATTCCTACTCAGAGAGACCCTATGGGACAGAGTAAAACTGCCCCATAGAGTTTCCAAGGAGCACTTGGTGGATTCAAATTGCCAACCTTTTGGTTAGCAGCTGTAGCTCTTAACCACCACTCCACCAGGGTTTCCAAGCACATCTAGCACTATGTAAATGTTTGGTTAAATGAATGGATAAATGAACAATTGACTGAATAAATCAGTTGGACAAACGGTCCTCTCAGATGTCGTAAGTGTATTTCAATCTAGAGGAAGAAGTTTGGATCAGAGGTTCCTTTCAACTTTATGAGTCCATAGAGTCATTTTACTTAGACTCTTTAAAATCTGTGTGTAAGGATGATAACTACTTGCTTTGGCAAATGAGTACTATGTGATCTGGTAGTTGTTGCTATGCCAAAAGGCATCATGACAGCAATTGTCCATCTATTATTTGGTAATTCACTGGATTCAGACTGAGCTCATGGAAGTGATTCTAGAGATTTGTTGCAGGACCCTCTGCTCAACTGGACTAGATCAAACTGATTTGTAAAACTTTGGATTTTTCTGGGACGATTGTACCAAGAAGCATTCCAAAATTCATATGTTACTGTGTTTCAGTTTAATTGCCTTTTTTGTTGTTGTTGTTAGGATAAGAGCAAGAATAAGACCTGTATCAAAACAAAATATGCTGTGAAAACTGTTAAACATTGGCATTTGGGAAACATAGTTAAGTGTACGTGCTTCTGTAAAAGTGATTAAACTGAAACAGGATTAGCAAAAATTTAGGGTTCAAGATTAGCATAGAAATTAATTTCTGAACAAGCAGATTGTCTTGTTTCATTTAATTGCTTGCTGTGTGATTATGTAAAGCTGAAATTAATTTCTGGGCTTTTTTTTTTTTTTAGCGTTGAAAACTATAGTAGCACTTCTCAACTTTTTGTTTGTGGCTGTGTCTAGAATTCCATTTGGTGTCCCCCATCATGCAGTGACAAATTAAGGGGCTGTTTATACTTTTGTGAGTTTCTGACTTGTTCCTACTGACGCTACTAATCCTATGCAGCACTTTGCAGTTTTTGTCTGAACCATTCCTGACTCAGGATGTTTTTGAGGAAGATTTTCCCCTTCTGCTCCTTCCCCACCCCCAAGCAATCCTGGAAAAGCCTCATCAAGAGACTACTCAGCAACCTTGAACCTGCAAGTGCTTACTCAGGGTACAAAAGCCTGCTCTGGCTTGGCGAGTCAGTTTCCATGAATGCATTTATATCCACACAGCATAGAGACTGTGAAAGGGACTGTGATAGCTAAGATTGTGTGTCAACTTGGCTGGGCCTTGATTCTCAGTGTTTATATGTGCTTGCTCTGATGATGGGATCGTCTATGAGTAGGCAATCAGTTGAAAGGGAGTTTCCTTGAGGGTATGGCCTGCATCTGAATTTATGCAGTTGTTCTGGCTTTTTGCTCTCTCTGGATCCTGCGGCTCCTCCTGTTCATCTAACCTCTGATTCTTGGGACTTGAGCTATCAGCTTGCCAGCCAGTCTTGGGATTTGTTGATCTTCATAGCCTGTGAGCAAGAGCCCTGCTCTCCAACCTGCCAGTCCTGGGTTCGCCAGCCTCTCAGCTACATGAACTGGGAGAAGCCTCTATTCTGATCCATGGACTTGAGAAGTTCCAGCCTCTACAATCACATGAGCTGTTTCCTTGATATAAATCTCTCAATATATATATTTATATGCTTTACGGGTTTTGCTTCTCTAGAGAACCCAGCCTAAGACAGGGGCCAACCCCTTATTGACATCTGCAGTGTAGCCCACTCATTCCTACTTCATTCAGCAATGAGACAAATGAAAAAGAAGAAATAGTTGAGGTGATGAGGTCTAGATGCTATATTCCTTGGCTCTGTGGAAATTTTCTGGGCTTAAGCTCCCTGTGTTTCAGGTTCTATTTTTCTCCTTGCTGCTGACAGCTAAACCATTGGACCTCTATTACGCTTATCTTGCCTTGACATGACTCCTCTTAGATCAATGTAATTTTTTATACTTGGGAGAAATGTGAACATACTAACCCATAAACTCATTGCCATCAAGTCAATTCCAACTCATAGTGACCGTATAGGACAGGGTAGAATAGGGTTTCCAAGGAGCAACTGGTGGATTCGAATTGCCGACCTTTTAGTTAGCAGCCACAGCTCTTAACCACTGCACCACCAGGGCTCTCTTGTTAAACTGGTATTGGTGTGTCCTGGACAGTAGTTCCGTTGCCCCCAAACTGAAAGCTACTCTTCTTGCCAGTATATCAGGTGCGTAGTTGCTCTGCAAACATTAGCTATCCCAAGTTTCTTAGAGTAGAAATTTCTCTATTTCTAGACTTTCAGTATTTAAAAACAAAAATGTTTTCCTATAACTAGGTTTTAAAATGATGATATACTACGAATAAATGTTATTCCTACAGTCACCTGAAATATTCATTAAAGTTTAAAATGGTCAAGAAAAGGAAGAGATATACTCATAGCATTTAAAGATTTTATGTGTGTGCATGCGTACGTATGTGTGTGTACAAAGTTATGGTAGCTTTGTACATAAACTCACTTTTGGGAAAATGTGCTCAGAAATGTAAGATAGTAGAGTCTGGGGTCTTAAAGCTTGTGAGCAGCCATCTAAGATACATCTACTGGCCTCACCCTGTCTGGAGCACGGGAGAATAAAGAAAACCAAATACACAAGGGAAAGATTAGTCCAAAGGACTAATGGACAACAATTACCACAGCCTCCACCAGACTGAGTCCAACACAACTAGATGGTACACAGCTACCACCAACAACTGCTCTGACAGGGATCACAAAAGAGGGTTCCAGACAGAGCGGGTCTGGGAGAAAAATGTAGAACAAAATTCCAACTCTCAGAAAAAGATCAGACTTACTGGTCTGACAGAGACTGGAGAAATCCTGAGAGTATGGCCCCCAGACACCCTTTTAAGTCACTTCTGAGGTTCACCCTTCATCCAAAGGTTAGGCAGGCCTGTAAAACAAACAATATCACAAGTAGTTAGCCATGAGAAACTAAATGGGCATACCAGCCCAGGGGCAAGGACAGGAAGGCAGGAGGGGACAGGAAAACTGGATGAATGGAAACGGGGAATCCAAGGTCAAGAAGGGAAGATTGTTGACATGTTGTGGGTTGGCAACAAATGTCACAAAACAATATGTGTATTAGTTGTTTAATGAGAAACTAATTTGCTCTATAAACTTGCACCTAAAGAAAAAAAAAAGGAAAAAACTGTAAAATAAATGGTGTAGATTATGCTAGAATCAGATTACTGAAGAATAAGCATATCAAATAGATCTAAACTATGAAAGTTAAAATGTGACTTGATATTTTAGAATTAAGCAACACAATTTATTGAAATTTACTAAGAATAGCACTTATTAGAATTTTACTAACTCATTCACTCTAAAAAGTTTCCTGAAAATGCTAATTACATAAGCAATAATATTATAATAATGTTAATATTAAATATTTTAAAGTATAGTTCAACTTCAACATTTAAAAACATACACAAACACTGATATGGCAGCATTATAATCTTTTAATCATTAAAATCAAACCACATAAACTAGAAAAATGCAGAGTTAATAGTCATCAGTAATTAGGAGAGTGATAATTTTGGAGAAGGAAATCACCTACACTGATTAATTATTTCAATAGCTTACTCATTACTATGAAGAGAACATAAACAGATTCTTTTATATTCTTTGCAGAAATCATCTCCTAATGAGAGCTCCATTCTAAACTCTGTCACTAACTTACTATGTGACCCTTGTGACCCTTTGGACAGACTTATCAGGGTAAAAATGTTGAGACCTAATGTTTAAAATAAATTGACTAAGTGAAATACAGAAGATAAAACATTGCTTAAGAATGCCCATGACAGATATTTATAATGGGTTTACTAAACATAAAGGAGCCCAAATGGTGCAGTGGTTAAGGGCTCGGCTGCTAACCCAAAGGTTGGTGGTTTGAACCCACCAGACGCTCTGCAGGAGAAAGATGTGGCAGCCTACTTCCGTAAAGACTACAACCTTGGAAGCCCTGTGGGGCAATTCTACTCTGTCCTACAGGGTTGCTGTGAGTTGCAGTCATCTCGATGGCAGTGGGTACTAAACACAAATGTATAGGAATATTGACAAATTTTTATAAGAACAACTTTCCTAGCATGAAAAGCATATTAATATTGCCACACATATGACATTTAAATCCAGTTGTGTTATGGTTGCTAGGTAAAGAACCCGATATAATCAAAGAAGTTTTAGAGCTCAAAGGATTTTCAGAAAGTACCTAGTCTAACCACCTTATTTTATGGATGATAAAATTAAGGTTCAAAAAAGAGAAGTCATTTGCCCATGCATTTAATGCGTTACTGCAGATCCAGGTCTCCTGGGCCTCAGCCAATGTTTCCAACTTGTGGGCCCAAATCCATCGGAGGGTTGACTTTGTTGTTGTTGTTGAGAATATACACAGCAAAATATACACCAATTCAACAGTTTCTACATGTACCATTTAGTGACGTTGATTATATTCTTCGAGTTGTGGAAACATTCTCACCCTTCTCTTCTGAGTTGTTCCTCCTCCATTAATACAAACTCACTGCTCCCTGAAGTTCCTACCTAAACTTTCAAGTTGCTGTTATCAATTTGATCCCATATAGATAGTTCTTAAAAGAGCATAATGCTCAAGGCAGAAATTTTTTACTAGTTAATCTAAACTATTGTTTGGTTTTAAGAAGAATCTTGGTTTAAGGTTTAAAGATCATCTCAGGGCAATACTCTCAGGGGTTCTTCCAACCCTCATGGCTCCAGGAAGTCTGGAGTCCATGAGAATTTGAAATTCTGTTCTGCACTTCCCCCCTTGTATCAGAAGTCTTCTATAGAATCTTCACACAAAATGTTCAGTAATGGTAGCCAGGGAACCATCCAGTTCTTCTGGTCTCATGGCAAAAGTGGCAGTTATTCATGGGGGCAATTAGCCACACATCCATATCCTCCTTCTACTCCTGACCCTGAGAGGGTCGATTTTTGCTGGAGACCCTTGAGTTTGCATATCAAGCATTGTTTGGAGGCTTAATACATAATGTGTCACACAGTATTTTTCAAATGTTTATATAAATGTCACTGGAATTAACAAAATATATGCATTTTAAAATGATAAGAATTTCACGGTAGTTTTTTTTCTTTTTTTAGTATTTTCAATTTGTCCTGTTGTTGTTAGTTGCTGTTGAGTCGATTCCAACACATGGTGACCCCATGTGTGCAGAGTAGAACTGTTCCACAGGGTTTTCAAGGCTGTGACCTTTTGGAAGTGGATCACCAGGCCTGTCTTCCAAGTTGTCTCTGGGTGGGTTTGAACTGCCAACCTATCGGCTAGTAGCCAAGCGCTTAACCATCTGGACCACGCAGGGACTCCACATTTGTCCTAGAGTCTCAAAATACAAAATATCACGTGAAAAAACACTGAGATATTTTCAAGTGAATATGAAGAGCCTGGGAACCATGGCACAATATCACTTCTCCAGCTATCCATTTAGTAAAACTTTGGATGATTCAAAATGCCACAAATATTGGAAAGAGATGATGATTTAAGCCCTCATGTATTATTATTGGAAACCCTGGTGGCATAGTGGTTAAGTGCTACAACTGCTAACCAAAAGGTCGGCAGTTTGAATCTACCAAGTGCTTCTTGGAAACTCTATGGGGCAGTTCTACTCTGTCCTATAGGGTCACTATGAGTCTGAATCGACTGAAGGGCAATGGGTTTGGTTTTGGTATTATTATTATTATTAACTATGGCCCGGTTTGGGATGGGAACAGAGGGCCAATAGTACTCGTGCAAGAACCCAAATAAGTAATCTGATGATAGCAATACAACACGGTGAGTGTTCTGATAGTGGGATGTACAATATGCCACTGGACTGTTACTTATCATGTGCTTATACCAAAAGAAAGGTAATCTCCTTGCTTTGTAGGCATATTAGGAAACATGAAATGTTTTATTTTAATGGCATTTTTTTCACTTAACAAGAAAGGTATCACAAGAACAGCTACTACCTAGTTCTCTACCTTGTCTTAGCAGCAGCACACCTAACTCTGTCTGTTTTTTAAACACCTCTGGAGAAGACCACAAAATCTATGATACCTAATTTTTAAAACTAGCACTGTCGGGACATCCGTCCGTTTTACTAACCTTACAGCAGTTTAAGCTTATTTCCTTTTGTTCGTTCTTCGCTGTATCCCTTTATTTGCTTAAAAATAGTTTTCCTTTTCCCAAGCAAAAGAATCCAAGTCGCTTCAGCTCTTATGAAGCTTATTTCCCGTAGATTAGCGTGCTCAGACATATTTGTATTAAATTGCGCTCCGTGAGTAGACAGTGAGCAGCGTATCACTAGAACAAAACATTCTGCCATGAATCTGCACAAAGACAGGGTTTGGAGAAATGTGCAGAGGCTTTCCCAAATGAAATGAGGGCCTGGAACACAACCCTTATTACCATTCAACAAACCAACCAACCAGTCAGAACATCCTTAGTATCTCCTCTGCTATTAAATTCTGTGGGTTCTGTGCGCTCCTTGATGTATGCGCCTCATCCCCATTAACTTTAATGAGTTTTACCTGCACGTCAGAAGAAATTGACCCTGTGTGTTGGGGAACTGCCATTTGCTGTATTTCCCAGGAAACCAGATGCCACAGGAGTATTCTTACATCAGAATACAGCCAAGTTCTTCCTTAAGGCCTTGTCTCCCTAGCAGAATCTCTCCCTCTCAATTTCTCTTTGCATTTAAAATGCTTGGCGTCCAGACAAATTTTACGTGTCAATGAAAAACGAAAACTTTTGGGCTAAAAGTGTGGCGACCCCTAAAACCTATTTTTGTTCAAGCAATGTGGGAAATAGTACACGTTGCTTAAGAATTGTGAAAACTATTTGTGTTGAATACAACTAATACTGGTATAAAATGCTGATGTTTTTAATTCTGGAATTTTCTGAATTTGTTTAGTTAATGTTGTGTTTAGCTATATTGTTTTCTGTACGGCTATTACTAGTGCTTCCGCTGCTACTACTATTAATACAGCCAAGAGGACTTACTAAGAGCTGTGTTTTGCTTTTCTTTAAACACCTCCCTTCATCACTTTTCTTGGAATGCCCTGCTAAAATTTAGTTACACTGAAGGAAATGGAAACAGTATATGAAAACGGGATGGCTTTTATGAGATGGAATTTGTGGAATGTCCTTATTTTGGATGAGTTGCAGACTTCCAAATTCCACACAAACCCAAATAAAAACAGTTATATGCCAGTTAAAACAAGAGTTCATTTGGTCTCAGAATGGCTTTTGTGTCATTTGGTGGCATGGAGCTAATCTAATGCCTACAAAAAACAAAACCACCAGACTAAAAATTGTACAAAAGAAGGGTGAAATGAGTGAGTTGATTCAAAATGCCTTTAACAGTCAGAATGTGAGTTCTGAAAATACCCTGCTCACAAAAGTAATTCAAGCAAGTTCCTTGGTTAGTTTGATTAAGAAGAAATTATAGTGACTTAAATTTGTCCCTCTCCAAAAGACACACACATACACACAAATTTTATCAGGATTGTCATGTTTAAAACGAGAAATTGTAAATGAAGAAGCTAGTGTAGTATAACAGTAATGGGAAGACTTATTTGCTCTTCACTAAAAGATGTTTTTTTTAAAAAAGATGGAATCTGTGGGCCCACTTCTTGGTTAAGACTGAGTCGTGAACCCGTCGCCATAGAGTTGATTCCGAGTCATAGGGACCCCACAGGACAGAGTAGAACTGACTCATAGTTTCCAAGGAGCACCCGGTAGATTCGAACTGCCGACGTTTGGTTAGCAGCCATAGCGCTTAACTATTACACCACCAGGATTTCTGATTCAATTGTAGGAAATGAAAATGAGCTCGTTGCAAGCAGGAACCATACCTTTCATCTTTATATTTCTGACTTAAGGACAGCTTTTGGCACACAGTGGGTGCAAATTCGTAGTTGTTGAATGAGTAAGTGTCTCAAAGTAGTGCTCCAAAGGAATAGCCTACCTAAGATTCAAAACACTTGTTGATTGTACTGTGCCAATCAGTGTAACTTTAAGGAATGTTGGGAATGAGAAGACACGATTAGTATGTGCAGCTTTAAGAAATCTTCTTTTTTAAATTTTAAGAAAGGATTAGGTACATAAGAAAGTATATAATATGAATATATAAAAAAGCATATAAGATGAATATATAAGAAAGTATATAAGATGAATATACAAGAAAGTATATGAGATGAATATACTGTATAATCGTATTACTCAGAGATAGCCATTTTAATATTTTGACATATTTCCTTCTAGGCTATTTAACTATTCATATTTTTTTATTTGTACAAATTTGGTATTATATTGAATTTTCAGAACATATAAACCCCAAATAGATCTCATATCTAAAACATCCAGAGTAAATTAAAAATAATTAACCCTATAACCAGCTTATTGTTAAGGCATATATCACTTTTAAGCAGCGAGAGTTTGGAACAAATTAAATTAAAAACAGAAACTAATCAAGATTTGCATCAATATAGGAGAAGTCCCACTCAAGGACTTGGAGACTGAGAAGAATTCCTGAGTCTCTAGGTTGTCAGAATTCCTGAAGTGTTTCTACTCTGTAGGAAGATTCTTTACATTTTCAAATGATGACTCTTCCCCCTAGCAACTTAAAAAAAAAAAAAGCTAAATCAAACCCATAGTCATAGAGCTGATTCCGACTCGTCGCAACCTTAGTAACTTAAAAAAAAGAAAAAACTACAGAGTATTTATTCTCTATGTCATAAGAGACTGATACACCAATGTTCCCTGTAAACTGCAGATGTACATAGGGGCACCTGATCATAATATGCCTTTGCGAATACCTATTATTGTGAACACCTAAACTTAACATTGTGATGATTTAGCTAAAACTGTTTATCTGAGTGGTGGGCTCTGGGCAGCTGACTGTAGTGAGTCAGCCATGAAATGACTGAAGAGGGTGAAGAGTTTTACCCTCAGGTAAATTCAAAGAGTTGTCAGCAGCTTGTTCAGTTACAAGGCAAACATACAGAACACTGTCAAACCTGGAGCTCCCTTATTAGAATTAGGATGACACTTGGGACGCATACCACAGTAACATGAACCCACAGGCCACCCAGTGGATGTACACACCGTAAATCAGAAGTGAATATCCAACCTGCAGCAGCTTCTTTTTTTCCTAATCCCTAAATCACTGTGGCACTTGATTTCTTTAGGGCCAGGAAGTTGCCTTGCACTGTAAAATATTAAAATGCATTTTGAGGTATCAAATGAAAAGATCACTTTGAAGTGCTCTGAAATTGTACTCCCTTGGCTTAAAAGAGTTAACTCACTTTACAGAACACTTACCAACCAAAAATCAATTTAGGCACCAAGGAGAAGAAGGTTGGTTGTAGTCACTCGCTTTTGATTGATACACCGCCAAAGTTCTGCTCAAGGCTCATGTTATTGACACACACACACACACACACACACAAAACCCGCTGCAGTTGAGTGGTTAACAGCCAAGTGCTTTAACCACTGTACCGCCAGGGCTCCTGTTATTGAAATAGAGATCCTAATTGTTGTAGATCGGGGAGCATATTGCTCACTTTCACCCAGATTTGCTGATAGAATGAGTGTTCTGTTTCTACTACAAAATCAAATAGTGTATCTGGCATAAAGCTATCCTGTTTGAGCAATGAGAAATGATGAAAATCAGTCCAAACTAGGCATTGCCAGTAAATTAGACCGGCTGTAAGAAGGTCAAAAGCAGAAGAGAAAGAGAGTACATTACTCAATGGCATTGTCTTTTACAAATTTGTTCAAGTGTGGAAAAAGAAGTGCTATAAATATGCAAGGAAATGAAGTATTTCTACTCTGTAAAAAGATTCTTTTCATGGGAGGTGTTGCAGGGAAAATAGTAAAAATGAAAGCCATCACTGCATTAAGAAAAATTTTTAAGAATTTTTTTCCAAAATTTGTTTTGAAAATTTCAAATCCAATGAGGCTCAACTCAATTATAAGAAGACTATTGGCCCCATTAAATAATGGGCAAAAGATCTGAATAGATCTTACTGAAGAAGAGATCCAAATGGCTAGCAAGCACTGCAAAGATGCTTAACATCATAGTCACTGGGGAACTGTAAATTCAAAGTACGATGAGATACCACTTTGAATCCACTAGAATGGCTATAATAAAAAAAGACAGACCATGACAAGTGTTGGTCAGGACGTGAAGAAACTAGAACCCTCACAAGTTTCTGGTGGGAATGTAAAATAGCACAGCCATTTGGAAAGTCGGTTTGACAGTTGCTTGTAAGGTTAAATATAAATTTACCGTATGACCCATCAGTTCTTCCCACAGGTGTCTACTCCAGAGAAATGAAAACATATGTCCACACAAAGGCTTGCATGTGGATGTTCATAGAAGGATTATCAATAATAGCTAAAAAAAGGGAAACAATCTAAATGTCAGGTGGTGAATGGATAAACAAAATGTGGCATAGAATACTATTCAGCAATAAAAGGGAGAAGCTACTGATACGTGCTAAAAGATAGATGAACCTCAAAAATATTATGCTAAGTAAAAGAAACCAGACACACAAGAAAACACTGTATGATCCTCTTTATATGAAATGTCCAGAATAGGTAAATCCTTAGAGGCAGAAAGTGGATTAGTGGTTGTCTGGGCTGAGGGTGGAAATGGGACTGACTGTAAATCGGTACAAGGATGAAAAGACATGGGGGAAGCTATGAATAGATTACTAAATAGGTAATTCTGAAAAGTTACCAACCAGGATCATGGGGGTTCCAGACAGACTCTGGATGTACTGCTCAATGGGCAAAGTGATGAATAAATTTTGGGAGTATAGAGAACTTAGGAAGCATAAAGCAACCTTTTGTAAAGAAGAATCAGAGCAGCTGACATAACAAGGATAGGGTCGACTTGTTCTGGGAAAGCCACAGGTCCAAACTTAACAAAATAGATTTCAGTGTGTGGGCTTGGAAAAGTGCAAATCAACTTAGTTTCAGAAGGATGAAAAATTTTTTTCTTCTCTCTTAGGGGTTTGGAGGGGAGAGGTGGTAAGGGCCCCAGATAAAACCAACAGAAAAGCTGAGAGAAACTGCTTGGTTGTGGATATGGTGGCGGGCATGGGTAGGTATCAAATTAAGTGTGAGCCAGGAAGAAATGAAGCCCGCTGTATGTGCTAACCCTGCAAAATAACTTCAAAATAAATAATGCTACAGTGGCACAGGGACCATTTTATGGGGGAGGAAACAAGCTCAAAGAGATTCAATGACTTCTTAAAGTCACACTGTAAGCAGAACCTGAGGAAAAAAATCAGGTCTCTTGATTCCTAGCTCAGTGGTCTTTCCACCACAGACTATTTAATTTGAACATAATTTGTGCTCCAGCATTCCTTTGCATTGTTGTAAGATCATTTTTACCTTTTCTTTAAACTGGTGATTGATTGTGCTGTTCTGAGGAGGATATAATGGAGGAAGAGCTGTACAACAGAAATGCCCCAGCTTGGAAAAGCAGCCCCCAGTTCCGTGGGGTAGTGGAAGCCAACAGTAACCCAAGTGTCAGCAAATTCAGATGAGAAACGATCCAAATGGAACACATTTTATCATAAACCTTGTGGCCCCAAAGGGAAAGACCAGAGCACGTGGAAAGCTCAGCTCAGCTTTATCAGCCTTAGAGAAAGGCTCTATTGTCCATACCTGAAAGCTTTTGAACAGCAGAGTCATAGTGCAGAAACAGAGTTTAAAAATAGAATCAGTGCTATAAGACCAGCAGCAATATAGGCAATGGTACTGGCAGATTGACATAATTAAAAATAAAAAGAGAGTCATTGATATAAAAAGTATATATTCTTTGCTTGACATGGTGCCTCAAGTCTGATCCTTAAGAACTTTAAAAAAATGTCACCAAAGACAATACAATCCAGCGGTGGCAATAATATGTTTGCTTAGACTGTTTCATTCCATTACATCAGAGATTGCTACCTGCGGAACCAGGCAATGCCCAAGGTGGCCTGTAAAAGGCCCAAGAGATAACTGAGAGAATAAACAGAAGATGGAGCATAAGTAAAAAGAAAGAAATGAGGACGAAACATCTAAACTAAAAGTAATTATGAAAAAAAGGAGAAAAGAAAAGGGATGAGAAAAAAAAGAAAGAAATATGTAGTAGGCAGTTCAATTGCTTTAAGATGGTTTACTTTATCCTGTTGCACACAATTGTCTCTCAATTTTCAACCCCACTATAATTCAAATTTCTATTGCACAAGAAATTATATGTTCATAGCAGAAAAAATACAGAAAAGTAGAAAAATAAACATTAGCTTAATCCTACCATCTAGATTAAATCTCTGTTAACATGTTCCTCAGTAATAGTATGTTTTAAAAAATTTTGTTTTTACGAAAATGGAATCATACAGCTTTTACTGCTTTATAAACTAATTTTTTTCTATATTTAAAATATTACATATATTTTTTCTTACTTAATAAGGAGCCCTGGTCACACAGTGGTTAAGAGCCCAGCTGCTAATTCAAAGGTTGGCAGTTCGAATCCAATAGCTGCTCCTTGGAAACCTTATGGGGCAGTTCGACCTTGCTTTGTAGGGTGGCTATGAGTTGAAATCAACTTCTACGGCAGTGGGTTTGGTTTTGGTTTGGGTCTACCTAAATAAATATACTTACAAAATATCATTGAAAATAATTGACTACATTTAAATTTCATTTTATAAGAATTTGATTTGTAGGATGTATGTATATATATACATAATATATGTATTATATATATATATCTTCACTTTTACTTAGCTAACATGTTTTTAAAATATCAGAATTCCTAATGTAAATACTTTTTTTGGGAAAGGACAAAAAATAGTTATTTAATTTCTATTCCTGTAGGAACTAGAGCTAGAAACAAATGAAGTGTATGATACAGCTCTGCCCTGGTCTGTGCTGAAGAAGGTTGGGAAGTCTAGTTGGGGAAAGACAATGAATATTATTAGACCTTAGATGTGTGTGAAGGAAGCTGTGTGTTCATTAGAAAAACCAACTTATGTGAGAAGTTTTTTGAGGAAAATGCAGAAGCATTTACCATCTATTGTACTTCATAATAATAGGGAAAACTGATAAAGCCTTAACTGTGAAGTGATTAGCCAACTTATTATTAATTTTCAGAAACTCTTTTGACATACCAGTTCTTTAGAATGTTCCCTGATATTCCAGACCCATACTTACTTGTTGTTAGTAACTCACATTTACTTATTAGAGATGCTATATGAGAAGAGTGGGTTGTATTTGGAAAGGATATCTAACTCAACTTTCACGGGACAGTTTGTATTTTCTAAAGTGATTACCTCAGCCAGCACTTCAAAATATAATCTAGAGCCTTCTGTTACCAATAAATCCACAGAAGTCCATAAAACCTAGTTTCATATTAGTATCAAACATTTACTGGTATTTCTACTAATGATCTTCTAGTTATTGCACAGGGCCAAAGATTCATTTGGCCCTGTGCAATAACTAGAGGGGCTCTCCATCTAAATAGGGCCCAAAGAGATGGAAAATTCAGAACAAATTATATTCATGTGGTTAAATAGTCAAGCAGTACAAGTTCCTGTTTCCCATTGTAATGATTTGCAAATGTCACTGGTAACAATCTCAAAGAGAGAATCCAAATCCTTCATTTAGCAACCTTTACAATTATTTTTTAGCTTTATGGGGTTAACCTTATCGGTGCTGATTAAATCCAAGCTGTGATCTTTCATAAAAACTCAATGGAGGGTCCAGATGGCCCAACAATACCTCCTTTTGTGAGAGGAAAAAACTTGAAGATTTTTGCCTAATTAAAGTATTTGTGCTGGTGGGACCTGAATGGTTATTCCTTTAAAAAGAGTCTGCATTACAATCTTTATAAAATACTAATTATTCAAAAATAAAGTGCTATTTTCACTATCCCGTTATGTCCTAGGGCTGGAGCGTCAACAGCATGAGATTTTGAAGTGAGACTCTGACACCATCTTTGGGATTTTCGCCTGAAAATACAATTCTGGAAAATCAACAGAACAAGGCTCTGTGGAAGAAAATGCCAGGAAGGTCAATGGATTACTCTCCTCCTGTTCCAGTCCCATGCTCACAATTACCTTAACTCTTGTCAAAATATTTTCTGTGGTAACAGCCAAGACATAATGAGCAACTTTTCATCACACTGAAAATATCAGTGATAGTCATAAAACAAATTTGGGGAAAGCCCTCAAGCACCTTAAGTTAACTCAGCAAATGGTTACTGTGGCTATCGATGTGCCATATTTGCCTATTAGCTGAAATACCACCCAATCTTACCTCCCCCCACATCCTACGGCTAAGAGTCATAGCTGTATGAAATAGGGAGAAAGTGGGAAGGGAGGGTGAGGCAGGGGATGAGGGGAGTTGGAAAGGAGTTGCAAAATTCAGTGGGAAATTAGACAATAAACTATCTTTTGGTGCCGTGGTTAGTTATTTGCCGTCGATATTCTCCAGCTTGCTTGTGTACTTTGTCTGTAATCAAGGTGAAATTCTAAGGTAGTTTGTTCTGCAAAAGCCTGTCTTGTATCAGGCAGGCAAAGGTACTGGTCAATTTTGTCCTGAGGGGAAAGGCTCTTTATTTGGCTTTTCATGTGTTCTTGTTTAAGGCTACAAAACCAAAGTTGTCATGATCAGAGATTTCCAGCAGGGGGTGCAGCTGCTTCTACAGGGTAAGTTCTTTTGAAGCCACAGCACATCCAGCATCCGATGGTAGAAGCTGAAATTATGATAACATTTTTCAGGACTGTCATCTCTTTTGATCCTAAAAAGACCATACAAATTAATATTTCATTAGGATGTGTTGAAGAACTACAATTTGTGGAGAAGAATATTTAAATAAAAAACCTAAAATGCCTGACTGAAATCTTATTCTGCTAATTTTCTCCCAAAGTAAGTGAAGAACAAAGCTTTGGGTGGTTTTAATTATCCAGCGCAGCAGAACAAGGGCTTAAATTTTTTATGTTAGATAAGAAAACTGGTTGATCTGAGTGGGCTTGGTAATATGTATTATATCTTTTTCATATATATATATAAATATAAGTTCCTTATTTTCTCAAAATTTCCACTTTTGGGTGGGGAGGGTCGGTGTGTAAAGAGTTTCTCTGAAGGATGGCTCCTGATCAGTTTCTAAAAGATGCCATCTCATCCTTTAGTTTTTGTTTTATTTTCTATTCTTTATTGCCTTTTATTTGTAGGTATCTAATCGTTTTTTTAACCTTTTCAACCACAGAGTTTTAGCCCTCAATTCTCATTTTTAGATTTCTTTTTGTATGGCAAACTATGTATTTTATTTTTTAAGAAGAGCAAATAACATAAAAACAGTAAAAGTGGTTACTTAATTGTCCTGGCAAGCAGTTTGAGACTATTGGTATTAATAAAGAACAAAGTCCTAAAATTCCAGAATTCCTAAATCAAAATGCCTGATGTAAAACTAAAAATAATGTCAGCTATGAATATAATAATAATGAATATTATCATTTGATAATCATGGCTTTTTTCCATTTTCTGGTGTGAAAATGAAATTTCAATTTTTTTTTTTAATATAGCATCCCGTAACTGAAAATCATACCTTCTTCACATTAATATTTCCCTTAAAAACCCTAATTTATTTGACTTTGGCTTATGTTAACATATTCCTTTCCCTATAAAATTTCTGATTATTCAGGAAAATAATTTTTAAGTATCTTCAGGGTGGACACCGTATAGTACATAAACATTTCACTCAATAAATAGGACTTTAAAGTAACTGTGTATTTTTAAGGGCTTTTAGTACAAAGATGAAGAAATGCATTTAAATGCGTGAACTTTCCAATCTATACAAGTGGTGTTAGTATCTGCGGCATTAGTACCACATTTTAATGGTTCCACCCCCTCTTCCCCAATTTTCTTTTTTCCTCCTTTGCCCTCCTTCTGTGCTTACTTCCTTTGCAAATTTCCACAATATCCTTCTTCCCTGCCTATGGTTTGTAACTGAGAGAAAGAAGTACCTACAGATCTTACTTAACCTCCTTGGTAGCATTCAGGTGTAAGGAAGTGGATGGGGTAAGGAATTTTAGTCATACTCCTTTTTTTAAAATGAGTAAGAGACATACAGAGAAATTAGAAATGTCTCTTTTGCTTTTGTATACTAAGCTTACTTTTGAGAAATGTGGAAAGTAGAGGGGCAGGAGGATGGAACAAACGAACAGAACTTCTGCTGGAATATTGTGACAGATCTACTGACAAATATTTTCCAACAGATTTCTACCAACAGGCAGTTTTTGTTTTTCTTTACTGACAGACCGTAAATGTACTTCTGGTTGGCAGCAGCTGCATCATTCTAAGTCTAAAAAGCAACCCTGGCTAACTTCAGTACCTTATGTAACATAAGAAATAAAAAAACAACTTGAATTTAGAAGGCTTTTTATATGTCTACTGATGAACTGTTTTCAATGCAGGAAATAAATCTTTTCCCAGAAAAGAAATTCTCTCCAAATTATTATTATTTTTTTAGACTTAACAAATTGGAATAGATTTGTGTTTTGCTCATGCTTTTTTCTACTGGCAACTATTTTAAGGCCTTTATATAAGACTGATTCTGGTGACCTTGGGAAAATCACAGGACATCAGGCTCCTCAACTGTAAAACGAAAGGCAGTGGTTTCTCCGGTCCTTTCTAGCTCCACCATTCAATGTCAAATGCTCAGATGAGAAACACACCAGAAGCCCAGTGTACCCCCAAACTTGGGAAATTTCTAGAATTTCCAAAAATACTGAGTATATTTAAAGCAGCAAAATAAAACTGAAGTGGCCGATGGTTCCTAAAGTTTGGCTCGTAGCGTTGAGAGCAGGGGTCTTTGGGGCCGCCCTAAAATCCTTCCCGAGTCTTGCCATCTTGTTTAACTTCCATAAAAACGGACTGAATCAAGAGCCTGTGTCCCGGTGCTGTGTCCACGGAGAAATGGACTCCTTTTAGCTCCCCGGTGGAGTTTTGCCTTCTGGGTGAGTATGGCACCACGTCCCGGGCAGGTGATGCCTGTAGCTGGCGAGCGATCCCCAGGCAGAAAACTGGCTGCACACCCACGTTCCTGCTAACAAGCCTGGGCGCGTATTTTCCTCCCTTGAATTCTTTAATGCTCAGAGGTCGTAGGGGGTTTATCGAGAAGCAGTGAGCGCCCATGCCGTTTTGCAACGGCTAACACAATATTAGGCTCCTTTGCAGTATTGTCGGTTGCTCTGAGTTGCGGCCAGAAACAGGAACAGAAGGAAAGGGAAGGCTCGGAGATAACCGTGCTCCGCGCTGCACGGTATGCAGCTTCCAAAGCGTGGAGGATGGGACCGAGAAGCAGCAAAATACGGAGAAAGGAGAAAGCGGAGGAAAAATACTCACGCCAATGGGTAAAAGGGAAAAGGTGAGAAGGAATGGAGTAGGAGAGAGAACCAATAGATGGAAGAGGGGAAGGAAGAGAGGGGAGGGGCAAAAACCAATGAGGGAGCGGCGACGCGGGCGAGGACGCGGCCCCGCGCGCTCGCTTCGCTCCCTCTGGCTGGAACGCTCGCTCCTTCCCATGCTCCTGGGAGACGAGAGCAGGGGCGGGGCCGAGCCGGGCGCGCGGCGAGGGAGGCGTCGCGAGGTGAGGGCGGTGGGGGCGGGGGATTGTGGGACGGGCAGCGCGGGGACGCGCGCGCGCCCCCGCCGAGGCTGCGCCGCCGCTCCGCCCCCGGCCGGGTGTGTGGCTGTGCGCGCGCACGTGCGTTCCGGCGGTGCGCGCCCGGGGAGATGCTGAGGTAAAGTTCGGGAGAGAGGGAGAGAGATCCGTCAGCGCGAGGGAGCTTGAGTGGCCGCCATTACTGAGCCCGGCACCGCGGCGGCGGGAGTAGGGGAAGGGGGGAGGGACGGGGCCGCCGCTGGTGGCGGGGAGGGAGGGAGGGTGGGTTACCAAGCAGCGGGCGCCGTAGGGCTTGAGGTTTCGGGGCGTGTGTGTTGGGGGTGGGGGGAGGCGGCTGAAGGGACGCGGAGCTCGGTGAGCGCGCCGGGGAAGACAGGCGAGCAGAGAGTGGAGGAGGAGGCGGCGGCGGCGGGAGCGCTCCCCAGGAATGTCGCTGCCGCCGCCACCGCCGGGGCCGCTGCCGTTGAGGAGGAGACGGAGGAGACCGACGGTGTTAGGTAGGACCTTGCGACCCCCTGCAGTTCCGGGCCTGCCTGCTCGCCCCCTCTCCTCACTGTTAGAGACCCTCCCTCCGCCGGCTGCCCCGCTCGGTCGCAGCCGCGGTTAGTAACCAGTTCAAGGGGGCTGGGGCCCCGCGGCCGCCGAGGGGAACCTGGCGCCGTGCTCCATCCTCCTCGCAGGCCGGGCGGGGAGCGGCTGGGGCGGGGTGGGGGGGATACGGTCGGCTTGAAGGGCACAGAGGCCGGGGGAGGGGGCGTTTTCGCCACAGGTGATGGGGCCGGGGTCGGAGGAGGCCTAGTGGCGGGCGATCGCGTCGGCCCGGGCCGGCGTTCGCACTCGTTCGCTGCCCTCACTTGCCCTGGTCTGGGGTGGTAAGTGGGGGAAGGAAGGTTGCGGTGTGTTTGCTGGGTTGCTGCTGTTAACGAGTTCCACCTGGAAGGGGGAGACAGGGTGGGTGCATATTCGCAGAAACACTATCTCGGTTGCAAACTTAAATGCCTTTCAAGAGGATCGGCCCTTTCACTTTTTCCATATCTCCCTTGCTTCTCCGGGGGTTCTCTTCACCAGTTTCCCATCTGCTGCTAAAGCTCGGCGTAGGGTGAGAGAAGTTGCACTGCGCAACCAGAACACGAGCCTTTTATCGGTTGACTGCGACTGGGGTGAGGCTTTGATACTGAGTTTTCGCTAGAATAACCTCTAGATTTTCCCTGTTGCCTCTAAAGAAAAGTCTCTCGGGGTGGGGGTGGGGAACCGCGCGGGAGCGCGCGCTCACTTATCCACACACAAATACGCTCACTCCCTCACACCCTGCCTCTACAGTTTTATTAGAAATGTAAGGGAGGTGGAGGCTCTTGGTGTAGCTCAGGCTGAAAGATGCTCAAAGTAAAACCAAACTTAGGACGGTTAGTGAAATTCCAATAAAGTTGTGGGGGAGACGCTTATACTTTTAGCATATGATAAAAATCTAGTTTGAGGGGATGCTTAATAAATAGAAATTTAAATGTTTTAAATTTACACCAGAATAGGCATATAGGTGCGTGTATGCGCGCGTTTTTGAGTTTGAATTCTCATCGATAATTCGCTTTTTCTTTTGTGATAGGTGAGAAACAATATGCTCAGGAATAAAACAGTGAAATGCGTCGCTGCATTTACTAATGTTTGCTTGTGATACTTTCTACAGGTGTTCGTGGTTGGAGTGGGGAGTGCTAGCTCCACTTAAAAGAGAAATCTAAAACCAGTATTCAGTTTGTACAGCATATTAAGGAGTGCTAGATATCTGAATTAAGGATCTCATTCACGTCAGGGAAGTGAAGATTTATCCGTATATAAAATGGTTCTTTTTACAAAAATTTCAAGTGCAGCTATTCAGAAAAAAAATTAACATAAGATCTATTACTTGGAAATGTTTTATTGTCATTTCCAGTGTGTTTCTACTTTAATATGATAGAACGATACTCTTATTTAGTCTTTATACATACACATACTAACCATAACTGTAGCCTACTAGACATTTTCCAGATTAAGGTTTTGCTTCCATTTTAAATTACTCTCTTAGTTTCGCTCTTTATTCTTTGTAATTGACTCAAGTTTCTTGTGTCTGTAGTACATAGAGCAGAGGAAGAGAGTGCTAAGTGTCTGTCACAAAAAAAAACCCTGAAAATATATATCTCCAAGAGCACCAAAATGGTTACTGTATGATTGAATAAACTGGATTAAAAGACTGTACACCTATACTTTTAACTTCCAAGAAATAGGGTTATTGATCTGATTGACTCAAAGCAGAATCAGTTAGAACAATATTGATGATTAAGGTAACAGTGCATTTGGTTGTCATGTGTAAGCTACTTTTTTTTTTTTTTAAGTCCAGGTCATCAAGTCTTATTTTGCTATTCCTTGTGCTTTAATTATTAAGCCTGTAGGCAAGTGGAGTATGTCACTTTGACGTAAGAAAGAATTTTCAGAAAATTCTGGTGTTTTTATCCATTTTTAAATTTCTCTCTCCCTCTCCATGTCTAAAATACTTTAGTAATTTAAAGTATGTATTGCAGAATTTTTATCTTAATTGTGTCACATGGTACTTATCCCAAATGTTTTGAAAACTGTTCTGTCCCCTCCCCCCCCCTTTTTTTTGCTTGAAAGTCAGATTTAGTATACATATTGTTTTGGAGAATGTGACTTATTTTGACCTTAGAAGTTAAGATTTTTAAGGAATAAAATATTTTATTTGCATTAGTTGTTTGGAGTTGAAATTGTGTACAGTTTAGCATAATAGTTTTGTAATTTCACTTTTTTAGTTAGGGAAAAAGTCACATCTCATGAAGACTGTACAAAACATTTACTTTTTCAACCTTAGCAAGGCTTTAGGTAAGTGTTGCCTTTGGTATTCACTTCTTAAATACGAAATAGCACAAGAGAAAATTTCTTGGTAGCTACAGAATAAGTTTTAATTGTCACGACTTTAGTTTCCATAGACACTATTTTTAAGAACTATTTGGCCTGTAAGATCCATGATGATTTCTTGCACACCAAGAAGATATATAGATAATGATATAATTGACTCAAAAAACATTGTGTAGTATTCTGTTTTAGTAATAGCTATGTTCCTAAAACTTGAACATATACCAAGGGCATTTGATTTCTAAAAGAACTGTCAAGAAACTTTGATAAAGTGAATAATCATTTGGTAACTTGAGTAATCAGGCTTTAATTTGTTTAAGTGAAGGCTTTGCCCATTTGATCAAACTAGGGAAAACCATATTAGAAGTTAAAAAAAAAAAAACAACTTGACACTGAGAATTTTAAATATGAATTTTGAGTTAGTTTTCAAACTCTGTTCCTTGGGTATTTTTCCTAGATGCCTTGAGATGTACTCTGACAGCGCACCCTCCCAAACCAGGGCAGCTTTTATTTTTATCTGTTAAATGTATTGTACTTAAATATAAAATTTCTTTGGGAAAAGGGATCATTTTCATAGAAAAATTGAAAACCTCTGATTGGTTATTCATTAACTCAGATTACCCTTATTTAGTGCCTACCATGTACCTGGCCTTGGGGATACCAAGATAATAAGACCTGGTGTATGTCATACTTTAGTTGGAGAGGTAGTCACAAAGGTAGTAACTATAAAGGAGTAAATAGTTACAATTCATAAGCAATGCAGAAAAAGTGAACAAACATTTCTGTCAGTCTCTTTGGGAATCCTTTTCAGAGGAAAAAGTATTTTAATTTGGGTGTTTTAACTGCAAGTATAAGTTTGAATGTAAGAGAGACCGTAAGCAAAGGTGGTTATTTTTTCACTGTTTTAGAGGTTGACTGTCCATACTGCCTTAAATTTGTAGTGAAATGAAACTAGTTGTTTTCGTTTGATTGTGTCTGTGTATTTTACTCCTTAGAGTTAAAATTTACTTGGGAAAAGAAGAGTTACGTGTAACTTAGATTTCGGGGTTAAAATATGACTAGTATGTGTCAGTTACCTAGATTCTCAAGCTTTTCATCTTGAAGAGGTAATGGTGAAAGTGAATTTTCATTTTTTTTTTTAGCTTCGCATTAGATTTAGCCTGTTTTATTATCCCTAACCACTATTTTTATTGAGCCAGGTAGGTACTTAGTGATACAAGGAAGTATATAAAATATTGCTTCCTGCTTTAGAAAAGGTTATAGCTTTGATGGGGAGAGGAGCCCTGGTGGCACCCTGGTTAAGAGATCAGCTGCTAAGCAAAAGGTCAGCAGTTTGAATCTACCAGCTGCCCCTTGGAAACCTTATGGGGCACTTCTACTCTGTCCTGTAGGGTCACTATGACTTGGAAACCACTCAACGGCAACGGTTTTTTAACAAATAGTTAAATGCCAGATGAAGACAGAATAGAAAAGCTATATACAAGGTAGTACAAACTGATGTTAAAAAATCTGTTTGGGGAATTTAGGTAAAGGAGATATCACTTGAAAGTTCAGTAGAATTGGGATAAGTGAGGCAAGAAGACATTTAGGTAAGCTAATGGCAGTGTGGAGAGTCCCTGGATGTGTCAAATGGTTAAGCACTTCACTACTTGCTGAAAGGTTGATGGTTCGAACCCACCCAGAGGTGCCTTGGAAGACAGGTCTGGTGATCTGCTTCCAAAAGATCACAGACTTGAAAACCCTGTGGAGCAGTTCTGCTCTGCACGCGTGGGATTACCATGATTCAGAATCAACTCGATAGCAACTAGCAACAATAGTGACAGTGTAGACCAAGAGCATAGGGATGTGCTAGGTGGATTGATGGGTGAGGAGGAAATTAAAGGTAAAAATATGAAAGTATCCATTTGTACCTTATGAGCCAAATTGAAAGATTTGGGGAAAAGTATTAATGCTAGAGTAATAGAAAGGATTATGGGGAAATAAAAATGAATACGTTGGAATTGCTGTTTATCATAACTGCTGCGTTTGACATTATTAAACAGCCTTGGAAAAACTTTTAGTTTAACTTCTGATATGATACAGTTTGTTCATCTTCTTCCTGTTGATCATGTCCTGTTTCTGATCCAAAATTCTATATTTACCTTTTCAGGGCCAAGATAACACTTTTCTTTTTTGGTTCACTGTTAAGAGAACTAGTAGAAAATTAATCTTCCTATGGCCTGGGGACTCGAAAGGCCCGGATTTCTTTTCTCTATTAACTATATTTCTTTATAAAATATGTAAGTATAAAAATATAAAATAAGTATTAAATGATCTCTTAGATGATTTTCTAAAGTTCTATGCTTGTTTGATCTTAAAAATTATATTAGTGATCTTGGGCTTGCTTCATTTCATTACTGAATATTCGTTTGTTTTTGGAAATGGTTCAGGTGAAACTCAGGTGATAACACCATCTGCTGCTGAAACTGGCTAGTTTTTTGTCTATCGTAGGGGTCTGCAAACTGTGGTCCATGGGCCAAATGAAGCATGCTACCTCTCTTTTGTATAATGACTTTTTATGCTTTGAAATGGAAAAAAATGAAAGAAATTTCTGTAATATGTAGAAATTATATGAAATTCAAATTTCAGGGTCCGTAAATAACGTTTTATTGGAACACAGCCATTATCATTCAAGTATTGTCTATGGCTTCTTTTGTGCTATAATGGCATAGTTGAGTAGTTGCAACAGAGACCATATGGTCCATGAATCCTATATTTACTATCTGGCTCTTTTCAGAAAAAGTTTGCCAAATTCTGATCTATTCTAACTTCTACTGATCTTTTATTTATTTGAATTCCTGTTGCATTTATTAGTTCCGTGGTATAGCATATTGTCTTTTTCTCCTCAGCTATAGTGCTATGTTGTTATTAGTTGACATCAAGTCAGTTATATGGTACTATAATGCTGGTTAGAAGTGGCGGGGACAGTGTTTTTAGCCTTCTGTTTTATTTTAATCCATTCCTTCTTTTAAGTCTGTACCTTTCCTAAGACCCTTAATTCTATTAATGTCTGTATTACCAAGTGTTTCCAACACTAAGAAAATTGTTAAACATTACCTATTGCAGTTTATATGATGAAAATAGTGGTTCCCCTCTTGTATAAAAACCAAAAACCAAACCCAGTTGCTGTCAAGTTGGTTCCGACTTGTAGCGACCCAATAAGACAGAGTAGAACTGCACCAAGGAGCGGCTGGTGAGTTCAAACTGCCAACCTTTTGGTTAGTAGTCGAGCTCTTAACCACTACGTTATCAGAGCTCTCGCGTCCTGTAATGAGTGTCAGATTACACCTTTCTCCCAACTTCTCTCCAGTTTTTGATAATGGGAAGACATATACAGGAAGGGAGGTGAGCATATCAGTAGTAGCACTAGCTTAGTGAACTTCCCTATACATACCTTTGTACCTTCAAAACCTTGACATAAAGCTAAACAGAGTAGCTAAGCACAGTAAATACTAGCTTGGTGTAAATGAGATGACCTTTGATTCTGTTTTCACCACAGAATAAGGAAATGGACTGAGAAGATATTAGAATAACTTTCAGCCATGACTTCAGCGACATAATATGTTGGGGAAGAGTTGTAGATTAAATAGTAGAGTAGGCAATCAGCTTGTTTGAAGTAGTTTAGATCATAGTTTACAAATAATTTCAGCAGTGAAACTTTTTTCAAACAATAATTACTTGAAATATCAAAAAATAAAAATGGGTAAACGTAGAATTACCATTACTAAGAGCATTTAGGGAGTTCCCAGACTAATGCCTACTTGGGCCGTTTTGGAAGTGTATCCATCAAACCTTCAGGTTTACTGTTTTAAAACCCAAGCACATGTGAAAAAAACTGAATTTTTTGGTATACCAGAGTATTCTGCTATACCAGACTTCATGGGCCCACAGCAGTATGGGAGTTTTGTACATTATGACAGCAAAAGTAGCTTCAGGATTGCCTAGTGGTTTTTGAGCTGAATGTTCTGAGTCTGGAGATTGATTCATTTTTTCACGAAATATTAATCGAGAACTCATGTCCCAGGCACATAGTAATTCTGGTTGCTGGAATTACGGTAAAGAACAGAACAAATAGAAAATCCCTGTCCAAACAGTGTAATTCTGAGTCCTGCCAAGGTATGCTTCCAGAGTATTTCTCTATCACTGCATAAATTGTTGAAATTTTTAACAAGTTCTCTTTTCGTTCACCTGATTATATCTTGTGTAAAGATGAATTCATAGGAATGATGGCTCTGTAGGGACTTATATGGTAGAAAACTTAGTTCAAAGGTAAAATAAATTAGTACGGAATATGACTGGCTCTCGAACAGGTCTAATTATTTAGCTATCTTATTATATGTTAAAAATTGCTTTTTCATTTTTTCTTCTAACTTTCCATCTTGCTGATGAGTTTGTAATTGAGAATTAACAACCTCAAGAAAAGTAACATCAATATTATACTCTATTCCTCTTTACCCAGATATGCAGTTTTTTTAATTTTTAAACTGTTGTGGACAAATTTGCCTAAGATGGTAGAGTACATGACAATCTTTGGACTTGGATTTGTCTTCTCTTTTGAATATTTGGAAACCCTGGTAGCATAGTGGTTAAGTGCTAAGGCTGCTAACCAAAAGGTGTAGGCAGTTCGAATCTGCCAGGTGCTCCTTGGAAACTGTTGGGCAGTTCTACTCTGTCCTATACAGTCTCTATGAGTCAGAATCGACTCGCCGGCAGTGGGTTTTTTGAATATTTGTTGATATAAAGGGTATTTTATTTATTTAACATAAGATGGAGCACTTAAAATTTCAAAGCTCCTATGTAATTAGGTTTTGAAAATGTAATTTTCTGTAAGAAATAATTGTGATTGTAAAATGTTTTAAAGTCTTTAAGCAACCAGATATTATTTTGAATCTACTCTATATTTGGGATTATACTCTTCATTTTTTAAAATTAGTGTTTTAAATGTCATAAAATTAGGTTACTCTGGCTGAATACATTATTATAGATCACAGTTAGCGTTCATTCTGGTGGCTTAATTTTTGATTAAATTGTTGGAACATTGAAATACATATTTCCCCCATAAGTAGCTTTAGAAAAGCTTTCAATGAATAAATTACAGCATTTACTTAGTAGACATGATATGCTTTATTTCCTTATGCCAAAGAGTTAAAAACATTTTTATTTTAATATTTGTTAAGATTTGTGCATTTATCAAGTATTTTACTGAGTAGTTATTTTGTGGGAGACACTATTCTAGTGTCTTGGAATATATTGGTGAAGTAAACAAAGGTCTTTTTCCTTGTGATTCCTTTATTAAACCTGGAGTGGGTTGGGGAGAGAGATTATGTTAATGACAGATAATAAGAGAAGTTGTATAGTAAGTTAGGAGGTAATACGTTAGCAATGGGTTTTTCTTTTTTTGAGAATTGGAAAAACTAAGTGCAAAGGCAGAAGCATGCTTAGCATGTTGAGGGACAGTTCAGTGTTCCTAAGTGTAGCTGGAGCAGAATGAGGAGAATAGGTAGTATTTAGGCCATTGAAAGAACTTGGCTTTTTTACTTTTAGGAGCCACTGGAGAGTTTTCAGTAGAATAATGGGAGACTCTGACTTAAATTGAAAAGTAACACCCTGACTGGTATTAGTAGACTGGGGAAGGGGAGCAGGAATGGAAGCAGGGACACTAGTTTAGAAAACTTTGGTGTAGTAGTCTAGAGTCAGAGATGTTGGTGGATGGAATCAGGGTTATAGGAGTAAAGATAGTGAGTAGTAGTAAATTCTAGATATAAATTTGAAGGCCAGCAGGAATTTCCTGATATAATACAATTATTTAAAAGCATAAAATATTTTTTAATTATACCTTTTATTAATGAATGCAGTATAGAAAGGTATAAAACTAAAAAATTTTAGTTCTGTAGAATTTTTTTTCACATTTCATGTTACTATAAATCCATTAAAAGAAGCATGTTTGTGTTTACATGGCTTAGTAAAATTTCTTAGAAACTTATTTTTACAGGTAGCTTCATTTTGACATACAATTAATTGGGGGATAGTTTCACCCAAATACATGTATTATTAACTTCTATAAACATGCTTATCTAAGTATTTCCTTGAAACAAAATACAAGTTTATAAGAATCGTAAAGGCAAATGAGAGACTGTGTTGCAGACTATTAAAAGCAGCACTGTTGTGTGGGAAGAAAGCAAAAGATTGGGCAAGAGACTTTTGTCCTAACCCTATAACTTCGAGTAGGTCATTGCTGCTTTTATCTTGACTTGTTCATCAGTAAATACAAGCATGGTGATGGATGTTATGAGAAAATGAGAACAAGTTACATGAAAATAAGGTTATATCAAAAGTAGAAAAGATATTCTTGGGCTGATAATCAAATATTCCCTTTGAACATATTTGAAAGGAAAAAATTCTCAGATTAGATCAAACAGCCCACATGTAGTTGAGGACATCGGCCATTAGCTTATTAGTAGAAGCAAGAAAACAGATTATTTTCTCACCACTGGGTGGGGGTGGTGGGAGTAACCACCTTGGTTATTTGTTAATAGAAGACAGTTTTGACCTGGATGTCGGGGGTCAGTGGATAACTCATGTTTATATAAACTATCCTAGTGTGTGAAGTTCCCTTGTAACTTGTTAAGCCAACGTCATGAGATTTATCCTACGCCCACCCCACCCCAATAAAGTGGTAATACCATACTCACCCAAATAAAAGACAAAATCCTTTTGGGAGCAGATGATGACAATTTTTTTTTCTAGCCCAGAGTTTCTAGGACTTTTTTTTAAATCTGCAAACACTTTTTTTTCAAACAAAGGCTTATGAATTTAAAAACAACAACAAAAACCCCATACCTATTGCCTTCGAGTTCATTCCGACTTAAATATTGCAGAGTAGAACTCCGTAGAGTTTTCTTGGCTGTAACCTTGATGGAAGCAGTTCACCAGGCCTTTCTTCCGTAGACCCACTAGGTGGGTTCAAACCCAGCCTTTAGGTTAGCAATCGATTACAAACAACTTGTGCCCCTGGAGGCACTGCTCTGGTAAGAGAGAAGGAGAGGGCAACTATTTGCCCACCACCCTTCTTCCTCACCTCTAGGTCAAAAACTTCCCCCGTAGTTTGAAAATCACTGTACGATGACTCCTGACATAAGCTTTGGAGCTGACTTCAAAATACCAGTAGGTAACTTGCCTGAGAGCATTATTAGAAAGAAGGACGTGGATGTTCCTCGCTGTATCTAATTGGCATGTTTACTGTAAATTAGTGTGAAAACCAGAAGTGTCACGTGAGACTATTTTTAATTTAAGCTTTAATATTCATTATTCAGAGATGGTCACTATCAAATTAATTAGGATGTATTGAAGCCTCAGTATTAAAACTTAAACTCAGTGTAATAATAGAGTTTTATTTCTAATATAGATAAAAAGCTTTCCTGTTTTTAGTGACCATTGAAGGGTGGTGACTTCGTGCCTCCATTCGTCCTCATTTAATTCTAAGACCTTTTTCTTGAAACTCTAAAACTTTTAAGTGGATTTTATGTTAGGGTGTTTTCATTTCTGCTCTTTTTATGTCGTGATATAGAGTGTATCTCAGTATTTTGGGGTTTATGCTCTAGGAGAGTAGAAGTGATTCTCTTAATGTATAATGGTATCTAGAATTACATTATGTTTGCGTAAACCTATAGGAAATATTAATAAAGATGTGACTGTTATGATGAGAATTAGGTTTGTAGTTGATAATTTTCTATAATAACTCAGGTCCTGTTAACCAGTTTGTCTCTTCAAGTGGAGAGGGGGGTACAGTCTTCCACATCTTTGAATTACTCTTAATTTTCAGAGTAGTATTTGTCACATAGTACTGGATTCAATAAATGTTTAATAAAGAGCTGTATTTTATTATGTAGCTCTAGCAGTGTTCATACTGCTGAAAGTAAAAATTCCCCAAAGCAATCACTAGATAAATTTTCTCTTGATGTGCATTTTAAAGTAAGTTCTTTTCAGTTTTTTCCTTGTTAGCTATGGAATTAATGTATTTGATTTTTTATTCTACAGTTTTTCTCCTGCTCTGTCCAGGTCCTGATTTAGTTCTTAAATGAGTTCTATTTACTAATGGTTTCTACTTCTTGTGTTGCTGCCTCAACACAATAATATTTTATTTTTGTTGAAGTGAAGCTAATACACATTTGTTTTGAATATCAGATGGCTGGTTGTTAAAAGTAATACTTAGTTGAGACTAGAACTGAATAGTACCATGATAGAATAAACTTATATAATTCAAAAATAAATCTGAAATTTTATTTCTAAGAATTACTATAATTTTACCAGAATTAATAGTCAAAAGTTTATAAGAATAATTTCTTAGCACCATTTAACTGCTGGTATAGCAAATGTGTAGTATAATCTAAATGCATATTTACTTGAAACTAAGGTCAGTGGAGAAGCCAGGTATTTGAGGTAGGGATAGGGGAGATTCTCATTTTTGTTACCTTTTTTTCCTTCATGTTTCGTATGGTCTTTATTGTGTCTGGAGTGAAGATAATTTTCACATATGTTGATGTACCACTTTGGATTTTTTTCCCCCAATCTTGTGGAATTTTGAGGGAGTTTTGGAAAACTTTTTGAAAACTTGAAAATATTTTTAAATTCATATGAAATTCTATTTCAGGGAACAAGTTTTGAGGAACCATGTAATAGAAGGCAGGTCGTTTTATATATTTTAAAAGTTATGAGGGAGTTGCTAAAGCAGCTGGTACATTTTAGTTATCACCAAACATAGCCTCCAGTCATAGAAGGCAGAAAAGTAAGAAGAGGAAAGAACAAGTTGTTTCTTGTAACTCACAGGAAGCAGTAATTAGAAGCAGAGTGCACATTTGGTTGGTAGGGATTTATTTTAAAGTTTGTGAAACATTCATTTTATATTTAATTATTGTAATTTTTATAGTTAATTGTAAACATTCATTAGGTTTGCCTTAAGTTTTGAGGTGATTTGTAATGATAAATCATAAATTTATGGTGATTTCTTAAAATACGTGTAGCATAGTAAGGTCATTTATAATGATAAATCAAACTTAATAGTGATCTCTTAAAATACATGTAACATAGAAAGTTATTAACTTATATAGTACTTTGATATGAGCATCTTTAATATGTGTAATTCAGTGTGTATAATTCATGATTAAGATTTGTCCTTTTTTTTCCCCTTTTCTAGGAAGATGATGCATATGATTTTGAAGACCTTTCTGCACAGAAATGAGGGAAATACAAAGAACCAAATACAGTTCTGAAATTTGGGATCTGTATGTTGAGGTGATTTTATCTTCAGAATGAGAAGCATATCTGGTTATACTTATGAATGTAGAGACATGAGAAGAGAGTTATGATGGCAAAAAACAGAGAGCCTCGTCCCCCATCCTATACTATCAGTGTAGTTGGACTTTCTGGGACTGAAAAAGACAAAGGTAACTGTGGAGTTGGAAAATCTTGTTTGTGCAATAGATTTGTACGCTCAAAGGCAGATGAGTATTATCCAGAGCATACTTCTGTGCTTAGCACGATTGACTTTGGAGGACGAGTAGTGAACAATGACCACTTTTTGTACTGGGGTGACATAACACAAAATGGTGAAGATGGAATAGAATGCAAAATTCATGTCGTTGAACAGACAGAGTTCATTGATGACCAGACTTTCTTGCCTCATCGGAGTACGAATTTGCAACCATATATAAAACGTGCAGCTGCCACTAAATTGCAGTCAGCTGAAAAACTGATGTACATTTGCACTGATCAACTAGGCTTGGAACAAGACTTTGAACAGAAGCAAATGCCTGAAGGAAAGCTCAATGTGGATGGATTTTTATTGTGCATTGATGTAAGTCAGGGATGCAATAGGAAGTTTGATGATCAACTTAAATTTGTGAATAACCTTTTTGTCCAGCTATCAAAATCAAAAAAACCTGTAATAATAGCAGCAACTAAATGTGATGAATGTGTGGATCATTATCTGAGAGAAGTTCAGGCATTTGCTTCCAACAAAAAGAACCTTCTTGTTGTGGAAACATCAGCACGATTTAATGTCAACGTTGAGACGTGTTTCACTGCACTGGTACAAATGTTGGATAAAACTCGTGGCAAGCCTAAAATTATTCCTTATCTGGATGCTTATAAAACACAGAGACAACTTGTTGTTACAGCAACAGATAAGTTTGAAAAACTTGTGCAAACTGTGAGAGATTATCATGCAACTTGGAAAACTGTTAGTAATAAATTAAAAAATCATCCTGACTATGAAGAATACATCAACTTAGAGGGAACTAAAAAGGCCAGAAATACATTTTCAAAACATATAGAGCAACTTAAACAGGAACATATAAGAAAAAGGAGAGAAGAATATATAAATACTTTACCAAGAGCTTTTAACACCCTTTTGCCAAATCTAGAAGAGATTGAACATTTAAATTGGTCAGAAGCTTTGAAGTTAATGGAAAAGAGAGCAGATTTCCAGTTATGTTTTGTGGTGCTAGAAAAAACACCTTGGGATGAAACTGACCATATAGACAAAATTAATGATAGACGGATTCCATTTGACCTCCTGAGCACTTTAGAAGCTGAAAAAGTCTATCAGAACCATGTTCAACATCTAATATCGGAGAAGAGGAGGGTAGAAATGAAGGAAAAATTCAAAAAGACTTTGGAAAAAATTCAGTTCATTTCACCTGGACAGCCATGGGAGGAAGTTATGTGCTTTGTTATGGAGGATGAAGCCTTTAAATATATCACTGAGGCTGATAGTAAAGAGGTATATGGTAGGCATCAGCGAGAAATAGTTGAAAAAGCCAAAGAAGAGTTTCAGGAAATGCTTTTTGAGCATTCTGAACTTTTTTACGATTTAGATCTTAATGCAACACCTAGTTCAGATAAAATGAGTGAAATTCATACAGTTCTGAGTGAAGAACCTAGATATAAAGCTTTACAGAAACTTGCACCTGATAGGGAATCTCTTCTACTTAAGCACATAGGGTTTGTTTATCACCCAACTAAAGAAACATGTCTTAGTGTCCAAAATTGCACTGACATTAAAGTGGAGCAGTTACTTGCCCGTAGTCTTTTGCAGTTGGATCATGGCCGCTTACGGTTGTATCATGATAGTACCAATATAGATAAAGTTAACCTTTTCATTTTAGGAAAAGATGGCCTTGCCCAAGAACTAGCAAATGAGATAAGGACACAGTCTACTGATGATGAGTATGCCTTAGATGGAAAAATTTATGAACTTGATCTTCTGCCAGTTGATGCCAAATCGCCTTACTTTTTAAGTCAGTTATGGACTGCCGCCTTTAAACCACATGGGTGCTTCTGTGTATTTAATTCCATTGAGTCACTGAATTTTATTGGGGAATTTATTGGAAAAATAAGAACTGAAGCTTCTCAGATCAGAAAAGATAAATATATGGCTAATCTTCCATTTACATTAATTCTGGCTAATCAGAGAGATTCTATTTGTAAGAATCTACCAATTCTCAGGCACCAAGGGCAGCAATTGGCAAATAAATTACAGTGTCCTTTTGTAGATGTACCGGCTGGTACATACCCTCGTAAATTTAATGAAACCCAAATAAAGCAAGCGCTAAGAGGAGTACTGGAATCAGTTAAACATAATTTAGATGTGGTGAACCCAGTTCCCACCAACAAGGATGTATCAGAAGCTGACTTGAGAATTGTCATGTGTGCCATGTGCGGTGATCCATTTAGCGTGGATCTTATTCTTTCACCTTTCCTTGATTCTCATTCTTGCAGCGCTGCTCAAGCTGGACAGAATAATTCCCTAATGCTTGATAAAATTATTGGTGAAAAAAGGAGGCGAATACAGATCACAATATTATCGTATCATTCCTCAATTGGGGTAAGGAAAGATGAACTGGTTCATGGTTATATATTAGTTTACTCTGCCAGGCGGAAAGCATCAATGGGAATGCTTCGAGCATTTCTATCAGAAGTTCAGGATACCATTCCTGTACAGCTGGTGGCAGTTACCGACAGCCAAGCAGATTTTTTTGAGAATGAGGCCATCAAGGAGTTAATGACTGAAGGAGAACACATAGCAACTGAGATCACTGCTAAGTTTACTGCGTTGTATTCTTTATCTCAGTACCATCGGCAGACTGAGGTCTTTACTCTGTTTTTCAGCGATGTTCTAGAGAAAAAAAATATGATAGAAAATTCCTATTTGTCTGATAATACAAGGGAGTCAACACATCAAAGTGAAGATGTTTTTCTACCATCTCCCAGGGACTGTTTTCCGTATAACAACTACCCTGATTCAGATGATGACACAGAAGCACCTCCTCCTTATAGTCCAATTGGGGATGATGTGCAGTTGCTCCCACCAGCTCCTGACCGATCGAGATATAGATTAGATTTGGAAGGAAATGAATATCCTATTCATAGCACCCCAAACTGTCATGACCATGAACGCAACCATAAAGTGCCTCCACCTATTAAACCTAAACCAGTTGTACCTAAGACAAATGTGAAGAAACTGGATCCAAACCTTCTGAAAACAATCGAAGCTGGTATTGGTAAAAATCCAAGAAAGCAGACTTCCCGGGTGCCCTTGGCACATCCAGAAGAGACGGATCCTTCAGATAACTATGCGGAACCCATGGACACGATTTTCAAACAGAAGGGCTATTCTGATGACATTTATGTTGTTCCAGATGATAGTCAGAATCGTATTATTAAAATCCAAAACTCATTTGTCAATAACACCCAAGGAGATGAAGAAAACGGATTTTCTGATAGAACCTCAAAAAGCCATGGGGAGCGGAGGCCTTCGAAATACAAATATAAATCTAAAACTTTGTTTAGCAAAGCCAAATCATACTATAGAAGAACACATTCAGATGCAAGTGATGATGAGGCTTTCACTACTTCTAAAACAAAAAGAAAAGGAAGACATCGTGGAAGTGAAGAAGATCCACTTCTCTCTCCTGTTGAAACTTGGAAAGGTGGTATTGATAATCCTGCAATCACTTCAGACCAGGAGTTGGATGATAAGAAAATGAAGAAGAAAACCCACAAAATAAAAGAAGATAAAAAGGTAAGTTAAATTTGTGGACAGTGATGTTTATAAAGATGTTTGTTTTTGCCTTTTTAAATTTTTACTGATAGTGGATCATCAGTGAGAACTTAAGCTGTCTTATGTCTAGTTTAATAAAAATAATTGGCAGTTCCTTTTTGACTTATCTGATAATTTTGTGAGGACAAATTATTTTTGGTTGCTCATTGACTTACTTATACTTTATGTTATTTGGGGTAGAAGCTGATTTCACATTCTTTAGCATAAAAATTTGAGTTGTATGTGTTTATTCTTTTTACAGAAAACCAGTATGGATTTTTTTTCTGTTTGTCTAAAAGCATCCTTTTGCCTATTTTTCTCTTTTTACCTACCGGTTTTGCAATATTAATTTGCTGTGCCTGTCTTACTCAAGGTTATTAATAATAGCAATAAAGCGGTAATAATTTGTAGCCCTGGAAATGTCATAGGTTTTCTAGGCATTATCTTTGTGGTTGGTGGTATACTGCCTGAAGACATGCAGAAAGGTTTCTAAAATTTATAGAATTCTGACAAAATAGCAAGATTTCATCTTTTACACTTCAAACATTTATTTATCCGATGATAATTAAGCATTAGGAACCTAAATATATATGCTAAATGAATATGTATTAAAGTTCTATTTAATAATTTTTATTTAATCTTTTTCACGGTGGCATCTTAGCAATTTGACTTATAATACCTTTTGGCACATGATTGTACAGAAGCTTTTATTCAAAGATTTTATTATCGTAAGAGAGCATCCAGTAGGCTTTTATTCTAATATTGATAATTTCTTCATCAGTTAATTCCATAGTTTTATAAATTATCAATGTCTTTGCTACAGCTGACTGCTGTTGATCAAACCTAATTAAAGATCTGGATATTTTGAGTAAGCTTAGTATAGATAATTTTCCTATGTATAGCCAGTGTCTGCCTATATTATTGTCTAAGTCTAAGCTGAAGATTTCCTTATTTTATCATTAACTATTAAGCATTGGCATGTACGCTGTGTTTAAATAAGACTCATCTAGATTTATAACACATTCTTAACTCACTACACATGCTACTCATAGTAAGTATCTGTGGCATGTTTTCTCACTTACCCTGTTATCACCAGTCCCATCTATACATGTTACCACTGCCCGAAGACTTTGTCTTAGTATGTTTATAACATTAAAACTACCTGACACCTAGCACTTAATAACAAAACAACCACAGTCCTTTAAGTTGCTTTTGTTTTTTTTGTGTTATCTTCCCATTTCTGTCACAGATCTACCTAATTGTTTGGTAAGTTTTTATTTTTATATAATCAGAAGAATAATAAAAGGAACTGTATTCTTTACCCACATTTATCATTGTTTACATTTTGCCCCATTTGCTTTAGCAGGGTTGTGCGCGTGTATTGTTTGCTTTTGTCCGAGCCTTTTGAGAATGATCTGGAGGCCTTGAACTTTTTTTTTTTTTTTTTGCCACTGAGTACTCCACTGTGTATTTTTTAAGAACAAGAACATTCTGTTACATAGCCACATTACAGTTACCAAAATTAGAAAATGTAAGTTTTTACGTTATTTAAATCCACAGACCGTGTTCAAATTTTGTCATTTGTTCCAATGATGTCCTTTAAATGTTTGTTTGTTGTTTATTGTATTTGAGGTGAGAGTTTACACGGCCAATTAGGTTCCCATTTAACAATTTCTACACAGATTATTCAGTGATAATGGTTACATTTTTCACAGCGTGTTGTCATTTTCATTCATTCTGTTCTTGTTGTACCTTTTCCAGTGCTCTAGTTTCCCCACCCCCTTACCTTCTCATCTTTAGAGTAATTTTTGACAATTTGGCCTCCTATAGATGATTTTTTAAAAGAGTTCATTACTCCTGGGTGGTATTCTTTATTTTATAAGCCAGCTGTTATTTAGCTAGTAGGTAATCTCAAAGAATAATTTTGGTTTAAGATTTAGAGTATCTCGGGGTGATAGTCTCAGGAAGTCCTATAGTCTCAACCAGTCTGGACTTTATAAGAATTTGAGTTTTGTTCCACATTTTTCTCCCCTTCTGTCAGAATCCGTCTATTGTGGTCCTGATCAGAATGGTCAGTAGTGGTAGCTGCGTACCATCTAGTTCTTCTGGCCTCAGGATAGGTGAGCTGTGGTGCATGTAGACTGTTAGACCTATAGGCTCTTTTCTCCTGAGTCTTTGGTTTCCTTCTTTCTCTTTTGCTCCAGACAAGTAGAGACCAATAGTTTTATCTTAGATGGCTGCTCTTCAGCTTTTAAGACCCCAGATACTACTTATCACATTGAGATGTAGAACGTATACTTTATGAACTATATTATTCCAATTAGCTGAGTTACCCCATGAGACTGTGGTCCTAAGCCTTCAAACCCAGAAAACTAATCTTGTGAGGTATTTGGTCATATCTAGGAAGTATGCATAACTGTGTCCCCGTATGGTTTATTACATATATGAATATACATACATGTACACACATATCTGTATGTACATATGCTTATAGATATGTCTGTGCACACATTTGTATCCACACATTCATACTCATAATCATATGTGCCTGTATACGTATTTTTATAACCACACACATTTTTTTGGTTATCGTTGATGTGTCCTTTAAATCTTCACCCCAGTTTTACCTAAGTTTTTATTTCGTGCCCTGGTGCTGCAACAGTTAAGCTCTCAACTGCTATCCAAAAGGTTGGCTGTTGGATCCTACCCAGAGACTCCACAAGAAAAAGACCTGACAGTGTGCACCTGTAAAGATTGTTGTTGTGTGCCGTTGAGACCATTCTGTCTCAGCGACTCTGTAGAACAGAGTAGAACTGTCCCATAGGGTTTCCTAGACAGCAGTCTTTATGGGAGCAGATCACCAGGTCTTTTCCCCTGTGGAGCTGCTTGTTGAGTTCAAACTGCAGACCTTTCCGTTAGCAGCTGAGTACTGAACCATTGTGCCACCAGGGCTCCTAGAAACCCCTTTCAGACAGTTCTACTCTCACATGAGGTCGCTATGAGTCAAAAATTGACTTGCTGGCACCTAACAACAGTAATGCACATATATTTCTTCTGTATTTTTTTACAGTCAAGCATTTTTCTGTATTGCTACATAGTCTTCCAAATAAAATTTTAGCTATCACGTAGTTTACCGTTTAGCAAATATATCAAAATTGGATGATTAGGTTTCCAAGTTTTTAATTCTGCTGTCATTTTACTGCAGTGACCAATTTGCATTAAAGTTTGTTCCTTTTGGGTTGTTTGTGATTAATGTACAACAATGGAATAACTTGATTCAAAAGGCAGAGTATTTCAGCGACTCAGTATTTACTATTTCTACTGCTCTTTTAGTGTTAAGCTCTTGACTATCAGCACCTTAAGGGAAAGGAAAATGCCAAATTTATACTTTGAAATTTTCGCATAGTCCCTAATTCCAGTTGGGTTGTTAATGATAATGCTGCCTGTATTAAACATTAATCGTGCTAGAATTGAATTCAATTTCCTCACCCCTGGTTTGTCCTACCTAGTCACTTACTATATTTCATTGATTCTAAATTCATTTTTTAGCTCTTATTTCTGAAATCTGGATGTGTCTGACAATAGATGGCATATCATAACTTAAGTGGCAGAGTGTTTTTTTTTTTCTTCCAGTGGTTCAGAAAATACTGATGCCTTTTGTTATCACTGGTATCTTAGATTCACTGAAATATAGTAATTTGTCTTCTATTTTTAGTATTCCTAGCCGCAGAGACAAGTGGGAATTAAACCAGACCTAGATTCTCTTTCTCCATGCTAATATATTTGATTCCGCTCTACACTGTGTACTCACACAGTCATACTTCGTTTGATGTCAGTCTTTCTTCATTTGCACTAAAGTCAGTTGCCTTTGAGTCATATGCTTTTTAATCTTTCAGTTGATTTAACTCACAGTAGTCTGATAGTTCTATGGGGCAGTTCTACTCTGTCCTGTAGGGTCGCTATGAGGCAGAATCAACTCGATGGCACTGGGTTTTTTTTTTTTTTTTCAGTCTGATAACTGTGTTTTAGAGCTGCTTCAGAATTGCCTTGCTTTATAGAACATTGTTTTGATTATTGGATCCACGCTTTATGATGTTTGAACTCTGCAAGAAAATTGGAGAAATGGTATTTTAGAAGCTTTTAGATCTGTATGTAGCTTTTCAATCTGGCGTTATTCAAATGTTTGATTTCTAGACCTATTAAAAAGATTCATAGGTATAGTTTTATATCAGAGTTACAGTTTAGGGCTTTGTATTTATGTATGCACAGTGAAATGCCTTGGATCTCTTCAGGGCTAATTGTTTATAGAACAATTATCCATGATTTAATTTTTTAAGCAGTGCAGGATGACTGGAACACTCTATGTAGCTTAGTTCGCCTAAAAATTCTTTTCATAGCGTAAGCTAGGCTTGAGCCATTGAAGTTGTCTTACATTTCAGTTAAATAAGATTCAGTAAGAACCTGCTACATGTTTAAGTCTGTACAAAAAGCTACGGAAGAGTATAGGAATTTGAAGACTTTGTATCCCTTAAAGAACTTAAATGTTAGTCTGGGAAAGAAACAATACCTTGTGGGACAGAGTTAAGAAAAGTAGTATTACTAGAGCAGTTGAAGGAAGCGTAATGTATTATAGAGCATTACATGGTCTAGAGCCAGACTTCTGGGGTTTGAATCTAGACTCTGCTACTTACTAGCTGTGTAACTAATATATACCTTGATTTCCTCATCTGTAAAATGAAGATAATAATCATACTACTCAACGCTGTTTTGATAAATAGGTAAGTATTTATTTGGAACAGTGCCTGGCACATGGTGAGTTTGTTCAGTAAAAAATAAGCATGTACACTATTTTGTGATAAACCAAAAAAAACCAAACCTGTTGGCCATCGAGTCCTTTCTGACTCATAGCGACCCTACAGGACAGAGTAGAACTGCCCCACAGGGTTTCCAGGGAGTGCCTGATAGATTCGAACTGCCGACCTTTTGGTTAGCAGCAGCAGCAGCACTTAACCACTACACCACCAGGGTATCATTTTGTTTTAGTATACTTCAAATATAAATGTTAAGGGAATATTTTTAGGTTGGGAAAATAAGTTGTACAGAGTTAGTACATACAAGTAACTAAAAAAAAAAAAAAACTATAAGCAAGGTGTAAAATATAAGCTGTCTAAATGAGGGAATATTGTAAAATAGCATTACATTGGTAAGGGTGTTTGCTAAACTGAAGAGCTAGTTTAAATCCAAAAGTAGTTAGTTAAGCAGGGTCTGAGCAGAAAGGAAAATTATATTGGACTTCAGATTGCAAATAGGGAAGGGATGGGCATCAGATAGTCTGGTTGGCAGGCAGATGTTAGACATTCAGTTGTCAAGTAATACAGTACAAAAACCAAATGAGAAATCAACAAAACTAAAAGTTAATTCTCTAAAAAGAGGGAAATACATAAGCCTCTGGCAAGATTGATCACAAACAAAAGGCATAAACGTTGTGACGAAAAAGGGAGACATAACTACAGATAAAAATTTAAAGGCAATAGAGAATACTGTCAACAATTTTATGCCAACAAGTCTGAAAATTTAAACAAAATTAACAGATTCCTAGAAAAATGTAATTTACCTAGATAAGAAAGCCTGGAATAGTCTTCTAAACGAACTATAGTTAAATCTTCCCACAAAGAAAATACCAGACCCAGATAATTTTATAGATTTTTCAAGGAACGGTTCATGCTAATCTTATAAAAACTGTTCTAGAGAATAGAAAGCAGGGGAATATGCTTTTCAATTCATTCTCTCAAGTTTTTTATTCTTAATTTCAGAACCAGACAAGGATGGTATAAGAAAAGAAAAATTTTGTCCCTTTCTATTCATGGAGTATACAATCAGAAATCCTAAATAAAATGCAAGGATTTCAGGATCCACAGATCATTAACTACAATTTTGAAATCCAGTAATCTCCAAAAATGAAAAGCTTTTTTAGAATTTGTCAGCAAAACTGATCTGACGTGTAAGTGGCAGAACGTGACCTGAACTGATGTGGCAGTATTTATAATCATTATTTATCCGGCTCAGAGTGAATATTCATAAATTTCATTGCAGAAATATTAAAATGTTTGAGAACAGGGTGCTGTTCATTGTGCCCCACGATCTGGTGGGGTTGTTAAATAGCTTTTGTGTCATATGTTATTGCTGTCAACTAAAACTTGCTGAATTATAAAACATTCTGCTCCAAGGGTTTTAGATAAGCTATTGTGAATCTGTAATAACCAAATACATACATACATGTCCAACAGTGTATAAAAGAAAAATCATATTCAAGTTGGGTTTATACCAGATATGCCAGAATGGCTTACTATCAGAAAATTTACCCATGTAGTTCCCTCCATGAACAGATTAAAAGAGAAAAAAAAAATCATAATGCAATAGATGTAGAAAAAGCACTTGTTTAAAAATTTAACAAATTCATGGGGGAAAACTAGTAAATTAGGAACACATGAGAACCTCTTTTAACTTAAAATCTATGATAAAACATCATCCCTAATCCTAAATGGGGAATGTTAGAAGTATTCCCTTTTTAATGAGGAACAAGGCAAAATGTACACACTATCACCACTTCCATTAAGTATTATACAGTGGTCCTAGCCAAAGCAATAAGGTAAGAACAAGAAATTAAAAGCATGAGTATTGGAGAAGAAAAAACAAAATTGTCATTATCGGCTGTTAGAATTGCCTACATAAAAAACCAAAAAGGATCTGCAAGTAAATTATTAGTATTAAAGAGTTTAGCAGAGTAGCTTGACACAAGATTGGTAATCAAATTTAATTGCATTTCTTATGCATAAGCAGTAAAAAACCAGAAACAGTAATTAAAGAGAAGAGTCCATTTGCAAAAGCATGGCAGATTATCAAGTCTCAGGGAATAATTATAGCATCATATGTACAAACCGCTGTGGAGGGAAGTATAAAAATTTTTGAAAGACATTGAAGAAGACCTAAATAAATGGGTGAGGTATGCTTTCCCTTCCATGAGTATGTCATATTCTAAAGAGGTTAGTGTTCTCCAGACTGATCTCTAGAGTTACTGCTGTTTTATTCAGAACCTCAAAGGTTTTCAAGGAATTTCACAAGGCAATTCTAATACGTGGAAATACAAGCGAAAATTATGTAGAATAGCCAGGATGCTTCTGAAGAAGAAAAGTGGTGCTGGTGGTGGTAGTATGCGTATTCTGTCAGATAATAGAAAACTTTAATGTTCAAGACAGTGATATTGGTATAGAAATAGGCACACTGACCAACAGATAGTTGAACACAGACCCTTGATTTAGAGCCGTCTGTCCAACATGGTAGTCAGTAGCCACATGAGGCTACTCAGCATTTGAAATGCGACTATGCTGAATTAAGATGTACTGGCTAGAAGGTAAGGAAAGACCTCCTCGAGAAGTGTCTTTTACAGTCAAATCTGATAAATGAATTGGAGTTCACTAGGGGGAGGATGTGTTGGACAGTAGAGTATTTAATGCTGAGTGAATTTCTGTGCATGTGGTGGAAGGGAGCATAGAATGTTCTTAAAGGAGGTCACTATGGCTGGTTTCTTACTGATTTAGGGCAGGAATTGTCAAACTTTGCCAAACAGATAGTATATATTTTAGGCTTTGAGGGCCACGGAGCCTCTGTTGTAACTGCTCAGCTATGTTATAGTGCAAAAGCAGTCACTTCTGCTACAATATGTAAATGAATAGGTTTGGCTGTGTTCTAATAAAACTATTTTGAAAAACTGGTGGTAGGCTACATTCGGTTCACATGCTATAGGTTGTTACTACCACTCTCCCCCTTCCCCCACAACTAAGGAAGACTTAAGAGCAGAGACCGGACTCTATGAGACCTTGTAGGCAATGTTATGAATTTTGGTATTTAGCCTTAGAGTAATTTGAAACTGGAGAGTGGCTGGATTTGTTCTTTGAGATCACCAGGCTGCTGTATGGAGAATGGGTTGGTACTGAGAGCTGGAGAGGATGTGGAAGACCAGTTAGAGTATTACAGTAATCTAATGCTAACCATAGTGAAGACTTGGAGTAATTGGGGTGGGGAGGGAAAGTGGTGGCAGTGGAAAGCGTGGAATGGATTTGAGACATACTTAGGGTCACTCTGAGTCGGAATCAACACAACGGCAACCGGTTTGGTTTTTTGGTTAGGACGTAAAATCCCTTGGATTTGATGATGTATTGGTGGGGAGCGGGGGGGAGGCGGTGTGAGGGTAATGATAGGAAAGATACCAGATAGATTTCTAGCTTAGGCAACTTCATCAACAGTAATGCTATTCATGAGGTAGGACATTAGAAGTTTACCAGGTATGGATTTTGGGGGGTGTGGAAATAATTACTTTGGTTTTAGAGTTCAAGTGGAGATCTCAAGTAGGCAGCTAGATATGTAAGTCTTCAGAGGAGAGGTCTAAGTTGTAGACATATTTAGGGAACACTGGAGAAGGCAATGGATGAAATCACCTGGGGGTAAATACAGAGGAGTGCCTAATAGCCTGGTCAAATAGCAAAGATGATTCTTGAAAACAGTAGGCAGAGAATAAGAGTAAACCACTTATCCTTTCTTAGCTGGTTTCCTCAGCTATAAATTGGGAATTACAATAATTCCCTTAGAGTATTGGTAAAATTTGAAAATAATGTGTATCAAGTTAAATGCTACTGTAGTGTATATCAGGCCTGAAATATCCTGTGTACTCTGTATTTCAAAACAGCCCTTTGCCCCTTTACTGGATTAATTTTCTGATTCATTTTTAAATTAAATACTCTTAGGATTTCTGTTCCTGAGTTTATGTATTTCTTGGCTTTTTCTTCCAAGAGAAAAGGTTGTCATTCTGTTTTACTTTCATTGTATGATTTCAGGGTAGGAACTGTAGTTTAAATTTTTCTTAGATTCCTTGATACCTGGAAAATCATAACTTCTAGTATTAATGTCATCTAAGTAAGTGTCAGAGATCTGCTTCTCTTAACGTGGACTTAGTTATCGTTTCTGCCAGTCAGAGAAGTCTTCATGCTTGATTGTCTTTTGTTCTATACTTCAAAATGAATTTGCAATTAGTTAAGAGAATAAAACCTCTAAGACATTCTTGATTGCAACCAGCAATGAGGATTATTTTTTTAAATCATGACCCATTATCCACATTAATATTTATATATAACAAATGAAATTTAACCACATGATACTTACTCTAACTACATGCATTTTGATTTTCTAGTCTATTACAGTGAAAAATAAATGCTGGTTGTGACCTACTGGATTGATTCCATAACCTACCTGTGTTTAAAAAGCAGTGTACTTTCCTAAAAGCCTGTGCACCCTGGCTTAAGAATCCCTGTTATAAGATGGTAGGGGAGGAGGAAGACACTGAAATTGTTCTCTTTCTTTACTGATGCTCTGACTGGCAATTGTTAGAGTAACAGAAAGCTTTGCTTTCCATGGAAAGCGAAGGGAGCAACAGTGGTTCTAAGAATGAAATGCAAGGTATAATATAAAATTTTTTATTTGAATACACTTGAAGATATACATTTGGGGAAGCTGGGCAGAAGTCCACCCACTCCCTTGAATACTAGGTGTTTTGCTAAGATCCTCTCCAAGGTTTATTTTTTATTATTCTTAGCTAAGTTGTTAATGGCAAAATACCTACCAGATAAATAATATATGTTGAAATGCTTTATAGGAGGATACCATCTTAGAAGATAAAGTTTTCTGAATCAAGGCTAGAATGACTTTATGTGATAAGTGTATACAAGAACCCAAACTATACTTATTTACCCTCAATTATATTCTCTTACCTATTTCACCAAGTGTCGCAGGGTATGAGAGAGCCTTCATAACATCCCGGTTTTCCAAAAGTGTTTGGACTTTCAGCCAGCATCTACAGTTTTTATAGGCTTTTAAAAAATGATTAAATAAACCTACATAGAGTCTTGGCTCCCACTAAAGGCTTCTTTCTTACTGATGTGTTATTCTATGATATAATACTTCTTCCTTCTATCTAAAGTAAATGCTTTATATTGTAATTTAATACATGTGGTATTTCTCTCACTGCATTGTAAACTTTAGAGGACAGTTATGATTATATCATTCATCTTTGTGTAACCTGCAGTAATGTTTCTCAATCTTAAATAATGTATGGACCTTTTTTAAAGTTAAAATTCTCAGAGCTCCCAGGAATATGTTTGTAGCCATTTCCCAAATTTGGGTTCTTAGCTCTTGTTTTTACTACCTAGCACAGTGGTTTTCAACCAGGGACAATTTTTCCCTCCAGGGGACATTTGGCAATGTCTGGAGACATTTTTGAATGTCTCAACTGGGATTGGGGGTTGCTACTGGCGTCTAGTGGGTAGAGGTCAGGATGCCGCTAAACATCCTACAATGCACAGATTATCACCTGCAATGAAGGATTGATTATACAGCCCGAAATGTGAATAATGCTAAAGGTGAGTTGATGGTCTGTTCCACAGTCGGCTCCTGGCCTCGTTCTGACTGATGATATTGAGCTTTTCCATCATCTCTTTCCACAGATAGTCAGTTTGATTTCTGTGTGTTCCATCTGGCGAGGTCCATGTGTATAGTCACGTTTATGTTGGTGAAAGAAGATATTTGTGATGAAGAAGTCGTTGGTCTTGAAAAATTCTATCATTCGGTCTCCGGCATTGTTTCTATCACCAAGGCCATATTTTCCAACTACTAATCCTTCTTCTTTGTTTCCAACTTTCGCATTCCAATCGCCAGTAATTATCAATGCATCTTGATTGCATGTTCGATCAATTTCAGACTGCAGCAGCTAATGAAAACCTTCTATTTCTTCATCTTTGGCCCTAGTGGTTGGTGTGTAAAATTGAATAATAGTCGTATTAACTGGTCTTCCTTGTAGGCGTATGGATATTGTCCTATCACTGATAACGCTGTACTTCAGGATAGATCTTGAAACATTCTTTTTGACAATGAATGCAACACCATTCCTCTTCGAGTTGTCATTCCCAGCATAGTAGACTGTATGATTGTCTGATTCAAAATGGCCAATACCGGTCCATTTCAGCTCACTAATGCTTAGGATGTCGATATTTATGCATTCCATTTCATTGAAGAAAATCAGAGCAAGTCCATGGGAGCCAAAATATGACTTTGAGTATATCGCATCTGAATTCAGAGACCATCTCAAGAATAGATTTGACACATTGAACACTAGTGACCGAAGACCAGACGAGTTGTGGAATGACATCAAGGACATCATCCATGAAGAAAGCAAGATGTCACTGAAAAGACAGGAAAGAAAGAAAAGACCAAGATGGATGTCAGAGGAGACTCTGAAACTTGCTCTTGAGCGTCGAGCAGCTAAAGCAAAAGGAAGAATTGATGAAGTAAAAGAACTGAACAGAAGATTTCAAAGAGCCTCTTGAGAAGACAAAATAAAGTGTTGTAATGACATGTGCAAAGAGCTGGAGATGGAAAACCAAAAGGGAAGAACACGCTCAGCGTTTCTCAAGCTGAAAGAACTGAAGAAAAAATTGAAGCCTCGAGTTGCAATAGTGAAGGATTCCGTGGGGAAAATATTACATGACGCAGGAAGCATCAAAAGAAGATGGAACGAATACAGTCATTATACCAAAAAGAATTAGTCTATGTTCAACCATTTCAAGAGGTGGCATATGACCAGGAACCGATGGTACTGAAGGAAGAAGTCCAAGCTGCTCTGAAGGCATTGGTGAAAAACAAGGCTCCAGGAATTGATGGAATATCAATTGAGATGTTTCAACAAACAGATGCAGTGCTGCAGGTGCTCACTCATCTATGCCAAGAAATATGGAAGACATCTTCCTGCCCAACTGACTGGAAGAGATCCGTATTTATGCCTATTCTGAAGAAGAGTGATCCAACCCAATGTGGAAATTATAGAACAATATCATTAATATCACACACAAACAAAATTTTGCTGAAGATTGTTCAAAAACGGCTGCAGCAGTATATCAACAGGGAACTGCCAGAAATTCAGGCAGGTTTCAGAAGAGGACATGGAACCAGGGATATCATTGCCGATGTCAGATGGATCCTAGCTGAAAGCAGAGAATACCAGAAGGATGTTTACCTGTGTTTTATTGACTATGCAAAGCATTTGACCATGTGGATTATAACAAACTATGGATAACACTGCAAAGAATAGGATTTCCAGAACATTTAATTGTGCTCATGAGGAACCTTTACATAGATCAAGAGGCAGTCGTTCGGACAGAACCGGGGGATACTGATTGCTTTAAAGTCAGGGAAGGTGTGGGTCAGGGTTGTATTCTTTCACCATACCTGTTTAATCTGTATGCTGAACAAATACAAGAAGCTGGACTATATGAAGAAGAACAGGGCATCAGGATTGGAGGAAGACCTATTAACAACCGCATTATGCAGATGACACAACCTTGCTTGCTGAAAGTGGAGAGGACTTGAAGCACTTACTAATGAAGATCAAAGATCACAGCCTTCAGTATGGATTACACCTCAACATAAAGAAAACAAAAATCCTCAGAACAGGACCAATGAGCAACATCATGATAAACAGAGAAAAGATTGAAGTTGTCAAGGATTTCATTTTACTTGGATCCACAATCAACAGCCATGGAAGCAGCAGTCAAGAAATCAAAAGACGCGTTGCATTGGGTAAATCTGCTGCAAAGGACCCCCTCAAAGTGTTGAAGAGCAAAGATGTCACCCTGAGGCCTAAGGTGCGCCTGACCCAGGCCATGGTATTTTCAATCCCATCATATGCATGTGAAAGCGGGACAATGAATAAGGACGACCGAAGAAGGGTTGACGCCTTTGAGTTGTGGTGTTGGCGAAGAGTATTGAATATAGCATGGACGGCCAAAAGAACGAACAAATCTGTCTTGGAAGAAGTGCGGCCAGAATGCTCCTTAGAGGCAAGGATGGTGAGACTGCGTCTTACATACTTTGGACATGTTGTCAGGAGGGATGAGTCCCTGGAGATGGACATCATGCTTGGCAGAGTACAGGGTCAGCGGAAAAGAGGAAGACCCTCAACGAGGTGGATTGATACAGTGGCTGCAACAATGAGCTCGAGCATAACAATGATTGTAAGGATGGCTCAGGACCGGGCAGTGTTTCGTTCTGTTGTGCCTAGGGTCGCTATGAGTCGGAACCGACTCGACGGCACCTAACAGCAATGACAAAGGTGAATAACTTTGGAATAGGAGAATGGTCTTTAAGGAAATTCCTATCAAGTTCTAGAAGTCAGTCATACAAGGTATGTTTGGTCAATAAGGAAGGCAAGTTTTTCCTCAGTGGTCATAATTTTAACTTCCCTGTCCTGAATGTGATTGGGTAAGAATATATTGTATTTTGAGGAAGATGCTGTTGTGGGCAAAAGCTACATTCTATTCTGTTTTTCATACTTGATTCTGCTGTAAAACTTATTGCTTCCATTCCATTCTGACAATCTTAGTTGAGGTGGTCATTATTTACCTAGATTACCGTAATAATCTTTTTTTTTTTTTTTTAGATAATTGTAGATTCAAACGCAGCCGTAAGAAATAATGCAGATAGATTGCATATACCCTTTGCCCTGTTTACCCCAACGGTAAAATCTTGCAAAAGTGTAGTGCAATATCATAACCAGTGTATTGATATTAATATAATCCACCGATCTTATTCAGATTTCCCGTTTTTCTTGTACTCATTTGTGTGTGTTTATTTAGGTCTACGCAGTTTTATCACAAGTATAGATTTTTGCGTATACCACCAGTAAAGATGTAAAACAGTTCCATCACTGTAGGGATCCCCTGCATTGTTCTTTTATAACCACACACTCCCTCCTCCTTGTTCCGGTCCCCTCTCCCCATCCTTAACTCATTCTTGTTGTGTGCCACTGAATTGATTTTGAGTCATAGCAACCATATAGGACAGAGTAGAACTGTCCAATAGGGTTTCCTAGACTGTAATCTGGATAGGAGCAGATCTCTGGTTCTTTTCTCTCGGGGAGAGCCGGTGTGTGGCTTCCAACAGCAGACCTTTTGGTTAGCAACAGAGCTCTTAACTACTGCACCACCAGAGCTCCTTTCTTTAACTTCTGGCAACCACTAATCTGTTCTCCATTTCTATAATTTTGCTATTTTAAGTAGGTTATGTAACATTTTTTTTCTTTCTGAGATTGACATTTTTCATTCGGCACAATTCCTTTTAGATTCATCCAGGTTATTGCATGTATCAATAGTTTATTCCTTTTTATTGCTGAGTAATATTCCATGATACGGATATGCCTGGTTTTTTAACCGACTGGAGGACATCTGAGTGGTTGCCAATTTTTGGCTATTACGAATAAAGTTGCTGTGAACATTTGAGTATAGGTTTTTATGTGAGAGTTGCAGTGAGTCGAAAATGACTCCACGGCACACAACAAGTTCCATTTCTCTGGGGTTAAATGTCCAAGAGTACAATAACTGGATCATATGGTAATTTATGCTTATAAGAAACTTCCAAACTGTTTTCCATAGGGTCTGTACCATTTTTCCCATCATCAGTGTGTGGTGGATTCAGTTTCTCAACCTTCTCACCAGCATTTGGTGTGGTGCAGTGACCTTTTAAGGAGCCCTGGTGGTGCAATGGTTATGAGCTCAGCTGATAACCAAAAGTTTGGTGGTTCCAACCCATCAGCCGCTCCACGAAAGATGTAGTAGTCTGCTTGCTACCTTAAAGATTAAAAACCAAAAAACCAAACCTGGTGCCATCAATTCATAGCAACCTTTTAGCACAGAGTAGAACCGTCCCATAGTTTCCAAGGAACAGCTGGTGGATTTGAACTGCTGACGTTTTGGTTAACAGTTAGCTCCTAACTGCTGCGCCTCCAGGGCTGCCCATAAAGGTTACAACCTTGGAAACCCTGTGGAGCAGTTTTCCACTTCCCTGTTGGGTGACTATGAGTTGGTATCACCTCTACAGCAGTGGGTCGGATTGGTTCAGTAATGACCTTTTGTCTCTCTGTCTTCTATTCACCCTTACTTCAAACTGTTCTTTATGTTTGTTAACATTGTTTTCTGAGAGGTAGTGCTAAAATAGAAGTGTCTGATCCTTTCCTGCTTAAAATCTGCGTGTAGCTTTTTGTATAAAGTTCAAGTTCCTTAATTGGACACCAAAAACTGTTTGCGGTTTGACTCTGATCTACTTTTCCACCCTAAATATTCACTCGTACGTATACTCAAATTCCAGGTGTGTCAAAAAGGATACATCTCTTCAAATATGCAATTTTAAGCCTCTGTATTTTAGTTACACTGTTCCTCTGCTGAAATGTTTTTCCCCTTCTCTAGGCTAATTTTGAGGAGCCTTTAAGACTCCTCAAAGCACTACCCCTCTGTCTTAGTTTACTAGTGCTACTGTAACAAATACCAGAAGTGAGTTGTTTTAAAGAACAAATTTATTTTCTCACAGTTAGGAATCTCAAAGTCTGAATTCAGGGCACTGGCTTTTGGGGAAGGCTCTCTGTCATCTCTAGGGGAAGATCTCTTAAGTTTCTGTAAACTTGGCATTCCTTGATTCCATGCCTGTTTTCACCTGGCCTGTGTCCTTCCGTTTGTGCTTGCTTCTCTGCCTAACCTGCTCTTCTTAATTTCAACGGTGAGTAGGTTAAGATAACCTTCACTGATATGGCCTCATTAACATAACAAAGAAAACACTGTTACCAAATGGGATTACACCACAGGTATAAGAGCTAGGATTCTAATGCATATTCTTAGGATATGTATTTTGGGGTCACAATTCAGTCTATAATACTTTTTCCAGAAGCGTTACCTGAGCCCTCAGCCAGAGTTTAAATACCGGTCTTCTGGGTTCCTGGGCTTGATCTTGATCATTAAGATACTGTACATGTTGTTTCTTTTTCCTTCCCATCTCTATTTCTGTCTCTCTTTCTCTCTTTCTTAGGATGTTGTTTCTTCATCTCTCTCTAGTAGATTGCACTGGAATTTATTATTTAGATGGGTTGCTAATCCCTTTTCCTAATCTGTAAAATGACAATAAATAATAATGGTAGCTATAACAGAGCTGTTACGAAGATTAAAATTATGCATGCAGAGTATTAATTTACCTAATGTTATTGACTAGTAAACAGTCAGTAAATGGCAGCTTCTAAAGATTTCGGAATCCTTAGCATGATGTAAAGCAGGCCTCTAAATGTTTAGATGTGTAAATAATAGACTAGAGCCGTTCTAAATTCCTGAAATGTCCCCTAACTTAACTCTTCCTGTATAAATCCTTCTACCTTTTGAAACCTGGGTTTAAGTCTTAAAAAAAAAAGTCTTACATCTGATTATTTTGACACTTGATCACGTGCTGTTTTGTATTATGCTATTAACTAAATGATAAAAAAAATATATATATATATGTTTTTTCTTCATACTAGACCATATATTTCTTGAGAGCGGTAACTTTGCTTCCACTGATTTTTGTATCCTTTATAATACCTAGCATGATGTTATGCACATAGTAAGCATTCAGTTCATATACACACTGTTGAAAGTACATCTCACCTTGTGTCCAAATGAGTTCACATGGAGTGGGCTGTTTAATGCTTTTAATTTTATGATAAACTGTTGCCGTCAAGTCGATGCTGACTCATAGTGACACTATAGAACAGAGTAGAACTGCCATATAGAGTTGCCAGGGAGTGCCTGGTGGATTCCAGCTGCTGACCTTTTGGTTAGCAGCCATAGCACTTAACCACTATACCACCAGGGTTTCCAAGTATAAATTCTGCTTTTATTAAAATAGGATGCTTGAGCTTATAAAAACTTGTTAGTCTCAAGTCGATTCCAACTCATAGCGGCCCTGTAGGACAGAGTAGAACTGCCCTATAGGGTTTTCAAGGAGTGGCTGGTGGATTCAAACTGCTGACCTTTCAGTTAGCAGCTATGCTTTTAACCACTGCACCACCAGGGCTCCCTGCCTGAGCTTAGGCACATCTATAAATACAGTGAATTTGGTGACTCCTATAGGAATGAAAAATTTATAATGAAACTGGTAAATAAATTGATGGACTTTGTATTTATACATGGTAAAGCCTTTCTCTGGTTTTTGTTTATAGTTTTGTTTGGTCTGTCAGTGTTTTCTGAGCATCTACTATGTGCTAGGTATTGTGTCAATAATAAAAAAGAAAAAGTGGACAGATTCTAGACAGTATTTTGGAAGTAACACAAACACGGCTTCTGATACATTCACATGGAGCGTAAATAAAAAGGGAAAATCAGAGTTGGCTCGTAGACTTATGGTTTATGCAACTGGTTAGGTTTACTGAGATAAGGACTGCTAGAGGTGAAAGGCTTCAGACAAAGGGAATCTAGATATCTGTTCTGTGTATTTTATGTTATATTAAAAATATCTGTGTTGACCTATAATTAGAAAAGTCAAATAGGCTAAAAGTAAGATGTGTAAGTCTGATATTCAGAGGAAGAGTTATCAGCATGTAAAAGGATTTAAAGCTATGGGATTAGATAAATTCACATAAGGGCAGAATGCTGGTAAAGAAGAAAAGGGGGCCCAGAACTAAGTTTGGGTAGAAGAGGAGGAATTGTTGGCAGATGAGACTGAGAGAGAAATCCTTGGTAAGAAAAGGGGAAAACTGAGAGTAGTGAAATAGGAAATGAGAGCAAGTGTTTTAAGGAGGAAGTACGACTCAACGGCACTGGGTTTTTGGAGTCAAGAAAGAATGCTGATGAGAACTCAAGAGAAAAGTTTCCTTTGAATTTAATAGCATGGAAGTATCTGATCTAGACAAGCAGTTTAGTGGAATGGTAGGAAAAGCCAGATGGAAGTGGCTTAAAAAGAGTGAACGGGAAGTGAAAAGTAGAGACTGGGTGTAGATATCATGTCTGAGAAGTTTTGCAGTGAAGGAGATTGGAAAATAGTGGCAGTAACTCGAGGGCAATGTGGGTTTGCAATTTTTAATAGTCTGTGAAGGCCTCATTGAAAATGTAAAGGGAGTCATCAACACAAAGGTCCTAACACAGGAGCGTGCTGGCATGTTAAGATAGCAAGGAAGCCATGTGGCTGGAGCAGTGAAATAAATGATTAGGAAAATAGAGAGAAATAAGATCAGAATGTAAAGGAAGTGAACCCAAGGCACACATATTGTATAGGCCATTGTTTGTGGAGCCAGCGGCGTAGCTGCTCTGCTGAGAATGGTCTGTAGGTGATGGTGATGGAAGCAGGGGATTAATTAAGCAGTTGATGTAGTAATCCAGATGTAAAAAATGATAGCCTTATGGACCAGGGAGTTCGCCTTGAAGATGGCAGGAAGTAGTTAGACTCTGTATCTAATACATTTGCTTAATGGTTGGCAGTAGGATGTGAGGAAAAAAAAAAAAGAGGGGGTGAGGATGACCTCAGCATCTTTAGCCTGAGCAACTGAAAGGGTGAAATTGCCAACAACTGAGGTGGAGAAGGCTACTGGTAGAGCACATTTTAAGGGAAGCCTCAGGAGCTTGATTTTGGACATGGAAAGAAATGTCTCATAGACATTCAAGACGAGGTGTCAGGTAGGCTGTTTCACATGAGTCTACAGTTCAGAAGAAAGAGCTCAGCAGGAAGTATTTGAAATGAAATTACCAAGGGAGTGAGTACAGATGGAGAAAAGAAGACAATCAGAGACCGAGACCTGGGATACTCACAACTTTACAAGGTTGAAGAGAGGAGCGACCGCAAAGGAGACTAACAAGGGGAGAACCAGTGAAATAATAGACTTGGTGTCCTGAAAGTCCAGTGAAGACAGTTACTACTGAAGGTCAAGTAAGATGAGTAGTGAGAACCACTGCAAAACAATCCTTGGTGACCCTAATAAGGGCCGTTTTTGGTGGTACAATTGAGAGTAATAGACTAATTTGAGAGCATTTAGAGGGAATAGAAGGAGAGGAGTTGGAGACCGCTAATAGTATAGAGCAGCCCTGGTGGCGCAATGGTTAAGAGCTATGGTTGCCAACCAAAAGATGGGCAGTTCAAATCCACCAGCCACTTGGAAACTGTGTAGGGCGGTTCTACTCTGTCTTGTAGGGTCACTGAGTCAGAATTGACTGGATGGCAGTGGGGTTAATAATATAGATGACTTCTGCAATTTGTATGTAAAGGTGTTACGGAGCAGGAGCTGGGAGTAAGATTAAGACCATTTATTTAACGAGAGCAAAATAGCGTTTGTGTGTATGAGAGAGATAGCTGTGATGGAAAGGACACCTCTGATCATCTTTTCTGTTTTATTCTCATCTTTCCTGCTTCTAAAGAGGTTTTCATTTCTGTAATGGGTTTTTTCTTCAGTGTCCTTATATTTCCACTTCTGTTGTCTCTTGTTTGATCTTTTATTTCAAAAATCCCACCTTCTCTTTAAGTCCAAAGTTTTTTGTTTCTTAGATTGGTTCTTTGAAAGCTTAGTCAGTTGACTTTGATTGCTAAAGTGTTGTTCCTTTTGTTAGTTACAAATGAGGAATTGTTTGTTGTCTTGATGTTATTGCCTAGAGTATTTACTTGAGGATGTTGCTTAGATGACTGTGGTACTGCTTCTATTACTAAAGTGGGAGGAGCAGTTTCTCAAAAGAGCTATTTATATTCTTCCTGGTTCTGTTTGCTTACATGGATGAGAGTTTTGTTTTAATGTCTTTTTGAAACTTAATTGGTGACATTGTTTACATCATTTGTGAGTGGAACGTTTGTTTTACCACGGTCATAACTTTTGCAGGCAGTAGATTTATTTAAGTGACGAGAAACAAAACCTTGGGTATTTGCATTTAGGCAGAAATTAAATTATGTATGAATGTAGTAATCAGTCAAAAGTTAGAGTATCGTTAATCAGATTTTGTTTTCCCAATGGTACAATTATTTAATTGGGGATTCCATTTCTAACAAAAGAGTTCTCAAAAAAGCCGTATAAACAATACCTTACCTCATCTTTCCCTTGCATTTGTGAGAACCTTGATGGCATTGGTTTAATTTGTGAAATAGATTTTAAATTATATTAATCATTTAAAATTGATATAGTTTGTAGGTATAGATCAGCAACTTTTACCCAAGGGGTCAATACCAGAATTATGTGGAGAATTTTTCAAAATTTGCATGTTTTTTGAAAGAACTGCCTGAAGTAATTCTGATGTGTACCCTTGATTAAGAGCCATCACTATAGAAAAAAAGGAAAATTTTCATTTTTATTCATCATAAAAGCTAATGTTGTAAACGTCCTCAGCTGCTAACTGAAAGGTTGGAGGTTTGAGTTACTCAGAGGCACTTCAGAAGAAAGGCTTAATGATCTACTTCCGAAAGATCACAGCCTTTGAAAACCCTACGGAGCACAGCTCTACTCTGACACACGTGGAGTCACCATGAGTCAGTCAACAGCAACTGGTGGTAATATAAAACTTCTACGGAGGAATTTTTTTTTAATAGCAATGTCAGTTAATAGAAAAGTTAGTATGCTTTTTATCCTTTTTTTACTTATACCTGTGGATTATAACTTGACTCTAAGGGCAGTTCTGTGTCAGTAAGTTACCCCTTTAGAAGTTGCCCAAATTTTTTGCTATAAGCCATTTGACCTTTTAGTACCTTAGATTGCTAGCCGTGAATTTTGATGTAGCTGCAGAATTTCGTTAGCTTGCCCTTGTAACTTTGTGGACCTTGTAACTTTAGGGATATTCACTGGGTATAAGCCAGAGACTCTACTTTGTTCTGCTTCTTGCCTCATCCCCCAATTTTAGTTGAGTATTCAGGGCTTCCTGAAGATACTCAGGTTTAGACTTTACTTTTTTTGTCCTGAGAGTGAGGATGGAAGGATTACAAAGTCATCTTATGTTTAGGTTGGCTCCTAAAGGGTAGTTAAATGAGTAATTTTTTTATAAGGACCAGCACAGAGCTGGTTCCTATGAGGCAGAGGTTAAAGATGTCCCAAGTGTCCAACTTTTCCAAACTGCTGTACCACTCCATCATCTCTAACATCAACTACTCCTCCCCTCAGTACTCTACCTCCCGTCTTTGGGTTCTGTAATTTGCTGCAACGTCTCATAGAACTAATGAACTGTACTTAGGATTGTTTATTAGGGAAGTAACAGAGTATGCAACTTGGGGCCAGGAACGACTCAGAAGTAGCAGGAACAACTCAGAATACAGTTCTTGGTTGAGACAGCTTCTTGCCCTGTGCTGCTGGGCCCTGCTTAGGGTCTTCTTGGGCAAGTGTTCCAACTTCTAGCTCTGTGGATCGGCAAGCCCCACCATAGTAATCTTGCACTGGTCTGCTGCCACCTCATGCTGATGTTGCACTTGATGCTGCTGCACCACTGTCTCTCGTGGTCTTCCATGTTATACCTCCTCCCTCTCTTTCTACTTGTTTCCCTTTAACCCTCAATTTCCTTTAAATATCGTAAGTACGGTTCAGAACTGACCAGTCCCCTTGTTAGGGTTCCATACACCTTATCTACATGGTCGCATCCCTAAGAGGCTGCCAAGCACCTTACTTGCGTAGTTCCCCACCCCACCCCCCCACCCCTGTCACTGGCAGGAGTTACAAGACCATGGCAAGAAAGGCTGTATGAAAGCTATCCATCACACTGCTGTGATGTTAAAAGGGGGTTTCATCTTTTTCATCCCTATATTTTTTTCTCTCTCAAAAAAAGTTGTCTTTGCCTCAGTTTTCACCTTTTCTAATCAATTAAATAGGGCAGCTAGTAGTTGGCAGGCTAGAAAGTACCTTAGTGCTCCTGAGAAAGAAGAGAATTCAGTCACTGTGTACTTCTACCTCAGCCTGGAGGTTATGGCCTCTTTATTTCTACTTCCTTGTACAGTGTTCTTTTTTCGTGGTGGTGGTAGTGAAGGGATGATTTAAGAGAAGTAACCATTTGGTTGTTGGCTCTCGAGCCAGATCAACACTCTAGGGCCCTGTTATCAATATTCCAGACATCTAGTAATGTCGTATGTAATTTGTAGCCCTGGAAAGTGCTAGTATATAAGGACTTAGAAGATGAGTTTCATGAGTTCTGACAGTTTGCTAGGTGGAGCCACACGAAATTAAAATGAAGAAAAGAGTTAGTTAAGTATTCAAGGTATCTAGAGACTTGGAAGAGTACATTGAGGGATCCTTCCAAAGGAGAGACTCCTCCAGAAAGAATGGTAAACTAAGATGAGGACTGTTGCTTTAGGTTAGGTATCAAGGGCCCTGCCTGTGTCCCCTTCCCTGCCTACACACACATTTCTGATTGGAAATATTATGTTTTTGTCCTATTTGTAAGCCAGTAATGATACTTATGACATAATATAAATAGGTTTGTGATATACTTATGCCAGAGGAAATAAAAGTTTATAAATAAAATTAGAATGAAAAAGGAAACAGACTGTCAATAAAAGTACTCTAAAGTCCTCTTTGAATTTGTGAAAATGTTCTTAACCTTCTACTTCAGAGATTCTCGTCTGGGGTTGGGGCACACCATAGAATCATCTGTGGAAGGCTTGCTACATCCTACTCGAGAGACTGAATCAGAATCTCTTCAAGGGTTGGACTCCAGAGAAAAACTTCATAGATTTTTTAGATGTTTACTCTCTGGTTAAAAACATAGTTTCTCTCTAATGCGAGATTGACATTAAACTGAAAATTCTTACTTCATTTTGTTTTTTACTATTGGGAAAATGTTTTGTACGTTATGTATGAAAATTACCTTAGTACTTAAGAGAGAGTTGGTAGGTAGGAAGAAAATGGGGGAAAAAGTAAAGAGACAATGGAACTAAAAGTTCATGGAATTACGTAGCTTTATTTTATGATAAATGTTTTATTCTTAAGTTATGCATAAAAACCTCACTTGGACCTACCTCAAAGACCAAATAAAACTAACAGCTCACACATAAACTAAATTGTGTATCACTTACTCCTAGCATGTTCCTTGTGTTGGCCTTGAAAGTGATCTTTCTTGTCCAGTCTTACCTTCTGTTATTTCCTAAAGGGAACATTTTCTTCTAGTCAGCCGTTTCTTTTCTGCTTTTTTTTTTTCTTCTTCTTTTTTTGCTATTGCTTCTTCTAGCAGAATTTATTTAATGAATCCCATATCAATGGACGGTTACATTGGATATGATTTTTAAATATTTTTTTTTACCCAAAATGTGTATTTGCATTGCTGAATACTAATGTTATTCTGAAGGAAATTAATTTTAAGAGTTTAATTTGAATGTGTTTTCTCATAGCAGAAAAAGAAAACTAAGAACTTTAATCCACCAACACGTAGAAATTGGGAAAGTAATTACTTTGGGATGCCTCTCCAGGATCTGATTACAGCTGAGAAGCCCATACCACTATTTGTTGAAAAATGTGTGGAGTTTATTGAAGATACAGGTAGGATGGAAGTAACATTACAGAGATTCACATTGCTGCATTGCAGTTTCCCAAATGTTTCTGATTCATTATGAAAGAGATTTATAGTTGTCATTGTTAAGATTGATTGTGTTTAGTATTAACTTTACAAGTAACTAGCTGATAACTGAAAGAGGCTTTATTGTTGGCCAATACTGCTTTTGTTGAACTTCTGTTTGAACTTAGTAAATGACTAAGTTGAGTGCTAAAATGTTAAATTTACCTTATTCTGCAATCTAAAATAACTTGGCTGTTCATTTATACTACTGTTTAATCAAGAGGTAGTTATAGTTTGATAATGTGAAAGTTTTCAATGTATTTTAAGTCTAATACTATTTTTTTGTATTAGGCATTTTATACAGGGATTTTTTCTTTTAAAACTCAGTGATATTTACAGATGTCTGAAAGTTACCTTGTTCTGTTTGTGATGTTACTATTTTTCAACAGCACTAGCTTTATGTGATATATGTGGTTTGAGTTATATTTTTAAGGGATGTATAGATATCCTCACTATTTTAGAAACAAGCCTGCTCTTATGTTTACTTTGTGCAATGTAGTATGTGAAGATTGGGCCAGTCAGGTGGAGAATAGAGGCAGAAGGTTATCATGTTTATGAGTGTATTTAAAATGAACAATAGTTAACCTTGAAATCTTAGTAAATGAATGGACTACAAAATTTAATGGTTTGAAAACATGAGCTAGTTCAGTTTTGACTGTTCTTAATGATCTCCTTTTATATACAAGTTGTTTTTTTTGTTGTTGTTGTTAAGAGAAAGCTAGGATGCCCATATCCCATCTAAAAAATCATGATCATCATTACTTAGATATGTCCTTTACCCTCTAGTCTGATTAAGAGCCCTGGTGGCGTAGTGGTTTAAGAGCTTGGCTGCTAACCAAAAGATGGGCAGTTCGAATCCACCAGCTGCTTCTTGAACCCTATGGGGCAGTTCTACTCTGTCCTGTAAGGTCGCTGTGAGTGGGAATTTACTTGATGGCAACAGGTTAGTCTGATTTTATCAGCTAAGTTCTTCACATACTGGGTTGCCTGTCTGGTAAGAAATGCTGATTTTCAGACGTACTTTAGCACAGTTATAATACGGGGGTGGAATATAGAGAGATGTCTGTTACACACTAGTATTATAACTGAAATCGCATGTATCTGTCCCCTTGTAGTTGATAAGTGATAATTCATAGAGCCTACATTTTTATATGCCCTTAAAATCATTTTTTTCCAACAGATATTTGAAAAGTATGTATTAGGACAAATTCCTATCTATATTTCTGTCCATCTATTTTTATAAATAAATAAATAAAAATAAGGAGCCCTGTTGGTACAGTGGTTAAGAGCTACAGCTGCAGACCAAAAGGTTGGCAGTTGGAATCTAACCAGCTATTTCTTAGAAACCTATGCATCAGTTCTACTCTGTCCTTTGAGGTTGCTATGAGTCGGAATTGGCTCTACGGCAGTGGGTTTGTTTTGTTTTTCTGTATAACATAGTAGAAATGCTGATATTCTTACAGTATTAGCTTCCTGCTTTGGGTTTAAAGAATTCTTGTTTTCTCTTGTAATATAATTAGGCCTTAAGGATATGACTGAGCAGTTAGAAAATAATGTTCTTGAGTGAATTGAAAATAATAATAAATAACAGATTAGCTTTTTGTATGTTTATTTTTATAATAAAAAATTGCCACTTTTTGAATATACTAGTTGAGTGATTTAGAGGACAATGAATAAATTCCAAGTGTAAGATAAAATGAAATTCAGTCCAATTCTTAGTATACTTGAATTAGTTCAGGTCAATTGACAAATAATATATGTAAGTACTTTGGTAGATGTATAATGAGGTAGGGTTAAAGCAATTTTGTTATTTTAGTATATTATTTTTATTTTATTACTGATTGAGCAGTTTTAGCAGAAGCTGAGTTCCTTAAGAGTTCAGCTTAGACTTCTCAATGTGGACTGTAGCACAACTATCTTGTATTTAATATTCAGCATGTAAATGTAAATATATTGCAGATACCCATTATTTAAAAATTTTACGTTGCTGTTTATAGAGCCTTTGACATAATGATATAAATGATCAGTAGTTTTGTTATTGTTATAATCAGTCCCTTTGTTTAAAAGGCTAAATTTTAACAACCTTAAAGAAAGCGTTATGGTGATTTTTTTTTTTTTTAATATTGTGTTTCTGGTCAAAGCTTTCTCAATAAATTAGGTTCCCATTTGACAATTTATTTACAGACTTTTCAGTGACAAGCAGTTACATTTTTCACAAGGTGTCAACATTCTCTTTGTGTTCTGGTTGTTCCATTTCCGGTACTCTAGTTTCTCTGCCCTCTTATCGCCTCCTCTTCATTTTATAATAAATGTTGACCCTTTGGCCCCATATAGATGGTTTATTAGTAGCGCACCATACTTATGAGTAATATTTTGTGTGCCACTCTGTTTATTTCACTAAAAGGTATTCTCAGGATAGTTGTGGTTCAGGGTTTAAAAAGTATCTCAGATAATCTCAGAGAGTCCTCTGGTCTTAACTGGTGCAGTAAGTCTGGTCTTTCTTAAGAATGTGAGTTTTGGCCTACATTTTTCTCCCATTCTGTCTGGGGCCATCTATTGTGACCTTGGTCAGAATGGTCGATAGTGGTATCCAGGCACCATCTAGTTCTTCTGGTCTTGGGGTAGATGAGGCCATATGGCTTCTGTAGGTTATTAGCCCTGTAGACTTGTTGTTTTTTTTTTTTTGAGATTTTGGTTTCCTTTTTACTCTTTTGCTCCTGACTAGTAGAGACCAATAGTTATATCTTAGATGGCCACTCACGAACTTTTAAGAACCTAGATGCCACTCACTTCACTAGGCTGTAGAATATGAACTTCTTGAGCTATATATTATGCCAACTGACTGAATTGTCCCATGAGACTATGGTCTTAAGCCTTCAAAGCTAGAAAACCAGTCTTTCAAGGTGCTTGGTGGTGTCTAAGAAGTATCTGTAATTGTGTCTTCCGTGAATATGTACATCTGTACACACATACCTATCCTTACAGATACATGTAGATACTTGTATCTGTGCACACATATGTATACACCTATAGGGCAGTTCTACTCTGTCCTCCTGGGTCGCTATGAGTTGGAATCGACTCGACAGCACTGGGTTTGGCTTTTTTTGGGGGGGGATACCTGCTTGTATACCTGTATGCCTGTACACATACTCACATGATCATACACTCGTTTTTTGGTCATTGTTGGTGTTGTTGCTAAGTTATATATGTCAGATTTCTATAGTACAAGCATCCTTTTCTCTTGGGCACTTCTTAAACCGAAACCAAACCCATTGCCGTTGAGTCAATTCTGACTCATAGTGACCCTAAAGGACAGAGTAGAATTTACCCATAGGGTTTCCAAGTAGCGCCTAGAGGATTCAAACTGCCAACCTTTTGGTTAGCAGGTGTACCTCTTACCCGCTATGCTACCACGATTTCCAAGCACTTCTTAGTGACATCATTTACTTTGGTCAAGCTATGCTCACTACACCCACATTTGGTTTCACTTTTCCCATAAGTTATGGTAGTTTTTTAAAGTCAGCTTTATTGATAGAACTTACATATAATAAAATTCACGAATTTTAATTGTACTGTATGAGTTTTGATAAATCTATTGTCACGTAACCACCACTACAATCAAGAATAAAATATTTCCATCACCCTCAAAAAGTTCCACCTGGCTCTCCTTCACAGCTAATCAGATCCCCTCTGCTCACAGCCTCTGGCAGCCACTGATTTGCCTTCTGTCACTATAGTTTTGGCTTTGCTGTAATTTCATATAAAGGAGATTGTATGATACATAGTCTTTTTGTCTGTCTTCTTTCACTTGGAGTCCTGGTGACACAGTGGTTAAGTCCTATGCCTGCTAACCTAAAGGTCAGCAGTTCGAATCTACCAGCTACTTTGTGGGGCAGTTCTACTCTGTTCTATAGGGTTGTCATGAGTTTGAATTAACTCAGCAGCAGTGGGTTTGGGTTTTTTGCTTTGTTTTCACTTCGCATAATGCTTTTGAGATTTATTCATGTTATTGAATCAGTAGTTTATTAATTTTAATGCATATTATATTGTATTATATGGGAATACCATCATTTGTTTATCCATTCCCCTGCTAATGGACATTTGGATGGATACAGGTTTTCACTATTATGAATACAGTTACTATGAATATTTTTGCACAAGCCTTTGTGTGGACATATGTTTTCATATGCCTTGGGTAAATACCTAGGAGTGGGATTGCTGGATTATATAGTAAATGAATGTTTAAATTTATAATTCTAAACTGTTTTCCATTTTGCATTTTCACCAGCAGTGCGTGAGAGTTCTAGTTATTCCACATCTTTTCAAACACTTGGTATTGTCAGGCTTTTTAATTTTAGTTATTTTAGTAGGTGTGTAGTGGTATGTCATTAATTTGCATATCTTTAATAGCTAACGATGTTGAACATCTGTTCATAAGTTTATTGGCCATTGGTGTGTCGTTTGTGAAGTTGCTTAACCCAAGGTCAAAACTTTCCACTTTGTTTTCTTTTTTAGAAGTTTTATAGTTTTAGCTTTAATTTTTGGGTATACTATGAAGCAAGGATTGAATTTCAGTTTTTTTTATATGCCTATCCAGTTGTTTCTTTACCATTTGCCAAAAAGACTTCTTTTCCCATTATATTACCTTGGCATCTTTGTCAAAAATCAAATGACCACATGTGGATCTGTTTCTCCATAGTGTTGACTTCCACAGTAAATCTTGATATGAGTTAGTGTAAGTGCTCCAACTCTGTTCTTCTTTTTAAAAGTTGCTATGGCTATTCTAGGTGATTTGCATGTTGTATAGTTTGTCAGTTTCTTCAAAAAAACCTGGGATTTTGGCTGAGATTATGTTGAATCTATAGATTAATTTGGGGAGAAATGACATTTTAACAATGGTATATTGCTCTGTTTATTTAGACCTTTAATTTCTCTCAACAGTATTATGTAGTTTTCAGTGTACAGGTCTTGCGCATATTTTATATATGTTTATCCCTAAGTATGTTTCTGGATGCTATTGTAAATGCTGCTTTTTTTTTCCTTTTTTTTTTTTCCTTTTTCATTTCATTTTCCAGTTGAACATTGTTAGTATATAGCAAAACATTTGACTTTGTATCCTGCAACTTTTTGAAATTCACATATTCATTCAAGTATTTTTTTTTTAGTAAATTCTTTAGAATTTTGTACATAGGTGATCATGTCATCCATGAATAAAGTGGTTTTTTTTTTTCTTTTTTTCTAACCTGTTTGCCTTTTATTTCTTTTTCTTGCTTTATTGCAATGCTAGGACCTCAGTACAATATTCAGTAGACATGATGAAAAGCAAACATCTTTGCCTTGTTTCCAGTCTTAGGGAGAAAGCATCTAGTCGTATCATTAAATGTGATGCTAGCTGTTGGTTTTTTGTGGATGCTCTTTATCTGGTTGAGAAAGTACCCTTCTATTACTGCTTTGTTGAGAGTTTTTATCCAAGATAAGTGTTGGTTATGTCACGTGGTTTTTCGACATTTGTTGAGGTGATCATATGGTTCTTTTATAGTCTGTTTATGTGGTTGATTATATTCCTTGGTTTTCAGATGTTACGCTAATCTTACATTCCTGGAATAAACCCCACTTGGTTTTTTGGTTATAGTGTACGAATTACCCTTTTTATATATTGCTGGGTTCAATTTGCTAATATGTTAAGGATTTCTGCATCTGTACCCAAGGGATATTGGTCTGTATCCTTTCTTCAAACATCTTTAGTTTTGATACCAAGGTAAAGCTGAATTTGTTTTCTGGAAGAGTTTATATAGAATTGGTAATATTGGGGCCTGGAATTTTCTTTGTGAGGAAATGTTTAACTCTAAGTTAAATTCCTTTAATAGATGTAGAATTATTCAGATTTTTTACTTCTTCTTGAGTGAGCATTGGTTGTTTGTGTCTTTTGAGGAATTTATCCATTTCATCTTAGTTGACATAAGGTTATAAAAATCCTTATTATCCTCTTAACACATGTAGCATCTCTAGTAATGTGTGCTCTTTCTTTCCTGATACTACTAATGTGTATCTTCTTTCTGTCCCCCCACCCCAAGCAATCTGCTTAAGGATTTATCAATTTTATTGAACTTTACAAAGAGCCAGTTTTTGGTTTTATTGATTTTCCGCTTTTTTGTCTATTTGCTAATTTGAATTCTACTTTTTATTTCCTTCTTTCTGTTTTGTTTGGTTTCTTTATATTTTTTTAAAGTAGAAGTCTGCTTCCCCTCTCCCATCCCTTATTCTGTTGTTAAACATTTTAATTCTACAATGTATTTCAAACATAATAATATATTTTTCTGTTTGATAATTTGCTAGAACAACTTACTTAGGAAAGTGCTCTACTTAGGATTATAGTTTTATTATAGCAAAAAGGATACAAATGAACAGATGCATAAGGCAAGGTCTAGGAGGGTCCCAGTATGGAACTTTCACATCTCCAAAAAGGGAAGCGTGTCCCTCCCAAGCACAGATGTCTTTCATCAACCAGGAAGCTCATGGAAATAAAGTATCTAGAGCTTTTATATTGGGGTCTCGTTACATAGGCATCATTGAATGCATCATTGCCCACATGGTTGAACCCAATCACCAGCCTCCCTTCCCATGGGTTAGGCAGACATATCACACGGTGAGTCTTCTGGCCTGGCCAGCTCCTACAACAAGTGTCACTTCATTAGCATAACCTGTTAGGTAGATGTGGTCTGGAACCTTCATAGATAACAAAGATACTTCAATCACTGGGAAAATTCTAAGGTTTTAGAGGTTATCTCTTAGGAGTCAAGGCCAAAGACCAAATTCTTTGGGTAATTTGAATTGTAGGAGCCTTGGTGATGTAGTGGTTAAGCACTCAGCTGCTAACTGAAAGGTTGGTGTTCAAACCCACCAGCTGCTCCACAGGAGAAAGATGTGGTAGTCTGCTTCCATAAATATTTACAGCCTTGAAAACCCTCTGGGGCAATTCTGCTCTGTCCTATAGGGTTGCTATAAATCAAAATTGACTCTGTAGCAATGGGCTTATGGGTAAAGTTAATTGTAAACCCCACAAATTCCCTTGGGTATACACCCAGGAGTTGAATGGCAGGGTCATATGGTAACTTCTTCTTTAACCTTCCAAGGAATTCCCAGACTGGTTTTTTCTCAGGGATCACAGTTACTCAGTGTCTGAAAACTGCCTGTTATATTCATTGTCTGAAAATTGTTGTTTCGTATAATTTGTCCAGCTTGTAATGTTTATAGTGAGAGAGCAATTTCTGTAGCAATTAATCCTTCATAGTGGATTCAGATGTCCCTATAGCGTTTTTTTTTTTAATAGTGCTTTAAGTGCGTTTACAATTCAAGTCAGTTTCTCGCACAAAAACTCAGACACACATCATTATGTGACCCTAGTTGCTCACCCTATAATGTGACAGCACACTCCTTCTCTCCACCTTGTATTTCCTGTGTCCATCAGCCAGCTCCGGTCCCCCTCTGCCTTCTCATCTCGCCTCCAGACAGGAGCTGCCCACATAGTCTCGTGTCTACTTCAACACACTCCTCACCAGTATCGTTTTATGTTTTATAGTCCAGTCTAATCTTTGTCTGAAGAGTTTGCTTCAGGAATGGTTTTAGTTTTGGGATAACAGAGAATCCAGGGACCATGACTTCTGGGGCCCTCCAGTCTCAGTCAGACCATTAAGTCTGGTCTTTTTACTAGAATTTGAGATCTGCATACCACTTTTCTCCTGCTCTATCAGGGATTCTCTGTTGTGTTCCCCGTCAGGGCAGCCTTTGGTGGTCGCTGGGCACCATCTAGTTCTTCTGGTTTCAGGCTGATGGAGTTTCTGGCTTATGTGGCCCTTTCTGTTTCGTGGGTTCATATTTTCCTTGTGTCTTTGGTGTTTTTCATTGTCCTTTGCTCCAGGTGAATTGAGACCAACTGATGCGTCTTAGATGGCAGCTTGTTAGTTTTGGAGACCCCAGATGCCACTCACCAAAGTGGGTTGCAGAACGCTTTCTTAATACATTTTCTTATGCCAGTTGACCTAGATGCCCCCTGAAACCATGGTCCCCAGATCCCTGCCTCTACTACTCTGTCCCTCGAAGTGTTTGATTGTATTTCAGACAACTTCTTAGCTTTTGGTTTATTCCAGTAGTGCTAACTTCCTGTGTAATGTGTGCTCTCCTTCCCTTCACCTAAAATAATTCTTGTCTACTATCTGATTAGTGGATACCTCTCCCTTGCCCTCCCCACTCTAATAACCATCAAAGAATGTTTTCTTCTGTGTTTAAACCTTTTCTTGAGTTCTTAAATTTGTGGTCTCATACAATATTGTCCTTTTGCAACTGACTAATTTCACTCAGCATAATGCCTCCCAGATTCCTCCATGTTCTGAGATGTTTGACGGATTCATCATCATTTATCTTTGCATATTATTCCATTGCGTGAATATACTATAATCTGTTTATCCAGTTGATGGGCACCTTGACTGTTTCCATCTTTTTGCTATTGTAAACAGTGCTCCAGTGAACATGGGTGTGCTTATATCCATTCATGTGAGGGTTATTTCTCTAGGATATATTCTAAGCAGTGGGATTGCTGGGTCGTATGATAGGTCTATTTCTAGCTTTTTAAGGAAGGGCCAGATGGATTTCCAAAGTGATTGTACCATTTTACATTCCCACCAGCAGTGTATAAGTGTTCCAATCTCTCCACAGCCTCTCCAACATTTCTTGTTTTGTGTTTTTTGGATTAATGCCAGCCTTGCTGAGGTGAGATGGTATCCCCTTGTAGTTTTTATTTGCATTTCTCTAATGGCTAACAGTCGTGAGCATTTCCTCATGAATCTGTTAGCCGCCTGAATGTCTTCTTTGCTGAAGTACCTGTTCATATCCTTTGCCCATTTTTAACTGGTTTATTTGTCTTTTTGTTGTTGAGGTTTTGCATTATCTTACAGATTTTAGGGATTAGATGCTGATCAAATTTGTTGTAGCCAAAAATTTTTTCCCAGTCTGTAGGTAGTCTTTTTACTCTTTTGGTAAAGTCTTCGGATGAGCCTAAATGTTTGATTTTTAGGAGCTCTCAATTACCTAGTTTCTTTTCTGGTGTTTGTGCATTGTTAGTAATGTTTTGTATACTGTTTATGCCATGTATTAGGGCTCCTAGCATTGTCCCTATTTTTTCTTCCATGATCTTTATCATTTTAGATTTTATATTTAGGTCTTTGACCCATTTTGAGTTAGTTTTTGTGCATGGCTTGAGGTGTGGGTCTTGTTTCATTTTTTTGCAGATGGATGGTCAGTTATGCCAGCACTATGTCTTAAAGAGACTATCTTTTCCCTATTTAACAGACTTTGAGCCTTTGTCAAATATCAGCTGCTCATAGGTAGATAAATTTATGTGGGGATTCTCAATTCTGTTCCACTGGTCTGTGTATGTGTTCTTGTACCAGTACCAGGCTGTTCTGACTACTGCGGCAGTATAGTAGATTCTAAAATCAGGTAGTGTGAGGCCTTTGTTCTTCTTTTTCAGTAATGCTTTACTTATCCGGGTCCTCTCCATCTCATTAAAAAATGTAGTTGAAATTTGTATCAGGATTGCATTGCATCTGTAGATAGCTTTGGGTAGAATAGACATTTTCACAACGTTGAGTCTTCCTATCCATGAACAAGGTATGTTTTTCTACTTATGTGGGTCTCTTGGTTTCTTGCGTAGTGTCTTGTAGTGTTCTTTGTATAGGTCTTTTACATCTCTAGTTAGATTTATTCCTAAGTATGTTATCTTCTTGGGGGCTATTGTAAATGGCATTGATTTGGTGATTTCCTCTTTGACGTTCTTTGTTGGTGTAGGGGAATCCAGCTGATTTTTGTATGTTTATCTTGTATCCATATACCCTGCTGAACTCATCTCTTAGCTCCAAGAGTTTTCTTATGGATTCGTTAGGATTTTCTGTGTATAAGATCATATCATCTGCAAATAGGGATACTCGTACTTCTTCCCTACCAATTTAGATGCCCTTTTTTTAATTTTTTTTAGCTTAAATGCTCTCACTAGGGCCTCCAGCACAATGTTGAATAACAGTGGTGTTGAATGGGCATCCTTGTCTGGTAGCTGTTCTCAGAGGGAGTGCTTTCAGACTCTCTCCATTTAGGATGATATTGGCTGTTGACTTTGTATAAAGGCCCTTTATTATGTTGAGAAATTTCCCTTCTATTCCTATTTTGCTGAGAGTTTTTATCATGAATGGGTGTTAGACTTTGTCAAATACATTTTCTGCATCAATTGATAAGATCATGTGGTTCTATTCTTTTGCTTTATTTATGTGATGGATTACATTGATTGTTTTTCTAATGTTAAACCATCCCTGCATTGCTGTTGTTTTTCTTAAGTGCCATCTAGTCTTAGTTGGTTCCTACTCATAGATACTCTATATACCAGAGAACAAAACACTGCCCGGTCCTGTGCCATCCCCACAATCATTGTTATGCCTGAGCCCACTGTGTCAATCTATCTCTTTGAGGGTCTTCGTCTTTCCTCTGACCCTGTGCTTTACCAAGCATGATGTCCTTCCCCAGGGACTGACCCTCCTGTGTCCAAAGTATGTGAGACGAGGTCTCATCATTCTTGCTTCTAAGGAGCGTTCTGGTTGTACTTCTTCCAAGATAGGTTTGTTTGTTCTTTTGGCAGTCCATGGTATATTCAATATTCTTCACCAGCACCACAACTCAAAGGCGTCGGTTCTTCTTAGGTCTTCCTTATGCATTGTCCAGCTTTCACATGCATATGATGCAATTGAAAATACCATGGCTTGGGTCAGGTGCACCTTAGTCTTCAGGGTGACAGCTTTGCTTTTCAACGCTTTAAAGAGGTCCTTTGCAGCAGATTTGCCCAGTGCAATGTGTCTTTTGATTTCCTGACTGCTGCTTCCATGGGTGTTGATTGTGGGTTCACGTAAAATGAAATCCTTGACAACTTCAGTCTTTTTTCCGTTTATCATGATGTGGCTTATTGGTCCAGTTGTGAGGATTTCTGTTTTCTTTAGGTTGAGGTGTAATCCATACTGAAGGCTGTGGTCTTTGATCTTCATCAGTAAAGTGCCTCATGTACTCTTCACTTTCGGCAAGCAAGGTTGTGTCATCTGCATAACACAAGTTGTTAATGAGTCTTCTTCCAATCCTGATGCCCCATTCTTCTTCATATAATCAAGCTTCTTGGATTATTTGCTCAGCATACAGATTGAATAGGTGTGGTGAAGGGATACAACCCTGGTGCACACTTCTCCTGACTTTAAACCACTCAGTGTCCCCTCGTTCTGTCTAAACAACTGCCTCTTGATCAGTGCACAGTGAGCACAATTAAGTGTTCTGGAATTCCCATTCTTTGCGGTGTTATCCATGATTTGTTATGATCCACACAGCCGAATGCCTTTGCATAGTCGATAAAACACAGGTAAACATCCTCCTGGTATTCTCTGCTTTCAGCCAGGTTCCGTCTGACATCAGCAGTGATATCCCTGGTTCCACATCCTCTTCTGAAACTGGCCTGAATTTCTGGCGGTTCCTGTCGATACACTGCTGCAGCTGCTTTTGAATGATCTTTGGCAAGATTTCGCTTGCACGTGATATTGATGATATTGTTCGATAATTTCCGCGTTCTATTGGATCACGTTTCTTGGGAATAGGCCTAAATATCTCTTCCAGTCAGTTGGCCAGGTAGCTGTCTTCAAAATTTTTTGTCATACAGGACTAAGCACTTCCAGCACTGCATCCGTTTCTTGAAATATCTCAGTGGATATTCCGTCAATTCCTGGAGGCTTGTTTTTTGCCAGTGCCTTCATTGCAGCTTGGAATTCTTCTTCAGTACCATCGGTTCCTGATCATATGCTGCTTCTTGAAATGGTTGAACGTTGACTAATTCTTTTTGGTATAATGACTCTGTGTATTCCTTCCATCTTCTTTTGATGCTTTCAGAGTCATTTAATATTTTCCCCGCGACATCATTCCTCTTCAAGTTGTCATTCCCGGCATAGTAGACTATATGGATGTCCGATTCAAAATGGCCAGTCCCAGCCCATTTCAGCTCACAAATGCCTATGCCATGGATATTTATGCATTCCATTTCTTTTTTGATGATTTCTAATTTTCCTGGATTCATACTTCTTACATTCCAGGTTCCTATTATTAATGGATGTGTGCAGCTGTTTCTTCTCGAGTTGTGCCACATCAGCAAATGAAGGTCTCGAAAGCTTTACTCCATCCACGTCATTAAGGTTGAGTCTACTTTGAGGAGGCAGCTCTTCCCCAGTGGTCTTTTGAGTGCCTTCCAACCTGCAGGGGGCTCCTCTTCTGGCAGTATATCAGACAGTGTTCCACTGCTATTCATAAGGTTTTCACTGGCTAATTCTTTTCAGAAGAGACTGCCTGGTCCTTCTTCCTAGTGTGTCTTAGTCCGGAAGCTCAGCTGAAACCTGTCCTCCGTTGGTGACCCTGCTGGGGGCAGTTCTGCCTACCTGGTATGAATCCCACCTGGTCATGGTGAATTATTTTTTTGGTATGTTATTGAATTCTGTTGGCTGGACTTTTGTTGGGGATTTTTACATCTAAGTTCATGAGGGATCTTAGTGTGTCATTTTCTTTTTTTGTTATGTCTTTACCTGGTTTTGGTTATAGGGTTCTGCTGGCTGCATAGAATGAGTTCAGGAGAATTCCATCCTTTTCTATGCTCTGAAATACCTTTAGTAGTAGTGGTGTTAACTATTCTCTGCAAGTTTGGTAGAATTCTCCAGTGAAGCCGTCAGGGCCAGTACTTCTTTTTGTTGGGAGTTTTTTAATTACCTTTTCAATGCCTTCTTTTGTTATAGGTTTATTTAGTTCTCTCTGTTTGTGTTAGTTTTGGTAGGTAGTGTGTTTCTATAAACTTGTCCATTTCCTCTAGGTTTTCAGATTTGTTAGAGTACAATTTTTCATAGTGTTCTGTTATGATTCTTTTAATTTCAGTTGGATCTGTTGCAGTATCGTCCATCTCATTTCTTATTCGAGTTATTTGCCTCTTCTGTTTTTGTTTTGTCAGTTTTGCAAATGGTTTATTGATTTTGTTGATCTTTTCAAACAACCAGCTTTTGATAACTCTTTGAATTGTTTTCCTGTTCTCTATTTCATTTAACTTTGTGCTAACTTTTATTATTTGCTTTCTTCTGGTGCCCGAGAGCTTCTTTTGCTGCACTCTATTTGTTAGAGTTGTAGGGATAATTCTTTGATTTTGGCCCTTTCTTCTTTTTGTATATGTATATTTATTGGCTATAAATTGACCTCTGAGCACTGCTTTTGCTGTGTCCCAAGGGTTCTGGCAGGAAGTGTTTTCATTCTCATTTGATTCTGTGAATTTCTTTATTCCATCCTTAATTTCTTCTATAACCCAGTAGTTTTTGAGCAAGGTGTTGTTCAATTTCTGTGTGTTTGATTTCTTTCCTTGCTTATTCTGTTACTGATTTCCCCTTTTACGGCTTTATGGTCAGAAAAGATGCTTTGTAATATTTTGATGTGTTGGATTCTGTTAAGGCAATTCTAGAGAATATTCCGTGTGCCTTGGAAAAGAAAGTATACTTGGCTGCCATTGAGTGGAGTGTTCTGTATATGTCTATGAGGTCAGGTTATCATATTGTGACATTTAGATATTCCATGTCTTTATTGTGCTTCTTTCTAGATATTCTGTCCTTCACTGAAAGTGGTGTGTTGAAGTCGGCTACTATTATTGTGGAGCTGTCTGTCTCTTCAATGCCGTTAGAGTTTGTTTTATGTATTTTGGAGCCCTTTCGTTGGGTGCATAAATATTTATTGTGGTTATATCCTCCTGGTATATTGACCCTGTAATCATTATATAGTGCCTTTCCTTACCCTCTGTGGTGAATTTTACTTTAAAGCCTATTTTGTCAGAAATAATACTGCCACTCCTGCTCTTTTTGATTGTTGTTGGTTTGATATATTTTTTCCATCCTTTGAGCTTTAGTTTGTTTGTGTCTTTAAGTCTAAGGTATGTCTCTTATAGGCAGCATATAGACGGATCATGTTTTTTAATCCATTCTGCCACTCTGTCTCTTTATTGGTGCATTTAGTCCATTTACATTCAGTGTAATAAAAAAAAAAATTTTTTTTATTATGAGTTTCGTGCTGTCATTTTAATGTCTTTTTTGTGTGTTGTTGACAGTTCCTTTTTTCTGCTTCATTTTCTGTGTTGTTGTTTTTTCATTGTTGTTGATTTTGTGTTTGCTGAGTCTTTGTTTCTCTTGTTTTATTTTGATGTGTAGGTTTGTTAGTTTCCTTTGTAGTGACCTTAGTATTTACCCCTATTTTTCTAAGTTTAATCCAAACTTTTATCTCTGTATATCTCCCTTACTTCCTCTCCATGTGAAAGCTGTATGACATTTTTAGTCCTTTTTTGATTTAATGTTGTCAGCTTTTACATAATGATATCTGTATCGCTGTTTTGTGTTCTTGGAGTAATGCTAGCCTTGTTGAGGTGAGATGGTATCTCATTGTAGTTTGAATTTGCATTTATCCTTTTGGATGCTATTATAAATGGAACTGTTTTTTGATTTCATTTTTGTATTGTTCATTGCTAGTATATAGAAATTCCTGTGGTTTTTGTATGTTAATCTCGTATCTTGCAACTTTCCTGAATTCATTGTTTAGCTCTAATAGCTTTCTTGTGGATTCTTTGAGATTTTCTATATATAAGATTATGTCACGTGCCTTGTTACAGCCAGGTGGAAGTAAAGTCCTCATTCAGCTTCTACTGATCTCTGCTCACCTCTACAAGGCAGAGAAGAGTAGGGTGCTTCTTTACTTGGGAATGATGGTAGAAGTTCAGGCTTCCACTCAGCCTCTGCTGATGTTCTTAGGAGGACCAAGAATGGGTACCTTGTTACTTCTGGTCAGGGATGGAAGTCCAGGCTCCCTGGCCTCCACTGACAGGGTGAGAAGGATTCCATGGTGTTTGGCTAGAGTAGGGTGGTTATTAAAAATGTTTTCTCTTGCTGGGCTGCATGTTTTTAGTCTGTTGACTAGAAAGAGTAGGTTTTTCTTGTTGTTACTCTTGTTCATATTGGTTTTTTTTTCCTATGCTCAGGTACGTTTCTGGCTTGTGAGTTTCTCCATTGCCAAGGACGGGAATGTATAGGAGGCAAATAGGAAACCCAAGGAACTCACTGTAGTGTTGCTTAAGTTCCAGGGTCCCTAGCCAATCGACTTTCTCTGCTCAACCATTCAGAGTTTTCTTATGTTTGTTTTTTATATGTTACATTCATGGTTTTTAAGCTGTATTTAGCAGGAGGAATAGGGATAAATGTGTCTATTCATCTTGTCTGGGACTGGTTATCTTAAAAGGTTTAAAATAAAAAGTCCATCAAGAACTTATTTTAAAAATGAAATGCCTGAAAATATTCTTCAAAATACATTACCACCATATTATTGGAACTTACTAAGCTGTACTTAGTTCTACTTTAAGTACATTCTTTGTTATAGGTACATATGTATGTATAAAAGCATGTTTATCTCTTTATTTTCTTAGGGTTATGTACTGAAGGACTCTACCGTGTTAGCGGGAACAAAACTGATCAAGACAATATTCAGAAGCAGTTTGATCAAGGTAAAAAGATAATTATATAAAATAATTGTTTCTTTTTTTTCCTTATTGGCCATTTCATGGTGGGACGATTAATTTTAATTTGAAAATCTCCTAAGGCATATGGGTAGTAAGGGGATAGAATTTTGAAGTGGGATTAGAAATATTTAATAAACAGTATTGTCAAGGAACCCAAGAGCTAAGAAAAGCCTATTAACTTTACACTAGAAGGAAAGCGAGTACTTTAGAGCTGTTTGTTTTCAGTTTAGGAGCTGAGTAGAAGTGTGGGTAGTAGTATAAAAATGGAAATAGGTGATACTGAAACTTCTTTTGCAATAGGAGAAAAAAATGGAAGATAGTAACAAAAAGAGGCAGTTTGGTAAAGAAAATACAATACCATATATATTTTTGAATGTAAGTGTAAAATTGGAAGAGGAGCAAGTAAATAAGGAATGAGGTACAGAAGAATGCTATTCAGTATTCAAGCAAAGCCCAGAGGAATGGAATGAAGAGACTAATTTTGTTTTAGAAATGATAAGCTCTCTCTTACCCTGAGACTGCAGGGAATAGTTGAAAACATATATTTGAAGTAAAATTGATTATTTTATGGCCCATATGCCTTTGCTCTGTTTCTTCCTATAGTTCATATCCTTAACCCATAAGTTATCTCACAAATAAAAGACTGTAATTGAATCCATAGCAGTCTGTCATTAGACTTAGAAAAGCAATAAATTGACTTATTATGGATTAGCATCTTTGTATTACCAAGGATAGTGTTTACTTAAATTTATATTTATGATATTGGAACTTTATATAAATAGATTTATTATTATAAAATCTTTGCTCTCATATAGAATTTACTTTAATATGAGATCAAAAATTTAAGTGTAGATGAGCAGATAATTTTATAATCTTTAGAGTAGCAAAAGGCTTAAACTTAGTATGAAACCTAGAAAGCTTGAACAAGATGATAAACTGGCTGCTTAAAAATGTAGAAATTCCATATGAGAGGGTAGGAAAAACAAATAAAGAGACAAACTATTGACTTAGAAGAATATGGACTACTTATGCTAGATTAACCAGTTCACATCAGAAGAAACTGGCTAACAAAATACATGAAAAGGTGCTCAGCCTCTATCAATTTAAAAATTAAAATGAGACAATTGTGCATTTATTTATTACTAAAGATTTTTGGGTAGGGTGAAGGTAAACAGGTATTTATATACTGTTGGTTGAGGGTGCCTTTTGAAAGGCAGTTTGAGAATGTCTATTAAAATTCAGATTAGTTTTGCTAGAGAAAATCCATTTCTAAGAATTTATGTCATAGAAGTCTTTGCACAGGCATACCAAGGTATATGTAAAAAAGCATTCATTGCAGCATTGTTTATAATTTTAAAAATAGGGGGAACTACCCATGTGTCTATGAGTAGAATACTTGTTAGTCATGTAAAATAATTACATGGAAGATTTATGTGTGTCGAATTGCAAAAATGGTTGTTGAGTGGTATATATGCCTAGCTGCAGAAAAGCATTATACACTTACTCCTCACTTATTGACTGTCTCATTATCTGACATTTTGCATTTACAACAACAGTAAAAAATCTACTTTCTGACTATTTTGCATGTTAATGACATGTCTAGCAGTAATGAATGCCAAGGTGTGCAAGGCAGGAGTAACACTGGCTGTGATGATTATGTGTCATCTTGCCTAGGTCATAATTTTCAGTGGTTTGGCAGTTATGTATTGATGTAATTTGTCAGTTATGTAATGATATAGTCATCCTCCATTTTGTGATCTGATGTAGTGGTTGTCCCTCATTTTCATGTAATGCCACTTTTCACAAAACGACCTGGTCTTCGAAACCTAACCATGTCAATAAGTGAGAAGTGGTGTAGTCTATTACCCCATTTTTTAAAAATCTTATTAGAAAAATGGTTTCAACTTTATAACACCATATTGGTACAGTTTCACTTCCTGTAATGAAGACAGGATAGTAGTAAATACCAAAAACCAAACCTGTTGCTGTCAAGTCAGTTCCAACTCATGGTGGCCCCATGTGTGTCAGAATAGAACTGCTCAATGTGGTTATCTTGGCTATAATCTTTATGGAAGCAGGTTGCCAGGCCTTTTTTCCATGACACCATTGGGTGGGTTCGAATCGGCAACCTTTAGATTGGTAGCCGAGAGCAAACTGTTCACAACACCCAAGGACCTAGTTAATATCAGGGTCTCTTGAGTTAGACTTCCTGGTTTTGTTTCCTTTTTCTGCCACTTAGGATCTTTGTACCCCAGGCTAATTAGTCTCTCTAAATCTCAATTTCGTCATCTCTAGAATGGGGATGGTAAGAATAACTATGAGGAATAATGAGATAATACTTAATGGAGTTTTCTAGTCAGGCATCATATTAAATGTTCATTGGGTGACTATTATTACAAGAAATGTAACCTAAGGAAATAAGTTTTAATATATAAAAGTGTTTATTGTAACATCTTTGTAATATTTTAAAAATGAAATAAGTCTTAATGTTCAGTAATATAATATGTAAATTGTTACATCAGGAAATATTTTGTAGCCATTAAAACTGTTTATGTCAAAATGTTAATTGTTGATTCTGGCTTAATACATGTGAGTTCTTAAATACTATTCTTTCAACTTTTACGCAAATTTGAAATTATATTACAGTGAGCTACCCAGTAAAAAGAAAATGTTTTTCAAAGTTGCTTCTGAAATTTTAATAACCTTGCATAGTGCTTTAAAGAAATCTGATATAAAATGTATATATGATTTTTATGTATATAATGAGCAGAAAAAGGTTCAAAAGAAAAATGTCAAAATGTAAACAATGATTATCTCTGGATGATGGGGTAATTTTTTTTTTCTTTTTGTTGGTAAATATTTTAAAAACATTTTGTAATAAGCAAATTACATTTATAATAAAAACCAAACCAAACCCATTGCTGTCGAGTCAATTCCAACTCACAGCGACCGTATAGGACAGAGTAGAACTGCCCCATAGGATTTCCAGGGAGCACCTGGTGTGTTCCAACTGCTGACCTTTTGGTTAGCAGCTGTAGCTCTTAACCACCGGGGTTTCCCTGCATTTATAGTAAGAAAAGAAAATGACTTTTTAATATCAAAATAACCTCATGATACACTTCTGTTGTGTTCCAGTCTTGTTTTTAAGTCAGAACTTCAATAAAAATAGTTTAAACTATTTCATATAAGTAGTTAAGTATAAAGTTGGAAGTTCCAAATTAGAATTTTATGTATATAATTTGTATCTTTTGTCTGTTTCTTTGTGGCTTCATTTAAATGGCTTATGTAAACAAAAGACAATGGGCATTAGTAAATGTTAAAGTTCTTTTATATACTAATAAGCCTAAGAGCATTTTTATTGTAACAGAATGCTTCTTGTTTTGTTCTAGCCTCTTTGTATGGGTTACTAGAAATTTGTGGGTTTGTCAGGCAAACTTACGTTAAAACAGTGGGGGAAGGATTTCTTTACACCTGTAAAGAAAGGTGTTTAAGAGAAGATTTAAATATCTTTGGATCTAACAACACCTGTTTGGCTTATTTCTCCTATAATAAATGAAAATTTATTATAAATATCATAAATTAAAATTTTAATGTTTGTTTTGTAGATCATAATATCAATCTAGTATCAATGGAAGTAACAGTAAATGCTGTAGCTGGAGCTCTTAAAGCATTCTTTGCAGACCTGCCAGATCCTTTAATTCCATATTCTCTTCATCCAGAGCTGTTGGAAGCAGCAAGTAAGTATAAATCTCCTTTTTTTGAGGGGATGTTAGCTGCGGTTCTTGGATAATGATTGCTAAGTGTTAAAATAAGTCGTGCTCTAGATTACATAAAAAATAGAAAATGCAGCTTGCTAGAACTGTGTTTCCTGAAGGCATATTCCCCTAAATCTAAAAATCAGAATCTCTGGGGGCAGTACCTGAGAATATTGAGTTTTACCTAGCTTCCCAGGTGATTCAGATGCTTTTAGAAATTTGGGAATCCTTGTTTTTGCTTACCCTTCCTAATATTCTTCAAATATATTCTTGATAGTCTCTTATAGTAAGCATAGCACAAAGCATTATCAAATGTTTATTAATTTTTTTAATTTATGATTTTCATAAAAATTTTCAACACTAATCTTACAGAAATCCCGGATAAGACAGAACGTCTTCATGCATTGAAAGAAATTGTTAAGAAATTCCATCCTGTAAACTATGATGTATTCAGATACGTAATAACACATCTAAACAGGTATTTTTGTTTTGTTTTGGTTTTGCAAATAAAACTCCCTATGCATTCCAAATGCGTCATTTTATAAATTGAATAATTATATTTTTTTAAGGTTTAGATTTTTTAATGTACAGGATTGTTTTAGTATATGTAATGATTATGTAAATAGTAAACGTGGTAAGTACATTTTTTTATCACACAAATTTTTTGACAACTCCTTTATTTAGAATCTTAGAATTTTAAGTGAGAAATGACACATCATTAACCATATCAACTTGTTTGCAGCTGGAAAAATTGAAGCTTAAAGAGAAATGATAACGCTTAAAGTCACACAATAAGTGACATCTATGAAGTGCAATTTGCTTTTCTTATTACACATGAAATTTTATGAAAAACTTGAATTTTATTACTAGCTAACCTATTACCTAAAATGCAGGACACTAATCCTTGCATTATAGCCTGAAATGTGTTGACCTTAAAGTTTATGCTTTTTTCTAAAAAGATATGCCTCTTTACCCTTGCTAATCCTAATTTTCTCAACTGTAAAATGAGAGGAATAACACCTTATAAAGTTGTTCTCAGGGCTAAACTCAAAAACCAAATCTGTTGTCATCGAGTTGATTCCAACTCATAGCAACCCTACAGGAAAGAGTAGAGCTGCCCCATAGGGGCAGTTCTTTAGATGAAGGTTTTTAGAGCAAATTAGTTTCTCATTAAGCAGTAAATACACATATTGTTTTGTGACATTGGTTGTCAACCCTACCACATATCAACACTCTCTCCTTCTCCCACTACCAGCTTTCTTGTCCCCTCCTGTCTTCCCGTCCCGGCCCCTGGGCAGGTGTGCCCATTTAGTCTCATTTTGTCTTATGGGCCTGTCCGATCTTTGACTGAAGGGTGAACCTCAGGAGTGACTTCATTACTGAGTTAAAAGAATGCTTAGGAGCCACACTCTTGGGGTTTCTCCAATCTCTGTCAGACCAGTAAGTGTGGTCTCTGAGAGTTTGAATTTTGTTCTACGTTTTGCTCCTCCTCAGTCTGGGACCCTCTATTATAATCCTTGTCAGAGCAGTAGGTGGTGGTCGCTGGGTACCATCTAGTTGTGCTGGCCTCAGCCTGGTGGAGGCTGTGGTAGTTACGGTCCATTAGCCCTTTGGACTAATCTTTCCCTTGTGTCTTTGGTTTTCTTCATTCTCCCTTGCTCCAGACAGGGTGGGACAAGGGAGTATCTTAGATGGCCACTCACAAGCTATTAAGACCCCAGACGCTGCTCACCAAAGTAGGATGTAGAACATTTTCTTTATCAACTATATCATCCCAATTGCTAAATGTTCCCCAAGACCATGACCAATGCGGTAATCTTTACTACGAAAGCAGACTGCCCTATCTTTCTCCTGAAGAGCAGCTGATGGGTTCGAACTGCCGACCTTTTGGTTAGCAGTGGAGCACTTAATCACTGTACCACCAGGGCTCCTTTTCACCGAACTAAACGGGATTATTTGTATTTATAATTTTTTTTTTTTAAGTCTACCCTTTATAACGTTTTCTATTGCTATTTTAATGAACTGAAGTTCTTGTTTTTAACTAATGATGCCAAGGCCCAAGCCTACCAAGGCCCAAGCCAACTGCATTTTAGTTGGCACCTCTTAAAAAGAATATTAGCCGATGTTTAAAATTTTATTGTTGCTGTACAGTGGTTAAGAGCTTCTCTGCTAACCAGAAGGTCAGCAGTTTGAATCTACCAGCCACTCCTTGGAAACATTATGGGGCAGTTCTAGTCTCTCCTATAGGGTCACTATGAGTTGGAATTGACTCCACGGCAACAGATATCAATGTAGTATAAAATCATATATTAGTATTTTTCATAACCCTTCTCACAAAATCTGCCTTCCTGAGAAATTACCAGCATACATAATACTGAAGTGTAATTAGTGAAAAAAAAAATTTTTTGATTTCCGTACTAGTTGTTGGTGTTACAAGAAAAAAATGTGCATATGGTGCTATAGGAGACCTTACCTAATGTGGGGTGTAGTAATGGTTTACGGCCACATTAAACACTGTGTTCCAGGAAAGGAGCCCTGGTGGTGCAGTGGTTAAGCGCTCGGCTGTGGCAGTTCAAACTTACCAGCTGCCCTGCAGGAGAAAGATGTGGTGGTCTGCTTCTGTAAAGATTGCCATTGCCATCCAGTCTATTACAACTCATAGTAAGCCTTTAGGACATATTAGAACTGCGCCATAGGGTTTCCAAGGCTGTAAATATTTACAGAAGCATACTGCCACATCTTTCTTCTGCAGAGCAGCCAGTGGATTTGAACCACAACCTTTCGGTTAGCAGACAAGTGCTTTAACCACCAGGAGCCTGTAAAGATTACAGCCTTGGAAACCTTAGGGGAGCCCAGTGACACAGTGGTTAAGAGCTCAGCTACTAACCAAAAGGTTGGCAATTAGAATTCATCATCTGCTGCTTGGAAACCCTATGGGGCAGTTCTGCTCCTTCCTATAGTGTCACTACAAGTTGGAATAGACTCCATGGCGATGCGTTGTGTGGTGTTCCAGGCCTGTGTTAGGCTCTGGGGAAATAACAGTGAACAACAGACAAAAGCATATTTGATGCATTGAGGAATAGCAGAGAGGCCTGTGAAATTGGAGCCGAGTGAAGGATGGGCAGAATAAAGAGATGAGGTCAAAAAAGGGAGGCGGGACAGTGCCAGATCATACAGTACTACTCAGAGTGTGGTGTGTTGACTGGCTTTAGTTTTCAAAATGTTTTACTGACGAGATAGGAGTTCGCTTTAGAATATAAATCACCTATGTCGCTAAGCACACTGTTGAGCTCAGCTGGCTTTTTTTTTTCTTTTGTGAAAGAAGGGTTGCATGATTTACATTCTGCCTGTTACTCGGTGTTATATGTGGGGCCAGTGGAGGTTTGAGCAGAGAAGTAACGTGATCAGACTTAAATTTTGAAAGGAGTACTCAACCAGACTGAAGGAGGGATAAGATCCCCCTAAGTGCTAGGGATACAGCAGTGACAAAAATCATCCACTTCATGGAGTTCACATTCTAGTATAGGAGATTAATCATAAATAAACATATAACGGGTAATTGACAAATTGCAGAAACTATGAAACTAATCCATGGAGTTACTCTTTAGTTATTCTCCATACCTAGCAGTTTATTGAGCCAAGTTAGGTTTTTTTCCCCTAATTGCCGTTAGGTGCCATTGAGTCAGTTCCAACTCATAGTGCAACAGAAAGAAACGCTGCTTGGTCATGCACCACCTTCGTAATCATTGCTATGCTTTAGGCCATCGTTGCACCCACTGTGTCAGCCCTTCTTGTTGAGGATCTTCCTCTCTTTCACTCACCCTCTGCATTACCAAGCATGATGCCCTTCTGCAGGGAATGGTCCCTCCTGATAGCATGTCCAAAGTATGTAAGATGAAATCTCACCATCCTTGCTTCTAAGGAGCATTCTGGCTGTATTTCTTCCAAGACAGATTTCTTCATTTTTCTGGCCATCCATCATATATTCAGTATTCTTGGCCAAAACCATAATCCAACAATTATAATTTTGCCTAATTAGCTTTCCATTTTCTTACTTTTCTCTGCTACTGTTTTAGTTCATGCTTTTATTATTTCTCTTTTAGAGAACTCCTGTTTCTTTCTAATTGTGTTTTCTCTCCCTGCCAACTTTTCCTCCTAATCTTTCCTTGATCCTGCTGCTAGAGTGGTCTTTGTAAAAGAGCCTTCTGTAATAATTACTCTAATTAAATTAATAACATTTTATTTTCTTGGGATCAGATCCAGACTATCTTAACATTAAGTGGTCTTATTCTGACTTATATCTCCTTTCCTTTCCTCCCATATACATACCAGGTAAGCTCCAACTGTATTGAATTATTACCAGTTTAAAAAAAAAAAAAAATTTTTTTTTTAACCAAAAGTATCAAGTCATACCTAGTTCTCATTACATATTAATACAACTGCCTCAGTGGTTCTCAAAATGTGATTCCCAAACTGTCAGGCCCCACTCCAGACATAATGAATGAGAACCTCTGAGTAGTTCCAGCAGTCTTTGTTTTAACAAGCCCTTCAGGAGGCTCTGGTATATGAGAACCACTGTTTTGAATGAATTACCCTTCTGCTGTTCTTCCTACTCTAATCAGTCTTGACTTAACTTAAACATTACCTCTTCGAGGAAACCTTCCCTGGCTACCCATAGCTCTAATTGATTTGGTACCTTTCCTTTGTACTTTTTGACTCTTCTGTTAGACTAGATGCACATACAACATGTCCTTCAACTTTGCAAATATTTCCAGAATCTTGCACTTGCTTACTACATAGAAAAACAAACTGGGCCACTATATATTAACAAAAGGTTGATTTTATTCTGGATATTTTAATTTAGGCTTTTTTTTACAAATAGTAATGACTTTTACTACAGAACATGTATTTTTAGGCCATATTTTTCATATCAGACTTGCACCTTCTGTATTTAGGGGGGTTCCTTTGCTTCGGATTAAAACTGGTTTTTGATCTGCAAATTTAAGTATAAGATTTTCTTGCTACCCTGCATACTTTTGGGCTGTTTGTTTTTAATGTGTGAAATGAGGGGATGGGATAAATTCTTTAGACCCCCTCCCAGTTTAACGATTTTGAGTTATAAAGCAAGATTTTCAAGTTATAATCCAAAAATATATTCCTTGTTTATTACTGAGGATGGTAGAGGTTGCTTGCTCACATATTCAAAGGACCAGATGTAAATAAGTTAATAATATATGATCATTTGTAAATTACTTTTAAATCATAAAAGAATTTTAATGTGCAGTGTATTTTTTTGAGCTACTGTTTTTCAAATGATATTTGTAACAGTGTGAAGATAATGTTAAAAAGATTGTTTTTGGAATACTAGAAACTAATGTTTTTTAAAAGTTGAAATGTCTGGTGGTAGGATGTGATGAAGTAAATTTTCCAAAACTGGTTTGGTTGAAAGACTGTCTCAGTATAGTCAGTGCATTTGGATATGCAGTTAGAATTTTGTTTTCTGTTGCTGGAAACTCATTAAAACTTGTCACATGACCTTCTCATTCTGAGGGAAACACTTCTTTTTCACATAAACTAAGATAGCTTCCATACGTAAATTATGAAACGCTAGGGTGCAACTTTTTAAAAAGACTCTTTGATTCTCATAAAGAATGAGTTTTTATTGCTGACTTCTGTTACTAGAATGTAATACAATGCATGAGAAGAAAAATGTTTAAATTTAAAGATGTAAAGCTAAATAATCACTTCCAACTCTAGGATTCTATAATTGTAATGAGTTTCAATTGATTTCTAAGTGTTTCTTCCTTTCTTAATTTCAGGGTTAGTCAGCAAAATAAAATCAACCTAATGACAGCAGACAACTTATCCATCTGTTTTTGGCCAACCTTGATGAGACCAGATTTTGAAAATAGAGAGTTTCTGTCTACCACTAAGATCCATCAGTCTGTTGTTGAAACTTTCATTCAACAGTGTCAGTTTTTCTTTTACAATGGAGAAATTGTAGAAACTGCAAATACTGTGGCTCCTCCACCCCCTTCAAACCCAGGACAGTTGGTGGAACCAATGGTACCACTTCAGTTACCGCCACCATTGCAACCTCAGCTGATACAACCACAATTACAGACGGATCCTCTTGGTATTATATAAGTAGGAAGTCATAGCAGACAGCCTGAAATCGGACAGAAAGCAGATCTAGACATGCATGTTTCAGGGTCCAGTAGTATACTTCATGATTCTTACAGATAATTAACATTCAAAATGATGAGACATTTTCTCTTCGGACTATATGGTATTCCTTATTCATTTACATTACAGATCTAAGACCATGTGATAAGCATGACTGGAGAAGTTTAATTTTTATAAACAAAATATAGCTATAAAATACCAAGCTGCTGCTGCATGCAACTTTATTGCAATCAGTGTATCATTCCTGTGGCAATTTCTGTCACATTATATTGTGAATAAAATTTTTCTATAGCAATTAAATGATTTAAAAACCCACGTATATGAAACATTTAATGCTTTCACCCTGCTTTATGGCCGGTTTTGTTATTTGATGTGCTAATTTGGCTATTTAATTTACATTCTAGCAGTCTGTGTAGATAACTTAAAAGCCCAGTTATGTATTTTATAATTTCAGGCTGCTTAATTTTATGCCATGCTTGGGATGTTATTTGAAAGAAAGAAAAAAATATATACTTGATGTATTTCATATTTCTGCGCCTTCATCTTTACTTCTACTAAGCCTGTGGATGATTTGATGAGGGGTAAACAAACATATTTCTTGTACACACATACCAAGGACATGCTTGTGGCTTAAGTGAGTTGATAATGTTGTGCAAAGATAGCTGTCACCAACTCATTTCTTTTTGACCCACAATGAAATAAACATTTTGTATACTGTTAATTCTGTAAACAAATGCATGTTCAAAAGATCTTTGATGGTCTTGTAATCTTAATCTAATATATTTTAGATATTTTAATTTTTTCCCTCTTGGGGAATACATGTAGTGTAGAAAATAGTTCATGACATTTTCATATAAGGTTATCTAACTTTTCATACATAAACATGAAGTTTGTTGTAGAAAATTCTTTAAACCAAACGTTTTAATCTAGGACTTCAATTTAATCTGTTCCTTGAATCTATTTTTGTGTGGCCCTTAAAAACATATCCAAAAATCCATTGCTAATATAGCAATAAAAATACTTTGGGTACTGACAGCCTCTTTGGAGTGTGTATATATATAATTACAAACATGTATCCATATTTTTTTCTGTGATATGTTGTACTAAAATCCAAAATGGCTTTTGCACCATTTTGTAAACCACTATTTTCTTTTAATGTTGGTACCAGATTTGTTATAAACGACTGCTGCTTTGAGGATTAAACATTTTGTTAGTGAAGATACAACCAGAACACTAAATTATGGATAAAGTTTTCAGAATAGATGGCATATAGGTAAATTGTTTTGTTAGACTTTATTCAAAATTTTTTGATTATTAAGCCATTCCCCCCCCCCCCCCGCTTTTTTTTTCTTTTTCTGGAAAGGAAAAAAATGGCCTGTTTTTCATTGCTAGGTTATATTTTGTATAGTAAAGAAAAAATGATTTGGTCATTGTTGTGATACCTTCACTCATAACACAATTTCAAGGTTGTCTTATGTGTATTATAGTAAATAGATGATTTTGAGATTCAAGGCTCCTAAGAGTTTGATTTGCTACATTTTTTCCTGAAATAAATACTGACTTGCCCAACCGTTATGTCCTAGATATTATACTTCTAATTTTATCTTCAAAATCAAGATAGCAACATGAATCAGGCTGCTGTTAAAGTACATATATATTATAAATTATCTTATTTGTGTTAATACTCTTACATGTTATTATCTTTTTTAAGAAAACAAAGCCCCTATTATTCCTATTGCGAAGCACACAGGAATTAAGAAAGTACAGTAATTTAAAAAAAAAAAATCCGGTAAATGTAGTATTCTTAACGTGTTCTATATTACTTATACCTGTTGTCTATATAGCTTTAATTTATAGCTGTCAGTTTAACATTGGCATGTCCGGCAAAGAAAATTAAACTTTAAGAGTTTTATAAACTGTTTCTAGGTTGCTAAAGAATTTATTTTTCTACTATATATGGTATAGACAAAGCATCAAACTATGTACAGGAGAAAAGCCTGACTATTTCTATTGGAAGTAAGCTGAAAAGAGAATTTTCAGAACTGTTGGTGTCTTCAGTTCATTTTGTCATAACTTTGCTATTGTAGTATGTGAAGCCCAGTTTATTTAAGCTATTCTCTTTTATATATATTAATTTAACTTTCATCTGCATATAGTACCATTTTTGTGTTAGAACAAGCACTTACCATTTTCCACATTAACCATGTGACACCTACCCCAAAACTTATCTTTTCTATATTTGCTGTCATTGATTTGACATATTTTATAGTAAGTCATTTAAATATTCTACATTTGGTTCATTTAACCAGTAGATTACAATTATTGAAGATTAAAGTACAGTTTTAAGCTCAGCCTGTTACACTATTGATTGTTTTCGCCAAGGGTTTAGATGTGTTTTAGAATATTAGAAAAATAATTCTAAGAGCAGAATGATATAATTTTTTTTCTGGTAAGCTACTGGAAGATTTCGCTGTTTAAAGGCATGTATATGAGACTTCTTAAAGGATTAAAAGAATATTAGTCTCATAGTTACGGGAAAACATTTTACAATATTAAATAAATGCCATCTACACACACATTGCTGTTGTTCATTTAAGGTTCAGTGCTTGTAATTAATACAATATTGGACTTAACAGTATCTAGATTAGCAATATAAAGAAGCATAGTGGTACTCTGTTTCAAACTTCAGTAGATTTATTGGAAGTCAAATTATATTCAACAGACACTTATTAGGATATACAATTTAAGAACGAAATTTCCAGCACAATATATTTCCTTTTAAATGGTATTTGTTAGTGCTTTTTTTTGTTCAACATTTACAATGTATATACTGTAGGTAACAGCAATCTAACTTAGCTGAAAAGCAGCTTTTATTTTCCATACTGTATGTAAATAATGTAGACTTTTTTTTTTTTTTTTTAAGGTACTGGAATTTAACTTCTAATATCTCTTAGATAAAAAGAAAAGGGAACACTTGGAAAAAGAATTTAGGCCTTAGCTTCCATGGTGATTTTTAGTTTTTTATACAGTAATAATTGTGATGCTTTTTGTCAACTGGATATAAATATATATAATTTTAAAAAGTCAAAAATGCTTTGTTTCTTTGTTTTACAATTAATGTAATTTTGTGCTTCACCCACAGGATGCTGCAGTGAATATCAGTGAAGCTTATTCTGTATAAAGATGCTATGAATAAAACATAAAGAAGCTGTATAATTTTTAAGTTCTAGTTGCCTCTATTTTTACCATTTCATTGGTAAAAATCAGCTAATTTTTCTCAAGTAAATATGAGAAATGAAAATAATTGAAATGTATATCAATATGAAGAAAATTAGGGAGATACATTATTGAGCTTTCACTGTGCCATGAAAGGAGATCCAAAATTCATTCAGGCCATATATAGATGAAAATTCGATGTTTCAAATGGCGAGTAAAACAAGATAGTGGAGCACATATTTTAAGACTCAACTGTTACCTTGATCTGAATTTTAGCTGTGGCTAGACAATGTTCGGAGCCACTAGAAAAAATATTTTGAAACCTATTCTGGTTATAGTAGAGCTGTTAATGTGAAGAATATAAAATTTTTGCCTTCTCCCTTTATGGTTTGTGACTATTAAGCCAAATTTTATGGGTATATATTATCAGATTCTTTGGGTCTTGTGAGGTCTATTTGACTTGAATCTTTGTGTTTATCTTGAATTTAATCATTTTTAATTTTAATTAAGTAATTCTTAGGCTGATCAATTTCTAATTTGTTTCAACACTTAAGAATTTTTACATATGGGACATGTTTCATTTTTTATTTGAATTCCAGAAATTCTCAGCAACCTTTTCAGGTTAAATAGCTGAGAATAAAATTTTCTAAGGTTTGATAAGGGAAGGGACTATTCTTCAAAATCCTTTTTTCTTATGTTAACATCTGTGTGGCTGAAAAGACTGTACTGTACAAACATTCCAATATTATTCAGTCATTAGATGTTAGCCAAAAGTAGGTAAAATCTGCTGATTAATAATTTGGGGAATCTTCAGTATTCAACAGAACCTAGTCATTCTGTAATGAGCATAGTTCCATCTTTTCTCCACCATATTAGTTTTATCTCTTTGTAGGGCAGGAGATCCACAATTCTCACACTGTACACACCTTAATTAAATTGTTTAACTTATAGTAGTTTTGCAAGCAGTAAGAATGATTTTGAAAGGCTAATTAATGATAGTCAATAAAGTTAACGTTTTAGTTATAACTGTAATAGGCTAAAAAAAAAGCCTTGAAATTAACATAGTCATTGCAGTTCTGGTTTAGTTATTTTTATCAGTGGTTAGGAGTGCTAAGACCTGCAATAAATGTGTTTTGATTATGAGTAGCTATCAAGGAATTTGTAGTTGAGAAATAATCGGTACTTGTTAACTGTATTTTTACACAAATAACGCACATCTCCATTTGTTTGCTAACCACTCCCTCCCCATGAAGAATTTTTGTAAGCATGCTATGCCAGTTTTTTTCACAGCAACATTTTTTTTAAAAATTGGCATAATAGTGCTTACAAAAATAAGCGCTCGCAGGGGAGGGAGCGGTTGGCAAGCAAACATAGCAAAAAAAAAAAAAAGTAGCGGGTGCACATTACTTGCATAAAACTACAGTGTTCCCATAGTGCAGATTTATTTTCAATTTCGTTTGTCTCAAATGGTAAAAATTACTGTGGATGATTTGGTAATGGGCCTCATATTCTAATCGTTTGCCTCATGTTAAGATTCTTAGTGTTTTAACCTATTCTTTTCAAATTTATTTTTGTGTTAAATCTTTAATACAAATGATGTGGGTTTAGGATTGACCTGTTTATTCATTGGCTCATCAGTTGCATCCAAATTAGTTTTGATTATGTATCTGTACTTGCTCACTAGATCATTTTCTTGTGATCTTGAACTGAGAATGTTTTATCCTGAGCATTTAATATGTTCTAGGTATTCTCCTCCAGTTCTTAAAGTATCTTATCAGCTTTAAATTTGGAGCTCTTAATTTGCTTTTTCTCCAGATTCTGAGTATTTCGTTTTATCCAAGTAAATGTCAGTATAGGTGTTCAGTGAAGCTGACTTTCATTTAATTCCCTAAAATGATAAGTAAAATCAGAAGCTATTACCCTTATTATTTTTATAGGATTTGGGTTATTTTTAAGTGTGTAGGTGGAAGGATGAAAAACACATAACTACCTCAGAGAACACAGTCCTTTAGATACCCTCTCAGATTTACTTCTTGGAAATTTCATTTCCAGATTTTTCATCTCATTGACAGAAGGATAGCTGCTGAATGTTTTTGGTTATAGTGTTTGAAGTGAGAGAAATCATTACCAGCAGTGTACTTTAAAATACAAGCTAAATCCATTTTGCTCGGTATTTCAATTACAGAATGTCTTTTAAGTTAACTTAAAATTCACTTAACCCTTTTGTGTCTGGCGGTGCATATACAGACCATGAACTTTTTCAGTATCTGGCACTTACTGGGAAGCTGCTGTACTGTGGATAGTGAGTGCTGCTGCAAGGCTGGAGCTTTTAATACTGAAAAAACAGGCATGTGGCACAAATTACTGTTTTTACAGGGTATTGTATCAGGTATCTGAATTTTTGGTAGGAAAAATAGAGAGTTTGAAAATATTTGTTACACATTGCACTGGGATGTACCAGTAGACTCTGGGGTATAATTAATGATATGTCATATGTACCAAGGGACACTAAGGGCAGGCTTGTGAGGAGGGAGAGGATCCATACTATCTATCAAAAATTCAGACACACTCAGTGATTCAGCATGCTCTGTGATTCATCCATTAATGAAAACAAATTCAAAGCAGAAAACAGTTGGATTGCTAAAGGGTTAAATAATTATTCCTGTGGCATAGACCAGGGATGGGCAAATTTTATGAAGGGCCAGATAGTAAATGTTAGGCTTTGCAGGCCGTATGATCTTTCACACTACTCTTAACAGGACAAAAGCAGCCACAGACACTATATAAATGAGTGAATGTAACTATGTTCCAATAAAATCTTGTTTACAAAAAACAGATTTGGCCCATAGGTTATAGTTCGCTAATCCCTGATACAGCTTACTAGTAAATCTTCCAAGTTTTATCCATGTGTAATAATTTATAGTAGATTAATTAAAAATAGTAAAAGTTTTACAAAGGGTGATGATAATTACCCTTTATTCTTTTAGCCTTTTTTTCCCCCAAAGGAAATAGTCTTTAGTAATAAGTTGGAGATCTGTGTGAAACCGTTAATTCTTTTGGAAGATTTTATTAAATTATTAAAGCAGAAGGTAGACTGGTAATATAATTATATACATTAGAACTAAATGATTTTCACAGTGATTTCTTAAGGATAACTTAAAGATTTTGAGGGTAGTGATTGTATCTCCATATACTATAAGCATGATAGTAAATTACCTTAAGTATTTTAATAAATTGTGACAGTGAACTGATTAATATGCATACACTATTAAGCCTAAAATACTAGAATTATGTCTATAATGAATCCAAAAGTATGTGGCTTATTTAATGGATGGCCTCTCCATGGTGTAGGTCTCCCTGCTTATGAAAGTTTTTGGCCATTTTTAGCCTTTATGCTTAGGTGCTATATGAAGCTTAGAGATGGAAGATCTTATCAGATTCAGGCCCAATTCAAACAAGTTCTATTGGCTAAAAGTAACCTTAGAAGTTTTAAGAATGTGCAGGCCTTTTGAGCATTTTTCTGTTGATAGTAGTGATTTCCAACCATCAAGATCACTTGTGGGAGCTTTTAAAAATCAAGCTATCCAGGAGCCATCCCAATACACAAATCTCTGAGGTACAAGAATAAAATATTTATTCCCAAATACGTTCTTATATTGCATCTCTGGAGGACAAAATGGAATTTCTGGGGGGAAAATATCATGTGCTAAGTGCTAATTGTTGTTATTATGTGCCGTTGAGTCAGTTTGGACTCATAGCAAACCAATGTGACAGAACTGCCCTATAGGGTTATGTAGGCTGTAATCTTCATGGGAGCAGATCACCAGGCTTTTTTCCTGCGGAGCAGCTGGTGGGTTCAAGCAGCTGACCTTTTAGTTAGCACCCAAGCACTTAAGCATTGCACCACCAGGGCTTCTTAAGGGCTAATTATATAGAAAGTAATGTGGAATTCAAATCTGAACTCTATCATATCAATATGTGTAGACTTGATAGTTAACTGAACAATTCCATAAATTTCAATAAGTTATTCAAAATAAAACTTAATGGCAGCAGCCAGGACATACTGATAAAATTGTTATTTCCTAGAAAATTAACTTCCTTTAACTCTTTACAATTCCTTCCTTAATCCCATCCATTAACTCCTATGAATAAGAGGTTCTATCAAAGAAATAGGAAATGGAAGACAGGAGACAATAATAATAAAAATAAGGAATCAGATGAAGAGAGTCATTTGCATTGTGGAGTGTTTGTTAGTATTCTAATATTAACTTCCTACATGCCGATTTCCCAAGTCACTATTTTCATTTTCTACCACTTTTCTGTCCTACAAAACACACTGTAGGTGTTCTAATTTCACATGGGATGTGGTAGGTCACAGGAGGCCAACAACCTTTCTGACAGCATCTAAGAGGAGAATGAATTTCAATCACCCACCCCCCCCCCTTTTTTTTAACAAAGGTATCAATGTGATGTGGAAATGTTGACTAGATAAACTATCCCAGATGGGAGAACTTCTCAGAAGTTAGTGGATGATCAGAAGCTTTTTTTTCTCTGAGGACATTTGTAGAATCTGCTTAGTCTGGGATCTGGACTTGGCCCAGGTGCAGAGAGGGGTCACGTTAAGGGAAAGAGAAGATAACAATGCTCTTAGTAGTTGCATAGGGCTAGGGTGACAAAATTGAAGACTTAGATCTTCAAAAGAAAGTTCAGTCTTCCTGTCAAGTTGTTAGGTGCTGTGGAGTTGGCTGCACCTCAGCAACCTCGTGTATAATGGAACGAAAAGTTGCCTGTTCTGCACAATTCTGTCAAAATATTTGTTAGATGTTGAATCTTTAGTGAGGCTCGAAGCTAAAAAGCTAAGCTGAAAATCTTGGAAATAAGCAGGTCTGAATCCCCTTGCAATCTTTCAAGGCTGAGGAAACGAAGATCCAGGTCCTTGATTAAAAATTTCTAAGGTTATGGCCTAAAAACAGCGATGAATCAGAAATAAGCTAAATTAAATTTTACCAAAACTATTTGCACAACAGAGGAAAGGGGAGCTCTCTTCAGAGGAAGATACCAGGAGCCTCTACAGCTGTTTCACAATGTCTAGCATACAAGCAAAAGTTACTAGATACGTGAAGAGGCAAAACCATGTGAAGGGGGAAAAGTTGAGTCAAAATGATCCAGACTGTGGAATTAGTAGATAAGGACTTTAAAATAATTATGACTTATATATATATGTAAAAAAAAAAAAAACAAACAACTACAATGAGATTCCATCTCCAACAAGGCTGGCGTTAATCCAAAAAACAGAATAATAAATGTTGGAGAGGTTGTGGAGAGACTGGAACACTTATACGCTACTGTTGGGAATGTAAAATGGTACAACCACTTTGGAAATAGATTTGGCACTTCCCTAAAAAGCTAGAAATAGAACTACCACACGATCCAGCAATCCCACCCCTTGGAATATTATATCCTAGAGAAGTAAGAGCCGTCACACAGATATATGCACACCCATGTTGATTGCGGCACTGTTTACAATAGCAAAAAGGTGGAAGCAACCAAGGTGCCCATCAATGGATGAATGGATAAATAAATCATGGTATATTCACACAATGGAATACTATGCATCGATAACAACGATGAATCTGTGAAACATAACATGGAGGAACCTGGAAGGCACTATGCTGAGTGAAATTAGATGCAAAAGGACAAATATTGTATGAGCCTACTACTATAAGAACTCAAGAAATAGTCTAAACAGAGAAGAAAATATTCTTTCATGGTTACGAGAGAGGGGAGGAAGGGAGATGGGGTCTCACTAATTAGATAGTAGACAAGAACTAATTTAGGTGAAGGGATGGACAACACACGATACAGGAGAGATCAGCACAACTGCACTATACCAAAAGCAAGTTTCCTGAATAAACTGCTTCAAAGGCCAGAGTAGCAGGGGCCGGGGATTGGGGACCATGGTTTCAGAGGACATCTAGGTCAATTGGTATAATAAAAACTAAAAAGAAAACATTCTGCATCCCATTTTGGAGAGTGGCATCTGGGGCCTTAAATACTAGCAAGTGGCTAAGATGCAACACCTGGAGCAAAGGAACATGAAGAACACCAAAGACACAAGGTTAAGTATGAGCCCGAGAGTCAAAATGGGCTACATAAAGACTACATCAGCCTGAGACCAGAACTAGATTGTTCCCAGCTACAAGCGATGACTGCTATGACAGGGAACAAAACAGAATCTCTGAAGGAGCGGGAGAGCAGTGGGATGCAGATCCCAAATTCTAGTAAAAAGACCAGACTTAATGGTCTGCCTGAGACCAGACAGATCCTGGAGGTCATGGTCCCCAGACCTTCTGTTAGCCCAAGACGGGAACCATTCTTGAAGCCAACTCGCCAGACAAGGATTGGACTGGACTACAAGATAGAAAATGATACTGTTAAGGAGTGAGCTTCTTGGATCAAGTAGACACATGAAACTATGTGGGCAGCTCCTGTCTGGAGGGGAGATGTGAAGGCTGAGGGGGAGAGAAGCTGGCTGAACGGACACGGAAACACAGGGTGGAGGGAAGGAATGTGCTATCTCATTAGGGGGAGAGCAACGAGGAGTGTATAGCAAGGTGTATATAAGGTTTTGTATGAGAGACTGACTTGATGTGTAAACTTTCACTTAAAAAGGATGAAAAAAAAAAACACCATGAGCTAGTAGATGAAAGTGAAAATTTTCAACAGAATTAGTCTTATTTTAAAAGGACATTCTAGAGCTAAAAATCAAAGAACTCCCTAGATGAGGTAACATTATATGCAACAGAAAAGGAGGTTATTGAACTTGAAGACAGGTCAGTAGATAATACTAAACAATGAACAGAAGAAAATGGGGGGAAAACAGCATAAGAGAATTTGGGATGTGTTCAAAATGTCTAATAATCATCTAGTTACAGTCTTAGAGAAGAGAGAATGGGACAGAAGCAGTATTCAATGAGATTATGACCAAGATTTTCCAAAATGGATGAAAAATAACAACCTACTGGTTAGAAAAGTTTAGCCAGTGCCAGGCAAGCAGAATAATTAAAAGAACATCTAGACACCCATAGCAAAAACTGAAATTTAAACATTTTTTAAAAAAACAGCCAGAGAAAAGACACACTACATTCAATGAAGCACCAATAAAGCATCTGATTCCTCAGTAGAAATGGACAGAAGACCATTTAATGGAATAGCATTAAAGTGCTGAAATGGATAAAAATAAAAATGTATGTAAGAAACAAAGGTGTAATAAAGATGTTTCCAGACAAAAGCTGAAGTACTTCATCACCAGCAGGCCTGCACTGAAAGACTAAAGAAAAGCAGAAATGGTCCTCAGACAATTTCACTACTGTTGTTATGAGGCTTCTAACACTTTAGTGCCTAAGGCACATTGAGCATTAAACACTTCAACTTCCCTCTAAAACCCACAAGTTTTAGGTGTTTGGGGTAAAGAAACAGATGAGGCTGTAAGAACCTTCCTTCAGTCTCTGATCTGCCTCTTCCACATACCTGATTGAAACTTAAAGATAGCCATCCAGCTTCGGGCTCTTGCAAAAAGTAGGGTTGAAAACATGAGAGAACAGCTAAAGTGAATAAAATGGGAATAGCTACATTCACCAGTCAGTATTCAGGCTCATTTGGAGAATTCACATAAGAGAGAAACCCTGTATGTGTACTGAGAGTGGGCAAGCCTTCATCCAGGGGACACAATTGAACATCAGAGAATTAATATTGGTGAGAAGCATAAATATAGTAACTGGGAAATTCTTTTCTTCCAAGTCACAACTCAGAATCTGCATTCAGGAAACAAAATATATGTGCTAAATATGGGAAGGCCTTCACTAAAAGATCATTTATGTTTGTACACCATAGTCCTCATACTGAAGACCTATGAATGCAGAGAATTTGAAAATGCCTTCACCTATAAGTCGAGCTTCCTTACACATGCCATATAAATGCAGTGACCACAGAAAATCCTTCACCCAGAAGTCACACCTCAATGTACAGCAGAATTTCATGCTGGAGAGAGACATTATATGCTGAGTGTGGAAAGGCTATCAACCACAAGTCAAACTCGTTTATTGAGTGCTAGCTAGCCTTCAAGATGGTCCCGACTCTTGATATTCGTATCTTTGCATTGTCTCCACTTTATTGTACCAAGATTGGCCCATGTGCCCAATAGCATGCAACAGAACTGATGCAATGTCATGACCAGGGCTTCAGACTGGTTCTTCCTGGTTCAGTCAGGGCCAAGAAGATGACACCAGAACAGACTCAAGTTTTTTAAATTTGGGTGAACTGGAATGGAAAAAATACAGGTTCTAACCTCCTTAGAAAACAAAGACAGCGTATGCATTGCATAGCAACCAAATTTTTTGCCCTTCGATTCTGAACAGAGTTGGAAACAGCGATGGCAGCTGACTATGCCAATTTGAATATGTGTTGTTTTCCACAGTCTTGCCAATAACCCAATCTCACGCATCAGGCTCCTGACAGTTCTCACTACACCTCTTCCGAGTTTTCCACTCCAGGTCTCCTACCCATAATTTTTCCCATTCGGGTTACTGTTCGGATCACGCAAATTGTGAAAAACTCAGATCTGGTTCTGCTTTGTCGACAATGACTGAACTGGTTTGAACCAGTTCAAAACCCTAGTCATAACCGATACTAAGTTATAAAAGACTGGTTTCCTTTTTGGGTACCCTGTTGTTCTATGACCTCTTGCTCTAGAGAAGCAAATTGCCATGTTGTGGGTAGCCCTCTAGAGTCCCACACAGTAAAGTCTCCAGCCAGCAGCCCCCAAGGAACTGAGGCCTATCAATAATACTGGGACTGATTTTCCAGCCCCAGTGGAGCTTGGATGTGATTACAGTCCCATCTAACAGCTTGAATACAACACCATGAAAGAACCTGAACCGAAACTACTCAGCTTAGCTGCTTTCACATACCTGACCACCAAAATTGAGATAATGTTGATTTAAGCTTCTGGTTTTTGAAATAATTTACGTACCAATAGACATACAATTGTACATCGATTATGCCATTTCTTTCACTTCCAAGTCACAACTCCATGTACTGTATATCAGCAAGTTCACAAAGGGAAAGAAATATGTATGTACTTACTGGGAAAACATTATGTAGTAGATTAAATCTCACTGAATGTTAAAAAAACTCATTGTTGCTAGGTGCCATCAAGTCAATTTTCAACTCATAGCGATCTCATGTGACTTGAGTAGAATTACCCCATAGGGTTTTCTATGCTGTAAACTTTACAAAAGCAGATCACCAGGTCTTTCTCCCTTGAGCCCCTCGGTAAGTTTAAACTGTTGGCCTTTCTGTTGGCAGCCAAGTGCTTAACTATTGCACCACCAGGGGACCTTCAGGGAGAAATTTCTCTGGAATACATAGAGAATTTATACTAGAGAGAAATTTTATTAATGTACTGACTGGGAACTCCTTCACCAAGAAATACTAACTCCAAGTGGCGTATGGGGTCTTAAACACTAGCAAGTAGCCATCTGAGATGCATCAATTGGTCTCAACCCACCTGGAGCAAAGGAGACTGAAGAACACCAAAGGCACAAGGTAATTATGAGCCCAGGAGACAGAAAGGGCCACATAAACCAAAGACTACATCAGCCTGAGACCAGAAGAACTAGATGGTGCCCGGGTAACTGGTGACTGCCCTGACAGGGAACACAACAAAGCATCCCTGAAGGAGAAGGGGAGCAGTGGGATGCAGACCTCAAATTCTCATAAACAGACCAGACTTAATGGTCTGACTGAGACTGGAAGGACCCTGGAGGTCATGGTTCCCAGACCTGTTAGCCTAAGACTGGAACCATTCCCAAAGCCAACTCTTGAGACAGGGTTTGGACTGGACTATAAGATAGAAAATGATACTGGTGAGGAGTGAGCTTCTTGGATCAAGTAGACACGCGAGACTATGTGGGCAGCTCCTGTCTGGAGGGGAGATGAGAAGGCAGAGGGGGACAGAAGCTGGCTGAATGGAACGGAAATACAGGGTGGAGAGAAGGAGTGTACTGTCTCATTATGGGGAGAGCAACTAGGAGTATACAGCAAGATGTATATAACTTTTTGTATGAGAGACTGACTTGATTTGTAAACTTTCACTTAAAGCACAATAAAAATTAAAAAAAAAAAAATTCCAGTAGCATCAGCAAATTCACAAAGGAGAGAAACCATTTACATGTGTGTATATATAGGAAGGCCATCACCAACTGTAAGTTTAAATATGACTAGAGTACTCATAGTTGAGTCACTATTAATGCAGTGACTGTGGGAAAGGCCTTAGAATCAGTTCCAAGAGTCATCAAAGGATTCATAAGTGAAAGAAAATCTGTTTCTTAAAAGTGAAACTTTTCACAGAAGTCAGATGAAATTGCACATTATAGATTTCATAGAGCAGGGAAATTATATGAATATATTCATGAGATTCAGGAGAGAATGTCCAAGAATGCATTGAGGAGAGGGCATCTTATTGCACTTTTTTTATTAGTACCAATTCATACTGAGGAAGGACCTGTCAGATTTGAGTATTAGTTAATGGGTTATGAAACATTTGTTAAAAAAAAAAAGGGGGGGCCAGATGGTAAATGTTATATGGATATTAAGCTTTTTATATTGATACTTATATAATGAGAGAAAACAAATGTCCACAAAATATTGACAAAAATAATGTTTTTTGTAATATAGTCCTAATGAGAAAAAAATTTTAAGGGGAATTTTGAAGGGGGAGAATATTTTGTTTAGTAAGTTATTTTGTATTGAGTTGCCTGCTCTTCCTCCACCCCCATAAGAGTTGATTCTACCCACTGTACCTGTAAATATGACCCTGCTTGGGATAAAAGTTTTCTTATGTTAATAAAGTCATACCAGAGTAGAGTGGACCCTAACCCTACCTCTGAGTTATAAAAAGCAGAGTAAACACAGACACAGGTTGAAGACAGATGAGGAATGCCAAGGATCACCAGCAGACGCCAAAAACTTGTTAGGTGGTGTCGAGTTGCTTCCGACTCATAGTGACCCTGTGTACAATAGAACAAAACGCTGCCAGCTCCTGTGCCATCCTCACAATCATTATGCTTGAGCCCGTTGTTGGAGCCACTGTGTCATTCCATGTCGCTGAGGGTCTTCCTCTTTTTTGATGACCTTCTAACAAGCATGATGTCCTTCTCCAGAGACTGGATCCTCCTGATAACATGTCCAAAGTATGTAAGATGAAGACTTGCCATCCTTGTTTCTAAGGAGCATTCTGGCTGTACTTCTTCCGAGACAGATTTGTTCATTCTGTGGCAGCCCATTCAATATTCTTTGCCAACACCATAATTCAAAGGCATCAATTCTTCAATCTCCCATATTCATTGTCCAGCTTTCACATGCATATGAGGCAATTGATAACACCGTGACTGACTTGGATCAGGCACACCTTAGCCCTTGAAGTGACATCTTTGCTTTTTAACACTTTAAAGAGGTCTTTTGCAGTAGATTTGCCCAATGCAATGCATCATTTGATTTCTTGACTGCTGCTTCCATGGGCACTGATTGTGGATCCAAGTAAAATGAAATCCTTAACAGCTTCAATCTTTCCACCATTTATCATGATGTTGCTTATTTGTCCAGTTGTGAGGATTTTTTTTTCTTTATGTTGAGATGTAATCCATACTGAAGGCTGCAGTCTTTGATCTTCATCAGTAAGTGCTTCAAGTTCTCTTCACTTTCAGCAAGCAAGGCTGTGTCATCTGCGTATTGCAGCGTGTTAATGAGTCTTCCTCCAATCCTGATTCCCTGTTCTTCATATAGTCCAGCTTCTCAGATTATATGCTCAGCATACAGATTAAATAAGTATGGTGAAAGGATACAACCTTAACACACACTTTTCCTGACTTTGAACCACGAGGTATCCCTTTGTTCTGTTGGAATGACTGTCTCTTGGTGTATGTACAGGTTCCTCTTGAGCACAATTAAGTGTTGTGGAATTCCCATTCTTCACAATGTTATCCGTAATTTGTTATGAGCCACACAGTCGAATGCCTTTGCATAGCTGATAAAACAAAGGTAAGCATCTTTCTGATATTCTCAGCTTTCAGCCAAGATTCATCTGACATCAGCAGTGATATCCCTCAATCCACATCCTTTTCTGAATCTGGCTTGAATTTCTGGCAGTTTCCTGTTGATGTACTGCTGTGGCTGTTTTTGGGATGATCTTCAGCAAAATTTTACTTATGTGTGATATTAATGATATTGTTCGATATTTTCTGCAATCTGTTGGATCACCTTTCTTTGGAATGGGCACAAATATGGATCTCTTCTAGTCAGTTGGCCAGGTAGCTGTCTTCCAAATTTCTTGACATAGATGAGTGAGCACTTACTGTATCCATTTGTTGAAGCATCTCAATTGATATTCTGTCAATTCCTAGAGCTTTGTTTTTTGCCAGTGCCTTCAGTGCTGCTTGAACTTCTTCCTTCAGTACCATCGATTCTTGATCATTTTCTACCTCCTGAAATGGTTGAACGTCAACCAATTCTTTCTGGTACAGCGACACTGTATATTCCTTCCATCTTTCGATGCTTCTTGTGTTGTTCAATATTTTGCCTATAGAATCCTTCAATATTGCAATTCAAGGCTTGAATTTTTTTCTTCAGTTCTTTCAGCTTGAGAAATGCTAAGCATGTTCTTCCCTTTTGATTTTCTAACTTCAGGTCTTTGCACATTTCCTTGTAATACTTTGTCTTCTCAAGCTGCCCTTTGAAATCTCCTGTTCATCTCCTTTACTTCATCATTTCTTCCTTTCTCTTTAGCTATTCTATGTTGAAGAGCAAGTTTCAGAGTCTTCTGATATACATTTTGGTCTTTTCTTTCTTTCCTAACTCTTTAATGACTTTTTGCTTTCTTCATGTATGACATCCTTGGTGTCATTCCACAACTCTTCTCGTCTTCAGTCATTAGTATTCAGTGCATCAAATCTGTTCTTGAGATGGTCTCTAAATTCAGGTGGGATATACTCAAGGTCATACTTTGGCTTCCATGGACTTGTTCTAATTTTCTTCAGCTTCAATTCAAACTTGCATATGAGCAATTGATGTCCTGTTCCGAAGTCGGACCCTGCCCTTGTTCCGACTGATGATGTTGAGCTTCTCCATCGTCTCTTTCCACAGATGTAGCCAATTTGATTCCTGTGTATTCCGTCTGACGAGGTCCATGTATATAGACGCCATTTATGTTATCTAGAAGGGTATTTGCAATGAAGAAGTCATTGGTCTTGCAAAATTTCTATCATGCAATCTCCTGCATCATTTCAGCCACCAAGGCCATATTTTCCAATGACTGTTCCTTCTTTGTTTCCAACTTTCACATTCTGATCATCAGTAATTATCAATGTATCTTGATTACACGTTTGATCTATTTCAGACAGCAGAAGTTGGTAAAAAAAAATCTTCAATTTCTTCATCTTTGGCCTTAGTGGTTGGTGTATAAATTTGAATAATAGTCAATTAACTGGTCTTCCTTTAGGCATATGGATATTATCCGATCACTGACAGCATTGTACTTCAGGATAGATCTTGAAACGTTCTTTTTGACAATGAATGCAATGCCATTCCTCTTCAATTTGTCATTCCTGGCATAGCAGACCATATGATTTTGATTCAAAATGGCCACTACCAGCCCATTTCAACTCACTAATGCCTAGGGTATTGATGTTTATGCATTCCATTTCATTTTCGATGATTTCCAATTTTCCTGGATTCATACATACTTCATACATTCCATGTTCTTATTATTAATGGATGTTTGCCGTTGTTTCTTATTTTGAGTCGTGCCACGTGAGCATATGAAGGTCCCAAAAGCTGGACTCCATCCACATCATTAAGGTTGACTCTACTTTGAGGAGGCAGCTCTTTCCCAGTCGTATTTTCAGTGCCTTCCAACCTGAGAGCCTCATCTTCCAGCACTATATCACACAGTGTTCTGCTACTGTTTATAAGGTTTTCACTGGTTGTTGTTTTTCAGAAGTAGACTGCCAAGCCCTTCTTCCTAGTCTGTCTTAGTCTGGAAGCTCCTCTGAAACTTGTCCACCATGGGTGATCCTGCTGGTATTTGAAATACCAGTGGTATAACTTCCAGCATCGAAGCAACTTGCAAGCCACCACAGTATACAAACTGACATGTGGGGACCGAGAAACTTAGAGCCTCACAAAAGGAATCAATATGGCCAAGATGATGATTTGACTTTAAACTGCCAGAGCTGTGAGAAAAAGAATTTCTATTCTTTAAATCCACCCACTTATGATATATCTGTTATGACAGTGCCAGATAACTTAAGACTGAAGGTTCAAAGTCAGTATTCCCTATCATCAGAGTCACTTGCAAATGCTCATCTGTTACTTCTGATCTTTAATGAGTTTTTTATATTTCATCTTTGAAAAAGTCTAGTCATATTGGTAGTACCAAAACCTGGGAACCCAATGAAAACAACCTGGGTGCATGATAATAAAAGAAGATTACGAATCACTAGCCTTTATGAACATAGACACAAAAATTCTTTAAACTTTTTTAGCAACTCAGATAACATATAAAAAGGATAATACATCATGGCCAAGTGGTACTTATTCATGTCGTTAGGTGCTGTCGAATTGATTTTGACTCATTGTGGCCCCATGTGACAGAGTAGAGCTGCCCCATTCCTCCTCTCCCCCACCACAGAGCTGCTGGGGAGGTCTGAATTACCAACCTTGCAGTTAGTAAGCTGAGCACTTAACCATTGCACCGCCAGAGCCTGTTATTTTAGCTGAGCATATCCATTGCCTAGGAGGTATTTATAGAATTCTAATAGATTTTTTTAATTGACATTTGCCTGTTTTTGCAGGATACTACATTACAAATTAATCAATTCTAACTGAGGTTTACACGTAAACGCCACAATTGCATTGGATTTTTGAAATATAGAAATTACCTTTGCAATTTCATCAAAGTCCAAAAAAGGATATACTGATGAATAATAATGAATAACCAAAGGCTTTAAACCTTACATTTTAAAAAGTTTTATAAATTTGCCTAACTAAGCCTCTTTGCCTCATATTTTTACCACTATCACTTGTAACACCTCAGATTCCACTTTTTGTAGTACTATTTTCTCAACCTCACTGAAAATATTCTCCCTTTATTTGTTCCACAGGGACTATTCATTAAGGCTAATTATTGTGTAAAAACAGTGTGGGGGCAGTGTCTGACCTCCTCTAACACAAGGGGGAAAGATAATCAAGATCAACAGCCCAAGGCTAATTCCTATGAGGCAGAGGTCAGACATGCCGCCTTTCTCTGCCATCTTTACCAATTCTGATACCAACCGTCCCTCCAACGGCACTCTCTACTTCTCTGCTGGGCTCAATAATTTATTGCAATGGCCGCACAGAACTCACAGATAATACTTACAGTTATGGGGTGTATTAGGGAAGTAACAGTTACAATTCAGGCTCAGGAACACGCAGGATACAGTTCTTCCATCAGGACAGCATTTTCCTGGGTGTGCTCGTGAGCATACCTCTCCCTGGCCCTAGGCCTCTGGCCCAAAGGCACTCAGCTTTTTCTTCCCTTGGGCCGCAAAGCCCACTGCACATTCTCCTGTGGGTCTCTCCTGCCAGTCTTTCCTTCCTTAGAGTTGGCGGGCTCTTCTCTTTCCTGCCTCTCAGGTGGCTCATTTCAAGTTCACTGGGATGGCAAAACAGACCAATCCCTTTGGTGGGCCACAATTATCCTATCACACAGTCCCACCCAATCACTTGGGTGGGAGTTACAAGACCATGGCTAGAAAGGCCACACAAAAGCGGTCCATCACACCATATTTTGTCACCTCAAACTCAGCATTAACTCAAATAAACCACCAAGCAGTATTAGTAATATCTGTGAACTCATCAAGAGTTAAGGAAAACTACATGAAATCATCTACCTTTTTTTTTAATTGATAATGTTATTCCCAATGTTTTCAACTCTGAGCAATTGTTCTTATCAAAAGCTTAACAGTCTTAAATTTCTTTTCAAAGGACACATTTCTTTAGTTGCTGCAAACATGATTTAAATAACTCACAAAAGAATAATTTTAATTTCTTAGGGCTGCCATAAAAAAAAAAAAATTACCACCAAGTGGATAGCTTTAAAGAACAGAAATTTATATTCTCACAGTTCTGGAGGGTAGAAGTCCAAATCAGCATATCAGCCTTGCTAATTCCTTCTGAGGGCTTTGAGAGGAATGCTTCCATGCCTCTCTCCTACTTTCTGGCAGCTACTAGCAATCCTTAATTTTTTTTTTTTTTGCATCTACCTCTGTCACTACATGGTGTCTGTCTTTCCCTTGTGTGATATTATGTTTGTCCTTTTTTATAAAACACCACTCAAAAAGGATTAGGATTAGGACCCACCCTACTACATACAGTATGACTGTTAATTAATACCTGCAAAGAAAAACTGTTTCCTCAAAAAGCTCATATTCACCATTGAAGGGTTAGGACTTGAACATATCTTTTTAGGGGACACAATTCAATCCTAACAAGGAAATACTTGCCAACTCATTCTATAAGGCCAGTGTTACCCTGATATAAAGCCAGGGAAGAATATTACAACAAAACTACAGACCAATATGCTTCATGAATATAGATTTTTAAACACATCTTAGCAAATTGAATCTAACAATATATAAAGAGGACAATAAATCATGACCAAGTAATGGGGTGGTTTAACATTAAAAAAGTAATTACTCCAAGTGACATCAGTGAAAAGGGTGGAGTAGGTAGCTCCAAAGGTCTGTTTCAGTTTCAGAAAAACTGAAAAATTGAGCAAAAACTGTCAGAATCAACTTTCAGAACTCTGAAAAATAGCCTCAACAAATAGTTGAGGCTTACAGCAACCAAGCCAATGTTAAATTTTAAAAAAGGCAACTTAAAAAAGATAAGAAAGCTTTGTAGTGATTTTGCTTGCTCTTGTTCCACCCACCTCCCTAGCTGAGTGGCAGTATTGATGACAGTCTGTGTTCCCAGTGTGAGTAGCCCTGGTGGTGCACTGGTTAAAAGTTCTCACTGCTAACCAAAAGTTTGGCGGTTTGAACCCACTATCTGCTCTGTGGGAGAAAGAAGTGGCAGTCTGCTTCCGTAAAGATTTATAGCCTTTGAAACACTATGGGACAGTTCTACTCTGTTCTACAGGGTCACTGAGTTGGAATCAATCAACTTAATGGCAGCAGGTTTGGTGGGTTTGGGTTCCCAGTGCAAGACCTGGTCCCTGGTTCCAAAGGAAGCAGAACTGACCTTATTCTCAAACAATTGTCCGACTCTTCGGACCTGTTTCAGGGCTACCTGGAAGACTGGTGCAAGAAGTTTGCCTTTGTTTAGTCTAACATGAAACTTTCTAGGAGCATGAAAGTGACTACATATTGGTCATTTATCAAAAACATTGTAAGGCAGAGGCGAAGCCAAGAAGACAGAATAGACAGATGCTTCCAGCGAACGCTCTTTACAACAAAGACCCAAAAAAACAAGTGAAACGAGTATATTTATGACAAGCTAGGAACTCTGAGCATCAAAGGCAAGCTTAGAAAATGAACAGAGGGGCAGGGGGAGGAAGAGACGGTTCAGAAGTGGAGAGGAGTTACCGGACCTGAATCGCGGAGAGCCCTCACGCACCATTCCCAGAGTGGCGGTGGCGGGCTGCTACTAGCATTCAGCCTCAGTTTCCTCAGGGAAAAGCAGCCAGCCACACAGCCTACTCACTCCGCCAGAACCAGAGAAGAACGGCACTCTCAGCAAAAGCTAAGTACTTGCGTATGTTTTACTACTCCCCCCCACCCCCAAGCCGGCTTCAGCGGCTGAATTCCCTGGGCCTGAGATAGGCACTGTTGAGCGCCTAGAGCCATCCTCCCGGCCTTGGAGAAGGAAAAAATTTACAAGTAGGGGAGAAGATAATTTGCCAGCTCCACTAACTGGGGGAGCTCAGGACAGAAGCAGCTCCTGTCCAGGCATAAACGGCCCAGGGACTTTGAGCACTTTTCCCATCTGCATGGACCTGTGTCGGACTATTTCAGGAGAATAGGCCCTGATTGGCAGACTTCAACAATTTCAGCTGTGCGGGGGAGAGGTGGGTGTTTGATGTTTGATGTTGCTTTGCCTATTAAACAGATCCTCACCTACCCCACATTAGGGGCCTAAGGACTAGTAGCTCCACTCAGGTCACCCAGCCACCCATGACAGGAGTCCGAGGATAACTGGTACCTCCCACTCCTTACAACCAAAAACATTGGGTGCCCGTAGTCCATCTGCAGAACCCACCCACCTGCACGCTCTAGGTGACAGGGCCGTACTTTCCACAGAGACACTTGGGGGTCGGTTCTCAGCCTCCTGCCTTATTCAGAGCATGACTCCCTGCTGCAATCAGATACCAGTACATACACCAATCACCCCTGCCCCTCTAAGATTGTACAGCAGAGCCTGTACCACATATTGATGATCAGCTACCTGGACACCTGAGCTGAATTCATACAAGAAAAGTGAATGGACTCCTAGACTGCTATACCTGAAAACAGCTCTAGCCAGCTGGGGACACGACGTCAGAGCTCCAAACGTGAAAATAATCAAGCTAGCTCACTCAAGCAACCCATGTGGGCATATCAAAACAAAAGAAAGCAAGAAGCTATGACGCAGTAAGTAAGCATAAACAAATACAATAACTTATAGATGGCTCGGAGACAACAGTCAATATCAAGTCACAAAGAAACAGACCATGATCACCTCAACGAGCTCTCAAAACAAAGAATCCATGGATCTTGTAGATGAAAGTGCATTCCTGGAATTACCAGAGGCAGAATACTAAAGATTAATATACAGAACCCTTCAAGACATCAGGAAGGAAATAAGGCAATATGCAGAACAAGCCAAGGAGCACACAGATAAAGCAACTGAAGAAATTAGAAAGATTATTCAGGAACATGATGGAAAATTTAATAAGCTAGAAAAATCCATAGACAGCAATCAGAAATTCAGAACATTAACGATAAAATTACAGAAGCAGACAACTCAATAGAAAGTCAGATGAGCAGAATTGAGCAAATAGAAGCCAGAATTTCTGAGCTTGAAGATAAATCACTTGGCACTAATATATTTGAAGAAAAATCAGATACAAGAATTTTAAAAAATGAAGAAACCTTAAGAATCATGTGGGAGTCTATCAAGAGAAATAACCAGAACAAGGAGGGATAACAGAAAATACAGAAGGAATTGTTGAAGATTTGTTGGCAGAAAACTTTCCTGATATCGTGAAAGATGAGAAGATATCTAGCCAAGATGCTCATTGAACTCCACGTAAGGAAGATGTTAAAAGAAAGTCACCAAGACATATTATAATCAAAGTTGTCAAAACCAAAGATAAAGAATTTTAAATGCAGCTAGGGATAAACAAAAAGTCACCTACGAAGGAGAGCCAATAAGAATAAGCTCGGACTACTCGGGAGAAACCACACAGGCAAGAAGCCAATGGGATGACTTATTTAAAAAACTGAAGGAAAAACATTGCCAGCCAAGAATCATATATCCAGCAAAACTCTTAAATATGAAGGTGAAATTAGGACATTTCCAGACAAACAGAAGTTCAGGAAATTCGTAAAAACCAAACCAAAACTACAAGGAATACTAAAGGGAGTTCTTTGGTTAGGAAATCAATAATATCCACCCAAGACTAGAATACTGGGCAGTGCAATCAGAAGTAAACCCAGACAGGGAAATAAAAAAAACAAAGCAAGATTTAAAAAAAAAAAAACAGTTCAAAACAGGGTAACAGCAATGTTATTATGTAAAAGAAGACAGCATTAAAACAATAAAGAGGGACTAAGAAATGTAATCTTAGATCTTCCATATGGAGAGGAAGATATGGAGATACAAAGAAATAAAAGTTAGGTTTAAATTTAGAAAAATAGGGGTAAATAATAAGGTAACCACGAAGGAGACAAACTATCCTTCTCATTAAAATAAAATACAAGAAAAGAATACTCAGCAGAAACAAAACAACATATATGACAAAAGGACAATATATAAAGATAATATACTCTGCTCATAAAATTAAGTGGGAAAAAGAAACTGTCAACAACACACAAAAAAAGACATCAAAATGATAGCACTAAATTCACACCTATCCATAATTATGATGAATGTAAATGGACCAAATGCACCAATAAAGAGAGAGTGGCACAATGGATTAAAAAACACAATCTGTCTATATGCTGCCTACAAGAGACACACCTTAGACTTACAGACACGAACAAACTAAAACTCAAAGGATGGAAAAAAATATATCAAGCAAACAACAATCAAAAAAAGCAGGAGTGGCAATATTAATTCCTGACAAAAGAGACTTTGAAGTTAAATCCATCATAAAGGATAATGAAAGACATTACATAATGATTAAAGGGACAGTACACCTAGAAGATAAAACTACATTAAATATTTATGCATCCAATGACAGGGCTGCAAGATACATAAACTGTATCAACATTGAAAAGTGAGATAGACAGCTCCACAATTACAGTAGGAGACTTCAACACACCACTTTCAGTGAAGGACAGGACGTCCAGAAAGAAGCTCAATAAAGACATAGAAGATCTAATAGCCACAGTCAACCAAACTGACCTCATAGACATATACAGAACACTCCACCCAACAGCAACCAAGTGTACTTTCTTTTCTAGTGCACATGGAACATTCTCTAGAATAGACCACATATTAGGTCATAAAGCAAGCCTTAGCAGAATCCAAAACATTGACATATTACAAAGCATCTTCTCTGATCATAAGGCCATAAAAGTAGAAATCACTAACAGAAAAAGCAGGGAAAAGAAATCAAACACTTGGAAACTGAACAATACCCTGCTCAAAAAAGACTGGGTTATAGAAGACATTAAGGATGGAATAAAGAAATTCACAGAATCCAGTGAGAATGAAAACACTTCCTATCAGAACCTTTGGGACACCGCAAAAGCAGTGCTCAGAGGTCAATTTATATCAATAAATGCACACATACAAAAAGAAGAAAGAGCCAAATCAAAGAATTATGCCTACAACTTGAACAAATAGAGCAACAAAAGAAACCCTCAGGCACCAGAAGAAAACAAATAATAAAAATTAGAGCAGAACTAAATGAAAAAGAAAACAGAAAAACAGTTGAAAGAACAAGACCAAAAGCTGGTTCTTTGAAAAAATCAACAAAATTGATAAACCATTGTGCAAACTGACAGAAGAATAACAGGAGAGGAAGCAAACGACCCAAATAAGAAATGAGACAGGTGATATTGCAACAGGCCCAACTGAAATCAAAAGAATCATATCAGATTACTATGAAAAATTGTACTCAAATTTGAAAACCTAGAAGAAATGATGAATTCCTAGAAACACACTACCTACCTAAACTAACACAAACAGAGGAAGAACAACTAAATAGACACATAATAAAAGAAGAGATTGAAAAGGTAATCAAAAAACTCCCAACAAAAAAAAGCCCTGGCCTGGACAGCTTCACTGCAGATTTTACCAAACTTTCAGAGAAGAGTTAACACCACTACTACTAAAGGTATTTCAGACCATAGAAAAGGATGGAATACTACCAAACTCATTCTATGAAGCCACCATATCCTTGATACCAAAACCAGGTAAAGACACCATAAAAAAAGAAAATTACAGACCTATATATCCCTCATGAATGTATATGCAGAAATCCTCAACAATATTCTACCCAATAGAATTCAACAACATATCAAAAAAATAATTCACCATGGCCAAGTGGGATTCATACCAGGTATGCAGGGATGGTTTAGCATTAGAAAGACAATTAATGTAGTTCATCACATAAATAAAACAAAAGACAAGAATCACATGATTTTATCAATCGATGCAGGAAAGGCATTTGAGAAAGTTCAACACTCATTCATGATAAAAACTCTCAGCAAAATAGGAATAGAAGGAAAATTCCTCAACATAACAAAGAGCATTTATACAACACCAACAGCCAACATCATCCTGAATGGAGAGAGTCTGAAAGCATTCCCCTTGAGATTGGGAAGCAGACAAGGATGCCCTTTATCACCTCTCTTATACAACATTGTGCTGGAGGTCCTAGCCAGAGCAATTAGGCGAGACAAAGAAACAAAGGGCATCCGGATTGGCAAGGAAGAAGTGAAATTATCTCTATTTGCAGACGACATGATCTTATACACAGAAAACCCTAAGGAATCCTCCAGAAAACTACTGAAACTAGTAGAAGAGTTCAGCTTCCTTAAAAAGCTAGAAATACAACTACCATAGGATCCAGCAATCCCACTCCTTGGAATATATCCTAGAGAAATAAGAGCCTTTACACAAACAGATATATGCAGACCCATGTTCATTGCAGCACTGTTTACAATAGCAAAAAATGGAAGCAACCAAGGTGCCCATCAGCAGATGAATGGATAAATAAATTACAGTGTACTTACACAAGGGAATACTATGCATCAATAAAGAACAGTGATGAACCTGTGAAACATTTCATAACATGGAGGAATCTGGAAGGCATTATACTGAGTGAAATAAGTCAGTTGCAAAAGGATAAATATCGTATAAGACCACTATTATAAGAACTTGAGAAATAGTTTAAACAGAGAAGAAAATATTCCTTCACGGTTATGAGAGCGGGGAGGGAGGGAGTAGATAAGAACTACTTTAGGTGACGGGAAAGACAAAACACGATACAGGCGAGGTCAGCACAACTGGACTAAACCAAAAGCAAAGAAGTTTCTGGAATAAACTGAATGTTTCGAAGGCCAGCATACCAGGGGCAGGGGGTTGGGGGGCCATGGTTTCAGGGGACATCTAAGTCAATTGGCATAGTAAAATCTATTAAGAAAACATTCTGCATCCCACCTTAGAGGGAGGCGCCTGGAGTCTTAAACGCTAGCAAGCGGCCATCTAAGATGCATCAATTGGTCTCAACCCACCTGGATCAAAGGAGAATGAAGAACACCAAGGATGCAAGGTAATTACAAGCCCAAGAGACAGAAAGGGCCACATAAACCAGAGACTACATCATCCTGAGACCAGAAGAGCTAGATGGTGCCTGGCTACGACTGTTGACTGCCCTAACAGGGAATACAACAGAGAACCCCTGAGGGAGCAGGAGAGCAGTGGGATGCAGACCCCAAATTCTCATAAAAAGACCAGACTTAATGGTCTGACTGAGACTAGAAGGACCCTGGTGGTCATGGCCCCCAGACCTTCTGTTGGCTCAGGACAGGAACCATTCCCAAAGCCAACTCTTCAGACATGGATTGGACTGGACCATGGGTTGGAGAGAGATGCTGGTGAGGAGTGAGCTTCTTGGATCAGGTGGACACTTGAGACTATGTTGGCATCTCCTGCCTGGAGGGGAGATGAGAGGGTGGAGGGGGTTAGAAGCTGGCGAAATGGACACGAAAAGAGAGAGTGGAGGGAGGGAGCGGGCTGTCTCATTAGGGGAAGAGCAACTGGGAGTATGTAGCAAGGTGTATATAAGTTTTTGTGTGAGAGACTGACTTGATTTGTAAATTTTCACTTAAAGGACAGTAAAAATAAAAACATTGTAAGGCAAATGAACAACCTACTGCTACTTGAGGCAAACAATAGAATGGATAGAAAGCCTGGGAGAAAAAGCTGGGGAGCAAGTTTTGTTTTGTTTTAAATTAGGGCATTGAAAGGCACCTGCGTACCATGATGGATTTAGAAAACCAAACACACAGACAGGGCAGAAGACATGCTTAGAGCCGAGAAGACCCTAAGCTTTCATCTTTTTTTTTTTTTTTTTTAAATAACTTTTATTAAGCTTCAAGTGAACGTTTACAAATCCAATCAGTCTGTCACATATAAGTTTACATACATCTCACTCCCTACTCCCACTTGCTCTCCCCCTCTTGAATCAGCCCTTTCAGTCTCTCCTTTCTTGACAATTTTGCCTGCTTCCCTCTCTCTCTATCCTCCCATCCCCCCTCCAGACAAGAGTTGCCAACACAATCTCAAGTGTCCACCTGATATAATTAGCTCACTCTTCATCAGCGTCTCTCTCCCACCCGCTGACCAGTCCCTTTCATTTCTGATGAGTTGTCTTCGGGGATGGTTCCTGTCCTGTGCCAACAGAAGGTCTGGGGAGCATGGCCGCCGGGATTCCTCCAGTCTCAGTCAGACCATTAAGTTTGGTCTTTTTATGAGAATTTGGGGTCTGTATCCCACTGATCTCCTGTTCCCTCAGGGGTCCTCTGCTGTGCTCCCTGTCAGGGCAGTCATCGATTGTGGCCGGGCACCAACTAGTTCTCCTGGTCTCAGGATAATGTAGGTCTCTGGTTCATGTGGCCCTTTCTGTCTCTTGGGCTCTTAGTTGTCGTGTGGCCTTGGTGTTCTTCATTTTCCTTTGCTCCAGGTGGGTTGAGACCAATTGCTGCATCTTAGATGGCCGCTTGTTAGCATTTAAGACCCCAGACGCCACATTTCAAAGTGGGATGCAGAATGATTTCATAATAGAATTATTTTGCCAATTGACTTAGAAGTCCCCTCAAACCATGTTCCCCAGACCCCCGCGCTTGCTCCGCTGACCTTTGAAGCATTCATTTTATCCCAGAAACTTCTTTGCTTTTGGTCCAGTCCAATTGAGGTGACCTTCCATGTATTGAGTGTTGTCTTTCCCTTCACCTAAAGCAGTTCTTATCTACTGATTAATCAATAAAAAACCCTCTCCCACCCTCCCTCCCTCCCCCCCTCGTAACCACAAAAGTATGTGTTCTTCTCAGGTTTACTATTTCTCAAGATCTTATAATAGTGGTCTTATACAATATTTGTCCTTTTGCCTCTGACTAATTTCGCTCAGCATAATGCCTTCCAGGTTCCTCCATGTTATGAAATGTTTCAGAGATTCGTCACTGTTCTTTATCGATGCGTAGTATTCCATTGTGTGAATATACCACAATTTATTTACCCATTCATCCGTTGATGGACACCTTGGTTGCTTCCAGCTTTTTGCTATTGTAAACAGAGCTGCAATAAACATGGGTGTGCATATATCTGTTGTATGAAGGCTCTTGTATCTCTAGGGTATATTCCTATGAGTGGGATTTCTGGGTTGTATGGTAGTTCTATTTCTAACTGTTTAAGATAACGCCAGATAGATTTCCAAAGTGGTTGTACCATTTGACATTCCCACCAGCAGTGTATGAGAGTTCCAATCTCTCCGCAGCCTCTCCAACATTTATTATTTTGTGTTTTTTGGATTAATGCCAGCCTTGCTGGTGTGAGATGGAATCTCATCGTAGTTTTAATTTGCATTTCTCTAATGGCTAATGATCGAGAGCATTTTCTCATGTATCTGTTGGCTGCCTGAATATCTTCTTTAGTGAAATGTGTGTTCATATCCTTTGTCCACTTCTTGATTGGGTTGTTTGTCTTTTTGTGGTTGAGTTTTGACAGAATCATGTAGATTTTAGAGATCAGGCGCTGGTCGGAGATGTCATAGCTGAAAATTCTTTCCCAGTCTGTAGGTGGTCTTTTTACTCTTTTGGAGAAGTCTTTAGATGAGCATAGGTGTTTGATTTTTAGGAGCTCCCAGTTATCTGTTTTCTCTTCATCATTTTTGGTAATGTTTTGTACTCTGTTTATACCTTGTATTAGGGCTCCTAATGTTGTCCCTATTTTTTCTTCCATGATCTTTATCGTTTTAGTCTTTATGTTTAGGTCTTTGATCCACTTGGAGTTAGTTTTTGTGCATGGTGTGAGGTATGGGTCCTGTTTCATTTTTTTGCAAAGGGATATCCAGTTATGCCAGCACCATTTGTTAAAAAGGCTATCTTTTCCCCAGTTAATTGACACTGGTCCTTTGTCAAATATCAGCTGCTCATACGTGGATGGATCTATGTCTGGGTTCTCAATTCTGTTCCATTGGTCTATGTGTCTGTTGTTGTACCAATACCAGGCTGTTTTGACTACTGTGGCTGTATAGTAGGTTCTGAAGTCAGGTAGGGTGAGGCCTCCCACTTTCTTCTTCTTTTTCAGTAGTGCTTTGCTTATCCGGGGCTTCTTTCCCTTCCATATGAAATTGGTGATTTGTTTCTCTATCCCCTTAAAATATGACATTGGAATTTGGATCGGAAGTGCGTTAAATGTATAGATGGCTTTTGGTAGAATAGACATTTTTACTATGTTAAGTCTTCCTATCTATGAGCAGGGTATGTTTTTCCACTTAAGCATGTCCTTTTGAATTTCTTGTAGTAGAGCTTTGTAGTTTTCTTTGTATAGGTCTTTTACATCCTTGGTAAGATTTATTCCTAAGTATCTTATCTTCTTGGGGGCTACTGTGAATGGTATTGATTTGGTTATTTCCTCTTCGGTGTTCTTTTTGTTGATGTAGAGGAATCCAAGTGATTTTTGTATGTTTATTTTATAACCTGAGATTCTGCCAAACTCTTCTATTAGTTTCAGTAGTTTTCTGGAGGATTCCTTAGGGTTTTCTGTGTATATAATCATGTCATCTGCAAATAGTGATAACTTTACTTCTTCCTTGCCAATCCAGATACCTTTTATTTCTTTGTCTAGCCTAATTGCCCTGGCTAAGACTTCCAACACGATGTTGAATAAGAGCGGTGATAAAGGGCATCCTTGTCTGGTTCCCATTCTCAAGGGAAATGCTTTCAGGTTCTCTCCATTTAGAGTGATATTGGCTGTTGGCTTTGCATAGATGCCCTGTATTATGTTGAGGAATTTTCCTTCAATTCCTATTTTGGTAAGAGTTTTTATCATGAATGGGTGTTGGACTTTGTCAAATGCCTTTTCTGCATCAATTGATAAGATCATGTGGTTTTTGTCTTTTGTTTTATTTATGTGATGGATTACATTAATGGTCTTTCTGATATTAAACCAGCCTTGCATACCTGGTATAAATCCCACTTGATCATGGTGAATTATTTTTTTGATGTGTTGTTGGATTCTATTGGCTAGAATTTTGTTGAGGATTTTTGCATCAATGTTCATGAGGGATATAGGTCTATAATTTTCTTTTTTTGTAATGTCTTTACCTGGTTTTGGTATCAGGGAGATGGTGGCTTCATAGAATGAGTTGGGTAGTATTCCGTCATTTTCTATGCTTTGGAATAGCTTTAGTAGTATTGGTGTTAACTCTTCTCTGAAAGTTTGGTAGAACTCTGCAGTGAAGCCGTCCGGGCCAGGGCTTTTTTTTGTTGGGAGTTTTTAAATTACCGTTTCAATCTCTTTTTTTGTTATGGGTCTATTTAGTTGTTCTACTTTTGAATGTTTTAGTTTAGGTAGGTAGTGTTTTTCCAGGAATTCATCCATTTCTTCTAGGTTTTCAAATTTGTTAGAGTACAATTTTTCATAATAATCTGAAATGATTCTTTTCATTTCATTTGGTTCTGTTGTGATGTGGTCCTTCTCATTTCTTATTTGGGTTATTTGTTTCCTTTCCTGTATTTGTTTAGTCAGTCTAGCCAATGGTTTATCAATTTTGTTAATTTTTTCAAAGAACCAGCTTTTGGCTTTGTTAATTCTTTCGATTGTTTTTCTGTTCTCTAATTCATTTAGTTCAGCTCTAATTTTTATTATTTGTTTTCTTCTGGTGCCTGATGGATTCTTTTGTTGCTCACTTTCTATTTGTTCAAGTTGTAGGGACAGTTCTCTGATTTTGGCTCTTTCTTCTTTTTGTATGTGTGCATTTATTGATATAAATTGGCCTCTGAGCACTGCTTTTGCTGTGTCCCAGAGGTTTTGATAGGAAGTATTTTCAGTCTCGTTGCTTTCTATGAATTTCCTTATTCCCTCCTTGATGTCTTCTATAACCCAGTCTTTTTTCAGGAGGGTATTGTTCATTTTCCAAGTATTTGATTTCTTTTCCCTAGTTTTTCTGTTATTGATCTCTAGTTTTATTGCCTTGTGGTCTGAGAAGATGCTTTGTAATATTTCGATGTTTTGGAGTCTGCAAAGGTTTGTTTTATGACCTAATATGTGGTCTATTCTAGAGAATGTTCCATGTGCACTAGAAAAAAAGTATATTTTGCAGCAGTTGGGTGGAGAGTTCTGTATAAGTCAATGAGGTCAAGTTGGTTGATTGTTGTAATTAGATCTTCCGTGTCTCTGTTGAGCTTCTTACTGGATGTCCTGTCGTTCTCCGAAAGTGGTGTGTTGAAGTCTCCTACTATAATTGTGGAGGTATCTATCTCGCTTTTCAATTCTGTTAAAATTTGATTTATGTATCTTGCAGCCCTGTCATTGGTAAGCTTTCATCTTTGACTGTTCTTTAGGTTCAGCACAAGCAGGAAGTGAAAGTTCAGGCAGAATTGTAAATGGCCCAGCTATCCTTTGAAAGAGGGATCTAACAAAGAACCAATTTGCAAAGACTGAGAGAGGAATTTTGCCCACCTGCCTGCCTTTCTTTTTCTCTCATTCTCTGTCTCTCTCTCCCTTCTTTCTTTGCTCTAGGTGTTCAAGAAAATCTCTGTCAAAATACTGCCTGAACATAAGCTAAAAGAACAGATTTCAGAGACCACACAGGAATATATGGGCTTTACAAAATTTTAGAAAGGTCACTAAAAACAAACATACTGTGATGGTTAAGACTGTGTGTCAACTTGGCTGGGCCATGATTCTCAGTGTTTTGACAGTTATAGAATGTGATCACTTCTCTATTGAGATTTGGTACATGATCATCTCCATGACGGGATTTGTAGTAAGTGGTACCAGCGGGGGTGGGGTCTTTGGCTGCTTACTGCCCACTCAGCCTTATCTCTCTGCCTTCCTCAGCCTAGTCCTTCCTGCTCTCCTTGCTGGGGGTTTTGCTTGTTCTGGATCCTGCAGCTGAGTCCTGTTCATCTAATTTCCAATTCTTGGGACTTGAGCTAGCAGCTTACCTGCAGCCTTGCCTGCCAATCTTGAGATTCATTGATATCCACAGCCTGTAAGCAACAGCCCTGCTCTCCTGCCTGCCAGTCTTGGGTTTGCCAGTCCTGCAGCAATATGAGTAAAGAGAAGCTTCTTTTCTGCCCCATGGACCTGGGACGTTGCGGCCTCTAAAGACCATGTGAGTCATTTCTTTGATATAAATCTCTCTCTCTCTCTGTATATATATTTATACACTTTACTGGTTTTGCTTCTCTAGAGAACCCAGCCTAAGAGATATATATTGCACAGCAAGTAGGAAAAACAAACTTGAAGGGGAGGGAAAAAATGATTTCCAGAGTTACTACATTATAATATTCAAAATATCCAGTTTTTAACCAAAAAAAATTATTAATCATGTAAAGAAACAAATTATGACCAATTTATATGTGAAATGAACAGAAACTGTCCCAAGAAAGCACAGACACTGGGCTTACTAGACAAAGACTTTAAATCAGCTGTCTTAAATATTATCAAAGATCTAAAAGAAACCAGGAGAACAGTATTTAAATAGAGAATACCAATACAGACATAGACATTATAGAAAGGAATCAAACAAATTCTGGAGCTGATAAGTATAAGAATTGAAATAAAAAATTCACTAGAGGATTTCAACATCAGATTTGAGCAAGCGGAAGAACAGATTAGCAAACATGGAGAGAGACCAATTGAAATTATTCAGTCTGAAGAGCAGAAAGGAAAAAAGAATAAAGAAAAAGAAATAGAACCTAAGATACTTGTAATCAAATTGTCAAAAGCCAAGGATAAAGAATCTTAAAAACAAGAAGAGAGAAGCAACTCATTGTATACAAGGGATCCTCAATAAGTTTGACAGACAATTTCTCATCACCGTGGAGGACAGAGCAGAGGGGGAGAACATTTTTAAAGTGCTTAAAAAACAAAACAAAAGAAAAAAAAAAAAACCTATCAACCAAGAATTCTATATCTGGCAAAACAATTCTTTGAAAATGAAGGAGAAATTAGGACATTTGCAGAGAAACAAAAGCTGAGGGAGTTCATCACTAGTAGGCCTGCCCTACAAAAAAATGGTGAGGGAAGTCCTCTAGGCTGAAATGAAAGGACACTAGACAGTAACTTGAAGCAATATGAAGAAATAACATTAGTAAAAGTAACTACTGAGGTAAATACAAAAGCCAATATTATTATATTTTTTGTTTTGGAACTCCTTTTTCCTATATGATTTAGAAGACAAATGAATAAAAAATAAGTATAAATGTATTTTAATGGCATAAAGATACACATGTAATTTAATGGTATAATCTATAAATCTATTTTAATGGTATAAAGATATAATTTGTGATAATACAAAAGGGGAGTAACATCTCTGTATAGAAGCATAGTTTGTGTATACACCTGAAGCTAAGGTGGTATTAATTTAGAGTGTTGTAAGTTTAAGAGGTTAGTTGCAATGCCCAGGGTAACTACTAAGAAAACAAATGAAAAATACACTGAAAAGGAAATGAGAAAGTCAGTAAAACCAAAGAGACCCAACTCATAGCAACCCTATAGGACAGAGTAGAACTGCCCCATATAGTTTCCAAGGAGCACCTGGTGGATTCAAACTGCCGAACTTTTGCTTAGCAGACAGCTCTTAACCACTGTGCCACCAGGGTTTCCCAGAAAGTCAAGTCAATAGAGTACAAAAAATTAAATCAGTAACAGAGGTATTAAAGGACTATATATATATATGAAATACAGAAAACAAATGACAAATTGTAGAAATAACCCCTACCTTATCAATAATTACTTTAAATATAAATAGATTAAACTCTCCAATTAAAAGACAGAGATTGACAAAATGGATTAAAAAAATAATAATTCAACTATATGCTGTCTACAAGAGACTCCCTTTAGATCCAAAACCAACAGGTTGAAAGTGCAAAGATAGAAAAAGATATTCCATGCAGATGGTAACTAAAAGAGAGTTGGGATAGCTATAGTGATAACAGACAAAATAAAAACTAAGACAAACCAGTCTTAGAAGAAATACAGCTCAAATGCTCTTTAGAAGTGAGGATGGTGAGACTTCAGCTTAGCAACTTTGGACATGTCATCGGGAAAGATCAATCGTTATAAAGGGGCATCATGGTTGATGAATTAGAGGGTCAGTGAAAAGAAGGGAAACCCTCGATGGGATGGATTGGCACAATAGCTGTAACAATTGACTCAAACATACTAATAATCATGAATATGGCACAGGATCAGGAAATATTTCACTTCGTTAAAATAAGTTTCCCATGAGTTGGAACCAACTCAGTGGCAACTAACAAAAACAGTTAAGTTGGAAACTTAAATGTCCCACTTTCAATAATGAACAGAAAAAATGAGGCTGAAGACCAATAAGTAGAAAATTTGAACAATACTATAAACCAACTAGACCTAACAAATACATACAGAGCACTCCACCCAAAAGTTTCTTTTTTCTTAAGGGCACGTGGAACATTCTCTAGGATTGACCATATGTTAGGCCAGAAAACAAGTCTCAAAAAATAGAAATCATACAAAGTATCTTCTCCTAACACAATGCAATGAAAGTAGAAATCAATAATAGAAGGAAAACAAAAATTTGCAAATATGTGCAAATCAAACAACCAATCAGACAAAGAAGTCAGCTACAGCAGAACACCTCTACAATCAGAACAGTACAGCAGTGGGACCATGGTTTGTCTACTAACCTTCTTCTTACAAGTCTTCCTCCGGAAAACAGGCCCACCAGAAACCAGAAATAGGTGCTCCTAGAACTTCAAGTGTATTCGAACTGTACAAGAGGTGGTCTATAGTGGATGCTATGCCCCACTGCCCAGATCCCCCCTACAGCAATAAAAGGCTTAACCCTTCGGCTTCGAAGAATGATGCTGGATGACAGTCCTCAGCTGTTAAACTTCTCTGGAAATTACCCCTGATTATCATTCGACCACTTTGTCCAATGTTGTGCCTTCTTTCCTAAGGGTAGCCTGTATCCAGTAATAGAGTGTAAGGCTTAACCCCCTCACCCTAACTTAGGACAACTCTGAAGGTCCGTGTCAGCTCCAGAGCTCCTCATGGAGTTGCCTGAGACTTTTGTTGTGATTGTGTCACAGCCCACCTTCTCCTGTCTAATCCTACTTTCTACTTTTCCACCATTGACAGTCGTGTGTTGCAGCTGGCTTGTTCTAGATCGTGGGAACCAATTGTTAAATGTGCAGGAATTTTGCAAGCTCTTTGATGCCGTGTTGGTAGTAGCTTGAAATCAGTCATGGTGGAAGTGTTTATACCATGGACACTACAAATTAGGACTTTTCCTCCCCTAGAGAACAAGTTGGTTAAACATTTACCAGCATGCCACTGTCCACAGGCATTGATCCCAAGAGCACTCCTTAAATAAAATTCCTACATGCTAATCTGTGTCTGAGTCTGTTTCCAAGAGAATCTGATCTGCAACACACATACTCAAGTAGCAATAGATCCTTAATTTATATCTATAACTTACTACAAAGGAATAAGGCACAAGAAATACTTAAATTAAGGTACACATTAATATACATTATACACATAGGCGGTAATCTATTCATCCTGGTTTGCTTGGTACTCTCCTGGCTTTAGCATTGAAATTCCCAAGTCCCAGGAACCCCTCAGTCCCTGGCAAACAAACACTAATAGGCAAGTAGGCAATCTAGAGAAGCGTTATGGTTAATGTTATGTCAGCTTGGCTAGGCCATGATTCCCAGTAGTTTGGCAGACATTATATAGTCAGATCTGATGTTAGCAGTTAATCAGTTGGAAGGGGAGTTTCTTTGCGGGTGTGGCCTGAAACCAACATACAGGTAGTCCCCAATTTACAAAGTATTCCAGTTACTCAAGTTAGGAAGAACCATACTTAAAACTGTCCATTTTTTGTTTCTTCGTACATCTTGTTAGTAATTTTACAGTGAAAGGATTAACTGAAAATTTTTTCTGAACTAAATCAAGGGCTTCATTGCTTGAAATCACAGCCCCAAACACTGATGGTGGTGGTAGCTTTGCTAAATTCAATAGGCAGAGTCAGGAAGCAGTGAGATGTTACTGTGAAATGTATGAAGAAAAAAAGAAAACGACCATACAGACAACTCTCATCAATTTTCTGACTAGAAACACCACCCCCATTCCCAGGGAAAATGCAGATGATCCAGAACCTTCCACAAATGGAGTTATAACTGCACCTGACAAAATGCCAACATTGTCCAACTTTTTTTCATCGTTGGAGTAAATGTTTATGATTTTTGTTTTATGTACGCATGTATTAAAGTATATCTGTAAGTTTATATGTAATGATTCTAATCCCCAAAAACACATAAAGATAGAATTTATAAAAATATTCATAATAAAAGGCAATAATAATAAAAACTAAAAAGAAAAAAGGTATTTGTATGCGATGTTCTAGCAAAGCTCACACCCTTTTTTTTTTTTAATAATTTTTGTTGTGCTTTAAGTGAAAGTTTACAAATTAAGTCAGTCTGTCACACATAAGCTTATATACACCTTAATACATACTCCCATTTACTCTCCCCCTAATTTTTTTTTTTTAATGAGTCAGCCCGCTCCCTTATTCCAGTCTCTCGTTTCCTGACCGTTTTGCCAGCTTCTAACCCTCTCTACCCTGCCATCTCCCCTCCAGACAGGAGATGCCAACACAGTGTCAAGTGTCCACCTGATACAAGTAGCTCACTCTTCATCAGCATCTCTCTACAGACCATTATCCAGTCCCTTCCATGTCTGATGAGTAGTCTTTGGGAATGGTTCCTGTCCTGGGCCAACAGAAGGTTTGGGGACCATGACTGCCAGTATTCTTCTAGTCTCAGTCAGACCATTAAGTCTGGTCTTTTTATGAGAATTTGGGGTCTGCATCCCACTGTTCTCCTGCTCCCTCAGGAGTTCTCTGTTGTGTTCCCTGTCAGGGCAGTCATCGGTTGTGGCCAGGCACCATCTAGTTCTTCTGGTTCAGGATGATGTAAGTCTGTGGTTCATGTGGCCCTTTCTGTCTCGGGCTTATAGTTATCTTGTGACCTTGGTGTTCTTCATTCTCCTTTGACCCAGATGGTTTGAGACCAATCGATGCATCTTAGATGGCCGCTTGTTAGCGTTTAAGGCCCCAGATGCCACACTTCAAAGTGGGATGCGGAATGTTTTCGTAATAGAGTGTATTATGCCAATTGACTTAGAAGTCCCCTTAAGCCATAGTCCCCAAACCCCCGCCCTTGCTCCACTGACCTTTGAAGCATTCAGTTTATCCCAGAAACTTCTTTGATATTGGTCCAGTCCAGCTGAGCTGACCTTCCCTGTATTGAGTATTGTCCTTCCCTTCACCTAAAGTAGTTCTTATCTGCTGACTAATCAGTAAATAACTTTCTCCCATCCTCCCTCCCTCCCCCCTCTCGTAACCACAAAAGAATGTGTTCTTCTCAGTTTATACTATTTCTCAAGATCTTATAACAGTGGTCTTATACAGTATTTGTCCTTTTGCATCTGACTAATTTCACTCAGCGTAATGCCTTCCAGGTTCCTCCATGTTATGAAATGTTTCACAGATTCGTCACTGTTCTTTATCGATGCATAGTATTCCATTGTGTGAATGTACCATAATTTATTTAACCATTCATCTATTGATGGACACCTTGGTTGCTTCCAGCTTTTTGCTATCGTAAATAGTGCTGCAATAAACATGGGCGTGCTTATATCTGTTCCTTTTTTCTCTAGGGTATATTCCGAGGAGTGGGATTTCTGGGTTTTTTGGTAGTTCTATTTCTAACTTTTTAAGGAAATGCCAGATAGATTTCCAAAGTGGTTGTACCATTTTACATTCCCACCAGCAGTGTATAAGAGTTCCAATCTCTCCGCAGCCCCTCCAACATTTATTATTTTGTGTGTTTTGGATTAATGCCAGCCTTGTTGGAGTGAGATGGAATCTCATCATAGTTTTAATTTGTGTTTCTCTAATGGCTAATGATCGAGAGCATTTTCTCATGTGTCTGTTAGCCTCCTGAATATCTTCTTTAGTGAATTGCGTGTTCATATCCTTTGCCCACTTTTTGATTGGGTTGTTTGTCTTTTTGTGGTTGAGTTTTAACAGAATCATATAGATTTTAGAGATCAGGTGCTAGTCAGAGTTGTCATAGCTGAAAATTCTTTCCCAATCTGTTGGTGGTCTTTTTACTCTTTTGGCGAAGTCTTTAGATGAGCATAGGTGTTTGATTTTTAGGAGCCCCCAATTATCTGGTTTCTCTTCGTCATTTTTAGTAATGTTTTGTATTCTGTTTATGCCTTGAATTAGGGCTCCTAACGTTGTCCCTATTTTTTCTGCCACAATCTTTATCGTTTTAGTCTTTATGTTTAGGTCTTTGATCCACTTGGAGTTAGTTTTTGTGCATGGTGTGAGGTATGGGTCCTGTTTCATTTTTTTGCAAATGGATATCCAGTTATGCCAGCACCATTTGTTAAAAAGACTGTCTTTTCCCCAATTAACTGACACTGGGCCTTTGTCAAATATCAGCTGCTCATATGTGGATGGATTTATATCTGGGTTCTCAATTCTGTTCTATTGGTCTATGTGCCTGTTGTTGTACCAATACCAGGCTGTTTTGACTACTGTGGCTGTATAATATGTTCTAAAATCAGGTAGAGTGAGGCCTCTCACTTTCTTCTTCTTTTTCAGTAATGCTTTACTTATCCGGGGCTTCTTTTCCTTCCATATGAAGTTGGTGATTTGTTTCTCCATCACATTAAAAAATGTCATTGGAATTTGGATCGGAAGTGCATTGTATGTATAGATGGCTTTTGGTAGAATAGACATTTTTACTTTGTTAAGTCTTCCTATTCATGAGCAAGGTATGTTTTTCCACTTATGTAGGTCCCTTTTAGTTTCTTGCACTAGTACTTCATAGTTTTCTTTGTATAGGTCTTTTACATCTTTGGTAAGATTTATTCCTAAGTATTTTATCTTCTTAGGGGCTACTGTGAATGGTATTGATTTGGTGATTTCCTCTTCGATGTTCTTTTTGTTGATGTAGAGGAATCCAAGTGATTTTTGTATGTTTATCTCGTAACCTGAGACTCTGCCAGACTCTTCTATTAGTTTCAGTAGTTTTCTGGAGGATTCCTTAGAGTTTTCTGTGTATAAGATCATGTCATCTGCAAATAGAGATAATTTTACTTCTTCCTTGCCAATCCGGATGCCCTTTATTTCTTTACCTACCCTAATTACTCTGGCTAGGACCTCTAGCACAATGTTGAATAAGAGCGGTGATAAAGGGCATCCTTGTCTGGTTCCTGTTCTCAAGGGAAATGCTTTCAGGCTCTCTCCATTTAGAGTGATGTTGGCTGTTGGCTTTGTATAGATGCCCTGTATTATGTTGAGGAATTTTCCTTCAAATCCTATTTTGGTGAGAGTTTTTATCATGAATGGGTGTTGGACTTTGTCAAATGCCTTTTCTGCATCAATTGGTAAGATCATGTGGTTTTTGTCTTTTGTTTTATTTATATGGTGGATTACATTAATAGTTTTTCTAGTATTAAACCAACGTTGCATACCTGGTATAAATCCCACTTGGTCGTGGTGGATTATTTTTTTGATATGTTGTTGAATTCTATTGGCTAGAATTTTGTTGAGGATTTTTGCATCTATGTTCATGAGGGATATAGGTCTGTAATTTTCTTTTTTTGTGATGTCTTTACCTGGTTTTGGTATCAGGGATATGGTGGCTTCATAGAATGAGTTAGGTAGTATTCCATCATTTTCTATGCTTTGAAATAGCTTTAGTAGTAGTGGTGTTAACTCTTCTCTGAAAGTTTGGTAGAACTCTGCAGTAAAGCCATCCTGGCCAGGGCTTTTTTTTTCTTGGGAGCTTTTTGATTACCTTATCAATCTCTTTTTTTGTTATGGGTCTATTTAGTTGTTCTACTTCTGATTGTGTTAGTTTAGGTAGGTAGTGTTTTTCTAGGAATTCATCCATTTCTTCTAGGTTTGCAAATTTGTTAGAGTACAATTTTTCGTAATAATCTGATATGATTCTTTTAATTTCAGTTGGGTCTGTTGTGATATGGCCCATCTTGTCTCTTATTCGGGTTATTTGTTTCCTTTCCTGTATTTCTTTAGTCAGTCTGGCCAATGGTTTATCAATTTTGTTAATTTTTTCAAAGAACCAGCTTTTGACTTTGTTAATTCTTTCAATTGTTTTCCTGTTCTCTACTTCATTTAGTTCAGCTCTAATTTTTATTATTTGTTTTCTTCTGGTGCCTGATGGATTCTTTTGTTGCTCACTTTCTATTTGTTCAAGTTGTAGGGACAGTTCTCTGATTTTGGCTCTTTCTTCTTTTTGTATGTGTGCATTTATCGATATAAATTGACCTCTGATCACTTCTTTTGCTGTGTCCCAGAGGTTTTGATAGGAAGTGTTTTCATTCTTGTGCATTCTATGAATTTCTTTACTCCCTCCTTAATGTCTTCTATAACCCAGTCTTTTTTCAGCAGGGTTATTGTTCAGTTTCCAAGTATTTGATTTCTTTTCCCTGATTTTTCTGTTATTGATTTCCACTTTTATGGCCTTGTGGTCTGAGAAGATGCTTTGTAATATTTCGATGTTTTGGAGTCTGCAAAGGTTTGTTTTATGACCTAATATGTGATCTATTCTAGAGAATGTTCCATGTGCACTAGAAAAAAAAGTATATTTTGCAGGTGTTGGGTGGAGTGTTCTGTATAAGTCAATGAGGTCAAGTTGGTTGATTGTAGCAATTAGGTCTTCTGTGTCTCTATTGAGCTTCTTACTGGAAGTCCTATCATTCTCTGAAAGTAGTGTATTGACGTCTCTTCCTATAATTGCGGAGGTGTCTATCTCACTTTTCAGTTCTGTTAAAGTGTGTTTTATGTATCTTGCAGCCCTGTCATTGGGTGCATAAATATTTAATATGGTCATATCTTCCTGGTCAATTGTCCCTTTAATCATTATGTAGTGTCCTTCTTTATCCTTTGTGGTGGATTTAACTTTGAAGTCTATTTTGTCAGAAATTAATATTGCTACTCCTGCTTTTTTGATTGTTGTTCGCTTGATATATTTTTTTCCATCCTTTGAGTTTTAGTTAGTTCGTGTCTCTAAGTCTAAGGTGTGTCTCTTGTAGGCAGCGTATAGACGGATCGTGTTTCTTTATCCAGTCTGAGACTCTCTGTTGCTTTATTGGTGCGTTTAGTCCATTTACAGTCAGTGTAATTTTAGATAAGAATGTGTTTAGTGCTGTCATTTTGATGCCTTTTTGTGTGTGTTGTTGACAATTTCATTTTTCCACTTACTTTTTTGTGCTGAGACGTTTTTCTTTGTAACTTGTGTGTTCCTCATTTTCATAGTAGCCGAATTTATGTTTGCTGAGTTGTTACGTTTTCCTTGGTTTTTATTTTGAGTTATGGAATTGTTAGACCTCTTTGTGGTTACCTTAATATTTGCCCCTATTTTTCTAAGTAAAAATCTAACTTGTATTGTCCTGTATCGCCTTGTTTTCCTCTACATATGGCAGTTCTACGCCTCCTGTGTTTAGTCCCTCTTTTTGATTATTGCGATCTTTTATATAATGACTTCAATGATTCCCTGTTTTGAGCATTTTTTTCTTTTTGAAATTAATCTTAATTTGTTTTTGTGATTTCCTTATTTGAGTTGATATCGCGATGTTCTGTTCTGTGTCTTTGTGTTGTGTTATCTGATGTTATTGATTTTCTGACCAAAGAATTTTCTTTAGTATTTCTTGTAGCTTTGGTTTGGTTTTTGCAAATTCTCTAAGCTTGTGTTTATCTGTAAATATTTTAATTTTACCTTCATATTTGAGAGAGAGTTTTGCTGGATAAATGATCGTTGGCTGGCAGTTTTTCTCCTTCAGTGCTCTATATATGTCATCCCATTGCCTTCTTGACTGCATGGTTTCTGCTGAGTAGTCTGAACTTATCGATTCTCCTTTGTAGGAGACCTTTGTTTTATCCCTGGCTGCTTTTAAAATTTTCTCTTGATCTTTGGTTTTGGCAAGTTTGATGATAATATGTCATGGTGACTTTCTTTTTGGATCAATCTTATATGGGGTTCGATGAGCATCTTGGATAGATATGCTTTTATCTTTCATGATGTCAGGGAAGTTTTCCGCCAACAGATCTTCAACTATTCTCTCTGTATTTTCTGTTATCCCTCCTTGTTCTGGAACTCCAATCACACACAAGTTATTCTTCTTGATAGAGTCCCACATGATTCTTAGGGTTTCTTCATTTTTTTTAATTCTTTTATCTGATTTTTCTTCAGCTATATTGGTGTCAATTGCTTTATCCTCCACCTCCCCCACTCTGCATTCCAATTCCTCGATTCTGCTCCTCTGACTTCCTACTGAGTTGTCTAATTCTGTAATTTTACTGTTAATCTTTTGGATTTCTGAATGCTGTCTCTCTATGGATTCTTGTAGCTTATTAATTTTTCCACTATGTTCTTGAACAACCTTTTTGATTTCTTCAACTGCTTTATCAGTGTGTTCCTTGGTTTTTTGTGTAGATTGCCTTATTTCATTTTTGAGGTCATCCCTGATGTCTTGAAGCATTCTGTAAATTAGTTTTTTATATTCTGCATCTGGCAATTCCAGGATTGTATCTTCATTTGGGAAAGATTTTGATTCATTAATTTGGGGAGTTTTAGAAGCAATCATGGTCTGCTTCTTTATGTGGTTTGATATCGACTGTTGTCTCTGAGCCATGTATAAGATATTGTAATGATTTATTTTATATTTGCTCACTGAGTCTTATCTTGTTTTGTTTTCTTTCAATATACGTAGATGGGCTGCTAGATTGTGTTGTAGGCTTTGAATCATTTATGTTCTCCTACCAGCTGGTTTGGGCCGGTACCAGAAATATAAGCCTAAGAGTCCATTCACTATTCTTGAGTAGAATCTGATTTTGGGTCACCAAGTGTGTGGGGTAGACTGTCACCTATTCGCTTAGAGGAGTAGTGGTGATAGTTGTGTGCACCAGGTTCTAGTAGCAGCAGGGGGTCACATTCCGGGGGGGCAGGATGCTGACAGCCTTCCCCCAAGTGCCAGTGAGGTAGGTGTGTCTCTATTCCTAAAGCACTTTGGTGGGTGGGCTCTGCGGCTGTACCTTAGGCACCCAATGCATGTACCTCTACAGACTGGTAGATGTCACTATCCTCAGACCCCTATGGCAGGAGGTTAGGTGGTTTGGATGGGGCTTCAGCCCTCAGTTCCCTGTTGTGGGTCAGTGAGGGCTCTGTTGAATATGCAGAGATATCAGACCTGGGAAACTTGTTTTTCCAGTAATCCGCTAAAACGATTACAGTCAGATCACTATCAGAATTGCCTTTGCATTATAAAGCCACCTTGTTCCCTGTAGGGATGAAAGCCCAAGACTGTGGATCACAAATGCTTGGCTGGAGCTGGTTCTGTATTTTTAGTCCAATTTGGGGAAGTCAGGGAAGGGTTCTTGGTCCCTGGGTTTTTTGTAGCTGCTTCTCTCAGGCCAGGAGAATGGGTTAGGAAAAGACAAAACAAACAAACAAAGAGAAAAAAATCTCAGAGCACTTCACTCTCTGGCCCAGGAAATTCCAATGTTAATGAAGCCGCCTGGGAAGGGGAGGAGAGGGATCAGATAGATAGGAGAGAGTACACCCAGGAATATAGACAAAGTTAGTCATCTTGCTTGGGATGACTGTTTTATCTGAGATTCCCGAGGGGCTTGTCGACTGTGTGTGCTGGCTGGGTAGAGATTGCCCCCGAGGGTCAGACCCTCGTCCTTTGCTTGTGCTGTCCCAGAAGCCGTGGTTAGTTCCTCCGCTCCCAGTCCAAAGCCCAGCGCCAAGGTTCCCCGGCTAGGATGCTGCACTCACCGCTCCAAATCAGTCGCTGCCTCCCAGTGATTTCTCCTCGTGTCACCTGCGTCGCTGCACTGCCTGCGTGCACTGGCTGGGCTTCCCCCGGGGTCACTTCAGGGGGCTAGGGATGACCCCATGTTTGTGCTGTCTCAGGATGCCGTGATCAGCTCCCCTGTACCCAGTCCAAAGCCCGGCGCCAAGGTTTTCTGACTGGGACGCTGGCTCCAGGCTCCAAAAACAGTTGCTGCTTCCCCGTGGTTGTTCTTTCTCTCGTTAGCCCCATCAGTTTTCAGCCTGCTTCTGCTGGCTGAGTCTCTACAGAGGTTACCCCAGGGGGCTAGGGGTTAGGGCTGTGCCCCGCCTAAGCAAGCTGCAATCAGCCCCGCCACTCGGTACCAGGGAACCACAGGGGCTCAAGGCTGTGGGGTTGGTCACGGGTTCCAGAAGTGGTTGCTGGTTCAGGGCGCAGCTTTTCGCTCACCTGTCACTCAGGTCAACTCTTTAGATCTGTGTTTGATGGTCAGGGTTCGTAGATGGTCATGTATGTGATCGATTCACTTGTTTTTCCGTGTCTTTGTTGCAAGAGGGATCCGAGGTAGCATCTGCCTAGTCAGCTGTCTTGGCCCCACCTCTCACACTCTCTCTTGATCCTTCATTCATCTTGTCATCCTCTGACCTTCAGTTCTTGGAATGTGAGAAGGCTTTAGCCTGCTGCCTGACCTGTAGATTTAGGATTCAATAGCTCCGGCAATCTTGAGAGCCAGTAGCCTGCTGCGTTTTCTGCAGATTTGGGGTTTTTCATCCTTGGCAATCACGTGAGTCAGGAGAAGCCTCCAGCCTGCTGCCTGACCCAGTGATTCGGGACCTGCCAGCCTCCACAACTGCATTAGCCATTTCCTTGAAATACGTAAATATACTTATATTGCATACAAAAGTTGGACAATGAATAAGGAAGATCGAAGAATTAAAGCCTTTGAATTGTGGGGTTGATGAAGAATATTGAATATACCATGGACTGCCAAAAGAATGAACAAATCTGTCTTGGAAGAAGTACAACCAGAATGCTCCTTAGAAGCAAGGATGGCGAGACTATGTCTCACATACTTTGGACATGTTATCAGGAGGGATCAGTCCCTGGAGAAGGACGTCATGCTTGGTAAAGTAGAGGGTCAACGAAAAAGAGGAAAACCCTCAGTGAGATGGATTGACATAGTGGCTGCAACAATCAGCTCAAGCATAGCAACAATTGTGAGGATGGCGCAGGCCCCGGCAATGTTTCATTTGGTTGCAAATAGGGTCGCTATGAGTTGGAACCAATTCGATGGCACCTAACAACGATAACAACAATATATGTATATATACACTTCTCTGGTTTTCCTCCTCTAACCCAGATTAAGACAAGCAGGGAAGGCTAGGCCTCAGATATTGCACAGACTTTCTGGTTAGGCCAGGAGTAGGCATAGGAAAGATGCATTTGGAGAGACTAGAGATGGTTGTAGGTAGTGGTCTAATCAAGTGGGCCATAAACCTCTAAAAAGAATGCAGTCATGAGTCTGGAACTCAAGGACAGGACTTTAGAACTCTAGAATATTAGCAAGGGTAAGACAGAACCCAAGTCAGGGAGCAGTAGAGCAGGACATGAAAGAAAGGAAACAATGAAGTTATTTAGATACTGGAACTAAAATACAGGCAATGGCTGAATCACAAAGAACCATACTAAGGAACTAGTATGGGCTGAATTTCTAGAAGCTGTGAGAGTTTGGGGTAGGATGATCTGCAAAACTGGCTTAATTCAGAGCTACTGTATGTTAGTCATGGGATTCCTTAATTCATCCATCCGTGAGTCTGGGGCATGGCTGAGCCTACAGGAGAAACCAAAATGACCCTGGCTATAGGGTTTTGATAACTTTGGTAGGTGCTAATGATGGACATTTAAATTCTTTTGTGCAGTGTCCTATGGGCCAAGTGTGGGAGCCCTGGTGGCACAGTGGTTAAATGTTTGGCTGCTAACCAAAAGGTCAGCAGTTTGAATCCAAAAGCTGCTCCTTGGAAACCCTATGGGGCAGTACTACTCTGTCCTATAGGGTTGCTATGAGTTGGAATCAACTCAATGGCAATGGGTTTTTTTATGGGCCAAGTGTACCCAGTCTAGGAGAGTGAAAGCTCAGACCTTGTCTTGGGTAATAGAGTCCTGAGTCAAGGACTCATGTTTGTAAGCAACACAATTCATATAAAAAATCCAAATAAGTCAGCTGTCACAGCGAGGCCATGGTCAAATCAAATGAATTCTCAGTCTTGTAACAAACTCACAGGTATGATTTGTTTACACCATGTGCTCTCCAATAGGAAATACCAGACAGGCTAGAGCCCGGGCAAATTTTTCCTTCATCTTTGTTCTTATCCTCCTCTCTTAGCTTTCCCAACTCCTTGCTAATAAATTTTCATTTTCCCTGTCTAGAATGATTAAACAAATACAAGTCAAATTTTGAAGTGTCAATATCCAGAGGTATTTTATAATGTGATGAAATACCTAAATTGATGATTCTTTATACTAAGCATTAGTCTTGTGAGTCAGAAATATATTTTATCTTGGTGAAAAGAAAACTTCCCTTTCAGAATATTTCTGGGATAGCAAGGAATGAAGAGAACTTAGGAGAGTGGTTGTAGAAAGGGGTTGTATAATGCGCTTCATTTTGAATCTGAGCCATGTTTCAAGAGTAAGCCCTTCAAACACTGTTCTTCGTATTAAGCTCTAGTCCCATAAGCATTAAATGATGGTGTTTTATAGTCACATAATCAGGTCAAGATTAGATTAGAAACTGAATTACAACTTGGTGAGACATAATAAAGAAAGTGCTTAATAAGTGTTGTACATGGGGTCGAGATGAGTTGGAACCGACTCGCCAGCACCTAACAACAACAACATAAATAGCTATCTAGAAAAGCACTTTTATGTATACTCATAATATTAAATTCTATCCAGTTCAAAACACATTCATTTGCTGGCTTAAAAGCATTTTTAAGTATAGTCATAATATTAAATTCTATCTAGTTCAAAACACATTTGTTTGCTGGCTTTTATTTGAAGGGCACCATGATAAGACCTGCAAAGGTAAGCCCCTCAATGAATATCACACAGCCATTCCTTAAGTACCTTATTATGTAAAAGACAGTAGGTAAAATTAAGCCATGAGCCTGACTCGCCATCTCTTCAAGGCCAATAGAGATTCATTGCATATTTTTAGCAGGTAAAAATTTGTTGAAATAAACGCTGCATCAATCTGGGACCTGCCGACAGTTTGAAGTCACTTTAGGTAGTTGGGATTTCTTCCCATCCTACATCCCTTTTCTCCTCCAGCATGTATCTTTGATGTGCAATATCAACCTCACTTACCAACAGTACAAATCGTGGATGATCTTGACTGCCTAAGTGAAGACTTTGTATTTAATCCTATTGGCAGAAGATAACCACCATTTATTTTTCAGTGTTGACGAAGCTGTGATTTACGAAATTTATTTTAGAAGATTACAGTATTTTTATGCAAATGACACACACCTTCTACATTTGTTTGCCACCTGGGGAGGTCACAGTTATTTTTGTAAGTTTGCTGTACTAATATTTTTTTACAGCAACATATTTTAAAAAACTGGCATAGTGGTGGTTATGAAAATACCTCATGGGGGGAGGCCCTGGGTGGCAAACAAATGTGGAAGGTGTGTGTTATTTGCATAAAGATATGGTAATCTGCCAGAAATATAGCAAATGCATTAGGACAAGAAGCAATCTGGAGGTAAGGATATAATAGTCTGGATGAGAGGTAAAAAAGAATCCGAAGGAAAAATGTGGCATTTTTGAGGACCTCTAGTTTTGTAGACATGCATGTATATATGTGATAAGAAAAAATGGTTTATTTTTTATAAATTCCTCACCACCCTCCAGAGAGAGTGCTTCATGAGGATTAGAGGAGTTTGAGCTTATTTGCTTTTTCACTGAGGATGATGTCTAGCGATGGGTTTTGGTAGGCAAAATCTGAGGAACTAAAATGCCCTGCCTCTGAAAAGGAGAGAAGTGGAGAGAAGCCTGAGAGGCCCAGGAGGGAACAGAGAAGATGTAAATAAATGAAACATTGATTATGCACTAGGTGCTTTTACATTTAATCTTTTATAGATGAAAATTATTTATATTTACAGATGAGGAAATGGGATTTGCTGACGGGCTCAATGTCCTAGAGCCAGAGAGTGGGCAGGCTACTCTCATGGCAAAGTTCCCGCTACCCATATTCTCTACTTTGTTGTGGGGAGGAAGGTGGGACATTTAGGGAGATGTTGGATCTCCATGTTAGGAGCAAGAAGAAGTTTTGAAGGTCTTCAACATTTCACCGCTGCTGAGTCTGGAGACATGACTGCTTTAACCAAAGTCATCATCAAGTTAGTGGCAACCAACTTAGGTTCTTCTGTTCCAGGTTAGTGGGGCTCTCATTTCATAAGCTTAAAATGATTGCATTTTCCCCATGGAATACTGTTACCTATCGGTTCTTGGTGTGTTTAGTGCTACCGCTACAGTATATTATAGGTTAAAGGGGCTTTTGTGAGCTGGCTTGGTCTAAGTTCTTCTATTACACAACGCATTCTGAATCTCAAAAAAACTGACTTACAAACAAATTGAACACTGGGAACTGCCTGTTGTGTGTGCAGGTATGTGTGTGAGGAGTGTGTTGTGGGCTTTTCCTTATACCTTTCAGATTTTAGAACCACAGGAGAGAATCTTACCCCTTGTGCTGACTCTGCCCTCCTACGGAGGCTTTCTATCTTAGCCATAGTTTGTGTTTACAAAAACTATTCTATCCCAGGTCAGATTGCCTACAAACGCATGTAACGGAAGATAACCACAGGTCCAGGCAAGAGAGAATGGATAGATCTGTCAAAACTTTCACCCTTAATAGAAAAAGTAGCTTAATAGACACAATGGCTCCTCAGTAGGGCACTTGGAGGTGAATTTAATATGCTGAAAATTAAAAAGAAATTATTTTGTTAGTGCCTCTGACTTCTTTACGTGGAAAAATTTTATCCGTAGATAAGACATCCACCAGTCTAGGACCTAGAAAAAAAACGCTAAAATTAAGAGACACTTTTCAGAACTGGACTGCTAAGAGTTTGTGAATATTCACCTCATGTTAGGACATTATAAAGGAGAGAGCGCAGTTGGTGGAGAAGGGTGAACTGGTAATATTGGCCATTTGGATATCCTCTGCTATAAAGTGTCTGTATGGGTTCTTTGCCCATTTTTTCTATTAGTTGGTCTTTTTTTAAAATTGATTTGCAAGAATTCATTTTATATGAGCCCTTGGTTGGTGATATGTATTGCAAACATCGTCTTGCTTTTTCATTTTCTTAATGTTGACTTTTTGACAAACACAAATTCCTACTTTTATCTTTTCCTTATCAGTTAGTACTTTGTGTCGTGTTTAAGAAAACTTTCCCTACCCAAAAAGCCACAAAGATATTCTCTTATGTTACTATTGTCTAAAAGCTTTACTGTTTGGCTTTCATATTTAAATTTACATTCCAAATGGAAATGATTTTATGGTATGAGGCAGTATCTTTTTAAATTCATATAGATACACAATTGACCCAATATTGTTTATTGAAAAGACCATCCTTTCCCCATGACCCATTAATGCCATCTTTATCATAAGTCAGTGACCTTAAAAGTGTGGGTCTGTTTCTGGACTCTCTTTTCAGTTCTGTTGATATGTTTGTCTATCCGTGTGCCAATCCCACTTAGTTATCTGGTGCTACTATAACAGATATACCACAAGCGGATGGCTTTAACAAAGATAAATTTATTCTCTCACGTCTAGGAGGCTAAAAGTTTGAATTCAGGGTGCCAGTTCCAGGGGAAGCCTTTCCCTTTCTGTCGGCTCTAGGGGGAGGTCCTTGTGGTCCATCTTCACTGGTCAAGGAGCTTCTCAGCACAGGGACCCTCAGTCCGAAGGGCGTGCTATTTTCCTGGCTCTTGTTTCTTGGTGATATGAGGCCCCCCCGTCTCTCTGCTTGCTTCTGTCTTTTATATCGAAAAAGAGATTGCCTTAAAACACAACCTCATCTTGTAGATTGAGTCCTGCCTCATTCCCATAACTGCCACTAACCCCACCTCATTAACATCATAGAGGCAAGATTTACAACACATAGGAAAATCACATTAGATGACAAAATGATGGACAATCACACAATACTGGGAATCGTGGTTTAGCAAAATTTACACACATTTTGGGGGGACATAATTCAATATGTAACACCCACATTGTCTTAATTTAGAATATAGAGCTTTTCGAGAGGCAGAGGAGAGCAGGAGAGGTACTCTAGGGGAGGAAAGATATGACTACAGCAGGAGGAAAGGTGGATTTTCCCTTCCATCTAACCCCTGTGACCTACCTCAGTGGCCTCCTCAGAAACTTGGCTCTGTCAGTGGTCTCCCCTTACCCCTGAATCTTCAATCTCTGCTGTACTCTTTCCCTTCAGCATATAAACAGGGTCAAGTTTCCCTAATCAAAAAAAAAAAAATTCTACTTTTACTTTATATCTGCTTTTATTACTTTCGTTCTCTTTCCAATTTGGCTTATTGAAAGAATGATTTAGTCTTTACTCCATAGCTTCCATGAACTCCACATACCACTGCAATCTGCCTTGCATCTCTACCCCCTCCCCTAGTTGAGGTCCTTGGTATATTTCCTTTTTAGTTCTTATCTTATTCTCCCTCTTGAAATGCCCTCCTTCACTGGGTAGAAAGACATCAAGTTCCTAGTGGTGTAGCTAAAATTGAGATGAAATTAATACCTGTTCTCTATTCATCTTGACCTGGCTAGTTAGGTACGTGGTTGTTTTCACTTATCAAATGTTGTATTATTTTATTTTAGAAGAAAATGGAAAAGATTATCCATGGACTTAGAATACGGAAGGTTTTATTCATTTATTTATTTTTGTTCTTTAGGTGAAAGTTTGCAGCTCAAGTTAATTTCTCAAAGAAAAATTTATACACATATTGTTATGTGGCACTAGTTGCAATCCCTGTAATGTGACAGTACACTCCTTTCCACCCTGGGTTTCCCACGTCCATCCAACCAGCTCCTGTTCCTTCCTGCCTTCTCATCCTGCCTCCAGACAGGAGATGCCCTTTTGGTCTCATGTATCTGCTTGAACTAAGAAGCACACTCTTCAGGAGTATTATTTCATGTCTTATAGTCCAGTCTAATCTTTTTCTGAAGAGTGGGCTTCAGGAATGATTTTAGTTCTGGGTTAACAGTGTCTGGGGGCCATGCTTCAGGGGGTTCCTCCAGTCTCACTCAGGCCATTAAGTCTGGTCTTTTTATGTGAATTTGAGTTCTGCACCACACTTTTCTCCCGCTCCATCAGGGACTCTCTGTTGTGTTCCCTGTCAGGGCGTTTATTGGTGGTAGCTGGGCACCATCTACTTCTTCTGGTCTCAGGCTGATGGAGTCTTTGGTTTATGTGGCCCTTTTGTCTCTTGGACTAATATTTTCCTTGCCTCTTTGGTGTTCTTCATTCTCCTTTGCTCCAAGTGAGTTGGGACCAATTGATGTATCTTAGATGGCTGCTCACTAGCTTTTAAGACCCCGGAAAATGCTACTCACCAAAGTTGGATGCAGGACACTTTCTTGATAAAATTTGTTATGCCAATGGACCTAGATGTCCCCTAAAACCATGGTCCCCAAACCCCAGCCCCAGCTAATCTGTCCCTAGGGAAGGTTATTTTTAGATTAAAAAAAAGAGAGCGAGAGATAGAATTATGTAAAGGAATTAAAGAAAAATTTGAGGTACCGATCTGAAATGGCTAATTTGAGGATTGGGTGCAATTCCCTGTTTGAGGTTCTGTTCTCACCCTAGAGGCAACCATCTTCCATGCTGTTTCTAGGAGAGGAATGTCCATGTAATGATGATGTAATTACACTGCGACCCCTCCCTGTCACATATCTGTGTAATTGCTGTACTGTAATCAGTCTAAGAAAGAGACATATACCCTTTTAAGCCAATTGCCTTACGGAACAGGGCACAGGAAGCCCTGCCTTAAAATGATTGGCTACTAACCGACTAATGCCTTTCTATGATCGAGCCTGTGTTTACCAATCAAGTAATGTCTTTCAATGATCTAAGCTTGTAAATACCAATCGAGTAACGTGTTTCATATTTATTGTTCTATAAAACTTCACTACTGAGTGGGTATTTTGAATTCCTGGTTTCCACCTCCTGGAGTTCAGTTTATTCCAGCTTGAGCTGTCTTTTTCTTACAATAAATCTCTCAGTTTTACGCTAATCAGGGTACAGATGTTTGCTCTATGACACAATCCATAAAGAAAAAATCGACAAGTTTGACTACATGAAAATATATCTTGTGCACACATAAGATACTATGTGCAAAGTTAAAAGATACCACTCCCAAAATAGGAAGAATGAAGTAACCAACATAACTTACAAAGGATTAGTTTTTAGAATACACAGAGTTTTTGCAAATCCATAAGAAACTAACAACTCAAAAAAAGAAAAATGTTTATGAATATGCAGTTCACAATAAACCTATGAAAAATGCTAACTCTCCTAAGTAATCATGGAAATGCAAATACAAAAAAGCAAATGTAAAAAAAATCATAATGAGATATCGTTGCATACCAATCATATTGGCAAAAATTTAAGAGTATGAAATACCATGGGTTAGTGAGTAAATCAGTAGGATTTCTCATGCATTGTTTGTGGTTATGTAAATGGCAATAATCATCTGGAGACCAATATGGCTATGTCTGGTAAAGTTGAAGATTCTTGTACCCTATGGCCCAGTAATTCAGTTTCTGGAAGTATAATGGAGAAACTCTCATGTTTGTGCATGAAGATACATCATTAACAGGGGTCAGTAAATGTATTTTGTAAAGAATCACATAATAAATACTTCAGGCTTTATGGGCTACGTGGTGTGTGTCACAACTACTTGACTCCATTGGATGTGCCATTAGAACAATACATAAATGAATGGACATGACTGTGCTCCAATAAAACTTTATTATTTGAATTTTATTATTTTCATGTGTCACAAAATATTATTTATCTTTTGGTTTTTTCCCGATCATTTAAAAATTTGAAAAGCGTTCTTAGCTCACAGGCCATACAAAAACAGGTAGTGGGTTGGATTTGGCCGACCAGTCATTGTCTGTCAATCTCTGCTCTGTAAAAATGTTTTCAGCAGTCTTGTTCGTACTAGCAAAATAATTGATACAACCTAAGTGTCCTTTTAGTGGATAAATAAATGGTGGCACATCCATGTAAAAAACACTACACAGCAGTGAAAATTAAATAAAGTTCGATGCACCAGCATGGGTAAATACCAAAATACAATTTTGAGCCAAAAGCAAAACAAAAAAAATTGTAGAAGGCTATTATGACACAATTTAAATAAAGTTTAAAAACCTGCAATATGACATTATATGTTGTTTATGTATGCATAAACATGTGGAAAATTATTTTTAAAATTCATGGAAATTGGAATTTGAGGAGAGAAAGAAGAATGAATCTGTGAGGGGTAGACAATAAGTCTAAGGTATATCTGTAATGTGTTTTTTTTTTAATTTTGAAGCAAATTTGACACATATATAAGATTTTGTATATAGGCTTTTCTTATATTACTCGCTACACTTGCTTATATGTTTTAAATACTTCATGATTTAAAAAATTTTTAAGATGTCATTAGTTTGTACCAAATTCACATGACACAAAGTATACATCCTGGTTTGGAAGGAAGTTTGGAGAAGTAGAAAGAACACTAGACACATTAGACCTTAAGCTCTGGGGTTTATCACTGACTAGAAATCTGACCTCAGAGAAGTTGTTTAGCATCTGTGCATCAAATAGAAATCCTTTTTGTTTTATAGTTTGTCATCTGAAAGCATTTTGAGAAGCATAAAACACTAAAAATTCAAGAATAGCTTCTTTATCTGAGATACACACCAAACCAAAAACCAAACCCAGTGCCGTTGAGTTGATTCCGACTGATAGCGACCCTACACGCACACATACCACTTAAGCATTTTCCACAGTAAAATGCACATATACAGAACAGTGCATAAAACATTAACATATCACTTAATTATCATGAAGTCAAATCTTGTAGCCACCACCCAGATCCAGAACACTGCCAGTTCCCAGAAAACCCCCAGAGTGCCCCTCTCACTATGGTAATTGATTCCTTGCTTCCCCCCCGCAAAGAATATTCCTTTTGTTTGTTTGCTTGTTTCAAGTATATATATTTGCACTTTAGATGAAGGTTTACAGCACAAACTAGTTTTTCATCAGTTAGTTCACACATTGTTCTATTACATTGGTTAACAATCCCATGACATGTCAACACTCTCCCATCTCAACACTGGGTTCCCTATTACCAGCTTTCCTGTTCCCTCCTGCCTTCTAGTCCCTGCCCCAGGGCTGGTACGCCCTTTTAGTCTTGTTTTGTTCCATGGGACTGTTCAATCTTCGGCCGAAGGGTGAACCTCACGAGTGATCTCATCACTGAGCTGAAAGGGTATCTGGGGGCCATACTCTCAGGGCTTCTCCAGTCTCTGTCAGGCCAGCAAGTCTGGTCTTTATTTTTGAGTTAGAATTTTGTTCTACATTTTTCTCCAGCTCTGTCTGGGACCCTCTGTTGTGATCCCTGTCAGAGAAGTCAGTGGTAGTAGCTGGGCGCCATCTTGTACTGGACTCAGTCTGGTGGAGGTTGTGGTAGCTGTGGTACATTAGTCAAGGCAATATTCTTGATGAAATTTTCTGTGACCAAAATTCTCACAGCATTTCAAACCAAAGATCTTTATGATCAGGACTCAGGGAGAAGGGGATTGGGAGATTCCTGAGTAGGGAAAACTCCCTTTTCTCCTATGGACTGGGAGGTCTATGTTTAGGCTGTGCCTTGAATGGCAATACTGGCTACCATGACTCAAGCTGTACTACTGTGTAGTAGGCACTATGTTGGGTATTGTGTATACTTAATTCTCAAAACAGCCCTGTGAGAAAGGCATTACTTTCCGTCTTTTACAGCTGAGAAAACTGAGTTTCTCTAAGGTCAAAGAGCCACACGTGAAGCTAAAGAAAAGGAAAGTTGCACTTAATTCATACATTTTGCTATCAAAATTGCACTAGTAATTTATTTACATTTTTCCCCAAGGTAAAATGCACAAAGCATGGCCCAAGTGGGTTATTTTTCCATTTATGCCTGCTTCTTCAAAGTGTCTTTATAATTGCCATTTGGTTTATTTCTGGAGAACTTGAAAAGATCAGTCTCCTTGGACATATTTAAGGACCAGTGAAATTATTAGGGCATCCCTGGGTGGTACAAACAGTTAATGTGATCAACTGCTAACTGAAATGTTGGCGGTTTGAGTCCACCCAGAGGTGCTTGAAAGAAAGGCCTGGCAATCTACTTTCGAAATATCAGCCATTGAAAACTCTATGTAGCACAGTTCTACTCTGACACACATGGGATCACCATGAGTTTGAGTTGACTCAGTAGCAGCTGATTAAAATTATTATGAGTTTTATTAAAAAAGGTACATCTACACACGGTCATCAGTGCCCTACATCTGCCATTATGACTAATGGATGTTTAGCTGACAAAAGGTGGAATAGTTTTGGTGATTCGCTTCTCGGGCTCCTCCCATTTCACCGGAAAATTCATCTAAACATGCATATTACAAACTAATTCAGGAAAAAAGCAAAGCCTCAGCTGAATTGCAAAAACAGACAGCACTATCAAACCTTAGGAAGACTCTGCCTGCTTGAAATAAAAGGCTATCAGCCTAAGTGAATGCTCCAGAAAGACTCTTCTAAAAATAACTTGGCATTTCCAGTGCAGTTTTATTTCATTAAATTGCTGAGTGTATGCTGAGTTGCAAGAAATAAAATTCAATATACAGTTTCCAAATGTCTACTCTGTTTCAGGCACTATGCAAGGCGCTTCAGGTACCACAAAGATGAATAAGCTACCATTCCCACCATTAAAGAGGTTATAGTCTAATGAGTGGTAAAAGATAACTGCACAGATAACTAATTATACACGGTAATGCCTGATAAGACCTGTGAGAAGAAGGAGAGGAGAAATGAACCAATAGTTATTTGACAGTCTTTTATGTGCCAGGCATTGCACCAGTCATGTTTCATACATCATCTTATTTTATTCTTATAATAGCATGATGAGGTAGATTTATTCCCAATTCAAGGAACCTGTGGGCAAGCACAATCAAAGAACTAACCCAGGACCATGCTGGTAAATGGCATAGCTGAGATTCAAATCCAGTGTCATGGATTGAATTGTGTCCCCAAAAAATATGCATATCAATTTGGCTGGGCCATGATTTCCAGTATTGTGTGATTGTTCACCATTTTGTCATCTGATGTGATTTTCCCATGACTGTGGTGTTAACGAGATGGATTAGTGGCAGTTTTTTTTTAATATTGATTTATATTGATGAGGTCTACAAGATTACATTGTGTCTTAAGTCAATCTCTTTTGAGATATAAAAGAGAGAAGTGAGCAGAGACAGGGACCTCATACCACTAAGAATGCAGCACCGGTAGCAGAGTATGTCCTTTGGACCCAGGGTTCTTGCCCAGAGAAGCTCCTCGTCTAGGGGAAGATTGATGAGAAGGACCTTCCTCCAGAGCCGACAGAGAGAGAAAGGCTTCTTCTGGAGCCGACACCCTGAATCTGGACTTTTAGACTACTAGACTGTGAGAAAATAAATTTCTCTTTGTTAAAGCCATCCACTTGTATTTCTGTTATAGCAGCACAAGATGACTAAGACATCCAGATACGTCCTGCCCCAAAGCATATGTTCCTAACAACCCCACAGGTTAAGAGCCATGTGATCTACAGAAAAGAAGTCCTTTCTTGACCATGCATCTTGGAGTGATGAATAAGGACCCAGCAGGATACAACATTTTATGATGATTTTGGACATCATTATGTGTACCACCCAAGGATGATTTGGAATTATTTTCTTAGTCTAGGGTGTGAAATACTTCAGCTGGAAGGTACAGAGCAAGATTTCATCAACAAGTGCTCTCCTGCCCTCACCATCAGCCCCGATCTCTGCCTTTAAAAGATACAGCTAATTGAGTTTTATTATTCATGTAAGCACCAACACTCTGCATATATCCTCAGGGAATAGAAATGAAAAAAAAGAACTCAACTGGGGTCCTAAAAGTTTATAAAGAAAACGTTCTACATCCAACTGTAATGAGTAGTGTCTAGGGTCTTAAAACCCTGTGAGCTGCCATCTAAGATCTATCTGCTGGTCCAATCCCGGCTGGAGCAAAGGAGAATGAGAAAAAACAAAGACATAAGGGAAAAATTAGTCCAAAGGTCTAATGGACCACAGCTACCACTGCCTCCACCAAACTGAGCCTGGAACAACTAGATGGTACCCAGCTACCATCACCGACTAACAGGGATCACAATAGAGGGTCCAAGACAGGGCAGGAGAAAAATGTAGAACAAAATTCTAACTCACAAAAAAAGATCAGACTTACTGGTCTGATAGAGACTGGAGAAACCCAAAGAGTATGGCCCCTGGACACCCTTTTAACTGAGTACTGAAGTCACTCCTGAGGTTCACCGTTCAGCCAAAGATAATGGATATTGGGCAAACAATTTAACACATGTGAGGAATGTGCATGGTAGTTCAATCATGCATACAAGACTAAGTGGGCACACCAGCCCCAAAGGAAAGATAAGAAGGCAGGAAGGGACAGGAAAAATGGACTAATGGAAACAGGGAACCCAAACCCAGGGTGGAGAAGGGGAGAGTGTTGACACAACGTGGAGTTGGCGACCAGTGTCACAAAACAATTTGTGTTTAATTATTTAATGAAAAACTAATTTGTAAACTTTCACCTAAAGCACAATATACATATATATATAAAACCAAAACCAAACCCAGTGCCATCGAGTGGATTCCCACTCATAGTGACCCTGTAGGATAGAGCAGAACTGGCCCATAGAGTTTCCAAGGAGCACCTGGTGGATTTGAACTGCTGACCCTTTGGTTAGCAGCCGTAGCACTTAACTAATATGCCAACTGGGTTGCCATATATATGTGTATATATATATATATATATATATATATACTGAAAAAAGAAAAAAAAAAAGAACTCAGCTTTACTGTAACTATAGGGGTCCATTTTCATTCTTATTAATGTTACTATTTATATAAATGATAATTTTGATTCTTAATTATCTTTTTGTTCAAGTGACTGTAGCCCTAGTTGTCCTTATCTTTAATGGCTTGCTTTAACTTGAATACCTGTTCCATGTTTTCTCAAGAGTGATCATCACTGTCATGTCATTATTTTGCAAGGCAAGTGAACATAAATACAGCCTTTCATCATGCGTAGACTCAGCTGACAATCAACAAAGGTTTCTCTTCCGTATGTGTTGTGTGACAGAGATGACATGCTAGAAGATTATCCTGGAATGGGCAACTCACAACTCTCTGGTTTAATGTCAGTTCTGCCAATAAGCCATTAGGTCAACCATGTTGCCTGCTGGCAGGGTCTCTGTTTCCAAGCAGGTGACAATTAATGATACTTGTTATCTTCCTTGAGGGGCGGAGAGAGTTGGCTAATAGAAGATAACACTATTTCTGAAAATGGTATAAACCACTGTCGAAACTAAAATTATAGGAATTAATCTCATCCAGCTTTTTTGGTAGCACAGATTTGGCTGGCTTTGAGAAAGCTGGTTTTATGACAAAGCTGATTTGCCATATTTGAAACTGCTACAATTTTAGCTTTTCATTGATGTCAAACAAAGCTAAACCAGTAATGGCTGGGAGATCTCTCTGTTCCTTCACTGATGAGAACCAAAATAAACTTTTAGAGATCAAAGCAACAATGCTATCGTGTGGTAACAGAAGCTTAAAATGGTGAAATTGTATGAGTCAACTGCATGACTCTCAAACAATTCCAATGTACTAGGTGCTGATAAACTTTTGAGTCTGAAACTTTTATTCATTAAAACATGCATGTGATCAATGAGGGTTTGGAAGGTAGTCTGATTTTCATGGGCCGTTTCAAGCTAGTGGGATTGGAAAATCCCCAGTTACTAGTGTAACTCCTTAAATATTCAAGCCCTGAGAAGAAGGTGAGAGTTCCCAGTGAAACTGAGGAATGATGGTGGATCTAAGCAGCGTGGGCAATTTACTTAAACACACGCTCTTAATTTTTGTACAATGATCTGGTGAATTATCAATCTCTATTTTTTTTTTATTTTAAAAGAGTGTGTGAGAAAATAAAATGTACATAAACATACACTGGTGAAATATGACTTCATGTTCTCCCATTTTGAAAGTGTGTTTTTCATCATATAATGAGAACAAAAGTACTTGGTCGAGAACTGATCTTTGAAATCATAACAGAGCATACAATACAATATAGCATCCAATTTGACATGCAAGTGTGTGATACCCATCACTTTTCTCAGAAATGAGTAAACTCTGGTCAAATATTTCATCTTCTTCATTGCATCTATCACTGTCTAAAATTACCTTGTTTACTTATTTGTATTATTTTTCATTGTTTATCTTCTCTGCACTCAAGCGGAAGCTCATGAGGCAAGGGGTGTAGTCTCTTTGTCACTACTGTATCCCTGGACATTGCCTAGCACACAAGACATGCTCAATAAATATTTATTGAATAAAGGCATTATCAATACAAATTGAAAACCATTTGGTATACTACTTTGTAAGTATATATGTGTATTTCTCAACTTCATTTTACTGAAGCCTCCTCAAAGGCAATGTTTATCAGCTTTACCAAGTGCCTTGTTATCAGATGGGAACAATATATGTTTAGTGAAGGGGTATAAGTGGTGCGTGACGTTTCAGAAACAATGATACACTGGTTAGAAGCAGCACACCCTTCACTGTCAGACTTCAGTAACAGCTCTTCTGTTCCTTATGCTTTCTTCTTTTTTAAGCATACTTCTTTATTGTGGTATAATAGTGAAATGTGCAGATCTCAAGTGTATCATTGATGTGTTTTGACAAATGGATATATCATGAAACCCACACCCCGACTAGATATAGAACGCTTACATCATTCTAGAAAGCTTCCTTGTGCTCTTTTCTAGTCAATCCATTACTTCTCCCCTCCCCCTTCCATTGTTCTTTTTTCTGTCACTGTAGATTAGCTGGAAACCCTGGTGGTGTAGTGGTTAAGTGCTACAGATGCTAACTCAAGGGTTGGCAGTTTGAATCCGCCAGGTGCTCCTTGGAAACTCTATGGGGCAGTTCTACTCTGTGCTATAGGGTCACTGTGAGTTGGAATCGACTCGACGACATTGGGTTTGCTTTTTTTTGGTATAGATTAGCTTTGCTTGTTCTTCAACTTTATATAAATGGAATAATACAACATGTACTCTTTTGTGCTCGGCTTTTTTGCCATTTAAAAACAAAAAAACCATTGCCTTTGAGTCGATTCACAGAGTAGAACTGCCCCATAGGGTTTCCAAACTGCTGACCTTTTGGTTAGCAGCCAAGCACTTAGTCACAATGCCACCAGGACTCCTCTGTGCCATGTACCTGTGAAACTCATTCATTTTCTTTGTACATCAGTAATGTGTTCCTTTCTATTGCTGAGTAGTATTCCATTGTATTAACATACCAAAATTTATCCATTCTCTGTTGATGGACATTTGGATTGTTTCCAGTTGAGGACTATCATGTCATAGGACATATCAAGAAAGCTGTTGTAAATTTTCTTATATGAATCTTTGTGGACATATGTCTTAATTTCTCTTGGGCAAATAGGAGTGGAATTACTGGGTCATAATGTAAGTATACTTTTATTTTTATAAGAAACTGCCAACCAGTTCTCTAAAAACAGTTGTATCATTTTATACTCCCCCCAACGATGTATGAGCATTCTAGTCGCTCTGTATCATTGCCAGTATTTGGTATTGTGCTTTTTAAAATTTAGTTGTTGTACTAGGTGTGAAATGGTATCTCATTGTGTATTAACTAGCATTTCTCTGATGATTAATGATGTTAAGCGCCTTTTCATTTGTTTATTAGCCATTTGCTTACCTTTTTTTGTGACGTGTCTGTTCAAGTCTTTTGCCCATATTCTATTTGGGTTGTTCTTTTTATTGGTGAGTTGTAGGAGTTCTTGACACGTTATGGATACAGATTCATTTTTGATATCTGATTGTGACTATCTTTTCTCTGAATCTCTAGCTTGCCTATTCATTTATTTCATGCTATCTTTTGAGGAACAAAGTTTGAATTTTGATGAAGTCTAATTTATCAGTTTTTTAAAATAGATTGTTTTCTGGGTCCTGTCTTAGAAATCTTTCTTCTCTAAGGTCTTTCAGAATCTCTATCTTGAATTAATTTTTGTATACTTAAAAATATATACATATATCACTCAGTTTTACCTAGATTTTTAGGATCACTCAGAAATGCTAGAGCTATATGCAATTCTACTGAGATTCTGCAGGGAAAAATATTTGATTAACAAGTTTATTAACATAGAAACCTGATTTTGGCAGCTAAAACACGCATTCAAGTAATTAAGTCATTACTTAGCTATTTTATTCAAGAACTGAACCTAATAAGCAATTCTGAATCTTTTTTTTTTTTTAGAGGACAACATGGGCACAAATGACCTAGTTTGGGTCACTTTATTATTGTTTTTTGTAGTTGCAGGTTTTCTCTGTTTTTCCTGACTACAACACATATATATTACCTTTTGTTTTATAAGTTAAGAATCAGTTTTATAAAAAAAGGTAGCATAGAAGCATTTTGGAAGGTAGAAGGGAGCCTGTTTGAGATTGAAACTTTTTCCTGCATAATCCGGAAATGGAACACCTAGACCTGATAGAAATTTTTTATCTTACTGTGTTTTATGTATAAACTGCTCAAGACTTCCAAATATTTTGTAAATATTTTCCTGGCTAAAGTTATATTTGGATCTTTTTAATCTTAAATAAAAGAAGAAGATTAGAAGCAGCATGAGATTTGGATGTGGAAGATCCTGAGTTTGAATGCAGCCCCTTCCCAACCCGATTTCATCACCCATACCCCACTGCTGATACCCACTGCCCTCGGGTCAGTTCCCACTCATAGCAACCCCATAGGACAGAGTAGAACTGCCCCAGAGAGTTTCCAAGGAGCTCCTGGTGAACTTGAACTGCCAGCCTTTTGGTTAGCAGCCGTAGCACCTAACCACTACGCCACCAGGGTTTCCTTCATTAACCATATGAATTTAGAATCGACTTGACGGCAATGGTTGTTTTTTTTTTTTTTAAGTGAATTTAAGCAAGGCATATAATTCCTTTGAGCATCACTTTCTTCATTTGTAAAATGGAATAATACTGATCTCTCAGAATTATTGTGAGTATTAAATTCAATCTTGTATATAAAGTGCCTGTCAAGTAGTTGGTGCTCAATAAATGTTAATGCTCCCAGCACCGCTATTTTCTGATTCTTGAGTTACTCTCTCAAGAAAAGAAAACATGTAAAGCTACACAAACTCTAGAAATTAGATTTTCTATATCAGCCTATAGCAGTGTTTCTCAAACTGGGACTGAAAATGCATTGGAGTCTTCAGGCAGATTGTTAGGGGTGAGATGGTTTTCTACAGGATTTTTAAAGAAATTGTTTTTATTGGAATGATAATCTTAAAATATTAAAATATGCAGAGGGTTAAATATATGGATAATCACCTTATAACTAAGCATTACCATGAGATTTCATTATAAATTTTCATTTACGTTTGCAGTGTCATCTTATTGAGCTAAGGGACTATCGATGTGACAGTGTGTGTAACTGGCAGCTCTAAGGTTGGTATGTCCTACTGTCTAAATGACAGTAATGGCCAGTATCTGCCACTATACTTATGTTGAATTATTTGTCCATAAAGGCAAAATTTCCTTTTCCTAATGATAATATACACGTGAATAACATTTTCAGTGATCAAGATGTTAGTTTCTTATGTTGTTTAATAAATCAATACTTTGATTTCACATCATAAAAATGATAAGCCACTGAGTAATGTCCTCCTTTGCGGGGGCTAATGAGAAGTGAACACAGACGGAATAATGTAAATAATGTGTCTGCTATACAAATAAAAGTTTAACAGTAATTTGAATATTCTAAATTGAAAACAGAGTAGAAGCAATAATAGTAAAATTTGATTTACAATTATTTTTGAAACTGTGTAAAAATGAGCCACTTTTAGTACTCACTAATCGCCTTTGTGAAATTCTGCATTCTTAAGCCTCATTCATGGCAAACGTTGTGCTTAGCCTGTTTGAAAAACCACCAGGCCTGTGATTCCTGTGTAAGGCTTGTTTCACTGCAGGAACCTGTTTGCCTTGTTTTGGGGGTGACGGAGAATTTTTGATTACACAGAATCTCTCCATTAATCCTTTCCTCTCTTGCCAACAATTGTTGAAACACTGGTCAAATAAAGTCACAAGCAGGTTTAAAGGAAACACAATGTGAAGCCTAGTTCCTTCTTTACCTTCAACAGACCAATTACGAGCTCAGGGCTGATACGAGAAATATTATTAAAAGCTTTTTTCTAAAAATTTCAAACTTGGTAATCTTTCCTTGTACCAAATTCCATCAAAATTTGATATTTAGTGCGAATTTCAATTATACTGTGTAAAAATGGCGATGGGGCTGCCTCTGATCTCCTCTGACTTCAAGAGAGGGAGAGAGAATCACCGTTAGCATCAGCCCAAAGCTGATTCCTAAGAGGCCGAAGTCAGACATCCTCCTCTCTCTCCCCTTTTTAGAATGCTGACACCAACCGTCCCTCTCACGTACTCTCTACTTCTCTGCTGAGTTTGGTAGTTTGTTGCAATGGCTACACAGAACTCATAGACCATACTCACAGTTATGGGATATATTAGGGAGGTAACAGGTTACAGTTCTGGTTCAAGAACGCTCAGGAGGATACAGTTCTTGAATCAGGACAACCTCCTCTCAGCTGTGCCCACAGGCAGGTCTCTCTCAGTTCCTCGGCCCCTCCACCTGGCCTCTGCCCTGCTCTGGCAAGTGTTACTAAGCTCTTTCAGCTCTGCCTATAAGTGCCCAGTGGAAACCCCGGTGGTGTAGTCGTTTAGAGCTACGGCTGTTAACCAAAATGTTAGCAGTTCGAATCTATCAGGTGCTCCTTGGAAACCCAATGGGGCAGTTCTACTCTGTCCTATAGGGTTGCTATGAGTTGCAATGGACTCGATGGCAACGGTTTATAAGTGCCCAGAGGCACCCCACTCCACCAGTAAGCCTCAGCCAAAAGGCACTCAGCTCTAGCTCAGTGGGTCAGCAAACGTAGCTCTGCCAAGTGCCTGGAGGCACCCTACCCCACCAGCAGCAAGCCTCCTGCCTGAAGGTGCTCGGCTTTCTCGCTCAGTGGGCTGGGAAGGCCACCGCTGTGTCTCCTGCCTCTGCTGCCGCCGTTTCTCTGCCACCACTACTTGCCACCTTCGATGTAACAGCTCTCTCTATCTGTCATGGTTCTGCTGCTCTCTCTGTCTCCCGTGTTACAGCTCTTCTTTCTCTCTCTGTCTCCCTTTAAGCCTAGTTGGATGGAAAAATTGACCAATCCCCTCATTAGGCTTCCATATACCTTATTTGCATCATCTCACCTCCACAAAGGTGCCACAGACTTTCTTTACATTATTAGCAAGCTATCCAATTCCTTGGTGGGCCACAAGCACCTCATTCGCTTGGTCCCGCCCAGATATTTTTGGGGGGATACAAAGGCTAGAAGGGCCATATTAAGTAATTCACATATTAAATATGTGAATTACTTAATTCACGTATTAAGTAATGCACCACAACCGTTACGCTAACTCCATGTCGAAATAAATAATATAGCTTTATAGAGTCATCAAATAACATAATGGCATTCAAGGATTGCTCACTGGCAAAGTGTAATTTAAGAATGAGGCCTGATTTTCCTAAACTACCTTATTTCATAGACTCTAAAGTCCAGGACTCAAACATACCAGTGATCAGGAAGATGGCATAGGACCAGACAATGTCTCATTCTGTTACATATAAGGTCGCCATGAGTTGGAGCTGAATTGCGGACAACTAAAAAAACAATGAAGATCCCGTGTATGGTGTGCTGTGTTCTGATTTCAAAGATGTGGAAACGGCTGGCGATGACTGTAAAGCACTATTGATTATAAAATACATCAGTGGTTAAGTGTTGGGCTGCTAACCAAATGTCAACAGTATGAATCCACCAGCGGCAACCATAAAGGGTAGTTTACTCTGACCTGTAGGGTCACCCTGAGTCAGAATCTACTCCATGGCAACGGGTTTTTTGTTTGTAAGATATGAAAAAAAGGTGTGTTCCAGTATCTATTCAATTTGGTAGTAAACAAAAGTTCCATTTTTTAGAATATATTTACATGAATTGGTAATCTCTGCATTAGTTAAAACACAGAAATAGATTAGATACAGAACTAAGCCAGAAGTTATATCTTTCCACTACCAAAACCAACAACTGCAATTTAGTTTTACCAAAATACGTCTACCATGATAAATTAACATTGTAAATTTGAATTTTATTGATTTTGTAGTTAATTTGTAAATCTGCTTTGGTTTTAAGGTTGTGCAACGGCTAAAAGAATACGGAGTTTATACCCAGTTTCATGTTTATATATATTTAAATGACAATATGATAGAAATAATTTAAGAAACAGTAGAGTTCTGGGGAAAACTTTTTGTTTTAAAAGGGGTCATTCATAAATCACCTGTGGAAAACTCTGCTCTGGCCTTTTTAACACCACATCGTTGAGTCATGCCATGACTCTAAAATTAAGCTTTCTTGCTATTTCTGTGCACATTTCACTGATAATTTAACACTATTATAAAGATGTATTCCCCAAAGGATTTGGTCTCCTGCCAACTTCTGATTTTTTTTCCCCACCTATGTAGCAAAGATTTTTCCTCTTTTCAGGATAGAAAGGGTTTTTCAGGTAGCCAGCCACTTGAGTTTAGCCTGACTCTGAAGGGGCTTACAACTTGTAGGGACATCAAGTTCATGATCCTCTAACTCTGACCATTCTTCCAACTATAATTTCCTTTAACCATACATCTTTTAATAAACTGTTAACGTTGTAAGGTTTTTAAAGAGAGAGAAAAGGATGTGAAGTTGTTTTGATATCATTGTTCAAATCACAAAATTGGACATCAATTTATTATGTCTTAATAACTTTTAAGTCAGAAATGGTTTATTGGAAAGACAGGCCATTAGAAGAAACATATCAAAGCATATTTTCTTAGTAATCTGGCGATTTAACTCAATAGGTTTGCCATTTTTGCCTAACTTTTTTGGAGGGTGGGGAGCATATAGTGTCTTTATTTTCAAAAGCTGTGAAAGAAAAGAATTATAACTATAAACACTGGGAAAGATTGGTTTAACAATAACCTCTGTGGGTTTTCTGTTTCTGTTTCAGCATGAATATGATTTCACACTATTTTCTTTTTGATTTCACACTATTTTATATGATTTCACACTATTTCTTTTTGCACATCAGAAAATCAAGCACCAATTCAGAGATTCTGAAAGTTATTGATCTTCAGCAGGTTTTTACTCCAAAATCAGATCATAGTTGGAGGAGGGGTAGGATGACCACAAGAAGGAGAAAAAGGTCAAACTTCAGTTCTTTCTTAAAGATGCCATATTTCTTATTACGGGTGCTATTTTAACAAAAGGTAGGCAAACTTTTGTCCTTCACTTTACCTCCATATATGGAATGCTGTAACCACATCAATACCAGAACCCTAGACCTTTGCCGTCATTTCTGTGTATGTACAACGATCAATACTATGACTTAACATCATGTTTTTCTTGCTGTAATTAAAATCAAAATATTGAACACTAATATTCGAATTTCTTGCCAAGAAATCTCTCCTGCACGTTGGTAAAAAACGGCCAAAGTTAGGGAACCATCTTCCCTAACTAGGGAGATTTAAGGAAATACAAGAATGATTCTCCAATTCAACTATCAGTAACAGTGCAATTCCTCAAAGCCAAGGCTCGGGCCAAACCGGTGGATTTCAGCATGCCCGTAAGCGCTCCCGCCATCCCAGGACAGGCCTGAAGGTCGTCGTCTGGGAAACGTCGGGGGGGGCGTGGCCACTCCGCTCGGGCTTCTCCGTCCGCGACCCCGGGACCCTTGCGGAGAGAAAGCGGGCCGCTGGCCCGGGCTTCTCCGCCCCTCGGCTGACCAGCGCCTCTGCGGAATGGACCCGAGACACCAGCGCTGATGCACCCGGGCCCGGTGGCTCCTAAAGCGTGGTGCCCACCGTTCCAGAACTGAGCAGTCCTGGCGCTGGGAGGTACCTCTCGGAGGGCTGGACGCTGGGCTCGTTTCAGCAGCGCCTTTCTGGAACCAGCACAAGGCCGCTGTGTCACGGGCGATGTGTGATTATTTTACTGGGAAGCACCCGTGTTCGACTCAGGGACCTGGTGACACGGTTTGCCAGCCGATTCGCAAACTCCTCAGAGAAAGGGAGACGTCGCCTGCGCCAGCCGGTGTTGGCAGGCCTCCAGGATCACTTCAGCCGAGCCGTCCCCGGCCGGGTCTGGACCCACTTCGCACCGCTGCGGCCGCACTGACGGCGCGTCTCCCGCGCTCTGGGACCCTAGAGCCCAGCGGCGGGAGACCCCACAGCACCAAGCCTGGGTCCCGCCGTAGGGGCCCTTACCCAAGGTGCACCGGGTGCTCATTTGCATGTCCCACCCGACAGGTAAACCCCCCAGGTCAATCGTGCGGCCTAGAGATCATAACGCCAAGTTTGCAAGCCTCCTTTTGTCGTTCCGTTTGATTAAGTTTCCATAACGTTCTGAGATCGAAGGGAAGGCGTGCCGGTTGGTCACCATAAGCGAGAGAGGAGAGGATCTCTGGTCCCTTATATAAGCGCTGGCCCTGCATGGTAACCGTGTTCGCTTCGGCAGCGCATATACTAAAATTGGAACGATACAGAGAAGATTAGCATGGCCCCTGCGCAAGGATGACACGCAAATTCGTGAAGCGTTCCATATTTTGCGCGGTTCCCGGAGCTGAGACCCCAAGTTGGTTTGTAATTATGAAACTAAACTATGTGGAATCAAATATTTATACTGATTTTTTCACTACATAAAAATCCACTGTAGGCAATCTATGAAATAAGGAGTTGTGTTATACGTGGAGTTTTATGTACAAATATGTCGTTCTTACATATCTCAGAAGAAGAGAAAATGCATTTCCTCCGTTGGCTATAACCATCTGAAATCGAGTTATTTATCGTCCTGCCTTCCCCATTACTCCATCAAAATACACTCCATGAGGCCCGAGGCCTGGGTAGGCTGACTGTTCACTAGGAGACTGCCTGGCCCATGACAATTGCTTCACGTTTCGTCACTAAAGGAAGAAAGCAATATTCGCGCACACCTCTTGCGCCTGCTGTGACATTCATTCTTCGGTCCCTTTTTTTGTTTTTCCTCATTGTTGCCTCATTTTAGACCTGAGTGTTTACAGTGTCTTTCACTTAGGCTGCTGGCTGCACAAAGGCATGGACTGTTAACCACAGGCTGATTATTGGATGAGATCAATAAGGTTTGTTGGTGACTAACCAAACCATAACCAAACCTAGTGCCCTTGAGCGATCCTGATTCACTCGGGAGAAAGGCCTGGCGATCTGCTTCTGAAAGGTCACTGAGAGCCCGATAGAGCACAGTTCTACCGTGAAACACATGGGATGCCAGAAGCGGAAGGGACTCCATCCACTGCAACTGGTTTAATTTGGGTATTGATTATAAAGTTCCAGAATAAATGGAAAACTGTTGGAAGCCGCAAGCCCATTTGGATCTGTTTTCACCGGTCTTCTTTCTTATGCCGGTTTCGTGTGCTTATTTCCATCTAAAAAACCCACCGTCGATTCCATCTAGCCTGCAAGAAACAGAAATGCCGGTTTTACATAAATTGGACAAATTGTGTGGTGTGAAATTTGATTAATAGAAAAATCCAGTGCCCAAACAAAAAACCTAATTTTAATCGGTGAAAACATATTCGAATATGATTACCTTGGTAAATTTGCTAACAGTAAACAGACTGAAGCGGTCGTGGAGTTGCATGGAGGTCGTTCAGGCAGGCATGCGAGTAGGCGGCCGTGACGGACTCGTAGGCATCCTCGAAGTGTTAATCAGCGAAGTAGTTCCGGAAACCGCGCAAAATATGGAACGCTTCACGAATTTGCGTGTCATCCTTGCGCAGGGGCCATGCTAATCTTCTCTGTATCGTTCCAATTTTAGTATATGTGCTGCCGAAGCGAGCACGATTACCAGTCACGGCCAGCGCTTATATAAGAGACCAGAGATCCTCTCCTCTCTCGCTTATGGTGACCAACCGGCACGCCTTCCCTTCGATCTCAGAACGTTATGGAAACTTAATCAAACGGAATGACATAACGAGGCTTGCAAACTTGGCGTTATGATCTCTAGGCTGCGCGACGACCTGTGGGTTTTACCTATCGGGTGGGACATGCAAATGAGCACCCGGTGCACCTTGGGTAAGGGCCCCTGTGGCGGTACCCAGGCCCGAAGCTGTGGTTCTCGCGCCGTCACGCTTTGCTAGCGGAGCATGCCGGGTGCCACGAGCGTGACTACTGCCCCTTCACGCACGGCGTCCTTGGAGACCCTGGCGAGCGGAGCCTCAAAGGAGGCTGGCGGGGCCCGGGTCGGCGCGACTCTTTTAGAGCCTGTAGTTTCACCACCTATACTTCGATTATGAGTGCTTAAAAAAAAAATCACCCGGCCATTATCACACCCAGAAAGGTAATTCCTCAATATTACCTAATATTCAGTCAACACCCAGATTTCCTTTTTCAGAGATGCCCTATTTAAAGTTATTAGGATCCAAACAAGTTCTGGCACTGGATTTGGTTGCTATGCCTTTTAGGTTTCTAATATCTTCCAAAGGTCTTCCCTCCATTTCTTTCCAAACCATTGATTGTTGGATAACTAGGGCGTTTCCTATGTGGAATGTCACACAGCTTGGATTTGGTTGTTACCTTACTCACTTGTTTCTCTATCTTCCATATATCCAGAAAATTTATGCTTAGATTCTAAAGTCTTTGTTAGATTCCGGTTCTACTTTTGAGATTCATAGGTAGACCATGGACTTCCTATTGCAGCTGATGTCTGACATAACCACTGGGTTAAGATGAGGTCAGCAGCCTGATCCCTTCATTATAATGTTTCCCATAAGCCTTTCACTTAATGGTTTTAGAATTCGCTGATGAACGGTGCTCAGGAAGAGGGTCTGGTGGCTTTTGTTTGTTTTTAACCCTTGGCTCATGAGCTATAAGGATGTAATCCCAAGGCACCTGGTGACCAAGTTGTGTGCCTCATGAAAGAAAATTGAGAGAATATGACCAGGAAAGGAGATGAAGAAAGAGTGTTGATGTTGTTTGAGTCTCAGCATCACTTGGTTCTGTGATTAGGTGCTTTCCACAGCTTGGATACAGACTGATTTAAAGAGATTTTTCCAGCTTACCCAATTTTTTAACAAGAAAAAGAGTTTTATATTCTGTAACATTTAGACTCTTGCCAATAAATGTTATCATAATATTTCAAAAATATTTAGATTGGTAGTGGAATAGAAGAACTGTCTTCCTTAGTGGTATATAAAAGCATGTTGCATCTTACAACCGATGGCATCTTAGATGAGATGTGGTATCTCATTTTTCAAAGAAGAAACTGAGGCTGAGATGAGTACAGGGATGTTTGTGGGCAATACTGACACTGGTGTGGCCATATTCTGATGCCAAGTCCATTGTACTTTCTGCTGTACCACTAATAGCTTTACTAGGTTGTACTATTTACTATAGATTACAAGGAAAAGAATAAAGACTTGGAGCTTACCATTTTACAACCACATTTTTGAATTCTGCTTATTTGCAACAACAGAACAGGATACATTGCTAAGTAGAAATTCTAATCTTTTCCTTTAATCACAGAAAATTCAGTGATGTGACACAGTTGAAATAGGCAAAAACCACGAACTGTTTCCTCTTCAGGAATTTTGCCCAAATTAAAAAGAAGAACCTCAACCCAAATCCTCATATCCTCTTCAGCAAGGGACAGATGAGTCACGTGGAGCCACAGCATCAATTACCAGCCTCACCTGGTGTGAAATTGGGGCACTCTGTTGGGGAAACAATGGTCCTCAGCCTGGGCTACACATTATAATCACCTGGAGGGTTTAAAATACCAGAGCTTGAGCCTTTCCCTGAAGATTCTGATTTAATTGAACTGGGGCAGGGGCGGGGGGCCGCCCCATCCATGAATTTTCAGGTGCCCTCTCTACCTACCCCCCCCCCCACCCCGTGATTGGTGATTCCTGATTCTAAAGTGGTACAAAGCCCAGGACACTATTGGGAAGCACAGGGATCTTTTTTTGGCATTCTCTCTCGCTCTCTCTCTCTCCTGTGAGTTCAAAGATTTGCTTTCAGGATTGTCAGCACCCTTCCTTCTATCTCCTCTTTTTTCTTTTACACTAAACACATCGTGCGTCAGATGAAGCTTGTCTTGAGGTTTCCACCAGGGTCCTTCCATTGCTGTTGTTAGGTGCTGTCAAGTCTGTTCCTACTCCCTGTGTACAACAGAACGAAACACTGCCTGGTCCTGCACCATCCTCACAAGCACTGCTGTTTGAACCCATTCTTGCAGCCGCTGTGTCAGTCCATCTCGTTGAGGATCTTCCTATTTTTCGCTGACCCTCTACTTCACCAAGCATGATGATATCCTTCTCCAGGGACTGGTACCTCCCGATAGCATGTCCAAAGTACCTAAGATGAAATCTCACCATCCTCACTTATAAGGAGCATTGTGGCTGTTCTTCTTCCAAGACAGATTTGTTTGTTCTGGCCAAGACCCATTGCTGTCGATTCCTACTCATAGTGACCCTACAGGACAGAGTAGAACTGCCCCGTACAGTTTCCAAGGAGCACCTGGTGATTCAAACTGTCGCCTGGTTGGTTAGTAGCCTGAGCTCTTAACCACTGCGCCACCAGGGCTCCCGTTCTTCTGGCAGTCCATGGTATATTCAGAATGCTTTACTAACACCATAATTCAAAGGCATCAATTCTTCACCAGTGTTCTTTATTCATTGTCCAGCTTTTGCATGCATTGAGGCACCTGAAAATACCATAGCTTGAGTCAGGCACACTTTAGTTCTCAAAGTGACATCTTTGCTTTTTAACACTTTAAAGAGGTCTTTTGCAGCAGATTTGCCCAATATAATATGTCGTTTGATTTCTTGACTGCTGCTACCATGGGTGTTGACTGTGAATCCAAGTAAAATGAAATCCTTCAAAACTTAAGTATTTTCTGTTTATCATGATGTTGCTTATTGGTCCAGTTGTGAGGATTTTATTTTCTTTATATTGAGGTGTAATCCATACTGAAGGGTGTTGGTAGTCTTTGATCTTCGTGAGTGTGTGTTTCAAGTCCTGTTCGTTTTCGCCCCGTTCTTCATATAGTCCACTTTCTCGAATTATTTGTTCAGCATAGAGATTGAATAAGTATAGTGAAAGGATACAACCTAACACACATCTTTCCTGATTTTAAATCACACAGTATCCCCTTGTTCAAGCTGCCCTTTGAAATCTTGTGTTCAGCTTTTACTTCATCATTTCTTCCATTTACTTTAGCTACTGTACATTTAAGGGCAAGTTTCAGAGTCTCTTATAATATCCATTTTTGTCTTTTCTTAATTTCCTGTCTTTTTAACAAACTTTTGCTTTCTTCAAGTATGATGTCCCTGATGGCACCTCACAACTCATCTGGTCTTTGACATTGATGTTCAATGTGTCAAATCTATTTTGAGATGGTCTTTAAATGCAGGTGGGATATACTCAAGATTATATTTAGGCTTTCATGGACTTGTTTTAATTTTCTTCAGCTTCAATTTGAACTTGCATATGAGCAATCGAGGAAACCCTGGTGGTGTAGTGGTTAAGTGCTACCGCTGCTAACCAAAGGGTTGGCAGTTCAAATTCACCAGGCGCTCCTGGGAAACTCAATGGGGCAGTTGTACTCTGTCCTGTAGGGTCGCTATGAGGCAGAACCGACTCGACTGCACTGGGTTTGGTTTTTGGTTTTTTTGGTTATGAGCAGTTGACAGCGTGTTCTGCAGTTGGTCCCTGGCCTTTTTCTGACTGATGCTACTGAGCTCCTCCATGGTCTCTTTCCACAGATGTAGTTGATATGATTCCTGTGCATTCCATCTGGTGGTGTTTCTGTCACCAAGACCATAGTTTCCAATTACCAATCCTCCTTCTTTGTTTCCTGCTTTTGCCTTCCAATCATCGGTAACTATCAGTACATCTTGATTGCATGTTTGATCAATTTCAGGCTGCAGAACTTGGTAAAAATCTCCAATTTCCTCACCTTTGGATTAGTGGCTGTGCATAAATTTGAATAATAGTCATATTAATACTGGCCTTTCTAATAGGTGTATGGATATTATTCTATCACTGACAGCACTGTACTTCAGGATAGACCTTGAATGTTCTTTTTGACAATAAATGCAATGCCATTCCTCTTCAATTTGTCATTTCTGGCATAGTAGACCATATGATTGTCTGATTCACAATGGCCACTACCAGTATATTTACCTCACCAATGCCTGGGATAACAATCTGCAACCATTCCATCTCATTTTTGATGACTTCCAATTATCCTAGATTCATACTTCAGACATTCTATGTTTTGATTATTAATGGATGTTTGCAGCTGTTTCTTCTAATTTTGACACATGCCACATCAGCAAATGAAGGTCCTGAAAGCTTGACTCCATTCACGTCATTAAGGTCGGCTCTACTTTGAGCAGGCAGCTCTTTCTCAGTCGTATTTTGAGTGCCTTCCAACCTGAGGGGCTCATCTTCTGGCACTGTATCAGACAATGTTCAGCTGCTATTCATAAAGTTTTCACTGGCCACATATTTTTAGAAGTAGATCACCAGGTCCTTCTTCTAGATTGTTTTAGTCTGGAAGCTCGGCTGAAACCTGTCCACCATAGGTGACCCTGCTGATATTTGAAATACTGGTGGCATAGCTTCCAGCATCACAGCAACACACAAGGCAGCACAACAGGACAAACCCAGAGATGAGTGCTGGTTCATTTGCTACTGTCTTCTTTTTTTGCCATACTCACTTCCCTCATGTTGTACACAGGGATTCCCCAGGACCCCTCCTAAATATCCCATCTAGAAAGAACTCCAAGGGTTTTTCAGAACTCACCAGTTCGAGTTTTATTCCTTCAGGGCTGTGCTAGCATAAACTAAAATAGACCAGTGTTTCCCAAATTTGCATAGTGATAATGCCAGACTCAACTGCACAATCTCCCGAGAGGCCTGTGCCAAAGCATTCAAAAGATGATATGGCATGGCTCCCAGATGGACGTCTGTCTGAGTTTTAATTAGGGCTTTGAACTGGTTCTTCCCAGTTTAGTCATGGGTGAAGAAGCGAAACCAAAACAGACCCAAATATTTAAGACTTGGGTGAACTGGAACGATAACCAGAATTTGAAAAAAATTGTGAGTAGAAGCCTTGCTAGAAACTTAGTCTCCCCCTTAGAAAACAAAGGCAGCGAACGAAATCTCTTGTCTGTTCCATTTTGAGAAGAGCAGGAAGCAGCAGTGCCCTGCTCAAAGATGGCGCCTACCAGGCTTGGGAATGTGTGTGTTGGACTCCACGGTCCTGCCAATAATCCAGTCTCACACATCAGGCTCCTGAAAGGGCTCACTACACCTCTTCTGAGTCTTTAATTCCAGGGCTTCAACCTGTAATTTTTCCAGATCACACAAGCTGTAAAAATTTGGATCTGTTCTGGTTTTGCTCTGGCCATGACTGAACTGGTTCAAACCGGTTTGAAGCCGTGGTTTTAAAAGCTACTTTTAATGAAATGAGAAAGTTGCTGTGGTAAGCCTAGTGTGAGATGTTTTTGTGCCTGAGCCCTTTCACAGCAACCAGTTCCCTTAACTTGTAGCAGATAACCTCCTGTTCTGCTTCACTGAAAGAAAAAAAAAATGAGGCTCTCACAGATGAACTTCCTTAATTTCTTGTCCTTCCCTACAAACTTACCTGTATTCATGCTCATGCTCATGCTCATCCTCATCTACTCCCCCCCCCCCCCCCCAGAGCAGCAGTGTCCTTTGTATGGAAAACACTTCTGCTTGATGCAGTAACTGCATTGTCTAGACTCTAGAGATACCCTTCAGGGTTATCTGATTCCAATTCTGTGGAAGCTATTTTACAAGTCTGTACATTGTAGATAACTGATAACAGTGCAAAATGATTCTTTTCTATAGACAGGTAAATTCTGTCCTGCCCAACACAGGTTCAGCTGACTTCTCTGTACCACCCTGGAAGAAGCTGGTTTTGCCTCCATTTGCGCATGCATTTCAAAATGCCGTTACTCCATATAAATTTGTGCGTTTTTGATTTCTCCTTTGAACTGGTTGTAGCATCTGCATTGTTCCTTCATTGATTAATACGTTAAATAAAATCTTTAACGTGTTCATTTTATGTCTGTATGTGAGACATGATTTTATGTATATATATATATATATATATATATTTTTTTTACATTGTCTTTTAGCAATTTGGAGGTCTTCGGCTGAGATGCCCGATGGATTCACATATCAGAACCAGGTATACCTTTCACCAGAGAAGTGCACCTCCTGAGCGGCTTAAAGCCCAGGAGCATCTTCTTTTGGCTCCCTTAGTGACACTAGAACTTTGCTGATTGTTTTTATAATTTAATTTTCTTCTCTCCTAATTTTGTGGTTTGTCTTTGTTCTGTTTTCAGCTGGTAAGTTGTTCCTCACTCCTGGTGGCAGTGACTGGGAATTTGGTTTTATGGTCTGTTTAGTGATCTCTGTAAATGGACTAGTGTTTTATAGAAATCTAGTCTCTTGTTGGCAGAGAAACAACAAAGAAATTAGTTTGTTAGTCTTATTTTTTGCCTAAATTTGTCAGTTTTGGGTACAAATCAGTTAAGAATGTTGTGTCCACTGAGAGAACACCTTTTTGACATCTGATGCCTTTTTGTGCTTCTGTATTTACTCTTGACCCATGCCTGAAATTTGGAATTGAAGGTGTGAGTTCTTATCTATACAGAAATATGTATGTAATTCCGAAAGGTCTTCACCATTCATGGTATGAGTGTATAATGTTTTCTTAAATCTGGATGGTATTTATAAAGTAGATGATAAAATCTCCTAAATTAAAGGTGCCCTCTTCTGAACAGCTTATGAGATAAATAAGTGCTTATATAAATATTCCTGTAATTCCCAGGAACTAAGGAAATGGAATTTCTAAAACTTTAAATATGCTGGATTAAAAAAATATTCTTAAACAAATCAGCTCAGGTACATTTTAAAAATTCAAATTCAAATAATATAGGTAAATCTTTGGCAGACTAGACTTGTTTAATACTTTCTGTTTAATAAAAACAGCCATGTCTTCTCTGATTTATCAGTGTTTAACTCACACACACTCATTTTTATTACACTTGGATAGAGTTTTCCTGAACTTATACAGGTTCACTGATAGGCTGGCATTGCTTCTACTTAATATTTGATTATGAAAAGTATAAATTTATGTTTGACCAAACTGAATCCTTATTCTAATGAACTTTATTTCAGTAGTAATCATGTTCTGTAGTAGGTCAGCTTGACAATAAATTTTCCGAGATTTTTAGGTAACTTAAAACCTTGGAGTGGTATTAAATTGGGTTAATTAATGGATAATCATTAGGTATCTAGATCTGAGTAAGGTAGAAATTGTTAATTTTAATATTAATTACCAAGCATCAGTTTAACTTATGTAAGAGATATTAGTGACTGTAGAAAGCTGTATATACTCATGAGCTCTCTTAGTCTGATAAAATGATGGAATATGACAGTTCAAATTATCTACCCTCCATTTTTGTCTATGAAATATGTTTTTATATTACTTTGGTTAAAAGATATATTATAAATGATTGAGATGACACTTAGAAGCAATGATTTCAGAGAAATATAACTGTGTACATGCTTCTGTTTTTTAAGAGAAAGAGTAGTTTTGTCCAGAACAGTGGAATAAAGTTTTTTTTTTAATAATATCATTTTTTTCTATCTCTGATCTTCTCTCATTATTCTCTCTCTATTGTCTGTGGTAGTTCTCCTTTTTTATGCCTGATGTTGATAATTTGTGTGTTGTCTTTTTATTTTCCTGATAGACTGGCTAGAATTTTATTATGTTTTAAAAAAACCAGTTTTTGGTTTCATTTATCTTCCCTAATGCTTGTCCATTTTCTATGTCACTTATTTTTCCTTCCTTCTTTCTACCTTAGATTTAATTTGCTCTTCTTTCTGTAGTTTCTTAAAATGGAAACTTAGTTTGTTGATTTTAGAACCTTCTTTTTTAATATAAGCATTTAAAGCCACTGCATTAGCTAGATCTCATACATTTTAATGTGCTATATTTTCATTTACATTAAGTTCCAAAAGAAATAAACCTGCCTTTGCTGTGTCCCAAAGGTTTTGGTATGATGTGTTTTCATCCTCATTTGATTCTAGGAATTTTTTGATCCCGTCTTTGATTTCTTCTATTACCCAGTGGCTTTTAAGCAGGGTGACGTTTTCTTTGTTCCCCTTACTCTTCTGTGCTGAATTCCTTTTGTTTGTGAATTTTTTTTTCTTTAATTTTTGTAGATTTTGTGTATACTGAGACTTTGTTTTTCTTCTTTATTTTGACGAGTAGGTTTGTTAACTTTCTTTGTGGTTACCTTTAAATTTACCCCTTATCTTCCCTAAGTCCTTTATTACTTGATATCACCTTGACTTCCTCTTCATTTAAAAATTTTATACCTCCATTTGAAAGTTTATTCTCTCTTTTATTCTTCTGATGTTGTTTTCATTTACAGATTGACCTCTCTGGTTCCCTGTTGTAAATCTCTTAGTTTTGTTTTACCCTTGAGAGCTCTTTACCTAAGTTGGTATTTGGCTGATGGTGTCTTGCATCCTAGATTCAGGTAGTTGTCTGATGTTGCTGGTTCTCTAACCAAAGGACTCCCTTTAATAATTCTTGTAAGTTTGGTTTGGTTTTTATGTATTACCTTAATTTCTGTTTATCTGGAAATGTCCTAATTTCACCATGGTACTTGAACAAGAGTTCTGCAGGCCATATTATTCTTGGTTGGAAACTTTTTTTTTTCAAGGTTTTATACATGTCATCATATTGCTTTCTTGCCCGAATGGTTTCTGTTGTGTAATTAGAGCTTAATCTTATTGTTTCCCCTTTGTACGTGACTTTTCCTTTTTCTTGAACTATTCTCAGGATTCTTTGTCTTTGGTTTTAGAGAATGTGATTATGTCTTGGTGATTTTCTTTTGAGGTCTATCCTATATGGGGTTTGTTGAGCTACTTGGATGGTAGCTTTTCATCTTTCATGATATTAGGGAAATTTTCTGTTAGCAAATCTTCAATGTCTGTCTGTGTTTACTGTTTTCCTCCCCGTTCTTGAACTCCAATCCCACGTAAATTTTTGCTTTTGATTGTATCCCACGTCATTCTCAGGGCTTCTTCATTTTTCATCATTCTTTTCTCTGATTTTTCCTCAAACAAAGTGGTATCCAAGGATTTGTCTTCAGTTTTGCTGATCCTGCCTTCCATTGCTTAAAAATTTTTTCCTAAAACCTTCTGTTGCACTGTCCATTTCTGAAATCTTGTTTATCTTTTGGGTTTCTAATTGCTGTTTTTGCTTGATTTCTAGTTGTTTATTTTGACATTTTGTTTATTATTTTTCTCAATTCTCCCATTGTTTTGTCTGTCTTTTCCATGATTTTATCTGTATTTTCCTTCATCTCTTGGAGAGCCCTGAATATTAGAGTTTTGAATTCCCTATCAGGTAGTTCCATTGCCTTTTCTTCTACTGGAGGGTCATCTGGTGTTTTATTCTGGATGTATTCTGGAACCATCCTATCCTGTTTTTTGTTTTTTAATATGTTTTGATATCGTGTGCTGTCTTCAGGGCATTCAGAAATTATTTTCTTCACTTATTGATTATAGACTTGTTTTGTCCTGCGTTTTTGCTTTATTTGGTTATGTCCGGGCAGGTGGGCTGGGCACGCTTTGTTGCTTGCTAGTCTGTGGGCAGGATACTTCTCAGTACCTTGTCCAGCTGGGCAGGGCCTGTCACTAAGCTGTGGTGCAGCAGGGCAGGTTCAGCAGATGGGGAGGGACGAGGATGGGTTGTTTGGGGCATGTACTGGCGCGAACAGGGTGGGGCTGAGGAGCAGTGCAGGGCAGAGTCTGGTAGTCCGCGTCTGTGCTGCTCAGGAGTGCGGTGCTCTGCGCGCAGCGTAGATAGGCAGGAGGGGAGTGAGAGGATGTGATGTGTGGAGCAGGTGCTTTGTCTCCTGTTGGAATCTCTGTGAAGTTGTCTTCCTGTACTCCCTATCCGCCGCACTTGGTGGCTGAGGTCCAGCATGGCGAGTCCGGGTCATGTTAACTGGTATGGGACCTCCACTCAGTACCTCTCCTCGTTCTCTGTCTGTTTCTTATTCCATTTGGTGCTTGGCTGTGTTCTTTCTCCCTTCATTTGATGCTTAGGGTTCCAGGATTGACATTTGTATCTGTTTTACTTAGTTTTCAGGTCTTTGCTGTAGAGGAACAGCATGGTGCTTCTGTCTATAGAGCCATGTTGGCTCTGCCTCCGAGGAATGTATCCTACAGTTGTTGGGTGGAATGTTCTATAAATGATAATAGATCAAGTTAGTTGATAATGTTGTTCAAATTATGCACATCCTTACTGTTTTTCTACACCACTTCCATGAATTCTTGAACAGGAAGGACTGTTGTAAATCTCCAACTGTAATTGTGGAGTTGTCTATTTGATCTTTCAGTTCTGACAGTTTATGCATCCTCTGTTTTGAAGCTCTGTTGTTGGACGCATCCACATTTAGGATTGCTTTGTTTTCTTGAAGGAACCCTGGTGGTGCAGTGGTTAAGTGTTCAGTTGCTAACGAAAAGGTTGGTGGTTCAAAACCACCAGCTGCTGCACAGGAGAAAGATGCAACAGTCTATTTCTGTAAAGATTTACAGCCTTGGAAACCCTGTGGGCAGTTCTCCCCTGTTTTGTAGGTTCTCTATGGGTTAAATTCGACTCGATGGCAGTGGATTTGGTTTTTTTGGATGTCTTCTTGATGAATTGATGTCTTTATAGTTATGAATTATCCTTCAAACATCACAACTACTAAGACTAATCAAATTGATTTTTTGTGATTTATAAGATCAGATTTAAAACAACTTGCATTTCACCAAGCCATATCCCCTTTATTCTGGTTTGGTTTTCTTCTGTGGCAACTGTCTTCACCACAGACGTATTTATTTATTTTCTATCTTCCTTACTAGAATAAAACTCCCAAAGAGCAAGACTTTATCTGTTTTTCTCATTGCTGTATCCTAATTACCTACAGCAATGCCTGTTACAAAGTCTGACCTCAATAAATACTTTCTGAATGAATGAATTTATAATACATCCACAATAACTGTAGCAACATAATATTTTCATGAATATCCCACTGAGAGCGCCTGGATGGTGCAAATGGTTAATGTACTTGGCTGCTAACTGAAAGGTTGGAAGTTTGAGTCCACCCAGAGGTGCCTTGGATGCAAGGCCTGGTGAACTACTTCTGAAAAATCAGCCATTGAAAACCCTATGAAGCATAGTTTTATTCCGACACATACGCGGTTGCCATGAATCAGAATCAACTTGACAGCAACTGTAAAGCAACCCCCCAGACCCCTGTATACGCCTTATCAAGATGTCCTCTGTTCACATGGGGACCATTTCAGAAGTAACTTCTGCCTCCAGTGTGCTTTCACGGTGCTCTTCAGCCATCTTGTGCCACAAACACTGTTGTCTTGGATTCTCAGGGTCTCAGAAGGATGTTAGTGAGAGACAATTCTGTTTTAACGTGTTCTTTTTTTTTTAATCTCAGCCACTTTTACTCTGGCTGAGATTTAGTCATAACAGAATCATTCCAGAAAAATGAGCCTGAGAGACAAACACCCAGACTCTGGACCCATATTATAAGCCTTGCCTTACCCTTCTCTGGGAAGCCGTTTAGGTTCTCATGTAGGATGACTCCTGCCTGCCAGCCTCATTCCTTCTAACCAACCAAACCAACCAGTTGCTGTTGAGTTGATTACAGCTCATGGTGACCCCGTGTGTGTCAGAGTGGAACTGTGCTCCACAGGGTTTCATTGGTTGATTTCCCAGAAGTAGATTGCCAGGTCTTTCTTCCAGGGTGCCTCTGGGTGGACTCAAATGTCCAAATTTTTGGTTAGCAGCTGAGATCATTACCAGTTTACTTTCTTAGTGACTCGTTATTCTTCTGGCATGGTTTTACATATCCATGGATTGTAAAGTAGGAGTTAAGTTCTTCTGCCACGACCCCAGCTGCGTAAAGCACTTACATCTCACATCACCTTATCCACACCATAGTTTCAGTTCCTCCACGTACTTTGTCCGTTCATGCAGCTGAAGGTTTTGGTTTCCTCCAAAAATTGAAGCTTCAAGTCCACCAGAAAAACTGAGGGTGCCCCCAGTTTTTTTTACTGGAAACAGTAAATGGACCTCTTTCTGAGATTGATTTCTAAAGAGAAAAAAGAAAAATCTCTTTTTAACGAGTTGTATTTTTTGTGTGTCCTGGAAAGATCTATAGGGCTTATGGTCAAAATTCAAACTGTAGATTCACCCCTTGGGCAATGACATCTTCCTGTGAAAGAGGGATAACAATAAAGATGTCAGCCCTGTGAGGGTTGGCAGGAGGACCTGTGAGAAATGCTCAAAAATGTCTTGTGCTTTGCAAGGCTTTGCAGGTGTGTAAATTGCTGTTGTTGATGTGAGAGTTTTTTTTTTTTTTTTCAAGTTGAGGGTTTGCAGTGATTAATATTATGCTCATTAATTCAAGAAGAGCATTTGGTATTTGCATCAGCGGCCTTCACTACTTCCTGAAGAGCACCTGCCTACAACTGCTAAGTGCAGGAACACAACCCTGTGGCCACTGGTTGTTACCTTGGAAACTATGACAATATAAAACCAACAACAACAACACTGGAAGGGAAACAACGTAAATGCTAGGAAAAGCACACCTGGGACCAATAGCTGTTTTTTTTTTTCCTCCAAAGCTTAAAATATTAGGCACCTGTTTAAACATGTCTCTTAGTAATTTTTTCTAGCCTCCAAAAGCTATGTACATTTGGATTGTCATTGTTAAATATATGATGAAAACGAGAAAGATAAAAATCTATTGTAACTTTGGGAAAGTTAAGACTTAAAAACCTTTTTACTTGTACCTACTACTAGCTATCGATCTTTCTCATCGTCTACTGTGAATTTCAACAGGCTCAACCTGTTAAATTCTTGGTCAGCTGTGTGGTTTCCAGTGTAATAATATAGAACTTCAGAGGGGAAAAAACCAACATCCACACACCCCATAGTGTTTCCGCCATAAACTCTTTCATCCTTGGGAAAATGTATAATTCTGATTCATGCTAAACTCAGAAATGCCTTGTTCTCTGTATCCTTCATTGGCTACTACTTATCGATGACCCTCAACAATTATTGAGCCTCCTCACCCCGGTACCTCAGTGCTTGAATCCTATTTTCCTTGTAGATAACTCTGGTGTTACCTGATTAGGGTCCATGCTCTGGAGTAGTGGAGCCAATGAAACATACTCCAAGTCAGAAAGAGTGAGAAAGTTTATTAAGGAGATGCATACATCACCGGGGACCCAGCAGCAACACAGGCTGTCTCTATGGAGTCCCAAAGAGCAATGTTACATTAGAGCTTATATAGAATCTTACAAGGGTTACAAGTATCTTCGTAGTCCCCTGCCAGACATTTTTTTATTAGGCTAAAGATATATATGATACCTGGGTTCCAACTTTCTTGTGGGGGTTGTATGCCACAGGTAGTCTGGACAGAACAAAAGGTTTTTTGTATTAGTTTAAAACAAAGAACAAAGTTATTAACATTTGGCCAAAACAAAGTTATTAACACAAATATGTGAAGGAGGCAGGCAGAGGAAGAATAATTTATAGGTTTGTCATGGCTTTAGTTATGTTAAGCTCTCAGTTGCCCATTTTGAAAAAGGAGATGATATGCTGGAGAGTATTGGGGTCACATATTCCGCCCTTTGAAACTTGGGTGACCATGTATACTTATCCCAAGTTTCAACCTATTCTTTATAGATGAGAAAGTTTCAGGTGAAAGGATTGCGCTCTCTGCCTGTGACAGGTTTGAGCCATTTATTGGACAGTTTGACTCAGGGCAGAGAATGTCATCCCACATATAGGTATAAACTGCAGAGGGTAACAGATTAAGAGGCTAATAACAACCAGTTCAATTTTACTAATAAATAAGTTTTTTAGTCAGTTTTTGGCAGTCAAGAAAAATTAAATTTTTTATAAATTTTGTTAACAGGTCCCTAGTTATAAATATCAGAATATTAACTCTGTGTACAAACTTTGATGAGACAGGACTTGAGGGGCGAGTTAGGCATGCAACCCTCTGTTCAGACAGGGCAGACAGAAATCAGTAATGTTTAACACTTTTTTAGTAATACAGATTTAAAAAATTTTATCTCTTAACAAGGGGTTGGGGTACGTTTATTTCAGGGACAAAGATTCCCTGGGCAAAAGTCTCTCTGGCCCCTAATAGTAGTCTCACTTAAGCTAGCATTAAAAACATTTTTACTTTTTAACCCTAGACAGTCTTATCTTCAGGCTGTCGATGGGTTGGCCTTTCACTCTTTTTGTCACTGTAGACCTGGCAGGGCTTGACTTGGAATGATGGATTCACGGTTTGACTTCTGCAAGCTTTACAACTGTGTCAGTGCTGAGTGGTGCAGTGAAGGGTCCAGTCCACTTAGGTTGTAACAGGAGGTCCTTCTACTTCCAGAGGAGCACCTGGTCACAGCTATTTCAAGAGGGAACTTTTATCTGATATAACTGGGAAAGAATTTTGGTTAGAGAAAGCAAATATTTAGACATTATTACATTAGGGGCTGGGTGGAGAATCGCGGGGAGAGTTGGTGGAGACAATATGGTCTCTCATGAAGTATCTCAAAAGCACTGATTTTAAGGTTTCCCCCGGGGTGCAATACAGACTTAGAGGAGGGCCAGTGGCAGAACATCTGTCTGTCTAGGGCACAGTTTACTAAGATGACGTTTTATGGTCTGATTCATTCTTTCACCCTTTTCCGATAGATTGAGGTCTCCATGTTGTGTGCTTTCCACTTTATTCTTAAGGCAGTTAAAACCTGTTGTACCTTTCTCTAGCCGTCTTGGTCTGGCAGGGAAAATTCTCTGCCCATCTTGAAAAAGAATCTACACACACCAGTAAATATTTCATCCGATGTTTAGTTTTGAACACTTTACAAAAGTTAAATTTGATTTCTCTCAAAAGCTGTGTTTGAGGTACTGTTAGCCAACTGGAGGTGAGTCACAAATGTTCTTTTTGTTCCAATACTACAGACACTGCATGAGGGACAAACAGGATAGTATTATGTCCCAAAGAAATTATCTCGACCACCTTTGATACTGTTAGTGGCGGCAACTGCTTGGAGGCAGGCCCGCCAGCCTTTTGAGACAGTGTCCAGATTTTTAGAGAAATTTTTTTTAGTGGGCGGCAGGGTGTCTCTATGGTCCCAAGAACTGGGTTAATATACCAACAGTTACTCCTCTTATTTATATAATTCAAAGGATTTTTGATAATCTGGCAGCCCCAGGGCTGGGCTTTCATTAACCGGGACCTTAAACCACAAAAGGCTCTTTGACACTCAGGAATCCATTTGAACGATCTCCCTCTGCCCCCTGAGTAGCCTGATAGAGGTTAGCTTGTAACTTTCTTAAAGACACTGGGTCCAAAAAGTTTAAGATGGTTACAGTATTTGTAAGAGTCTTTCTCAGACTTATTCCCTATCAGGAGGTCCATATATTGCAGGAATATTCTTCAGCTGAAGGGAGGTAATCGCTCTAGACTTGGGCCAGCACCGTTCCAGAAATAGTGAGGGAGTTCTTAAACCCTGGTAGCACAGTCTAACAGAGTTGTTTCTTCCTTTTTGTCCCCTTCCCATTCAAAAGCAAAGATTAGCTGGCTCTCCGCAGTCAGCGGGATACAAAAGAGTCTTTTAAATCCAGAACAGTAAAATGAGTACTGGAAGGTGGAAGGGCTGATAGTAGGGCATATAGGTTCAGGACTACTGGGTATAAGATCTTCACAACTTTGTTAACAGCCCACAAATCTTGAACAAAACAGTACTCACCGGTCGATGTCTTCTTCACTGGGGGAACAGGAGTGTTGAATGGGGATCGGCACTCCCACAACAGTCTTCACTCTAGGTATCCAGTGGTCAGTCCCTGCAGCCCCAGGTGAGCAGAGCCTCAGTTTGTTTAATCTGAGGAGGCTGACGTTGAGTAACAGCTCCATAGTCACAGGGAGGACCTTCTGAGCTCGTCCTGGCCGGCCACTGGCCCAAACCCATGGGGTCACAGCATCAACCACTCTTTGAACTTGGTCCCATTGTCTTCCTCCAGATAATCCTAGAACAGTGGCCAGTAGATTGGCCTGTTTCTTCATGTCCTGGTCTTTTTCTTGCTTTTTCTCGACCTCTTTTACCTGATCTCTGTTGGTAAAGACCTTAAGTACATTCAGATGCCAGGGACGGATTATGGACTCACTTTATCTGAGCTGGCCCTTCTGCAGTGGGGACTGGCACCTCCTGGAGTGGGTAAAGCCCTCCTGGGGGAACTGGGCCGAATTGCACCCCACAGCTAGTATGGGGTGGAGAGACGGTATCTGTCCCACCTCCTCCGCCTTCCCTTTCAGCGCCTTCACATTCTCATCTTTTGATACCACCTGGGGGGGGGTCACAAATGGAGTTTTTCCGGGTGGGGGATTAAGAACATCCTCAGGCTCTTCATCTCGTATCTCGTCATCCTTATTCACCTGCACAAGAGGGGCTAAAACAGAGGCTTTATCCTTTTTTCCAGGCCATAAAGTCATAAAACATTCTGCATACAGTTTTTCCCCTCACTTGTTAGTTCACGTACAGAACAGATCAAGCTTTACAATAGTACCCAAATCTCCAGAACTATTTACAGATCACACTTGATTACACAAAATATCAAGACGTCAGTTAGGGAATCCCATCCTAAATAAGTCCAATTCTTAGTGGACTTTTGGCCGGAACCTTACCTCCCGGGTACCCACTTGCAATGGGGAACCTCACCAGTCTCTCGTCCAAACTCGCGGGACTTAGTCACCCATTCTCGGAGGGAGTCTATTGGAACCAATACCCCTGTGGCTTTTAAAGAGGATTTGCCACCCAATGCCCAGTTACCTACCATGGCCAACAGAAACTTTCTCCCTCTGTCTGGTGCTCGCTGCTGTGGAGTCCACCCCTGTAGCCAGACCACTGGGCTACCACAGGCTGAGAGACCTCCACAATTCAAGGAGGGGTGCACCTTCTCTCTTCCTGGGTCCATCCCAGGGGCTTGGTCCTTAGGGAGACAGACCCAGGGCCTGAATAATTTGAGCCCCACGTTGGGCACCAAAAATTTGTTACCCGATTAGGGTCCGTGCCCTGGAGCAGTGGAGCCAGTGAAACATACTCCAAGTCAGAAAGAGTGAGAAAGTTTATTAAGGAGATGCATACATCACCGGGGACCCAGCAGCAACACAGGCTGTCTCTATGGAGTCCCAAAGAGCAATGTTACATTAGAGCTTATATAGAATCTTACAAGGGTTACAAATGTCTTTGTAGTCCCCTGACAGACATTTTTTTATTAGGCTAAAGGTATATATTTCTGATACCTGGTCTCCAACTTTCTTGTGGGGGTTGTATGCCACAGGTAGTCCGGACAGAACAAACGGTTATTTGTATCAGTTTAAAACAAAGAACAAAGTCATTAACATTTGGTCAAAACAAAGTTACTAAAACACAGGCATGTGAAGGAGGCAGGCAGAGGAAGAATAATTTATAGGTTTATCATGGCTTTAGTTATGTTAAGCTCTCAGTTGCCCATTTTGAAAAAGGAGAAGACATGCTGGGGAGTATTGGGGTCACACTGGGGAACTTCAGCCACTGGAAGTTCCCGCTTCCCTGTAGACAGAGCATGTATTGCATCTCTCACTCTATGGAGGACTCAATGTGGTGTGCACAACGCCTCCCTCCTCTGAACTCATTTAATCCAGATACTTGGACCCCAACCCTGGAGATTATGATTCAGTGGGTCTGGAGAGAGGCCCTGGAATCTGCATTTTAACAGGCACCCCTGAGGATTCTGATGCAGGGCCACTGTGGGTTAGTTACACTTTGACAATCACTGTGGTCTCCGGCTGCTGACCCAATTTTTATCTTTTATCTTAAATTCAATGAGCCTAAATCTGACAAACTCTCCACACATAGATACAGGGTCTTGTCCTTGTCACTGTGCCTGGACAACAGTTTTGCAAAAGTAGTCATTTCCTTTTTATTTTTTACACTCTCACTCGAGTCATTCTCTAAGTTCAGTTGGTTCCACTCCTGCAGTCTTCATTCCCATTACATCTCAGTCATTCTCAAGGCCACCACCCCAAGCCCCCACCACCACCCCCACCACCTTGCACCTGGACCGTCCAGAACCTTCTGGCTTCTTTCTTCCTGCTCATTTTCCACAAACACCATTTTCATCGTGTCACTCACTGAGGAATCAACGGTGATTCTCTGTCTCCCACAGCAGAGCCAAACTTCTCTTCCTAGTATTTTATGTTATGAATTGCACTTGTGACTGCAAAATAATGTGTTTTTAATCTGTGAACTAGTGCCTCCAGTCCACTACTTACACATATTTTCTTTTCTCTTGCCTTTGATTATATATTCTCTAAATTTATTTATTTTTAAATAAATTTATTTTTTTAATTTATTACAAATTTTAATGGATATAAAATTTATTTTGTTAAAGTAGAATTATGATGTATTGACAGTATTGTTACAAATAACAAGGGCTAGAGAAGAAACAAAATGGGCTGATTGGTGGAAGACTCTAAATTCCCCTGTTTTATCACAGAATTAAACTCCCCTTTGGTGGCTGGTTTTTTGGTGGTTTCCTTGGATTAAATTGGGTTTCTCTAGCCCAATGAACTTCGATCTTGAACTTTTAAAGGAAGTAATGAACCTTTTAATATACTCTTTATTGGTAAAATTTCCTTAACATTGGATGGCCAAAATTTTAAATCAATATGTAGATTGTTTTGAACAACTTAAAAAATATTTGCTATTCTGATCAGTTCTATATTTGTTTAAACTAAGTCTAGTAAGACAAACCTTTGAAATGTTTTGAAATTTAAAAACAATTATCCAAAAATTCAGAATAATTTGGTCATTATCAAAACAGATCTTTTGCTCTTTTTATTCACGTCCTTCAGTATACCTGATATAGCTACAGAGAAGCTTACGCTGGAAATGGCTTAAGTACCTGATAAATCCAATGTTTCTTTTCAGAGCGTTTATCATTGAGGATGGCCACTGTCCACCACCTCCAGAAAGACTTATAGTTCTCAACCTTGTTTTTACCACTACATAATTATCCTGAAGGATGCCCCTCCTGACATTACCAGAAGGGTACTAAATCATTTGTTCTCAAAGGCTCTCTCCCCTTTTCCTCTGTCTGGGGGAGGTGGGCAGTATACGCCTTACTTGAAAAAAATTCCTCAGGTGATTCTAACTAACACCCACCTCATTCTCCATTGGGACTCACAGCTTTCCAGTCTCCTAATTGCTCTTTCTTTAACATAGTTAAAATTTATTGGCTTGATTTTTCAGTTTCTGAAAGATTTATGGTAAGATTTACCTCTTTTTCTATAGTCTGAAAAAATTTCGTTGTAATTCTTTCACTTTTGTTTTACGTGATTAGATGCTTACAAGTTCAGGATTGTTGTATCTTCTTGGGGTGTTTGTTTTGCCTTTACCTAGTGTATTTCTTGACCTCTATTAATGCTCTTGCATTACATTTTTTATTACCCGAGTTGCTTAAGTATGCTTTGTTTAACATTTGCTTGGCATATCTTTATCCATCTCTTTGTTTTCAAACCTTTGGTGTGTTATTTTAATATTATATTTCGTGTAACTAGCATTATTTGGATCTTAAAAACTTTGATTCGATCTATTACCTTTCTTTTAATATGTGTGTTTAATCCAGATGATTGACGAACTTTTTCTGTAAAGGGCCAGATAGTAGTATTTTTGGCTGTGTGGGCCATTCAGTCCCTGTCACATCTACTCAGAAACATTCACAGACAATACACAAATGAACAAGCATGGCTAGAGCTGCCCTGCCAGCTGTAGTTTGCCAACCCTTGGCTTAACCCATTGGTATTTTTTGTGATTGATGATATATTTGGACTTGGTTTTATCTTACTTTGTGTTTTCTACTCTGAAAACTCAGTGGCTTAACACAAGAGAGGTATATATTTGGTTCATGTAAAATCTAATCAGTGGCACAAAAGGGATGGTCTGCCCATTCAGGGACACAGGATCCTTCCAGCTTGTGGCTTCGCTACTGATTAACAGGTGGCTTCCAAGATCTTTTTTTTTTTCCAAGATCTGCATAGAAAGGGAAAGAGAGAGTGGGAGGGCACACCTGCTTCTTAACCACATCAGCCTGAAAATAATTCACATCACTTCTACTCACATTTAATTGGTGTGAACTAGTCACATGATCCTACCTGGGGGGCAAAAGGAGCCTGGGAAATGTAGTCCTTGGTGGCCATTTTCTAACAGCAATTCTTCCCTATGGAAGAGAAACAAACTTTTGTAGACATCAGGATGCTTCTGCCACAGCCACCCTTTTTTCTTTGCCTTTTTTTTTTTTCCCTTTTCTGCCTTTTATAAGATTAATAATTTTTTCATTATTAATTTCCCTTTATTGTCTTTGTTGGCTTGTAATTTATATGATATACTTCTCTCATTTTAGTGGTTGTCTTTACAGTTTTAACATATATACTTCACGAAAAAATTTCTATAAAATCTACATTTATCAGTACATCTTTAGGCCTCTGGAATAAGAATCTCTTCCCCCACCTTCATACAGATGTTCCACACACCTTCTTCTTAATGTTGTCTAGGGTTTTATTTTGACTTAAAACACACACACACGTACACAAATAGTGATTATTTTTATGGTTAAGAATTAAATATGCCATTATTACATTTTTATTAATTTCTATGCTCATTGGTCTCTGGATTCCTTCTTGCCAAAGTACATTCTACAGTTGTTTTTAGAATGAGAGTTTGTGGCTGGTAAACCCTCAGCCTCTTACTTGAATAGCTGGGTATAGAATTCAAGGTGGATAATAATTTTCCGTCTGTACGTGGAAGATACGATTTCATTTTATTTTGGTGTTGATTGTTCCTCATGATAATTATATTGTCAGTCTAATTATCATTCCTTCATAGGAATCTGTCTTTTCTCTCCAGTAGCTTTTACAATGTCTGTTGTTTGACAACATACTTCAGTTGTGGATTTGTTTTTATTGATTAATCTGGGCTCTCAGAGTGCCTTTTTCAATCTGTGGACTCATACATTTCTTCAGTTCTTGAAAATCATTTGCCAATAACTCTGAATATTGCTTCTCCCCCATTAGCTCTCAGCTCTTCTTCTGGAATTGATTAGGTGTATGTTGAAGCCTCTCGATATATTCTCCATGTCTCTTTATTGCTTTTTCATAACTTTTATCTCCTCTGTAGTGTGTTTTCAGCACAGTTTTTTAATTTTCTAATCCTTTTTTGGCTATGCACAGGCCAAAGTTGACCTGTTAAGTTTTTTTAGCTTCTATATTTTTCATAAGGAACCCTATCAGCACAGTGGTTAGTCACTCCTCTGTTACCCGAAAGGTCTGCAGTTCAAACCCACCAGCCACTATGTAGGAGAAAGGTGTGATGGTCTGCTTCTGTACAGATTACAGCCTTGAAACTCTACAGGGCAGTTGTGCTCTGTCGCATAGGGTCGCTATAAGTCAGAGTTGACTTGATTGCACCAGGTTTGGGTTTTGATTTTGTATTTTTCATTTATCGTATTTCTTATCTATCTCCTGTAATTACATTTGTTCTTGTTTTTGTTTCATTTTTTTTTTTAATTAATGTTTTTCCTTCCTTTATCTCTCAGAGAGTCCTGAACATGATAAATCCGTATTAAGTTATTCTGTTCTTCCCGGTGCGTTTGCAATATTGGCTGTCATTGGTTTATCTATCTTCATTGAGAGATCCTTGCTCTCTTTCCCTCTCTGTTTACTCATTCCTCCCTGAAGAGTTGTCTCTACCCCAGTTCCCCTGGAGTCCCACCCAGTTCAGAAGCAGGTCTTATGTGGGTAGGTGGGTGAGGTGTTCCTGTGTGACACTGAATAGATAGATCACAGGTCCAGACCCTGAATTCATAGACAGCTTTGCTCAGGTCCTTGCTCAGGTCAACTTGGTTTCAGCACTGTGTTGATTTCCACCTGTCTCCCTGGTTTGTGGCTTCACAGCAGACTTTGCCTCAGGCAGCAGAACAGCAGCTCTGTTCTCATGGGTTGTGTGGGTGGGCCTGGCTCAGAGCACCTGCCATGTGAAGCATTTCTAGTCTCCAGGAATTCTTAAGAGTTTAAATCAGTTGGTTCCAAGGAGATGATTATCTCTAGAGCCCATCTTTTTAATATCTTCTTTTTTATATTTTATCTATTATTTCTCTGTGTTGGGGAGCACAGAGGGGAGGGGTGCTAGCCCATTTCTTTTCTTTCAGGAACCAGTCTACTCTGATTTGAGAGCTTTATCTTATTTCTCTTGACTCCTTAATAGATGACCATGCTGCCGGGTCCCTTTTTCACATCTCATAACACTGCTGAGTCTCCAAATCCACCCAGATGAAGCAACCATGCGTTGTCATTCATAATTTCTCTCAGAGATAAATGGGGGTGACTGAGCCTAATGGTGGGAGTGTGTTGGTTTTCAGTGGCTGCTTCAAAGTGAAGCTAGGAGATGGCTGGCTTGAGTGTGCTTGAGTGTGTTTCCTATACCCTTGCTCCTTCTAATGCCCTCTTTCCTCAGTTGGACAGGCACAGACTGACACCAGCGCCAGTGCTCAGAGGGGTGTGAGAAGTCTGTATTTTGACGAGGCTGACCCAGATATGACAGCTGCTGACTTTTCCAACACTCTGCCTCAACCAGATTTATTTCTAATCCCTGAGCTAAAGGATGGGGCAGCTCTGTATGGCTACATTTCGTTCACTGTTCCTGAGCACAGGAAACAGTGGCAGCTGAAATCTAGCCCACGTACTGCCCAAGCTGCATCCACCCAGAGTGAGGACATTTTAAGTCTTACAGATGTCAGTTAGACTATGGTGGCCATACAAGGAAGCATCTATAGCTTCTCTGCAGGTTTCTCTTCCCCTTGCATAAGACGGTTGGCTTGTCACCCTTATAGATGGAGTGTTGCTGAACCCCATACTGGGGATGCTTTTCCACTGTGGGTCTGGTGAAGGTGGAGTTAGGACCTGACACTAGGCTGTCCTACCTCTCCCACTGGCTGTTGGAAGATGCTTCAGAGGGGGGCTTCCTTTCTTAGTTCAGTGTAGGGCTGGCAGGTGAGGTTCCAGTTCCTTTTTTAGCTGGGTTAGGCCTCTTTTTTTATTTATTTATTTTTTAGGCCTCAAACATTTTCTGCAAATAGTGGTACCATCAAACTACCAAGTGGCCAGAGCAGTTCCCAGCCTCTACCCCCGCAGGGGCCAGCTTTTTATGTCAGTGGAACTGACACCTTGCTTGTATCTGATTTTTGTCCTCCATACCTCTACAGTTTGCAGCAACTTCTAGCAATAAAGCTGTTAGAAATTGGCCCTAGGGAAGGAGTTGCTGGAAATCCGTTGCCACTGTGGATGGAAAGTCATGGTAAATATCACCTTGTAGTATTGCATAGATGCTCAGTATTAAGTAATATTATAGCCTGACTCCTTCTCAAGGAACCCGTCTGCTCTAGTGGCTAAGATAGTGTAAAAACCTGTGTTTTTCAGAATGATAAGCATGCTTCCTTTCATTTTTTTGAACTGGTCTTCAACATCCTTTCTACTTTATAATTGCCAGAACTGGCCGGAGAATTCCTTCAGGGAAATTTAGGAGATGAAGCAAGCAGAGGCTTATTTAAAATTAGGAGGAAAAGCAGTAATTATAAGAAGGACAGAAGAAGCTAAAGAAATAAAATCAAGGAAAAGAGACTGGGAATGAGTCCAATTGGAGGGCTTTATATTGTGTTTGTTAGATTTGGCTTAGAAATCTCAGTTCAAGAAAGTCTTGTGCCAGCTGCCATCCCTGAAACCAGCCTATAGGGATGAGGGAATGGGGTTCAGTGAACAAGAGGACTCCTCATAACTGGGGAGAGTCAGTCTAGCAAGGCTAAGGTTTGGAATTATGGAGGCCTTTGATGAACTTCTCTGTTGGGCAGCATTTTATTAGGTCGGTGAGGGGAGGGTGGAATTGACATTTCTTACTTGTGTGGGAAGCTGTTTTTATCTAGCTACTGAGAGTATTTGGAAGTCTGTGCTTTCCATGATTGCAATAAAGACAATATCAACCAAGAGCTCTTGAACACAGCAGAGCAGTGGTGGATATACTTCCTTGTGAATTAAATGGGCATGGGTGCTTACATTGTGGAATTTATCAAATTACCTGTAAAACAGAACTTCAGGTGCCTATTTGCATTCAGATCATAGAAATCAATTGCACAGATTTGAATGGTGTTGCTACCATGGAGGAGATGTAGGGCTCAAACGTAAGAACTAGGGAGCAAAGCATGAGTTCTTATGGCTGTTACATTCATTGCAGAGAGCAGAAAGGGGAAGTTAAGTTTGTAGGTGGATTACAGACTCTGTGTTGAGCATGGAACTTGAGACCCACCAGAGGACCAGGTTTTTATAGCTTTGACCATTTGGGATTCTGAGGAGCCAGAATCCAGGAAAACTTTCCCAAACTATGATCATGGTTTATTCTACATCAGTTTCACTTTCCCACCCACTTATGCATCCACTCCTTCTCTCTTACCCTACCTTTTTACCACCTACTAATAGGGTCACTATGAGTTGGAATTGACTCCACAGTAATGGGTATTTTTAAACAGTATTCTTTCCCTACCATCATTGAAAGTACTCCTGAAGTGCTGTCTCCTCTAAGGCATCTTTTCCACTCACTGGGGAAAAAAATAGAGTTTCCGTAATGTGCTGGGCTTTGTGCACTTCACATGTATCATCTCACCTCATGGTCTTGGCAGTTGCGTGCAGTAATATTATGATGAGGGATCTTTGGAGAAGTCTCCAAATGGGGTTTAAAGCCCCTGGTCCTGATTATACAAAGATGTTTCCATTTCACAGGAGAAGAGGGCACTAGCAAATTGTGACCATTTTTAAACCTGGTTGACCAGGGTCACTGTACCGCTTCCTGTAAGATCCTCTCCCGCTAAGGGAAAATGCGGAAAACATGCTTTGCTTAGGCTCTTTTTTAAATAAATGAACATGTCCGGGAGTCAGGTTTGAATCAGTGAATGTCAGCAGCAAGGTAGGGAATGTTGGTACCTTTCTAGGCAGGGGCAGGGGTTGATATTGCTATATTGTTGAGTCGACTTACTCTGGTTCAGGAGAGACATGGAAGGCTGAGCAGTTGATTTCTCTGTGATAGAACTGAGTTCACTAAGCTTTAGCAAACTCCATTATTCAAACCCCATTTTCCAACTAAAGACAGATGGACCCTTTGATCTGAGATGCTTTGCTGTGCGAAGGGAGCTCGTAGCCAAAACGCAGTCAGGCCTTGTGAGCACAAAGACCATTTTCATTTGCCAGAAATCACCCTGATGCAGTTAGGTAAGTACAGAGCATCAGATTCAGAGAAAGATGGGGGCAGTGAAGGAGCATAGCAAGCCAGGGGCTTCTGTTAGGGTAAAAAATAACTGGTGGGAGGTGGCAGTAGGAGATGGAGTGGAACGCTTGATGCCCTTCCCTCAGGGCAGATGGGAGAAAGGAACTCTTCCTGACCAGTGGCGTCACTAGGGTTGGTGTCATCCGGTGCAGTGACTCATACTGTCACCTCCCCATCATGGACCTCCCCCTATGCCAGACCATACAGAATACTGAGTAACATTTTTTTGTACTAATGTCACTCATAGATCATAATTCCCTTATATCACTGAATGTAATGCCAATAGTAGTGACATAAACAACTAGCAAAATGAAAATTACACCTTTGAATTACAATATCGTCTGCATAGCCTAAATGTATTTACATTTCCCTAGTTGCATGTGGTTAAAGTGAGAACTTGGTATGAAAACAATGGAATTCAAAGTAAAAATATTTAAGAACTACATCAAAATTATGTTCACTTTAACATTAAATTTTACCATTACGTGAGATACATTAATGGATTAGGTTTGCATAATCAATAATGGCCCAAAAAATGTAGAAGTAGTAGACAAATGCATATGGAAATATATTCATAAATTAAATAATACCATAAAAATAAACAGGAACAAATACACAAGCATTTCAGCACTTAATGAACATCTCAGCTAAATCAAAACTTTCCTTTCCTGGCCTTCAAAACTGTAAACTTGTTAATGACATAGATGCTTTAGGTGCAAGTTTCCAGAGCAAGTTAGTTTCTTTGTTTTGTGACATTGCTTGCCAGTCCTGTGATGTGTCAATACTCTCCCATTCTCGACCTTGGGTTCCCCATTTCCATTCATCCAGCTTTCCTGTCCCCTCCTGCCTTTTTATCCTTGCCCCTGGGCCGGTGTGCCCCTTCAGCCTTGTGTACATGGTTGAGCTGCGTGTGTTATTGTTTGTTTTATGGGCCTGTCCAATCTCTGGCTGAAGGGTGAACTTCAGGAGTGACCTCAGTACTGAGTTAAAAGGGTTTTCGGGGGCTATACTCCAGTCTCTGTCAGACCAGTAAGTCTGGTCTTTTTTTATGAGTTTGAATTTTGTTGTATATTTTTCTCTAGTTCTGCCTGGGACCCTCTGTTGTGGTCCCTGTCAGAGCAGTTGGTGGTCGTAGCTGGGCACCATCTAGTTGTGCTAGACTCAGTCTGGTGGAGGCTGTGGTAAGTGTGGTCCATTAGTCCTTTGAACTAATCTTTCTCTTGGGTCTTTGGTTTTCTTCATTCTCCCTTGCTCCAGATGGTGTGGGACCAGTAGACATACCTTAGATGGCTACTCACAAGCTTTTAAGACCACAGATGCTACTCACCAAAGTAGGATGTAGAACATTTTCATTATAAACTGTGTTATGCCCATTGAGCTGGATGTGCCCCGAGACCATGGTACTTAGCCCTCAGCTTAGTAACTCGGTCCCTCAGGGAGTTTGGCTGTGTCTGTCAATCTTCTATGACTTTCCTTTGGTCAAGTTGTGCTGGCTTCCCCAGTATTATGTACTGTCTTACCTTCACCAAAATTATCACTTATCTGTTGTCTAGTTAGTGTTTTTCCCTTCCCACCCAAATTTATATTTTTAAGGTCACTAATTCCTTGCATCTGATATGGCTAAAGCAATCTCTTGCTTCTTTTTATCAAGGAAGAGACTATAGACTCACTATTATTCCCTTATTAGCAGTGATGCCAGAAACTTGCAAGAGTTTTACATGCCAAATAATAAACACCCACCCACGGTCTGAGAGAAAGGTTGAAAACATATTTTACATAAAAAATAAAATGTAAGAAAATAAAAGCCCCAAACTCATTAATAGATTCAATTCTTACTAGCATTCTTTTTCCTCCCACTTTATTTTTGTTTATTTTTGTGATGGCTTTGAATATCCTGAAGCGAATGATGATTTGTCTTGAACAAAATAGAATTCTTTCTTGAATCCTGCTGGTGTAAACTCTAAGCCAAATAAATAGAAATAGATATAAGTTCCAGGAATAAATCAGACTCCTCGCTTGAAAAATAAGCACATAATTCAGTCCATTCTTTCTGGTAGTTAAGAAAAATCCATAGGCTAAGAGTCTATCTCCTTGCCCACAGGTAGGACCTCACTCAGGCTATTTGTTCATTTATTTATTTGTTGCAAGATAAGAGTTTTTTTTTTCCCCTTGCCTGCTACTTTCTGTCTCTTCTTTGTCACTCATTCCTGGAAGGGATCTTTAGTAAATTAGAGGGAAGAGAGAGAGACTCTGTCGGCATAGTGTATTGATGTCATGCTATGAAAAGTGGTGAATATTAGCTAGGAAGGGTGGTGTGACACATAGTGTCCCTCTAAGCCTCTGAAGGACTTGAAAATCCCTTTGACTGAGACTTACAGAACATAGAGGAGCAGGTTTTGCACCCCTTTCCCCAGGGATGGAGCCAGGACACTTGGGGGAAGGACAGGGATATAAGAACTAATGAAGGAAACATGGGGGAAGAGAAACAAGAGGTAATGGAGAGGAAAGGGCCTCCCACTGCCCACCCAAAATGGGTTCTGTAAGGATTGAGAAGCAACTAGATGGAAAAGTGAAGGGCCCCATGTGTATTTATGATCATTGTCAATGGAAAAACATACTATACCTAAGGTAAAATATAATTGGCTGTCCAAACTGGTACTTTTGCAAGTAAAAGAGGCAATGATTTTGCTGATGCAGCAGGTGTAAACCGGGATTGTTAGGCAAATCTGGGCATACAGTCACAGGCTATACCTATACTCTCTGACCTCATGGCATAACTAAGAGGTTAGACCTTCAGTCGTTCAAACCCCTGTTATTAAGCATCGAGTGTTTGGCATTGTGCGAGTGACTGAGGACACAAAGCTGACCCCCTCTATTCTCTGTCCCAGTCGGGCTGCTCTTTCTTAGACCAGGACTTTCATGACACTAAAGAGCAAGGCAAAACCATGACAGCCCAGTTCACCAATTATGATGCTTCTTAGGTGGGCTTGTGTGTATGTGGCTTCCACCTGGTCTTGCCTGCCTCGTGGTGGCTGCACACCCTGAAGCAGGATGAGTCAGGGCGGCATGATTTTGTTCTGCCTCTGCCCCTGCATATGCTGGTTTTAATCAAATGAATGCCTAATCCTGTAGTGAATCTTATTAAGGCCTTTGCCCTTCCCCATTCCATCTGTTACATGTCTCAGTCTCTCTTCTCCAAATGAAATAAGCTGTGTTTTTTCTCAGACTTCACCCCGCCCCACCTTTCTTTCTGTTTGATGTCTTTCAGAGATAGGCCTGGAGTCAAGAATTACAATCAAGCTAAACAGGATCTGGCTGAGGGTTTTCAGTATCCCGAGTTACTACCTTCTCTAGTGTTCCACTTATTTTATCAGCAAAGCTCCTTATTTTGATGGGTTTTAATGCACTTTACTGAGGAGCTCTGCAGTTAGTTTCACAGATCTTCCTGCTAGGACCACAATTACTTTCTCCCCAGGGTGTAAAAGACTGAAAGAGCCTTGGGGCACCTAGTTATGGCTTTGGGTCAGTAGGTCTGTGGATCAGTAGTTTTGTGTCCCTCCCAGCCCTGCTGCAGAGCCCAGGTACCTACTGGTAAATAGATCATAATCTTACCTCAGTGGACTTTACTAGTTCTTTTGATCTGTCTGTTTCACTGTCTTAATAGCCAAATATTTCATACGCATTAAAACTATCTCAACTTGAAAATAGGCCTCAGGGCTTCAGCCCTGGGAATAGCAAAAGAGTACAGACAAATCTCCCTCAAGAAACATAGTTCTGTTTATTGTAGTTTCTCTGCTTGGCAGATATGACAGGATTTTACTCTGGAGGAATGAAAAACATTTAAAAGGTGTTGATGGGTATGGCGAGTTCCAAACTTGGTTATCTTTCAGCAGTTATAACCCCAGACAACTGGCCTCTGTCCCTCCTTTGTATTATTTGTTTTTGTCCCTCTCAGTTTCCCCTTTGTAAGGTCTTTTGGAGGCAGGGTTCTTGTGTCTCTGTCATCCTTCAAGTCCTTCTTTACCCTACCTCAGTGGTAAATCCATTGTTTTCCACAGAGAAGATAAATTGATAATGTTCCCAAATTCAATACTTATCTTTGTATCTTTCTAGACTGAAAGACTCATTGAAAGGTTCTTAGAATGGAACACAGTGGTTCATGTTTGTCCTTTGATCAGTAAGGCCATGCTGAAGGAGTAGTGTGAAGGTCACTCCATGTGCGGTCCTATGCGGAGGTGTTGCTACTTTGGATACAGAAACTTTAGGTCTCTAAGGATGTAGGTGAAACACGGGGTTGATGCCACATCCAATCTTTTCACTCTCCTGCTTACTGCAGTTGCTGCCTGATATTTATACACACACACAGATAGACTTTGCAATGGATGGAAGGAAGGATGTCATGGACCCAGGAACACTTGGCTAAACCTGGGCCTGCTTTAAAAAGAATGCCCAGAAACAAGGACAAAAACAAACAAAAACAGTAGCTGCTGAGGCTGCTTATGTACAACCAAATACCTCATGGGATTTGGTTTCTTGGTTTAAAGGTTTAGGGTCATGGTTTCATGGGACATCTCAGTTAACTGGCTTAATAACATGTTTCGTACTTCTGTTCTACCTCCTTGTTTGTTGTGTGGTGCCTGGGTCTTAAAAGCTTTCAAGCAGCCATCCAAGTTACAACAATTGGTCTCTATTCAAGTGGAGCAACAGAGGAAGAAGGAGAGTCAGGAATAGGAGGAGGATCTGGAATGTGTGGTTAATTGCCTCCACTAATACTGCCTCCTTTGCCATGAGACCAGAAGAACTGGATGGTGCCTGGCTATCATTACTGAAGAGTTTGATCAAAGGTGCTATAGAAGAATCCTGATCAAAAGAGGAAAAATTCATAACTGAAGTTCAGATTCCCATGGACTCTAGACTTTCTGGAGTCAGAGAGGGTAGATGAACCCCTGAAACTATTACCCTGAGATAATCTTTAAACCTTAAACCAAAAATATCCCTGAAGAGAATGAAGAAAACCAAAGACACAAGGCAAAGATTAGTCCGAAGGACTAATGGACCACAACCACTACAGCCTTCACCAGACTGAGTCCAGCACAACTACATGGTGCCTGACTACCACCACTGACTGCCCTGACTGGGATCACAATAGACAGTCCTGGAAAGAGTTGGAGAAAAATGTAGAACAATATTCTAACTCACAAAAAAATACCCAACTTGCTGGTCTGACAGAGACTAGAGAAACCCCAAGAGTGTGGCCCCTGGACATTCTTTTAACTCAACTGAAGTCACAGCTGAGGTTCACCCTTTAGCCAAAGATTAGACAGGCCCATAAAACAATAATACACATAGCTTAACCATGTATATGAGACTAAATGGGCATACCAGCCCAGGGGCAAGGATGAGAAGGCAGGAGGGGACAGAAAAGCTGGATGAATAGAAATGGGGAACCCAAGATCAAGGAGAGTGTCGACACATCATGGCATTGGCAAATAATGTCACAAAACAATATGTGTATTAATTGTTTAATGTTTAATGAGAAACCAATTTGCTCTGTAAGCCTTCATCTAACACACAATGAAAAAAAAAAAAAATCCCCTGAAGTCATTTTAAAACTGAACAGTAGTTTAGCTCAACTAGTAAAAAAAAAAAAAAGGTCTTTCTTGAGATAGTTCTTTTAAGAACTATCTGTATGGCATCAAATTGACAATAGCAACTTGAAAGATTGGATAGGAACCTTAGGAGGCAGTGAGTTTATGTTAATGCGGAAGGAACAGCTCAGAAAAGGAAGGTGAGAATGGTTGCACAATATGAAGAATGTAATCAGTGTCACTGAATTATACATTTAGAAACTGTTGACTTGGTGTATGCTTTCCTGTATATATTCTCAACAACAAAATAAATAAAATATAGGGAAAAAAAAAAGGAACACCCAGAATTCCGATTTGGCTTCCAAACCAAGTTAGGCTTAGAATGCATTCCACTTTGAACTCGACAATAATCAATTCAGACTAAAAAAACAAAGGGAGTAAGACATAGGACAGATGGCCACTTGATTTTTTTACATCCTATTCCTAATTATTTAATGTTTTAACCCAGCTCTGGCACGCTGATTACCCTGTTTGACATCTTCCTGTTGCTTCTCTCTATTCATAGTCACTGAGTTTCTGGTCAACCAGGGATTATTAGGCTTCATTATTATCCCTGAGTTTGAGTGCCAAAGAAACTCTGGTTGCCAGGAACTCTATTTGTGTTGTATTTTGAGAACAGTCCAAATTTCTGTCTAACTGAGAGGGGTCAGGATTGGCCATTATGAACAGATGATAAAAAGTTCAAGGCATTAAGCAAAACACCCGGTGCCCTTGAGTCGATTCCTACTCATAGCGACCCTATAGGGTGGAGAATACCATATAGGATGGAGTATTCTTTATACACAGAATAGTTCAAGGCATTAGGGATCTTCAAATGAGTTTCCAAGCAGAGCATAACTATGCAAAATGCATTATGGCGAGTTTCTCTGGGAAGCTGACTTCCTCTTGTTCAGAGCTAGATGGTAAGAAATTTGAGATGGTATACCTCATTTGTGGAGTGATCATTAGCTGTTTACCCAATAGGCAAGGTAAGCACAGCACTTACTTTGCTTACCACATTAATAAGATTAATAAGTAAGCATAAGAGTCAGGGGCTGTAAATTTGAAAAGAGGCTTTGATTCTGTAGGAAGGTGCTGTGGGGTTGGGAGAGAGGCAAATGCCAGTCATACCTAGAAGCAGAATCTTTGATGTGGTGAAAAAATGTAAAATTGGTCATTGAAAATGATCTGGTGAGCAAGGTACGTACCGTGCTTGCCTTGCCTATTGGATAATCCACCCCTGACAGTGAAGGTCGTGCATTTGGAAGGCAAAGAGCTGTCACAGAGGGCCAACTGTGTATGGACATGCAATGTGTGCCCTGCACGAAGTCGGTCTCCAGCCACTAAGCATGTGCCCAACACCTCAGCCAGAAGGAAGAGGAGACTTTCTGTCATTTGTCCAGAGGGAGTGCCTTTTTGCATTTCTAGTAATACTAACCCTTCTAGTCATCTCCCTTCGAAGACGGAAAACTATCACAATGATCCTTGTCTTCATTATCAAACCGCATCTCTGACTCAGAGAAGACCTAGAAAATAGTCTTCTGATTCTAGATAAGTGTTCCTTGCTTGGCTTCATTATTTTGCTGTGTGTGTGACTAAAGCAAACCAGAACTGCTGGCTATTCATTCTCTTCTGGATGGTTTTTCCCTGTACTCCCTTTCCTGGGCACCATAATTTTCAACTCATAGATTCTCTTCACCCCTGACTGATGCAGTACCACACATAGGTACTAAATGCAGGGTTTCCAGCTTCTGGGAACCCCTAGTGATCGATGCCAATTGGAGAGCCTTAAGCAACAGCTGAGAAAGCCAACAGACACTTAGAGGGTTCTAATCTAGGCATGAACAACCAGGCGGGGTAGTGGTAGAATGCTTCCCTGAGGAATGGCAGAGGAGGGGAGAAATATCTGGTAAAAGTGAGTATAAGCACAAAGTGAGCAAAAAGCCAGTTGTGTCAGGGGTAGGTTGTTTCTTAGTGTGGCTCAAACTTAAGTTTGAAGAAGAGAACTAAATTTCAGGAACTTCAACTTTTAAACTCGAGTTTAAGGGAAGAAATAAGATTATAAACTTCATGGACTTGAACTGTATCTTATTCAGTGTCTTTATAACTACTAAGGTGGCGTTTTACTCTTAATGGGCACTGGATAAATATCTCATTGAATTGAGTTTTCTGAAGTTGAGGAGGAATTTGGTAAAAAGCCTTGATTTTGGTGTTTTTCAGTTGCTTTCATTTGTATAATTCTGTCATCGTAAGAAAGTCAGAAGGTGAGAAAGAAAGAGGACAGGTCTAAGGATCTGAAAGAGATTAAGTGTGGCTGGAACATAGAATGTGAGGGAAGTCTGGTAAAAGATGAGGCTGGGTAGGTAAGTGGAGACCAAGTTATTCAGGGTCTCTTTAGTTGGCTGAGGCATTTAGACTTCATCCTAAAAGCCGAGTGGAGTTATAGGAGGGTTTTTTAGCAAGGGTGACATGGTTAGAAATACACATTAGAAAGATCACTGGACTGAGCATAAAGAATGGATTGGCAGTGCTCAAGTAGGGACAGGGGGACCAGTTGAGAGATCTTATAGCAATTTAGGGAAATAATGATTTTGACTTGAGGGTACTAGCAGTGAGAATAGAGAAAAGTAGATGGATTTGAGAAAGAGGGTTGACAGTCCTTGACATTGATTGGATGTGAGATACCTTGGGTGAGAAGGAGCAAAGAGTCAAGGATGACTCCCAGGTCTCTGACTTGGGCATGATAGAAGGTGGTACCATTACCAAGACAAGAAACATAGGAAGAGAAATCGATGTTGGACAATGGTAGAGAGAGAAAACAAGTTCAGTTTTCTACTTGTTGAGATTGAGAAGTTTTTGGGACATCCTAGAGAAGGAGTTGGATGAGTGGGTCTGAAGTTCTGAAGAGAGATATAAATTGAAGTACAGATGTGGGAATATATGGTGTAGATATGGGAGTAGATGAGTTTGTGGAGGGAAAAAAAAATTAAAATAAAAAAAAAGGGAAATAGCAGCATTTAAAAAGAAACCTAACCAGGGTGGTCAGAAAGGTAGGAGGAAAGCAGAGGGAGGTATACCTAGGGGAAGAGAGAATGTCAAGAAAGAGGTAATGGTCCAGCTTCCTCCCCTTTAGGTCAGTTTCTAGGCTCCCAAATATTTCAAATTACTTTTGGTAAGTAAGTCCTAGGTTAGGAAAAACAGACAGACAACAACAAAAAATGGATATTCAGCCACTACAGTGAGAAGAATATAACCCAAAGTCATTGGCCTATTTTTATTTAAAAAATCTGGATCCTGCTCCTTCATTTACCTAATACTAAAGAGAATGAGAAGAAATCCGCTTTGTACATTGTACAACTCCACTAAAAGTAGCCTGCAGGGAGATTGACCTATAAATACTCTGAACACATTAAGGTAAGTACATTTTTTAAAAAGTTATGTCTTTTGGCTATGGTCTAATGTGATGATTGGTGAAAATGGAACTGAAGAGTGACAGGAAATATTAATGGAAGGTAGCATACAGTCCTTTGGCCTTAGAAAGAGCAATGGGCTATATCTGTTCCCACAGGGAAAGTTTGATGAGTAATGTCCCTGATACACATTTTAAACATTCTGACAATGTAGTAATGCTGCTTTTACTCTTTACCAGCAGATTCTTCTTTGCTGGGGCAGACTTGCTACTTTAAGCCTGTTTGGAAGGCCACCCAAGGGGGCAATGGCAGAAATGTCATGACACCTATATTCTTATTATAGGCAGTGGGTGTTGTAAAAGGCATGGCCGTCATCAGGGTACTTCAGGGCTGGCCAGCTTCCCCTGTAGAGGGAAGAGAGCGAATCCAAGGGCTCAAGAGCATGCATGTGCTTAAAACATCCCACTCTTCAGGTTGCTGATTAAGAGTCTATGATCCACATTTAGATGCCCCCCGCCCCCATCCGCTTCCTAACAACACAAAATTTGAGTCAAGCTTGAACCTTGCTAATAAAACAGATTTGCTCTTTTTAGTCTTAGCAGCACTGGAGTCTAAAGACAGATTCTGTGGGAAGGCAGATCCTTAGTTACCTCCTTCCCAAGCTGTTGCAGGAATTTCAGACCTCTGCTTGCCAAAGCACTTTATGGAGCTCAGTTTTTTTTTTTTTTTGGTGGGACGGGGGAATGTGCAGCTTTGAGTGACTCACTTCCCACCCTCTGGGCTTTAGTTTTTAACTCTTAACAGAAGGGGCCTATACTAGGGGATCCTTCAGCTCCCCCCCCAGGCCTGGCCCTGTGCCCTGACCAGCTGACCCCACTGTACAGCCAGGGCAGAGAGGGCTCATCCTCAGCCAGGCCCTTCCCTGGCGAGCTAGCTGGCTGATTCCAGAGGTCTGCTCTATATTTGGACAAGGCAAGTCACGATATGTCAGTCTGCAGAGAGGAAGCTTGCTGGGAGTGGGAATGCCACAGGAAGAAGCTTCTAAGTTTAAAATGTACGTGCCTCTCTGGGGGATGGAAGGAAGACAAAGAGCCCTAGTTGCTTGTAAGGGGTCCAGAAACCAGAATGGTTAAATTCTATCTGGACCTCCCAGGGCTTTGCTCTGTACCTGGCCCTCATTACTTTGTGTTTATATGTGTGAAGAGGCTCTGGGTTTAGAGAAAGGGAATTGGAGGCAGACTAACCTAGCTCTGTCACTTGGTTGGTATGTGACCGTGGGCGAGTCGTTGGGCTTTCTGCATCTCATTTTCTTTATCTGTTAAGGTGAGGATGCCTCATAGGCCTACGTGAGGACTAAATGCAGTAACACATATAAAACAGCAGCCCAGAGTCTGGCAAAGGAAGACATTACTCATTCCATCCCTAGTCTCTTCGCTTCCACCTTTGATCGTGCTATTTCCCCTTCCTGGACCATTCCCTCCCCCTCTCTAAATTCAGCTCATCCTTCAGCACTAAGCAAATCCTCCTTCTGGTCCCAGGGCTGGAGCCCTCCTGATGCCCCAGCACCCACTGTTTGGTCTCATTCTGGTAACTGCCTTGTTTCTTAGGTTGCTTCACCATTTTTGCCCATCTAGCTTGCTGCCATCTGATAGAGGGAACCTGTCAAATACTGCTTATCTTTCTACAGTATCTGTAAGATACTAGGTACATGGTAGAGGCCTAAACAATTTTGGGTTGAATGACTACAGAAAGAACTAAGTTGCAGGGAGAAAGAGTGGATAGTTTGTACAAAGGATATGGCCTAGATGCTGGAAACGGTGTGCCTGGCCTTGAATGCTGGAGCTGCCAGTTTTGAGCTTTGTAACTTTAAAAGAGTTGCTGAACCTTTCTGTTCCTCACTTTCCTTACTCGTATAATGGCAAACCTGTTACCCGTTGAGTCAATTCCAGCTATAGCAACCCTATAACCCACCAACCCAGTGTCGTCGACTGGTAAAAAATAATTCCCTTAAAAAGCACAGGCTTAGAATTAGGTAAACCTGAGTCAAAGCCTACCCTACTGCTTACTTATTATGTGACCTTGGACAGAAGTTATTCAATTTCTTTGAGCATCAAATTCTTTCTCTGTAAAATAAAATAATTTACCTACCTTATAGAATTGTTATGAAGATGAAATTAAGTAATATAAAAGCCTAGAATGTAGTATGTGCTTGATAATTGGTGGCTATTAGAAGCCTGCTTCAGTCTCCTGAAGCAAGAGCTTGACAAAATGGTGACCGTATAAAGAATCATTGCAGTGGCCCAGGTCTCATTTAGGAAACTGAAAACCGAGGCTAACCAGCTGGGAGGGGTTGAGAGGAGAGTAGAAACAGGAGTTGTGAGTGCATTGCGAGAAGGCACAGGGAAGTAACTTGGTGCTGGTTGCTAAGCCGTATCACCAAAATCCTGACCAAATTTGGTCATTAAAAATACATTTGGAAGGAGCTGGAAACGTCTGCCTGTGTGAAATTCCAACACAGGTCCATACATGTCACCTTTCTGCCTATCTCTGATTATATAAGGTGTTTCTCTTGTTTTGTCCTTATGTAGCCAGCTGTGTTACTGTCATGATGCTGCCGCAGGTGTGCATGAGTGGAGATGCACCATCCTTTGCTATCAGGAAATCTGTGGTTCTCCTTCCTGGAGAGGGGGAAAGAGCTGCTGTTATCTGAGGAGTGCCACATGGCCACTTCTTTTCAGCTGCTTTGGGACTCAGAGAGTCCTGATTTTCTAGGGTTCAGCCCAATGAGTGTCACTCCTGAGATCTGATTTTGTGCCAGGTGGTTTTAGGCCCTAAAGTCCTGTAGTGAGGGGCTGACTGCTCTCCACTGTTCAGGGAAGAGGGCATCTGAGGGGTGGTCTCAGTCAGCAGCTCAACTAGGTCCATCAATCAGCCTTTCAAGGAGATGGGAAGGGGAAGAGAAGGCAAAGGCTAGGCAGGTCCTGACACAGAGAAATGCTTCCTCAGGTGACTTTGCTGTGTTTGCTCCACACAACTTGGTGTTTGAACCCCTCCTCCACCATCATCTGCATCTGAGTTTAGAATTTTCATAGTCCAGGCTTTTCAATCCCTTTTTTCTGTCCCTCTTCTGCCTTCTGCTTCTTTGTTTGAATTTAATGCTAAATTCAGAAATGCAATAAATTCTTTTGTTAGGAAATGCAATATTTTTGTACCTCAGAATTACATATTTGTTACACATGTGCTGTATAATCTCACCATCCCATCAAAATGTTGTGGCTTCATTGTTAGCAGTGCCAATAATTGGTTTCAAATATCAAGATAACAGTAACCACTTCCTTTTTTTTTTTGTTACCTCAGACTTCTTTTATAGTCTTCACTATATTCCTGTGGGTGAAAAGACCCTTGATTAACTTCATTTTCCAGAATAAAATTCAGAGAAGTTTCAGGAAGGCAGCTAAGTACATTCAGGTGGTGGGCCTGGAGACCCTAGTTCAGTGGTTCTCAACCCCAGATGTACATCTGAGAGGAGTTTCAAAAAAATACTGATGCCCAGGTCCTGCCGCAGGCCAATTAAAAATGATAATCTCTTGGGTTGAAGTCAGGGCAAGGGCATTTTAAAGAAAATTTTCCAGGTGAATCTAATGCACAGTTGACAGTGAAGACAGGCAAGACTTTCCATTGGATTAGAAATCACATGAATGACTGTTTTAAAGAAATTTTTTGTAATGGATCTGGTGACATTAAATTAAAACTTGCTTTCTGCTGGTTTTTTTTTTTAGTCGGCATTTTGCATATGAAGGTTTTGGAAAGCAATAGCTACAAAGTTTAGTCTTGTTTTTTGTTTTAAAGAATAAAACTTTTATCAGAACCTTGAGTATTTTGGGGTATGACTGGGCTTTCTTGGAAACCCTGGTGGCATAGTGGTTAAGTGCTACGGCTGCTAACCAAAAGGTCAGCCATTGGAATCAACCAGGCACTGCTTGGAAACTTTGGGGCAGTTCTACTCTGCCCTATAGGGTCGCTATGAGTTGGAATGACTCCACGGCAATGGGTTTGGTTTGGGCTTCCTTTGGTATGTGATTATGTTAACTTTAATCGTTCCCAATAAGGTTGAGCAGAGTGCCCCTAGGAGGCTACTCAGAATCATCTGTAGGATTTTTTCAAACTACATTCCCCAACACATCCTTGTTGCTGGGTGCCATCTAGTTGATTTCGACTCATAGCGACCCCGTGTGACATAGTAGAAATTCTGCGTTCTTGGCTTTAATCTTTATGGAAGCGAATTGCCAGGTCATTCTCCCATGGAGCAGCTGGGTGGTTTGAACCACAACCTTTTTGGTCAGCAGCTGAGCACTTAACTGTTTGCACCACCAGGGCCCCTTAACCTTAACTAGTGTGGGTCCCAGTTAAGTAACACTGGTAAATGACGAGAGTGTATCTTTTGGGTGTGTGAGGGCAAAGATTATGTTTAAAGCTGCTTTCTTAAAAGTTCCCGCTATACTCTACTTACTGTGGTATTTATCTATTAAGTGTATTCATCCTTGTCTTTAGAGCTCTATGTGGAAATGTCAATCTAGCTGTTGCGAAAACACCTAAGACTGGAAATTCCTTGCAGTTCATCTGAAAGTTTGATTGAGCTGTGGCTGGGATTCTGTCTCTTTTAGGGGTGGAGTTCAGAGCAAAAACAAAGCCATTCTTTGTAAGATTTGCCCTAAAATGGCACCTCCGGCTGAGTCCCTCTTAAGCTACTTTGGGATTCTTCAAGTTTCTGGCTTGGCTGGGCTGCTTTTGGAGCTAAAGAGAGTTCTAATCATTAGCATTAGTGAGTTGTTGCTCATTAGCATTTGTGAGGAGTACCGAAATCACATCAACAAAGGGTGAGAAACCCTAGCTTGTGGTGGGGGAAGGGTTAGTGGGATTGTTCTTCCTGGATTAATACCAGAGTTATTTCCCTTGGTGCAGATCCATTCTCTTCTGTGTAGGAATGTTTAACGTTCATACTCTTAGGTGAGAGTCTCATTCAGAGAATTTTTTTTTTAATACACATTTTTTTCTCAACTTATCTTAAAAAATCCACAAACTCAGGAAAATAATTTCTTTGGCATAACGATAGCAGAAATTTGAAAAGGCCTTCTGACATATGAGAGAACTTTCCCCGACGTGCAGGTCCACCCAGCCATTTAAGCAAAGAGTTAACAGAGGTCAGGAAGGCTTCTCTGGCAGCCTGCAGGCTTTGTGCAGCAGCCAAGCTGGGGGCTGAGAGAGGCTGATACTCATTTGTTTGTGTATGAAGCTTTCATTCCCCAAAGTCTTAGACATTGCATACCAGGAAAGATGATTGTGAAATGCAGGGACAAATGCAAGTGTTTCCCGGCTGTTCTGGTTGTCTTTCATAGATCTAATTCTGCCTGACAGCATTTACCACTTGACTGTCTGAACAGAATTTTCTTCTCGTGTCGGGAGTGAGGATTAATTATTCACATCCGGCAGTCATCATAAATATGATTGTGTGAGCCCATATACCTAAATGAGACTTACAGTAAAACCATTAGTTTGGAGATCTTCAGCTCTCCCTTTTTGTTACACTGTTTTGTTACGTTTGTGAGGTTTGCCCTGGAATTAGGTGACTCAGCTAGGTGTAATAGTCTTGCTACTGAGGAGCTGGTACAGAGGGCTTATGCAGAGAGGCAAGAGCTAGAAATGCCTCCCAGGACTCTGAACGCTTCTGTCCCTTCCTTTTTTTCTGTCTCCAAGCTCCTTAGGTCTGGATATAGCAACAGCACCCCCTAGTGTGTGAGAGGGTGGGGATGGGCTCCTGGTTAACTCAGTAAAGTGCAATGTCCTTGCTGGGTGGGAACCAGGTGGCTTAAAAAAAAATGTTATTAAATGGTATAAAGCTGAGCCTAAATATACAACAGCAGCATGTCTTCTAGGTTTTGACAGCTGAGAAGGGAGGATAAAGATGGCAGGAGGAAGGTAGAGTTTTAGATTATTTTACAAGGATGTGAAAGCTAAGGGGAGCCGTGGAGGGAATCAGGAGGCCCCTAGAGAATGGAACTCTGCCTATGAACAATTTGCCATTCTTCAGAATAATTCAGTGCTTGGCTATGTGCACTGAGAGGATGGTTAGAGCTTGGCCACAGAGGCCTGCCATTGCTTACCAGGACTGCAAATTCCTACAATGCCTTTAGAGGTGAAATGGAAATTCTAAACACTCTGAGCAGTGAATTAAAGGCTACTGTGGTGTAAATGTAGTGGGTAAGAGCTATGGCTGCTAACCAAAAGATCAGCAGTTCAAATCTACCAGGTGCTCCTTGGAAACTCTATGGGGGCAGTTCTACTCTGTCCTGTAGGGTTGCTATGAGTTGAAATCGACTGGATGGCAACGAGTTTTTGGTTTTGGTGGTATAAATGACTGGTAGATCTTTTCCTGATAACAGGGTCTTGATTAAAGGCAAGAGACCTTAAGTACAGCAGAGAGCAAAAGGAGGTGGAGATGGTCAGTGGAGAGGAGGGAAGAAGGATTCTTCCTTCCCTCATTTTGTTCATCCAACAAATATTTATTGTTGAGCTACTATTCAGTGCCAGGTTCTGTTGTAGGTACAGGGGAGACAGATGTGACTAAAACAGAGTCCCTGCCCTCATGGAGCTTGTATTTTTTATGGTTTCCAAGGGTCAGGTCACCCGCAGCTCAGAACTCTATATTGTGGTGTATTTATAGGCAAAATGTGATTTGAGAACATGGGAAGATACCCACTGCTCAAAATTGTGTCCCCTGACCAATCTTCCTGAAGTTTCCAAACTGAAACCCCTTGTTCATTTAAAGATCTATTTTCTGAGAGGAGTAATCATGTAGCCGGTTACTTTGGCCCCAACTTATTGTCTGGTGAAAATGAACAATGAGGCAAGGCCTATAGAGGGCCCTGGACACTAAGGGGTGGAGCTATAACACTGACTGGCAGGCTGTGGCCTTGGAGAATTTATTTCTCCAGGCCAAGGTTTTCTTATCTATAGAAGCAACTGTATTAATTCCTCTGACAGATCCTTTCCAGCTCTAACATTCTACTCTGTATGGCAGATAGCGTCAGAGAAAGTACAGACTATGGAATACGTCTGGGAACCCTGGATGATTGCTTGGGGATGGGGGCAGGACCAGATTGGATACAAAACAAAGAGGAGAGCATGGAGAGGGATGGAAAATTTGACATTCAAATCTGGGCTATTTTAAAAATGTATCTAGGACATTTATTCCTGGGTTCAATTTCTGACTAGAAATTGCCTGGAAGGGAGGCTGGTAGTGTGAATATGAATACTACAGATTTTGGGGGAGGTCCAATTAGTTATACTTTTGCAGGTCAAATGAGTTTTGAAAACTATTTACAAAGTTCATGGTCATAGACCTGACCCCCTAGCTGTGGCTACAGTTGTAACAAACCCTGTGGTATGAATTTTCTTGTTGTGTGGTGTGTTTTCTCTTTTACTTTTCTGCTCAGGGCAGGAACAGAGTACAGCAGGCCGATATTTCTTTGAATCCTAGAGAGCAAGTGACCTACTTACTATTGTGCCTGAAATAGTCAATTAGAGTATATTTTAGGAAATACTTTTTCAGCTTGAGACATTATTCTGCCTTTGTGAAAATGCACTCCAATAGAGAGACACCGACTGGTATTCTTGGCTGTTCCCCTGACCTATTGTGTAACTTTGGATACTGTATGACTGCTCTTCTTGGAAAGCGGCAATGCAAAACTTGTGGGCTTCTTTAGAAAAGACGATTTGTAACTATACCTTTATATAGATACATGTGAAGAAGATTAGTGTAAGCTTTGATCAGGTTTAGAAATCAGGAAAAAAAAAAAAGCCAGCATTATTTGCTAGGCTCTCTAAGAGCTAGAAGGTGTCGATCTGGTTTTTGCAGACTGAGAACTGGAATCTGTTTACTGGCCGGGCTTTCTGTACTTTGTGGTCCCTTGCAAAGAGTTTCAGCCTCTCTGAGAAGACCAAAGTACTGTGTAAACAGGACTCCGGAATGGAATGTGGGTGGGGTTTCTTATTTGCAAAATTTCTTCCAACAGATGGCCGACTTTTAAAGAAATAACACAAACATGAAGGACTAACTGAGAAGCAGAAACCTTGGGTGGCTTTGGAGTTTTCTATGTGTGTGTTCTGCCACCTGCTGGAAAAGGATCTCCAAGCTTGATCTGGGAAAGCGGAGGAGGGTGCAACTCCCGGCCCCTCTACCCCTCTCCCAGGGCTGGGACAGAATACAGCAAAGCTCATAGAATGGCATTGTGTGCTTGGTTTTCTGTTGGATCCCTTAACTCTGACTCAGTCATCCATAGGGATTTCAATTCCAGCCTGCTGAGCTCATGGCCACCTGCCCCAAGCCTGCTTTGGGAGCTTTACACATCATACTCTTATCCACATTCCTCAGAGTACCCCAGGATGTTCACTGGGATTGCCCTGAAGTAATTGTCTAAAGCAAAAAAATAAAATAAGATAAACTCCAAATGTGGGGGCAGGATGGCTGCCTTTGTTTTATGTTAGTATAAGGGGGCCAATTGACCTGTTTGGAAAGGAATGTACTCCCTCCTCCCACCAGAGATTATAGTCTACTTCTTTATGTTAAAATGCCCTTTTACAAAATGGTGGTGTTAGACGAGAGTTATCGCTTTAAACGTATATTTGCTTGGCAAAAGAAGAAGTTGGTTACCAAAAGTCAGCTTCCTAATCCCTTTAAAATATTTTCCTGCCTGTAAAATCCCCGAGTCTGGGCAAATGCACTTAGTTACTCCCTGTGGTCTCACCTTCCCTTTGTGTGTCAATTTGAGTGGAAAAGTAGGGTCAACAATCCTCAATGGTAACTTCCATATTTTCCCTGACAAATTCTCTGTGGATTTTTCTGTGCTGTGACCCACATAGAAACACAAAAATAATACATGGTAGAATGAGGCTAATGTCTCTTCACTAACTGGGTCGCTGCTTGGCGGATAAATTTTGGTCTGTAGTAAATGCTTGGCCTGCTTTTTCACCCTTTTGGATCCTTTTCTTCCTCCAGAGCTGTGGATGGCATGTGACCTTCCTGGCTGGATATGTATGTGGGACTCTGATGGGGGAAGACTTGGGATTTTGGGAGCCAGACCCTCAAGGCAACTGGGACAAGATGTGAAGGGCTAGCCTCCTTTCTTCTTGAAATTTCTCAGAGGCATACAATTTTTTTGAAAGATTTTAAGTGGGAATATGACATTTTAATATCTATAATATGTTTAAAAATTGTAGCAACTGAATTAATGAAACTAGCTTTCTTCTTTATCAAAGATTATAATTACAGGAGAATGTGATTTTTTTCCCCCAAATGATTTCAAGTCTCAATTCAAACAAAATTGTAAAGATTAGAGGGAGAGAGAAAAAAATGGAGCTACTCCGATCGAGGCAGGTTTGGTGATTGACTCTATGGAACCTGAATGGAAAATCGCTAGTATAGAAAACTTGAATTATAAATTATTTTTGAGAAGGTATTTAGTTAAGTAGGTCAGTCAGAGAGTTGAGATCTGAGTAGGTGGAGGCTGGGAAGATAAGTTTGTCCTGAAGCCAGAACACACGATGTCTTCACTGGAAAGAGATGTTCCCAAATAAACTTTTTTGTATATTTATCTGTTGATAACAACTGCTTTTGAATGAGCAAAAGCATTCAGGATTGTAGGGTGGGGGTTTCTTGTGGACACACACAGAGGCTATGACCTCAAAGATCATGTGAAGAAGGTGGAAAAATTCTCCACACTTAAATTTTCATGAGCCAGATTGTTGGAAATATGTCCAAGAAGTGATTTCATAAAACTTTGAAACTTGGCTGGAACCCTGGCAGGTCTGTATCATCTGGTAAATATTTAGGACTTTGTGTATATTATTTTCAAGGAAAGGCAATAAACTGTAGAAACTTTTTTTTTTTTTTTCTCCTTCATCAAAAACAAAACGCTGCAGGATTATTAACTTTTTGAATCAGAATTTTGGTAAGAGAACTTCCCCCCCGCCAGGGGGAAAAAAAAGGACAAGAATTGGGTTAATTTCAAATCTCTTTCATTGGAGGTGACCAGATTGAAGTTTGCTGCAATTTGCCTGTTAACTCCGCAAAGTCAGGTTATATGCCAGCTTCATTTTTCATCACCTGGTAGTTTCTTCTTTTAATTTTCTTGCCTTAACTTGTGTGATTTTGACATCACCTGGATCTTAAAATCTCAGACTGTGACTTAACAGCAATCGAAAATGTGAATTCTCCTATGTAGTAGGAGAATTAGAAAGCAAAAAGGCAGAGTTCAGGAATAATATTCCCAGAAGGGAAGCACTCAAATGTCTAGTCCATGTCCTGGTTTCCTCAGGTCATAGCCTCTATTGTTAATGATACCATCTGTATTTCTTTCCCAGTGGGGTCCACTTTTGTTATGTCATTTGCCTTTCAAATATTCCTTTAAAATAAATGGGTATACTGATTATTTCCTTCATTAATGGTTTGGGGAACAGAGTCACAGATGAAGAATCAATTTCCTGTCTCCCTTTTTCTCAATCCATTGTTCTGTTGGCAATAAAGATAATACAAATGTCAATTTACTATATGCTAAACACTTTACATGTATTATCATTATTTCTTGTGACATAGATGTATTTCTGTTTCTTCAGATGAGGAAATAAATAGTGGCTTATACAGATTAAGAAACTTGTTGGAATTTATAGACCTAGTAAGTGGCAGAACTGGGAACCAATGCAGTCTGACTTCATGGCCCATGCTTGAAACCATTACGCCGTATTGCAGTAATATTCTACAGAGAAAGTAGCTTCCACAGGCCAATTGAATCCAGCTGTCTGTGTCTGGGCTCCTAGCACAGTTATCCTGTTACCCACTTCCTTGTCCAGCATCCCGAGAAGCAAGGAGTTGATTTAGACCTCCTGGTTTTTTTTTGGGAAAGGGTTCTGAGAAGGCAACAGGGTCCTGCTCTCTTGCTCAGGGTCATCTGTCAGTGGTAAAATATTTTAAAACAGAACAACAGAGACACAGTAAGTGAATAGATTCTGCTCTGTGTAAAGGTTCAGTGAACAGCAGCAGCAGCTCAGTAATTGCCCAGGGCATAAGAAGGCAAGCAGGAGGCCTCAAACTGGACAGCCTGCCCAGCGTGTAGGCAGGCGTCATCTCACAGGCTTTCTTCCCTCCCTGGCCGCTTCCCTTTTCTGTTGACTTGGGCAGAGTCTCAACTTTTCCTTACAAAGGATCAAAACTAAGACTTCTTGGCTGCCCAAATCAGATGTCACTAGAGTTTGGCAGTCTCTCAGAAGAGACTGGCTGGGTTGGCCTGAACTTTCCTCCCTTGGCATTCCAGGAAATTCAAACTGGGGCTTCCAACTGGTTCCATCCAGTTTGAAACCCTGCTGATAATTTGCATTTCTACCCCAGAAATATTGAATCAGAACCTACAGTTTAACAAGATCCCCAGGTGATTCTTAAATCTACTAGTGGTTTTCAGAATTGGTCCCTAACCAGCAGCATTAGCATCTCCTGAGAACTTACTTGAAAGGCAGATTCTCAGCAGGTGCTAGAACCAGAATGAACCCATTCAAAGCCCTGATTCAAACTCAGCTGAAGAGCCTGAAAACCAACAAGTGTCTCCTTCATGGTATATAGTCTTTGACTCAAAAACAGCGTACCTCAGGCCAAGTAAATCGCAAGCTGGGGGTGCCATGTAGACTGCTCAGTTTATCTTTAGAAACCTAACCCTTCTCTTTCAGACCCCAGGCCTGCACATATGAAATTCTATTTTGGTGTAAACTTTGCTCTAAAAAGAGGATGATTTTTAGACTGACACCTAGCCGTCTATTGTAATAGAATTTTGTTGCTTTGGTGATTGTGAATTTTCTAGAATAACTTCGTATAATACATTTATTCTGTACCCTGCCACCTTAAGACAAGGTGCCTTAAATGCCTGATTATGCACTGTTAGTGTTAGATGGAGAAAAGATATCTAAGCTCTACATTTCTCTTTCTTCTAAGTTCTGTAACCTGGTGAAAACTAACTCTTCAATCCCTTCCCCCCGGCTTCAAAATTCAAATATCTCAGCCACCCACTACAATAAAATATTACAAATGTTCTAGGCGTTTTAGAGGAGGAAGGGTGTGGTCATAATGCCGCCTCCTTTCTCCTATCAGAGTAAGAAACATTTGCTCACTTTCTAATTCACTAAAGAAAAACCGAGCTTTTATTTTAGCCTCTGCGTATTAAGAACATGATTTTTAACATTCCATTCATTACAACAAAAGCCCATTATTTTAAATTCTGGTCTCAGATGTTCATTATAATGCAGTGTTTCCTCTTCTGCTTCCCAAGAGGTAGTGTCACTCACATCTGGCAAATGGGAAAGAGTTAAATAGACAAGCTGTGACTTATCAGTCAGCTCAGCCCTGGCCCCAGGCAGCAGGTGGTTTCTTTTGATCTCTCACTTAACTGGGAGTTTGACAGGAAACAGCCCTTGAGGAAGGCAGTTTAAGTAACTTGGCAGTTTTGTAAGCAGTGTGCCTGAAAACCAGAGGATAATCTTTTCATCCCTCAAACATCTTACAAAGTAGTGGTCGACCCAGATGCACAAGGGACCCCAAACATGTGATTTCTGAATTGAACATTGGCCAGTAATGAGCTGTGGAAGCATAGCTGGTGATGTCTTCCCTGTGTCTTGAATCCCAATTTGAGAAACAGGAATGAGGGGCTTTGCCAGTAGGTTACATTGATGTCAAAGAAAGCTGCCAGCATGGGATCAAGAAGTGAACAAATCTGGTTGAAACTGAGCAAGAGGATGGTTGCATCACCACGAAGATGAAAGAAGACAAAGACTGGTAACGTTTGGCTGGGCTTTATACTGATATTTCAGTGAGGTGGAGTAGGTAGTTAACATCAGAGCTACATTACAGTCACAACTAGGTATCAAAGATATTGAAATTTATATTAAAGGTAAAGAATATTTTAGCTTTTCTTACCTCTCTTTAGTATCCCTTGAAATGAGAGTCGTAAATTTAAGAACCCTCAGGGACCATGCAGATAACATACAGGCAGTCCCTGGGTTATGAACCTGCGACTTATAAACAACTGTACTTGCCCTTTAGTGTTATGTAAATTTGATCTCACTTTGAACCGACTGAACCAACCCCTACTCACAACAAATTCTTCATCACAAGCACCTTCACTTGTAGCCTTTTCTTGCACGAAACCCAAAAAAACCAAATCCATTGTTGTCAAGTCAATTCCAATTCATGGCAACCCTCTAGGACAAAGTAGAACTGTCTGTCCCCATAGGGTTTCCAAGGAGTGGCTGGTGGGTTTGAACTGCTGACCTTCTGGTTAGCAGCCCAGCTCTTAACCACTGTGCCTCAAGGGCTCCTCTTGTACCAAAGTAAGGCTAAAAAAGAACTGTATGCACCTGTGCCAACTACCTAAAGACACACTCAGGAACGGTTCTCGTTTGTAACCTGGGAACTGTCTGCATAAGACAGTAGGGAGAGGTAGGCCCTATAGCACCCAGGCATTGGTATAAAAACACACACCTTCAGGAATTCATAAGGCCATATCTCAGCCATTATTGTCACTAACCTGGTGCCCTGAGAGGACTTTACAATGCCCGGGAAAGGCAGGAATTGGGGGACCTCAGAATCAATATGAATAGGGGAGCAGCCTTGTTTATATCTACCAGTAGACTCTCCTGGCAACACTGAGAAGAGCGAAATCAAATGCTTTCTCGGGCTAGCTTCTGTAGATTCCGTGGGATGGGGCTTCAGATAGTATTAAGTGTATAATTTAGTCCCACTTAGTATTCCCACAAAATAGAAAGTTCCTCACAGGCAAGGGAATTTAAGAAGATATACGGCATAAGCTATGAGTACTTTGGTATTGTCCATTGTACAGTTCATGCCTTCTCAGTGGGATAACTATTCACATCTTGTCTTTAAACCACTAATATTTCCCCCTTTCAGTTCATGACTTTGCCCCCTACTTCACCAAGAATATTGAGGCAATCAGTAGAGGACATCCATAGACTTGCACTCCCTCAATCACTCATCTACCAACATCTGTATCCAGGCACCCTGCCTTCCCTTCTGTTATTAAAGATTGTATTGTTTCCTAGGGCTATTGTAGCAGAGTACCACAAATTGAGTGGCTTATAAGAAGGGAAATTTGAAGGCTAGGAGTCTGAAATCAGGGTGTCAGCCCATGTTGAGTTCTCCTGAGGCTTGAGGGTAATCTGTTACATGCCTCTTTTAGCTTCTGGAGGCACTCGGAGTTCCTTGATGTTCGTTGGCTTGTGGATGCATCACTCCAGTCTCTGCCACTGTCTTCACATGGCTGTCTTCCCTGTGTTTTTCTATGTCTCTTCTTTTTAATAAGAACACCATTCTTATAGGATTAGGACTTACCTTACTCCAGTATGATTTCATGTTAACTGATAACATCCTCAAAGACACTAATAGGTACTAGGGGTTAGGACTTGAATAGATGTATTTGGGAGGACACACTTCAATTCATAACACAGATGAACTTCCCAGACTGTCAAAAGCCAACTTCTCTACTTCTGTGTTGGATACCACTCTCTCTTACCTAGTCAAGAACAAGAACATAGCTCCAGAAATTCTCCTCTTTCCTGCACCATCAATTTCCACCTCACTACTGAGGCATTTCTGTCAGCACACAAACTGGCTGCCCATCTTAAAAAATTCTTTTTGCCTCACTTTTCCTTCCAGCAATCATCCCATTTTTCTGTTTGCAACAAAACTCCTGGAAAAAGTTGTCTGTACCTGCTGTCTCTGACTCCATTCCCCCCCACATTCTCTCTTAAATTCAGGTTTCTACTCCTCTTGCTGCCCACAGCGCATAAACTACTTTTGCCAAGATCCCAAGTAACTTCTAATTTGTTAATTCCAACGGTCAGTTACTTGTTGTCGCCTAATTTGACCTATCAGATGCATTTGATATAGTTGATTTCTCCTTCTCCTTGATATACTTTCTTCACTCGGCTTTCTGGACACCACATTCTTGTGTTCCTCTTTTTGGTCACCTTTACTGATTATTTGTGTTCTTCTTGGTGTCTTAAATTGGCATACCTAATTCAGTCTGTAGCTTCGAGTACTGCCTATATGCTGAAAGATCCTAAATTTATATCTCCAGCCCAGACCTCACTCCTTAAGTTTACTCATATATCTCTACTTGGATGTCTAATAGGCAGCTCAGAATTACCACGTCCAGACTGAAAATTTCTGATTTCACTTCCTGTGTCAGTTCAGAGCCTTTGGGAGAAGTATATGCCAACATGGAATTAGAAGTGCAAGAGATTTACTGGGAGAAATAAGTTCCTGTGAAGAATAAAGTTAAGAGATAACAAAAGGCAAGGAGAGCCTTTTAGACAACACTGCCAATCTGAAAGTGGTGAAAGAGAAGGAAGGAAGGAGGATTGGGTAAAAAGAGACTTAGATATAGCATAGCTCTGAGAATATTCCAGGTAGGCCAGTGAGGAGCTCCAAAGCAAAAATTGCCTGTTAGAGGAGTCCCACATTAGGTTAAAATAGTATGGTTCTAGTACCCCTGCCATGCCTAATCTTTGGCTGGGAGAAGCCTGGGGAGACTGTGACCTTGGCATGACCACTGTGGTGGATTCCAAAGACGTGGTTGCTGGAGACTGTCAGCCTACTCCATCCCTTGCAGCAGAGAGTTCTGAGTGATGCACCTGCATGGTTGCCACAGTCTACACTTTGAACTACAGAGCTCCACTTCTCTACACACATTCATGAACTAGTTCCTCCATGGTACCCACATGGGTCTTTCTTCCTGAGGAGAAACTTCTAAGAGGGATGTTATTATGACAAATTATAGCTGCTGTCCCTGCAGTTGTTCTTGGGGCCACAATTAGTATTCACTGTCTTCTTCTTGTATCCACTCATACCCCTATCTATCTCATACCACTCTCTCACTCAGTTTTCACATCTTCAGGTCTTGATGGCCTGCCTAGTGATGTAATCCAAACCTTCGTTCTTGAGGGATCTGAGCCCTTGGTAATTGTCTTAGTCTGGGTTCTCTAAAGAAGCAAAAGCTTATAAATATATATATAGAGAGAGAGAGAGAGAGATTTATATCAAGGAAATAGCTCACAAGAGTGTGGAGACTGGAACGTCCCAAGTCTGTAGATCAGGATAGAGACTTCTCCTGATTCACATAGCCGCAGTGACTGGCAAACCCAAGATTGGCAGGTCACAGAGCAGGGCTCTTGCTTATAGGCTGTGAAGATCGAGGAATCCCAGGATCAATAGATAAGCTGATAGCTCAAGTCCCCAAAACTGAAGGTCAGATGAACAGGAGGCAGCTGCAAGATCCAGAGGGAGTAAAAAGCCAGAACATCTACTTACATTTGGATGTAGGCCATACGCTCAAGGAAACTCCCTTTCAACTGATTTGCTACTCACAGCAAATCCCATCATGAAAGTGATCACATATAAACACTGAGAATCATGGCCCAGCCAAGTTGACACACAATCTTAACCATCTCAGTAATCATACTGTCCCCAGACCAGAACTGTTGAATGTGACCACTTGGACTTATATTTGGTTAAGGAAGTACCGAGAGGCACTCAAACAGACTTGGGTTCCACATATGTTCTTCTCTGCCTCCATCTAAAAGCAGCCCTATCTCTTCTTGCAATTACTCCTACCAATATGATGACTTCTTTTCTTACCTACTGGTCCCTGGACACAAGAAGTCCAGAGTTCCCTGGTGGCAGCTATAGCTTATAGTTCAAAAGGACCATTGCTGTGTCCCTTGGCAGAGTGCATCCCCTTTGGAGACCAGGACCTTTAACTCTTCAGAGTAATGAGGATGGGAAGCACAAAGATCCCCAGTAGGTCACTGGGAGTGATGATAAGTGAGGCCACTTCTGCTTTTACCTCTTGGCTCCCAGACTTATGAGTTCTTCATATAGAAATATAGTACTATAGAGATTCAATACCTATACTGCATCCTAGAGGTTGGCACTCCATTCTTTCGTAGAATTGCTTCTAAACTAGCACTTCAGTTACATGTTCAATAGGACATTTCAGTATTCTGTCAGTCCAGTGGTTTCTGAATGGTGCAGTATGATATGACCAATGCATTCCATGCTCATGGAGCACTCCACATCTCCATCGTGGAGTGGATTCCCTGGTGGGATGTTATGTTTTGTGGGATTCTGAAATAAGCACACTGTGATCTCCGGTTGGGGTGCTGGCTGAGGCTCCGGGTAAACCCATACTTAGAATAGATATATATTCCTATAAGGATGAATCATTAGCTGTCCTAGAGTGGAAGGAATGCAGGGTCATCAGTGGACCACCAACAGGCTGGTTGGTCTCTTCAAGGAATAGAATCATTGAGAGTGTTTAGTGTTAGTCTCAGAGGTTGGAAGTTTAGAGGTGCAGTAGCTACATTGGCCTTGGTAAGTGGGAACCATGCCGTAGGGCCCATATGTAGCCTCCATCTCCGCCACTGTGAGCATATTCCTATCTTGTTGGTTCTGGGGTGGTCGATGACAAAGCCTGACTCATGTTAACTGGCCAAGTCATTTTGCCTATTTGGTTGTTTGGTGCCCAATCCATGGTGGATGTTTTCTGGTGGGCAATAATTAACATGTGATACAAAAATCTTCACATTTCATGCTCATGGATCTTTTTGTCTACCATCTCCTGGTATCTTTTCCTTTCAGGCCCTGACCATCTGGCTGCCCTTGTAACCTTGCCAGTCATTGCAGAACTTGTGATCTCCTGGCAATTAAGTGCTGTCACTGGCCTCTATTTGATTTGTGACCCCATCACCCCTATCACCATCAACAAACCCAGCTTTATGGCCACTTCTTCTACCATCATTCCTGTCCTGCAGTGGGGAGTCAGCATTGAAGCTCTTAATGATGCTAATGTCCCTCTCACCAGCAAATTTCTGATGGCCTTGCTGAATGAAGTGTCCTTTTGTCTCTCCATGAAACAACCCTCTGGTGGTTCATCTGGCATCACATAATGTTTCCATTCCAGCATGCCTCCTTCCCTCAGCCTCTTTATCCCTTCCTCATTGGTGCTGTGGAAACTCAAGCATTTCCCATTTGCTCGGCACAGGTTATAGCTTTTTCCAGACTTCTAGGAGCCAACCTAGTAGTGAGTTTGCCCCATTCCTGGGAATCCTTGCCAGAGTGGTAAATCTCATGTCCCAAGTGAGTGTCCCAAGTCAATACATTTGTGCTTATCCAGTCTTACATACCTTCCGCCTTGACGAAGTACCCTTAACCCTTAGAATAAGGCCTGGATCCTGCTGGGACATATTGACTAATTCTTCCAGCTCGTTGAGGTGTATTCTCTTTCCTCTCTTATCAACCCTACCATGTCACCACAGATTATGCTGGGATTTATCCCTAGTTATTAGCCTGGCAGCCAGAGGACAAGATGGGGCGGCTCCTAAAAGTAGCTCCTTTTGCCTTGTTAGGGAGAAGGCTCTGTAGTGTCCTTCTGTTCTTAATAGGGAGTGGCAGGCCACTTCAGCAACCTCTGAGGGCTCAGGGGACTTTGGAGCCACAATCCACAGGGACATTGATCTAGATGCCCCATCACATGGTTCAGGTCCCAGGTTTTCCCAACTAGACTTTAGCGTAATAGATCTGCCTTGGCCGGACGTTGAAATGTCTCCGGAGTTTAACAACTATTAGACCCCGGGCTTTCTCCTCAACTGTGTCTACTTTTCCACTATGGGAGATAGGGGCTTCTTTTTAAACTACCACAAAGACTTTCTGATTGTCATACAGTATTTACTTATTACTAAGCGCCATCAGGTTTGTTATTATTCCTTTGTAGGGTATTGTTACGACTTATTAATAATTAGCCAACTCCACTGTCCCTTTATGCATTGTTCTCCCAATACCTTCCAAATTCCTGAATCTTACTAACAAGCTCATTCCCCCCGCCCCTCCATTAGGATGTCTTCCCATACCACTATCAATAAGATTTTTAGCAACTGACCCACCACCTTGTGCCAGAGACTATCTGTGCCTCACATATTCTTAGGGTGTGGTCTTCTTTGGGTGGTGGACAATCCAGTCCCAACTCCTATCGTATTGCCTGGTTTCTCAAACCACTCCTGGTACCAACTGTGTCAGTTCATGTTTTCTGGAAGTAGATGCCAAGACAGAATTAGAAGCATGAGGGATTTATTGGGGGAAATGCCTATGAAGGACAAAGGGGAGAGGGAGCAGAAGTAGGAGAGATGTCAGAGGGCAATGTCAATCTCCTGTGAAAGAAAAGAGAAGAAAGGAGGAGGGGGTAGGAAACCCTTAGACTCAGCGCATCTCTGAGAAAATGTCAACCAGGCAGATGAAGAGCCAGAAATAAGATTGCCCTTTGAGGAATCATCTACTGGTGAGAATGGCCCTGCTCTAGTACCCCTGCTGTGCTCAGCCATTGACTGACAGTTGGTTAAAGAGTCCTTGGCCTTGGCCTGAATGCTGCAGCAGGACTTGAAGATGTGTCTGCTGGAGACTTCCAGATAAACCACGGGCCTCACAGCAGGTACATCTAAGTCTGCTACACTGCTCACTCCTCTGTCTATAGTCTTCCCTATCTCAGTTAATGACAACTTCTCTCATTGCTTAGGTCAAAATCAAGGTGTCAAACTTTATGCATTTCTTTTTTTTAATTTAAGTTGTGCTTTAAGCAAAAGTTTACAAGTCAAGTCAGCCTCTCATACAAAAATTTATATACACCTTGGGAGGCGGAGCCAAGACAGGGGAATAGAGAGACGCTTCTGGTGAGCCCTCTTTACAACAAAGACCCCAAAAAACAAGTGAAATGGGTATATTTGTGTCAAGCTGGGAGCCCTGAGCATCAAAGGCAAGCTTAGAAAACAAACTGAGGGGCAGGGGGAGGAAGAGACAGTTCAGAAGTAGAGAGGAGTTACCGGGCCTGAATTGTGGGGAGCCCTCAGGCACCATTCCTGGAGTGGTGGTGGTGGCGGTGGCAGGCTGCTACTAGCATTCAGCAGCAGTTTCCTCAGGGAGAAGCAGCCAGCCACACAGCCTATTCACACCTCCAGAACCTGAGGAGAACGGCGCTCTCGGCAAAAGCTAAGTACTTGTGTATATTTTACCACGCCTCCCCCCACCATCCCCAAGCCAGCTTCAGTGACCGAATCCCTGGGCCTGAAATAGGCCCTGGTGGACACCTAGAGCCATCCTCCTGGCCTTGGGGAAGGAAAAAAAATTTGCAACTGGGGGGAAAGATAATTTGCTAGCTCCATTAACTGGGGGAACTCAGGACAGAAGTGGCTCCTGTCCAGGCATAAACCATCTGTGGACCTTGAGCACCTATCCCTTCTGCATGGACCTGTGTGGACCTACTTTGGGAAAATAGGCCCTTGTTGGTAAACTCCAATCATTTCAGCTGTGCAGTGGAGAGGTGGGTGTTTGATGTTTGACATTGCTTTGCCTATTAAACAAGGTCCTCACCTACCCACATCAGGGACCTAACGACTGGTAGCTCAACTCAGGTCACCCAGCCACACATGACAGGGGTCCAAAGATAACTGGTACCTCCCAGTCCTTACAACCAAAAACTTTGGGTGCCCATGGCCCGTCTGCAGAACCCACCTACCAGCACACTCTAGGGAACAGGGATACGTTTTCCTCAGAGACACTCAGGGGTTGGTTCTTGTTCAGAGCATGACTCCCCGCTGCAATCAGATACCAGTATATATGCCAATCACCCCTGCCCCTCTAAGACTGTAGGACAGAGCATGTACCACACACTTGATGATCAGGTACCTGGAAACCAGAGCTGAATTCATACAAGAAAACTGAATGGACTCCTAGACTGCTATACCTGATGACAGCTCTAGCCAGCTGGGGACAGGACACCAGAGCTCCAAAGGTGAAAATAATCAAGCTAGCTCACTCAAGCAACCCATAGGGGTATACCAAAACAAAACAAAGCAAGCAGCTACGACACAGTAAGCAAGCATAAACTAATACAATAACTTATAGATGGCTCGGAGACAACAGTCAATATCAAGTCACATAAAGAAACAGACCATGATCACCTCAATAGGCTCTTAGAACAAAGAATCCAGGAATCTTGTAGATGAAAGTGCATTCCTGGAATTACCAGAGGCAGAATACAAAAGTTTAATATACAAAACCCTTCAAGACATCAGGAAGGAAACGAGGCAATATGCAGAGCAAGCCAAGGAACACACAGATAGAGCAATTGAAGAAAACAGAAAGATTATTCAGGAACATAATGAAAAGCTTAATAAACTGGAAAAATCCATAGACAGGCAGTAATCAGAAATTCGGAAGATTAACAATAAAATTACAGAATTAGACAACTCAATAGAAAGTCAGAGGAGCAGAATTGAGCAAGTAGAAGCTAGAATTTCTGAACTTGAAGATAAATCACTTGGCACTAATATATCTGAAGAAAAATCAGATAAAAGAATTAAAAAAAATGAAGAAACCTTAAGAATCATGTGGGACTTTACCAAAAGAAATAACCTATGAGTGATTGGAGTACCAGAACAGGGAGGCATAGCAGAAAATACAGAGAAAATTGTTGAAGACTTGTTGGCAGAAAACTTCCATGATATTGTGAAAGATGAGAAGATATCTATCCAAGATGCTCATCAAACTCCACATAAGGTAGATCTTAAAAGAAAGTCACCAAGACATATTATAATCAAACTTGCCAAAACCAAAGATAGAGAATTATGAGAGCAGAGAGGTATAAACGAAAAGTTACCTACAAAGGACAGCCAATAAGAATAAGCTCCGACTACTCGGTCTTTTTTTTTTTTTTACTCAGCAGAAACCATGCAGGCAAGAAGGCAATGGGATGATGTATTTAAAAAATTGAAGGAAAAAGTTGCTGGCCAAGAATCACATATCCAGCAAAACTGTCTCTTAAATATGAAGGTGAAATTAAGAAATTTCCAGATAAACACAAGTTGAGGGAATTCGTAAAAACCAAACCAAAACTACAAGAAATGCTAAAGGGAGTTCTTTGGTTAGAAAATCAACAATATCAGGTATCAACCCAAGACTAGAACACTAGCCAGAGCAACCAGAAGTCAACCCAGACAGGGAAATCCAAAAAAACAGAGCAAGATTATTAAAAAAGAAAAAAAAAAAAACCCAAAACAGGGTAACAGCGATGTTATTATATAAAAGGAAAAATTAAAATAATAAAGAGAGACTAAGAAATCTAATCATACACCTTACATATGGAGAGGAAGATACGGTGATACAAAGGAATAAAAGTTAGTTTTAAATTTAGAAAAATAGGGGTAAATAATAAGGTAACCACCAAGGAGACAAACTATCCTACTCATCAAAATAAAATACAAGGGAAAAATAGAGACTCAGCAGAAACAAAATCAACAAACACAAATATGAGGAAAGGACAATATATAAAGAAAATCTACTCAGCACGTAAAATTAAGTGGAAAACACTTTGAAGAGTGGCGTCTGGGGTCTTAAATGCTAGCAAGCAGCCATCTAAGATGCATCATTGGTCTCAACCCACCTGGATCAAAGGAGAATGAAGAACACCAAGGACACAAGATGATTATGAGCCCAAGAGACAGAAAGGGCTACATGAACCAGAGACTACATCATCCTGAGACCAGAAGAACTAGATGGTGCCCGGCTACAACCGATGACTGCCCTGACAGGGAACACAACAGAGAACCCCTGAGGGAGCAGGAGAGCAGTGGGATGCAGACCCCACATTCTCATAAGAACAGACTTAATGGTCTGACTGAGACTGGAAGGACCCCGGTGGTCATGGCCCCCGGACCTTCTGTTGGCCCAGGACAGGAACCATTCCCAAAGCCAACTCTTCAGACATGGATTGGACTGGACAATGGGTTGGAGAGGGATGCTGGTGAGGAGTGAGCTTCTTGGATCAGGTGGACACTTGAGACTATGTTGGCATCTCCTGCCTGGAGGGGAGATGCGAGGGTGGAGGGTGTTAGAACCTGGTGAAAAGGACAAGAAAAGAGAGAGTGGAGGGAGAGAGCAGACTGTCTTATCAGGGGGAGAGTAATTGGGAGTGTGTAGCAAGGTGTATATGGGTTTTTGTGTGCGAGACTGACTTGATTTGTAAACTTTCACTTAAAGCACAATAAAAGTTACTAAAAAAAATTAGGTGGGAAAAAGAAACTGTCAACAACACACAAAAAAAAGACATCAAAATGATAGCATTAAATTCATACCTATCCATAATTACCCTGAATGTAAAAGGACTAAATGCACCAATAAAGAGACAGTGGCAGAATGGATTAAAAAACAAGATCCGTCTATATGCTGCCTACAAGAGACACACCTTAGACTTAGAAACAAAAACAAACTAAAACTCAAAGGATGGAAAAAAATATATCAAGCAAACAACAATCAAAAAAGAGCAGGAGTGGCAATATTAATTTCTGACAAAATAGACTTTAAAGTAAAATCCATCATAAAGGATAAGGAAGGACACCACATAATGATTAAAGGGACACTACACCAAGAAGATATAACCATATTAAAAATTTATGCACCCAATGACAGGGCTGCAAGATACATAAAACAAACTCAGCATTGAAAAGTGAGATAGACAGCTCCACAAAAATAGTAGGAGACTTCGACACACCACCTTCAGTGAAGGACAGGACGTCCAGAAAGAAGCTCAACAAAGACACGGAAGATCTAAGTGCCACAGTCAACCAACTTGACCTCAGAGACATATACAGAACACTCCACCCAACAGCAACCAAGTATACTTTCTTTTCTAGTGCACATGGAACATTCTCTAGAATAGACCACATATTAGGTCATAAAGCAAACCTTAGCAGAATCCAAAACATTGAAATATTACAAAACATCTTCTCTGACCATAAGGCCATAAAAGTGGAAATCAATAATGGGAAAAGAAATCAAACAGTTAGAAACTGAACAATACTCTGCTTGAAAAAGACTGGATTGTAGAAGACATTAAGTATGGAATAGAGAAATTCATAGAATCCAGTGAGAATGAAAACACTTCCTATCAGAACCTTTGGGACACAGCAAAAGTGGTGCTTAGAGGCCAATTTATATCAATAAATGCACACATACAAAAAGAAGAAAGAGCCAAAATCAGAGAACTGTCCCTACAACTTGAACAAATAGAAAGAGAGCAACAAAAGAAACCCTCAGGCACCAGAAGAAAACAAATAATAAAAATTAGAGCTGAACTAAACGAAACAGAAAAACAATTGAAAGAATTAACAAGACCAAAAGCTGGTTTTTTGAAAAAACCAACAAAATTGATAAACCATTGGCCAAACTGACAAAAGAAAAACAGGAGAGGAAGCAAATAACTCGAATAAGAAATGAGATGGGCGATATTACAACAGACCGAAGTGAAATTAAAAGAATCATATCAGATTACTATGAAAAACTGTACTCAAATTTGAAAACCTAGAAGAAGTGGATGAATTCCTAGAAACACACTACCTACTTAAACTAACACAAACAGGGGTAGAACAACTAAATAGACCCATAACAAAGGAAGAGATCGAAAAGGTAATCAAAAAACTCCCAAGAAAAAAAACCTGGTTCGAACGGCTTCACTGCAGAGTTCTACCAAAGTTTCAGAGAAGAGTTAACACCACTACTACTAAAGGTATTTCAGAGCATAGAAAAGGACAGAATATTCCCAAACTCATTCTATGAAGCCACCATATCCCTGATACAAAAACCAGGTAAAGACACCACAAGAAAAGAAAATTACAGACCTATATCCCTCATGAACATAGATGGAAAAATCCTCAACAAAATTCTAGCCAATAGAATTCAACGACATATCAAAAAAAAAAAAAAAAAAATTCCCCATGGCCAAGTGGGATTCATACCACGTATGCAGCGATGGTTCAACATTAGAAAAACAATTAAGGTAATCCACCACATAAATAAAACAAAAGACAACAATCACATGATTTTATTAATTGATTCAGAAAAGGCATTTGAGAAAGTTCAACACTCATTCATGATAAAAACTCTCAGCAAAATAGGAATAGAAGGAAAATTCCTCAACATAATAAAGGGCATTTATACAAAGCCAACAGCCAACATCACCCTAAATGGAGAGAGCCTGAAAGCATTCCCCTTGAGATCGGGAACCAGACAAGAATGCCCTTTATCACCGCTCTTACTCAACATTGTGTTGGAGGTTCTAGCCAGAGCAATTAGGCTAGATAAAGAAATAAAGCGCATCCAGATTGGCAAGGAAGAAGTGAAAGTATCTGTATTTGCAAAAGACATGATCTTATACACAGAAAACCCTAAGGAATCCTCCAGAAAACTACTGAAACTAATAGAAGAGTTCAGCAGAGGACCAGGATACAAGATAAACATACAAAAATCAGTTGGATTCCTCTACACCAACAAAAAGAATATCAAAGAGGAAATCACCAAATCAATGTCATTTACAGGAGCCCCCAAGAAGATAAAATACTTAGGAATAAATCTTACCAGAGATGTAAACGACTTATACAAAGAAAACTATGGTATACTTCTGCAAGAAACCAAAAGAGACTTCCATAAGTGGAAAAACATACTTTGCTTGAGGATGGGAAGACTTAACATTATAAAAATGTCTATTCTGCCAAAAGCAATCTGTACATTTAATGCAATTCCAGTCCAAATCCCAATGACATTCTTTAATGAGATGGAGATACAAATCACCAACTTCATATGGAAGGGAAAGAGGGCCTGGATAAGCAAAGCATTACTGAAAAAGAAGAACAAAGTGGGAGGCCTCACTCTACCCGGTTTTCAAACCTATTATACTGCCACAGTAGTCAAAACAGCCTGGTACAGGTACAAAAACAGATACATAGACCAATGGAACAGAATTGAGAATCCAGACATAAATCCATCCACATATGAGCAACTGATACTTGACAAAGGCCCCAAAACAGTCAAATGGGGAAAAGACAGTCTTTTTAACAAATGGTGCTGGCATCACTGGATATCCATCTGCAAAAAAATGAAACAAGACCCATACCTCACACCATGCCCCAAAACGAACTCAAAATGGATCAAAGATCTAAATACAAAACCTAAAATGATAAAGATCATGGAAGAAAAAATAGGGACAATGATAAGAGCCCTAATGCATGGCATAAACAGTATAAGAATGCAGAAGGGAAACTAGATAACTGGGAGCTCCTAAAAATCAAACACCTATGTTCATCCAAAGACTTCACCAAAAGAGTAAAATGACTACCTACAGACTGGGAAAAAGTTTTTAGCTATGACATTTCCAATCAGCACCTGATCTCTAAAATCTACATGATACTGCAAAAACCAAACTGCAAAAAGACAAATAACCCAATTAAAAAATGGGCAAAAGATATGAACAGGCATGTCACTAAAGAAGACATTCAGGTAGCTAACAGATATGTGAGGAAATGTTCATGATCATTAGCCATTAGAGAAATGCAAATCAAAACTACGATGAGATTCCATTTCACTCCAGCAAGGCTGGCATTAATCCAAAAAACAAAACAATAAATGTTGGAGAGGCTGTGGAGAGATTGGAACACTTATACACTGCTGGTGGGAATGTAAAATGGTACAACCACTTTGGAAATCAACCTGGTGCTTCCTTAAAAAGCTAGAAATAGAATTACCATACGATCCAACAATCCCACTCCTTCGAATATATCCTAGAGAAATAACAGCCTTTACACGAGCAGATATATGCACACCCATGTTCACTGCAGCACTGTTTACAATAGCAAAAAGATGGAAGCAACCAGTGTGCCCATCAACAGATGAATGGATAAATAAATCATGGTTTAGTCACACAATGGAATACTATCCATCGATAAAGAACAGTGAGGAATCTGTGAAACATTTCATAACATGGAGGAATCTGGAAGGCATTATGCTGACTGAAATTAGTCAGTTGCAAAAGGACAAATATTATATAAGACCACTATTATAAGAACTTGAGAAATAGTTTAAACTGAAAAGAAAACATTCTTTTGTGATTAAGAGACGGGGGAGGGAGGGAGGGAGGGAGAGTGGGAGGGGACATTCACTAATTAGATAGTAGATAGGGACTACTTTAGGTGAAGGGAAAGACAGCACACAATACAGGGGAGGTCAGCACAACTGGGCTAAGCCAAAAGCAAAGAAGTTTCCTGAATAAACTGAATGCTTTGAAGGTCAACGTAGCAGAGGCAGGGGTTTGGGGACCATGGTTTCAGGGGACATCTAAGTCAATTGGCATAATAAAATCTATTAAGAAAACATTCTGCATCCCACTTTGAAGAGTGGCGTCTGGGGTCTTAAATGCTAGCAAGCAGCCATCTAAGATGCGTCAATTGGTCTTAACCTACCTGTATCAAGGGAGAATGAACACCAAGGACACAAGGTAATTACGAGCCCAAGAGACAGAAAGGGCTACATGAACCAGAGACTACATCATCCTGAGACCAGAAGAACTAGATGGTGCCCGGCTACAACCGATGACTGCCCTGACAGGGAACACAACAGAGAACCCCTGAGGGAGCAGGAGAGCAGTGGGATGCAGACCCCAAATTTTCATAAAAAGACTAGACTTAACGGCCTGACTGGGACTGGAAGGACCCCGGTGGTCATGGCCCCCGGACCTTCTGTTGGCCCAGGACAGGAACCATTCCCAAAGCCAACTCTTCAGACATGGATTGGACTGGACAATGGGTTGGAGAGGGATGCTGGTGAGGAGTGAGCTTCTTGGATCAGGTGGACACTTGAGACTATGTTGGCATCTCCTGCCTGGAGGGGAGATGCGAGGGTGGAGGGGGTTAGAAGCTGGCGAAAAGGACATGAAAAGAGAGAGTGATGGGAGAGAGCAGGCTGTCTCATTAGGGGGAGAGTGAGTGGGAATGTGTAGCAAGGTGTATATGGGTTTTTGTGTGCGAGACTGAATTGATTTGTAAACTTTCACTTAAAGCACAATAAAAATTATTAAAAAAAAATTTATATACACCTTGCTGTATACTCCTAGTTGCTCTCCCCCTAATGAGACAGCACACTCCTTCCCTCCACTTTCTATTTTTGTGTCCGTTCATCCAGCTTCTGACCCCTTCTGCCCTCTAATCTCCTCTCCAGACAGGAGAGGCCCGCAGTCTCATGTGTCTACTTCATCTAAGAAGCCCACTCTTCACCAGTATCATTTTCTGTCCAACCCCTGTCTGAAGAGTTGGCTTTGGGAATGGTTCCTGTCCTGGGCCAACAGAAGGTCTGGGGCCATGACCACCGGGGTCTTTCTAGTCTCAGTCAGACCATTAAGTCTGGTCTTTTTATGAGAATTTGGGGTCTGCGTCCCACTGCTCTCCTGCTCCCTCAGGGGTTCTCTGTTGTGTTCCTTGTCAGGGCAGTCATCGGTTGTAGCTGGGCACCATCTAGTTCTTCTGGTCTCAGGCTGATGTAGTCTGGTTTATGTGGCCCTTTCTCTTTCTTGGGCTTGTAATTACCTTGTGTCCTTGGTGTTCTTCATTCTCCTTTGATCCAGGTGAGTTGAGACCAATTGATGCATCTTGGATGGCTGCTTGCTAGTGTTTAAAACTCCAGATGCCTCTCTCCAAGGTGGGATGCAGAATGTTTTCTTAACAGATTTTATTATGCCGATTGACTTAGATGTCCCCTGAAGCCATGGACCCCAAACCCCTGCCTCTGCTACGCTGACCTTCAAAGCATTCAGTTTATACAGGAAACTGCTTTGCTTTTGGTTTAGTCCGGTTGTGCTGACCTTGCCTGTATTGTGTGTTATCTTTCCCTTCACCTAAAGTAGTTCTTATCTACTATCTAATTAGCGAATACCCCTCTCCCACCCTCCCTGCCTCCCCATTCTCGTAACCATCAAAGAATATTTTCTTCTCTCTTTAAACTATTATAAAATGGCGGTCTTATACAATATTTGTCCTTTTGCAACTAATTTCACTCAGCATAATGCCTTCCAGATTCCTCCATGTTATGAAATGTTTCACAGATTCCTCACTGTTATGGATAGTATTCCATTGTGTGACTAAACCATAATTTATTTATCCATTCATCTGTTGATGGGCACCTTGGTTGCTTCCATCTTTTTGCTATTGTAAACAGTGCTGCAGTGAACATGGGTGTGCATATATCTGTTTGTGTAAAGGCTGTTATTTCTCTAGGATATATTCAAAGGAGTGGGATTGTTGGATCGTATGGTAGTTCTATTTCTAGCTTTTTAAGGAAGTGCCAGATTGATTTCCAAAGTGGTTGTACCATTTTACATTCCCACCAGCAGTGTATAAGTGTTCCAATCTCTCCACAGCCTCTCCAACATTTATTGTTTTGTATTTTTTGGATTAATGCCAACCTTGTTGGAGTGAAATGGAATCTCATTGTAGTTTTGACTTGCATTTCTCTGATGGCTGATGATCATGAGCATTTCTTCATGTATCTGTTAGCAACCTGAATGTCTTCTTTAGTGAAGTGCCTTTTCATATCCTTTGCCGATTTTTAATTGAGCTATTTGTCTTTTTGTGTTGCGTTTTTGCAGTATCATGTAGATTTTAGAAATCAGACGCTGATTGGAAATGTGATACCTAAAAACTTTTTCCCTTTCTGTAGGTAGTTGTTTTACTCTTTTGGTGAAGTCTTTGGATGAGCATAGGTGTTTGATTTTTAGGAGCTCCCAGTTATCTAGTTTCCCTTCTGCATTCTTATACTGTTTATGCCATGCATTAGGGCTCTTATCATTGTCCCTATTTTTTCTTCCATGATCTTTATCATTTTAGGTTTTGTATTTAGATCTTTGATCCATTTTGAGTTCGTTTTGGGGCATGGTGTGAGGTATGGGTCTTGTTTCATTTTTTTGCAGATGGATATCCAGTGATGCCAGCACCATTTGTTAAAAAGACTGTCTTTTCCCCATTTGACTGTTTTGGGGCCTTTGTCAAATATCAGTTGCTCAAAACCCAGTGCCGTCGATATGTGGATGGATTTATGTCTGCATTCTCAATTCTGTTCCATTATTCTGTGTATCTGTTGTTGTACCATTACCAAGCTGTTTTGACTACTCTGGCCTCATAATAGGTTCGAAAACCGGGTAGAGTGAGGCCTCCCACTTTGTTCTTCTTTTTCAGTAATGCTTTGCTTATCCGGGACCTCTTTCCCTTCCATATGAAGTTGGTGATTTGCTTCTCCATCTTATTAAAAGATGTCATTGGAATTTGGATTGAAAATGCATAGTATCTATAGATGGCTTTTGGTGGACTAGACATTTTTATAATGTTAAGTCCTCCTATCCATGAGCAAGGTATGTTTTTCCCCTTATGTGGGTCTCTTTTGGTTTCTTGAAGTAGTGTCTTATAGTTTTCTTTCTATAGGTCTTTTATGGCTCTGGTAAGATTTATTCCTTAGTATTTTATCTTCTTGGGGGCTATTGCAAGTGGTATTGATTTGGTGATTTCGTCTTCGATGTTCTTTTTGTTAGTGTAGAGGAATCCGACTGATTTTTGTATGTTTATCTTGTATCCTGGTCCTCTGCTGAACTCTTCTATTAGTTTCAGTAGTTTTCTGGAGGATTCCTTAGGGTTTTCTGTGTATAAGATCATGTCATCTGCAAATAGAGATAATTTTACTTCTTCCTTGCCAATCCGGGTGGCCTTTATTTCTTTATCTAGCTTAATTGCTCTGGCTAGGACCTCCAGCATAATGTTGAATAAGAGCGATGATAAAGGGCATCCTTGTCCGGTTCCCATTCTGAAGGGGAGTGCTTTCAGGCTCTCTCCATTTAGGGCGATGTTGGCTGTTGGCTTTGTATAAATGCCCTTTATTATGTTGAGGAATTTTCCTCCTATCCCTATTTTGCTGAGAGTTTTTTTTATCATGAATGGGTGTTGGACTTTGTCAAATGCCTTTTCTGCATTAATTGATAAAATCTTGTGTTTTTTTTTTTTTGTGATTGTTGTCTTTTGTTTTATTTATGTGGTGGATTACATTAATTGTTTTTCTACTGTTGAACCATCTCTGCATACGTGGTATGAATCCCACTTGGCCATGGTGAATTTTTTTTTTTTTGATAAGTCGTTGAATTCTATTGGCTAGAATTTTGTTGAGGATTTTTCCATCTATGTTCGTGAGGGATATAGGTCTGTAATTTTCTTTTTTTGTGGATCTTACCTGTTTTTGGTATCAGGGTTATGCTGGCTTCATAGAATGAGTTTGGGAATATTCCGTCCTCTTCTATGTTCTGAAATACCTTTAGTAGTAGTGGTGTTAACTCTTCTCTGAAAGTTTGGTAGAACTCTGCAGTGAAGCTGTCTGGGCCCAGGTTTTTTTTTTTTTGTTGGGAGTTTTTTGATTACCTTTTCAATCTCTTCTTTTGTTATGGGTCTGTTTAGTTGTTCTACCTCTGTTTGTGTTAGTTTAAGTAGGTAGCGTGTGTCCAGGAAATCATCCATTTCTTCTAGGTTTTCAAATTTGTTTGAGTACAGTTTTTCATAGTAATCTGATATAATTGTTTTAATTTGAGTTGGGTCTGTTGTAATATCGCCCATCTTATTTCTTATTGGGGTTATTTGCTTCCTCTCCTGTTTTTCTTTTGTCGGTTTGGCCAATGGTTTATCAATTTTTTTGATTTTTTCAAAAAACCAGCTTTTGGTCTTGTTAATTCTTTCAATTGTTTTTCTGTTTTCTATTTCATTTAGTTCTGCTCTAATTTTTATTATTTGTTTTCTTCTGGTGCCTGAGGGTTTCTTTTTGTTGCTCTCTTTCTATTTGTTCAAGCTGTAGGGAAAATTCTTTGATTTTGACCTTTTCTTCTTTTTGTATGTGTGCATTTATTTATGTAAATTGACCTCAGAGCACGGCTTTTGCTGTGTCCCAAAGGTTCTGATAGGAAGTGTTTTCATTCTCCTTGGATTCTCTGAATTTCTTTATTCCATCCTTAATGTCTTCTATAATCCATTCTTTTCTGAGCAGGGTATTGTTCAGTCTCCAAGTGTTTGACTTCTTTTCCCTGCTTTTTCTGTTATTGATTTCTACTTTTATGACTTTATGGTCACCGAAGATGCTTTGTAATATTCCGATGTTCTGGATTCTGCTAAGGCTTGCTTTATGACCTAATATGTGGCCTATTCTAGAGAATGTTCCATGTGTGCTAGAAAAGAAAGTATACTTGGCTGCCGTTGGGTGGACTGTTCTGTATATGTCTGTGAGGACAAGTTGGTTCATTGTGACATTTAGATCTTCCGTGTCTTTATTGCCTCCTGGTATAAAAAAAAAAAAAAAATTTTTTTTTCCTACCAGGAGGCAATAAATAGTGTCCCTTTAATCATTATATGGTGTCCTTCCTTATTCTTTGTGGTGGATTTAACTCTAAAATCTATTTTGTGAGAGATTAATATTGCCACTCCTGCTCTTTTTTGATTGTTGTTTGCTTGATATATTTTTTTCCATCTTTAGAGTTTTAGTTTGTGTCTTGAAGCCTAAGGTGTGTCTCTTGTAGGCAACATATAGATGGATCATGTTTTTTTAATCCATTCTGCCATTCCCTGTCTCTTTATTGGTGCTTTTAGTCCATTTACATTCAGCATCCTTTTGGATAGGTATGAGTTTAGTGCTGTCGTTTTGATGTCTTCTTTTGTGTGTTGTTGACAGTTTCTTTTTCCCACTTAATTTTTTGTGCTGAGTAGTTTATCTTTATATATTGTCTTTTCCTCTTATTTGTTGTTGTTGCTGATTTTGCTTCTGCTGAGTCTCTATTTTTTCTTGTGTTTTATTTTGATGAGTAGGAAAGTTAGTCTCCTTTGTGGTTACCTTAATATTTACCCCTATTGTTCTAAGTTTAAACCTAACTTTTATTTCTTTATATCGCCTTCTCTTCCTCTCCATATGAAAGATCTATGACTACATTTCTTAGTCCCTGTTTATTGTTTTAATGTTGTCTTCTTTTACATAATGACATCGCTGTTCTCCTGTTTTGAGCATTTTTTTATCTTGATTTATTTTTGCGATTTCCCTATGTGGGTTGACAGCTGATTGCTCTGTCCAGTGTTCTAGTCTTGGGTCGATATCTGATATTACTGATTTTCTAACAAGAGAACTCCCTTTAGTATTTCTTGTAGTTTTGGTTTGGTTTTTATGAATTCCCTAAACTTCTGTTTATCTGGAAATGTCCTAGTTTCGCTTTCATATCTGAGAGACAGTTTTGCTGGATATATGATTCTGGGCTGGCAATTTTTTCCTTCAATGCTTTTTGTAAGTCATGCCATTGCCTCTGCCTGCATGGTTTCTGCTGAGTAGTCTGAGCTTATTCTTATTGACTCTCCTTTGTAAGTGACTTTTTGTTTATCCCTAGCTTCTCTTAAAAGTCTTTATCTTTGGTTTTGGCAAGTTTGATTATAACATGTCTTGGTGACTTTCTTTTAAGATCTACCTTCTGTGGAGTTCGATGGGCATCTTGGGTAGATATTTTCTCATCTTTCACAATATCAGGGAAGTTTTCTGCCAACAAATCTTCAACAACTCTCTCTGTATTTTCTGTTATCCCTCCCTGTTTTGGTACTACAATCACTCGTAGGTTATTTGTACCCCACATGATTCTTAGGGTTTCTTCATTTTTTAAAATTCTTTTTTATCTGATTTTTCTTCAGATTTATTGGTGCCAAATGCCTTATCTTCAATCTCACCAATTCTTCCTTCCACTTGCTGAATTCTGCTCCTCGGGCTTTCTATTGAGTTGTCTGATTTTGTAACTTTATTGTTAACCTTCTGAATTTCTGATTGCTTTGCAAGAATTTTTTTTTTTCCTTTGGATTCTTGCAGCTTATTAAGTTTTTCATCATATTCTTGAATAACCTTTTTAATTTCTTCAGCTGCTTTATCTGTGTGTTCCTTGGCTTGTTCTGCGTATTGCCTCTTCTTCCTGATCTCGTTCCTGATGTCTTGAAGAGTTCTGTATATTAATTTTTTGTATTCTGCATCCAGTAATTCCAGGAAGGCACCTTCATCGAGACGATCCCTTGATTATTTGTTTTGAGAGCTTGTTGAAGTGATCATGGTCTGCTTTTTGTGTGATTTGATATTGACTATTGTCCCTGAGGCATCTACAAGTTTTTAGTTTATTTTATGTTTGCTTACTGTATCCTAGCTTGTTGCTTTTTTTTTTTTTTTGATATGCCCAAGTAGGTTGCTTGAGTGAGTTACCTTAACTATTTTCACCTTTGAAGCTCTAACGTCCTGTCACCAGATGGCTAGAGCTGTTATCAAGTGTATGAGCCTAGGCGTCCATTCACTTTTCTTGTATGGATTCAGCTCAGGTGTCCAGATAGTTGGTCATCAAGTGTGTGGTACAGGCTCTGTTCTACAGTCTTCGAGGGGCAGGGGTGATTGATATAGGTACTGGTATCTGGTTGCAGCAGGAGGCCACACTCTGAACAAGGCAGGGGCCTGACAACTGTCGTATGAGTGTCTTTGAGGAAAGTGCATTCCTGTTCCCTAGAGTGTACAGGTGGGTGGGTTCTGCAGACAGACCATGGGCACTCAGTGTTTTTGGTTGTAGGGACTGGGAGGTGCCAGTTATCTTTGGACCCCTGTCACAGGTGGCTCGGTGACCTGAGTGGAGCCACCAGTCCTTAGGCCCCTGATATTTTTATGGGTAGGTGAGGGCTGTGTTTAATAGGCAAAGCAATGTCAAACATCAAACACCCACCTCTTTACTGCACAGCTGAAACAGTTGCAGTCTGCCAGTAAGGGCCTATTCTCCTAAAATAGGCCCACAGAGGTCCATGCAGGGGGGAAAGGTACTTGAAGTCCATGGACTGTTTATGCCCGGACAGGAGCCACTTCTGTCCTGACCTCCCCAGGTTAGTGGAGCTGGCAGATCATCTTTTTCCACGATTGTGAATTTATTCCTTCTCCAAGGCTGGGAGAATGGCTCAGGATGTGCAGCAGAACCTACCTCAGGCCCAGGGCAATTGACAGCCACTGAAGCCAGATTGGGGGATGGGGGTGCAGTCAAATATATGCAAGTACTTAGCTTTAGCTGAGAGCACTATTCTTCTCTAGTTTCGGAGGTGCGAGTAGGCTGTGCGGCTGGCCGTTTCTCCCTGAGGAAACTGAGGCTGAATGTTACCACTAGCCCATCTTTGTGGCTCCCAGGAGTGGTGCCTGAGGGTTCCTGGTGATTCTGATCTGGCAAGTCCTCTCTGCCTCTGAACCACCTCTCCCTCCCTCTGGCTCAGTCCGTTTTCTAACTTTGTCTTTGATGTTCAGGGCTCATAGCTTGTCATAAATATAATCATTTCACTTGTTTTTTTTGGCCTTATTTGTAAGAGGGTTCACCGGAAATGTCTGACTACTCCGCCATCTTGGCCCCACCTCTTTATTCTTTTCTTGTTTACATTCCCTACATACAACCTGTCAAGATTACCTGAGGCTAAACTTTCAAATCCTGTCTTGCATCTGACATCTTTCACTACCTCCACTATTCTCATTGGTCTATGTCTCCATTCCTCATTTGGATTACCACAAGAACCTCAACATTGGTCTCTCTACTTTTGCCGTTGTTCCCCTCCAGCCTTTTGCAACAGAGCAGTAAGAATGATCCTGTTTAATGTAAATCAGAGTGCATCGCTCCCAGTGTTGCTGGCTGGAAACCCCAGGCTCTGCTTGGTGTGACTTGTATCAGCCAATAAAGTAGAGACCGAGGTGGGAATATGAAAAGGCACCTTTATTTCTTTGTACCAGGAGAGGAAACGGTTGGGGCTGCTGCCATCAAGACTGCTCCTTGAGGGCGAGGGGAAAGATTACTTTTTAAGGAGTTTACAAGTAGGGAGGTCATACAAGTTACATCAGCAACATTCTTAATTATACTATGTAGGTGCAATGGAGTTTACATATAACTTCATGCATCACCAGGATTTCAGTGTAAAGTTACAGAGCATGCCAAACCAAGGAACCAGAATTCTAATGCAAAGCTTTGGGGTGTGCTAAGCAAAGGAACCAGGATTCTAATGCAAAACTGTTGAGGCAGGGAATTTTCCACAGCCTGACGACCTCTGTCTTATTCCCTCCTTTTCCGTTTTGGACAGTGATCTTTCAGGACCAGTGTCCATTCTGATCTATAGCGTGGCTCTGATTTGTTTGGCATGTTCTTGAGGAGGGGGCAAATATTGGACATAGGCTTGAACAGTTAGCCTATTTAACCAGGACATGCAGTTGGGGATATATTGCACAAAGCAGCAGGAGGATATACCTGTGACCATTATTAACACTATAAAGGTAACCAATGATTTTAACCATTCTAGGCTGGATAACCATGATGTCAGCCAGATAAAATAAGGACGCGAAGTCATTATTATTTGTTCGGCAGTCGCACAATCTCATTGTAGATGTCTAACTACTGAACTCAGCTTTTCTTGGTCATGTTCAGTCTGTCTAGATGCACTGACTGAATAACAGCTAGACTGATACATAAACAAACTGCTCCATAAGAAGCTAACATTAGATCTAAGGCAACCCGATTTTGTAGAACTGTGGTTTCAATGGTGTCTACTTCAAACTGCAAAGTCTGGGTAAAGCTTTTGGTGGTATCGGCTACTCTCTCAAGTGACAGAGATACATTCTTAATGAGCTGGTACAGGGTGTGAATGTCATTGTAATTTTTCCCAACCCCAAGCATTGGGAATAGCACCTTCTGTGCCTTTTCCCAAGCACTCTTAGGAATATCTATAGTTTCTCTTTTAAACCTAGAGATATTTCTGATGTAATGCAGAACCTCTTCTGGGGGAGTAAATGTTTGCCTCTTGCCCATATTCAGCCCAGCATACATGTGCCAGTATGATTAGCTGGCCATGTCTTATAGGCTGAATCCCCACACAACCAATAAAGTCCTTGGTGTCTTAATGAGCAGGCTGTAAGGGGAAATTGGAAGACTGTTTTTATAATGCTTTGATTGGTTATGTTGTGCCCTAGTTTTTCTGACAGAACTGTGCTAGTGCTGTCCCATTTATAAGAGATGTTGGTGTTGAATTTAGTCCATGTTTGGTTAGCATAAACCCAGTAGTATTGGATCGTGACCACTGTCTTACTGTTGAGGCATTATGGGTAGGATGCCACTGTATGCACCAAGCTGCTGGATAGTCAGACCTCACACTGGTGTATTGGACTTTGTCTAGGGTTTTGTTTTTATTTATTAATTGCATCCACTCTTCTTTTCGACAATAGATTGGATGGAGAGGTACAGGGATTATGGGTAACCCTTGCCCTACATACAAAGGGTAGTGTGAACAAATCCAGCAGTTGTTAGCCCGTGCAATATGGTTTACAACTGTCTGGTGGAACCTATTAAGAATATTGAGATCACGTCCAGCGTTTACACATACGGCGACTCCTAGGAATAGCCACATGGTTGATTCTGCCCACTCAAATGTCTGCAGCAATCTAATCTGTTCAAGTAGAGTATACAGGTATAGGAAACAAAATACTAACACCAAGGTTATTAGCATTGTTAAGAGTTTTTGTAGAATCTCACGCATGCAAGACAGTGTGGGGAAAACAACTACTTAAGGTCCTTGACTGGCTCACAAGTCCAGTTTTTATAGTTCTGGCAAGTTTGTCCCTCTGCATCTGGCGGAGTGGTTTTCTTTACTTGAGTGTGGTGGCTCCAAGCTTTGAATCTGTTGAGCCTGACAGCTGTCAAGGTAGCCAAGAGGACTTTAAAGCAGCCAGTGCACTTCTGCTGAAGGGGATTGGCTTTCCACGCCTTAAGAAGGACCCAAGCACCAGGCTGGAATGAACAGATGGGTACCTCTGGCTCAGGCATGCTCTTCAGGTGAGCGTATCTGTGGAAAGAAGACATAGTTGACCAAAGGCACTGCAAGTATTTAGTAACTTGACCATCTCCAACCTCCTGGAAGGAGAGAGGTCGGTCATCATTAAGGCAAACTTCGTTGGCCATACTGGGGTTCTCTAATAAAGGGTGCCCGTGTAATAGCTCAAATGGACTAAGTTTTAGTTTGCCTCTAGGGACAGACTGAACTCTCAAGAGGGCCATAGGCAGTGCCTTTGTTTGTACCAACTTGGCCTCTTGGCACAGCTTTGCTAAATGTCTCTTTAGAGTCTGGTTTGCCTGATCTACTTTACTGCTGGATGGGGACTCCAGGCTATATGTAAGTTCCAGTTAATGTCTAAGGTGGTTGCCACTGATTGAACCACCAAGGCCACAAAATGGGGACCGTTATCGCTGCCAATGGAGAAGGGATGCCCAAATTGAGGAATGATTTCGTTTAGGAGGTGCTTCACAACCTTGGTGGCCTTTTCAGTCCTGCAAGGAAAAGCTTCAACCCCGTTAGTGAAGGTGTCAATAAAGACTAACAGATATTTGTAATTCCTGGAAACTCAAGGTATCTCAAAGAAATCTACGTCTCTGGGCATTGCCTCTGTTCGCTGGACCCCTGGAGGCACTTCAGCAGTGTTTTTGGGATTATGTTTCGCACAAGTGGGGCAGATCTTTACCACTGCTGAAGCAGTGGTGTCGACCTTTGGTCCAATTAAATGTCTCTTAACCCCGTCATATAGTCTATCGCATCCATAATGGGTGGGTTGGTGGGCTGTCTGTAAGATAGGGTGCATGAGTTTTGATGGAATGAAAACATTTCCCTAGGGGATATACAGCCATCCATCCTTGTTTAGAGTGGTCCCCCAGGTCTTGGCAATGTCTATATCTTGTTGGGAATAGTCTGAGTGGTGGTCAGGTGGCAGTAACTCCAAATGGGGAATTAGTAGGGCTTTTTTTTACTATGATAGGCTTCTGTTAGATTGCAGCTTTCTTTGCTGTTGAATCTGCTTTGTAATTAACCACCATGTTGTTCCCTTTCTGATGCCCTCTGTAGTGTACTACCCCTACTTGGGTGGGTAGGAGAACGGTTTGTAAAAGTTGTCAGATCTCTTGAGAATATTTAATGTCTTTACCTCCTGCTGTTAGGAGCCCTCTTTCCTTCTAGATTGCCCCGTGTATGAAATACCCCAAACATGTACTTGGAATCAGCATAAATAGTTGAGTGCTTACCTTTGGTGATTCTAAGGGACTGCAGCATGGCATTGAGCTTGGCTTTCTGGACAGAGGTACCTGAGGGAAGCATGTTAACCTCTGGAATCTCCTCCAAAGTGGCCACTGCATAGCCAGCTTTTCTCTTTTGTTTTTCCATGTAACTGCTCCCATGGTGAACAGTTAAAGCTCTTGGTTTCGGAGTAGCTGGTCAGTGAGGTCAGGCCGACTGGCATATACCAGGTCAATAGTCTTTAGGCAGTCATGTTCCTTTTCTGCTTTGGGAAACTGGGCAGTAAGGTGGCTGGGTTTAAACCAGGAGTTTCTCGTAGGGTGATGTTTGGGTCGTCTAACAATATTGCTTGGTACTGGGCCATTCTCTCTGAGGAAGTCCAGTGCAACCCTCTCTGCTCTAAGATAGTCAGAACCAAGTGGGGCACAGTCACTCAGAGAGGCTGGCCAAGGATGAGTTTCTTGGGTTCCTTGATGATTAATATTGCTGCTGCTACTGCCTGCAGGCATGCCAGCTATCCTCTGGTGACCTGGTCTAACTGCTTTGAGAAGTACACCACTGGCTGCTTCCAGGTCCCTAGAATCTGGATAAGTACCCCAGCCACCATTCCAGCAAACTCATGTACAGACAGGTCAAAAGGTTTATTCATATGAGGAGTCTTAAGGCTGAGGCCTGTATCAGCTTTGTTTCAGTGGTATCAAAAGCCTATTGCTCTGTCCTTGTCCATTCTAAGAGGTCTGTGTCTTTTCCCTCTAAGGCTTGATATAAAGGCTTGGTAATAAGTTTGAAATTTGGGATCCAGGTGCAACAAAAACCACCCGTTCCCCCAAAACCTTAGAGCTGTCTCTGGTTGGTAGAGGCCACCAATCTACAGATAGTGTCTTTTTGTGTGGGGAGGAGTTCTTGCTCTCCCTGTCTGCTTTTAAAACGCAGATAAATCACCATCTTTTGGTTGACCTTAGCCTTTTCTTCCAAGACCTGATACCGTGCATTTCCCAGGTAGTTCAAAACTTCTGTGGTGTTCTGGACTGAGTAGTACTCATTGTGACTGGCGATAAGTAGGCCATCAATGTATTGGAGGAGGACATCATTGGTCAGGGTCATTTGTCTCAGTTTTTGGGCCAAAGCAGATCCAAACAAAGTAGGATTGTTTTTACAGCCCTGTTGGAGGATTTGTCAGCATAGCTGCTGTTTCTGTCCTGTTCCTAGGCCCTCCCACTTGAAGGTGAAGATTTCCTGACTTTTCTCCTCCACTGAGATAGAAAAGAAGGCATCCTTCAGGCCTAGCACAGTGAACCTGGAAAAGGTGGGTGACAAGGTCAACAGCAGGGTATGCAGGTTAGGAACTGCAGAATGGCCTATGACTGTTGCCTGGTTGACAGCTCACAAATCCTGAATGAACCAGTATTCTCCATTTTCCTTCTTCACCAGTAGGATGGGGGTATTGAACTGTGACTGGCACAGTCTGAGCAGTCCGTGTTTCAGGTATCTGATAATAATTTTTCCCAGTGCCTGTTGGGATCTCTGCCTGGATGGGGTATTGCTTAAGTCAGGGGGGAACTGTGCTGGGTAGGAGCTCAACCATCACTGGGGGAATGTTTTTGGCACATCCTGGCACCTTGTTGGCCCATATCCATAGGACCACTGCATCCTTGATGTCCAGCCCTACTGATCCCTGGTAGTGTCCTTCTGTGCTATAATTGGTAGGCAATTCAGTGGTAAGGGCCGTCTGCAGTTGCCATCCATTCTCTTGTGTTACCTGCGTCTGCATGGTCCTTTTATCAAAAGAAATTTGTGCTTGCAGTTTGTACAAGTCTTTTCCCAGCAAGGGAATAGGACAGTCAGGCATGTAGAGAAAATAATGTGTTAATGACTTCCCTTGTATGAAGCAGGTTAGAGGCTGGAGGAAGGGAGGATTCTCCCTCTTATCTGAGACTCCTACGACTAACACAGTTTGTTTCATTGGGGCTGTCTTTTTCTGGATCAGGACAGAGTGGATTGCTCTGGTAGCCACTAGAAACTATACAGGTCCCCCTCACCCCCAACCTTCATTATGACCAGGGCTCAGGTGGGGGACTTGCCTCTAGTCCTCCTCAATCCGAGTCTTCGCCCATCAGCATCATGTGGCACTGGGCAGTCCCAGGCTCTCTCTTACCTCTGGTTAGGAATTTAGGACACTCTTTCTTCCAATGTCCACTCTCTTTGCACCAGGCGCACTGGTCTCGGCTTAATGCGGGTCAGAGCCTCTCACCTCCTTCTCTCCTCAGGGGCCCTCCTCTTCCTGGGTCTTCGGGAGATGGGTTATTTCCCTGCAAGGTGGCAGCCAGGAATGCAGCCTGCCTCTTCTGATCAGTGCATTTTCTTTTTTTCTGTTCCTGGTCCTGATTGGAATATACCCTGGTAGGCAAGCTCAACAAGCTGTGAGAACCCTAGCTCCACACCTCCCTCAAGTTTTTGGAGTTTTCTCTATCAGTCCAGGACACTCTACCCAATAAAGATCATATTCACCATGCAAGCATTTTTGGGACTCTCAGGACCAGTCTATGAACTGTCTAAAAGCCTCATAAATTCTTTCTAGAAACTTTGGTTGGTTCTTGTTTGATCCCTTGTATTTTGCTAAGTTTTTTTTGTTTAGGCATCCCTTCATTTAACCCTTCTAAAAGATACTCCTTATGATAAGCAAGGTGGGTCTGCCCTTCAGCTGTATTCTAATCCCAGCCAGGGTCTCCTACAGGGAAAGTCTCTGCCCCTGGCTGATTCACTACTACGGTTTGTGGCATCCGTCAGCCTCAGCACAAGCCTTTTCTAGGACCATGCGCCTTTCTTCTGGGATCAGGAGCACATCTTGCAGCTCATGACAGTCTGCGCAATTAGGGTTATGAGTGCAGGATATGGATGCAAAAAGATCATCAAAGGAAAATCATTTTCTTCTTTTTCATCGGGTTTGGCCGGAAATATTTCCAGTTTGTAAGGATACATACTAAGGGGCTGCAATCAGGGATCCCTTGAACATTCCCCATTCTTCAGACACACACACATACCTTATAACTCACACAACTTAATTCAGTGCACCAGCCTAATGATGGATGCCTAGAGCCTTATTTTTAACCTCAATGGTCAATTCCTCTCACTTGGGACTCTTCTAAGGCCTTACCTAGGAATTAACGCTATTATTTACCAAATAACCCCAGGTACCTAATTCCTCAGTGGTCAATTCCTCTTGCTTCTTGGGACTCTTCTAAGGCCTTACCTACGTCCTTACCAAATAACCCAGATGTGTTTTGTGTCTCCCACAGAGTCACCATTAGGTCCAAGGTAGATTGGCTTCCAGGGCTGCTCTAGATTTCCAGGAGAAATCTCCTGGTGACACCAGATATTGGGGCTGGTTTGTTGTCTTATCTGCCTCCAGAACTGAGCGGATGACAGCTGGCGGGCTCGCCAGAAATGTTGCCAGGTGGAAACCCCAGGTTCTGCTCAGTGTGACTTGTATCAGCCCACAAAGGAGAGACTGAAGTGAGAGAGTGGAAAGGTGCCTTTATTTTGTTGCACAAGGAAAAGGAAACAGTAGGGACTGCTGCTGCCAAGACCGTTCCACGAGGGCGAGGGGCAAGGTTACTTTTTCAGGGTGTTTACAAGTAGGGAGTTCATATAAATTACATCAGCAACATTCTTAATCATACAATGCAGTCACAGTGGAGCTTACATATAACTTCATGCATCACCAGGATTTTAATGTAAAGTTACAGGGTATGCCAAGCAAAGAAATCGAGACCAATACAAAGCTACAGGGCGAGCCAAGCAAGCTGCTTGAGGCAGTGGAATTTTCCACCGCCTGGGGACCTCTGTCTTACCAGTTCAGAATCCTTCACAGTATTTCTATTTTAGAATAAAAGCCAAAGGCTTTACAAACGCCCACATTATATGTTCCTCCATCTACACCTTCTCTGACCTCAACTCCTACTGCTTTCCCTGTGTTCATCCTGCTCTAGCTGCCTACCTTTAGTTTCAAGCAAGCCAGGCTCTCTGTAACATACGATACTTTGCACAAGCTGTTTCTTCTGTCTGCCCTGCCCTCAAATACCCACATAGCTCATCCTCTCACTCCTCCCACGTCTTTGTTCAAATGTCACCTTCTCAATGAAGCCTTCCCTGACCACCGTATTTAAAATTGCACCCCCCTGCACACCTGGTCCCTTTTAATGTTCTCTAATTTTTTCTTTTTCCATAGCACTTATCACCTAATATAATATGTCAATTATTCTTTATGTTGTTGTTAGCAGCTGTTAAGTGGGCCCCCAATTCATGGCGACCTTGTGCGCAATGGGATGAAATGCTGCCTTGTCCTGCGTCATCCCCGTGATTGGTTGTGGATCGAACTCTTGTTGTGATCCACAGGATTTTGATTTTATGATTTTTAGAAGTAGATTGCCAGGTTTTTCTTCCTAGTCCACCTAAGTCTGGAAGCTCTGCCAAAATCTGTTTAACATCATAGCAACATGCAAGCCTCCACAGATAGCTGGGCAGTGGCTGTGGATGAGATCATTAGGCCAGGAATTGAACCAGGGTCTTCTGCATGGAAGGTGAGAAATCTACCACTGAACCACCAGTGCCCTAGAAATTGTTATACTTATTATTTGTCTCCCTCCACTAGAATGTAGGCTATGAGGAAGAGAAATTTTGGTTTTATTCTCTGATACATCCCAAGCAGCATAACAGTGCCTGGTTCTGGGAAGGTGCTTTTATTTTTTAGGTACAGGAATGGGCTTTCCAGCCCAGGAAATGGAATGCAATATTAAACACCATAGCCTGGCAGTACAACAGATTCACCCACAATTTAATATCTAGTTTGAATCTTGTACCCAGTACCGGCCAACATTCATTCACCTATAATATATTAAAAACATCCTGCATCAGGCACAGGATCAAGGAGGAATGTTTGGTCTGTGCCTTCGAGGAGTCAGTCCTATGGCTGGAGGCAGACAAATACATGTCATAGATTATCTTTCTGTCACGCTCCTTTTTTATATATTTGAGGTAAGTCAAGGGGTGCTTGTGAGTGATGACAGGGCCAGGTAGATTTATCTTGCTTTCATTTAGTCCGAGCAATCTTTCTTTGAGGGGAGGTTGGAGTGTATTTCAGGTATCACTCTTAGGATTAAAATCTTCCCTCCCACAACCTGTACCTGACCAAACGGCAGAGATTCCAGAGGAAAAATATGTATCTGGAATATGATAATAACCTATTTAATAATGCAGAAACATTTCTATTAATGAAAAATTATGGTCATTACGCTTTTTTTCTGACTAATCCTAATTATCCCCAGGGCAATTTCATGAAAACTTGTGGATAAAAAGTGCTGCTGGCAGCATTATGCAAAAATGAGCTTGTAAACAGGATTCAACTAAGGCTGCTAAATGCTGTGAAAGATAAAAATAAATGAGGTGGTAACCTATTTGTAATCTTAGGTAACAAAATAGGTATTTATAGTTTTATTCAGTAGTAGCTTTTAATTCTCTGAAATTTCTTTGTTATCTGTCATTAAAAAAAAAAATGAATTCATGTCTGAGAAGCTTTGTGTTTCAACTGAATTCTTTTCCTTTAGTTGAAAAATCCATTTTTTTAAAAAAAATTGCTGTTGCCGTTGAGTTTTTGATGTGACTTAGAAACTGAGGAAAAAGTGGTGTTTTGGGCTCATGTCTGCTTTTCTATTCTTTATTTCCTCACTTATTCAGTGTTAGGTGAGTGGCTACTATGTACTACTAATCTAGATTAAAAAGATGAGCATTCTCTCCATTTAATGAAGATCACAGTTCTCAGATCTCTCCTGAACAGGCAGAAATATAAGGAATTGTCTAAGTTGTGTTAACTGCTGTGACTTCGAGCATACCTTTTTTGGCTGAAAATTCTTACTGTGCAAGAGGAGGAAAAGCCTTGTATGTAATTAAAGAAAGAAAAGAATAAGTGTCTTTGGTTTGCGGTTTGAGAAAAACACTGTATTTTCACTTCTAAATGACAATTATCATTTGCTTTTTAAATATCACTTTCTCCATTTTTATTTATTTCTATTTTTTTTCTCCAAAAGACCAGCTACCTTCCTCCTAAACGTAATCATGTTCATTGATATTGTTTTCATCTCTTCTTCAAGATGATAATTTCTCAAAATATTTTCTTCATCTATAAGACATGGCGGCGTGATGGTTAAATGCTCAACTGCTAACCAAAAAGTCAGCAGCTCGAACCCACCAGCTGCTCTGTGGGCAGAAAAACCTCCCGTAAAGATTACAGCCTAGGAAATCCTATGGGGTCATTCTACTCTGTCCTTTAGGGTCACTGTGAGTCAGAATTGACTTGATGGCATATAACAACAACAACAAAGACATTTCCTCATTTTACCATTTTATGACATTTACACAGTTATTTTTGGTCTTATCACTAGTTTTTAAAAAGCTCTAAAAGCTCACCTCACCATTTCCTTGAGTAAATCAAGTTATTTTTACATTATTCCCCTACTTCCCTACTTTTTTTTTTTTTTTTTTTTTGGTCTTCTCTTCTTTGGTCTTTCTCTTCAAAGACATCATCCTATCTTACTTTTCTTTCTTACCTCTGGGATAAAGTTATACCACTTTCTGAAATATTTTTAGTCTCATTAAATTTCTGTATTTGAGATCTCTTTCAATAGATTTCAAAGAGCTATCCACATTATGTTCCTAAGAAAGATGTTCTTTACTCTGAAAACTTTTCTTCTTTCTCATTTCTGAATGTTTTCTTTATTTCAGTTCCATCTTGTTCTGCTTTGACCTTTCACCTTTTTGTCTTCTTCCTGGGAGTTACAAAACTTTCCTTTTCTGAATTATTTTTTTCACTTGAATTTTGTCACTGAATTATATTTTGTCACATTTTCAAGAGAAAATGTCAGCGATTTCTACTCTTATTCTGGGAAGATGCTCCCAAAATCTCTCCCTCTCTGACCCTCTCATAGTCTATTTTCTTAAATTTTGTTTTCTAGTTTTTCTTTATATAAACAGTCATTTCTAAAGACAGTGATTTTTCCTGTTTACTTCCTCTATTGGAGGCACCAGATGGCTTACTCCATATTCTCAAGTGAGAGAGCTCACTTAAAGTACCACATGCAAACGTCAACATCAAGTGGTTTTGGAATGTTTTCTTTTGTTCCATTAATTTATCTGAATTAGATAACTTATTTTTTTCCAGTTAAATTCAATCTTTTAGGGTTTCCCCAAATATTTAATTAAAAACTTCTTCCCAAGTCCTTTTCCTACTTTATAGCACACTAAGACATTACAATGATGCTTTGGAATTCTCTTCTCTAGCCAAGCTGAGGCTTTGGTGGTGACTACTTTCCATAATAGGCTAGTCCAATCTGGGGCCCCTCAGTTTCAACTTTAATAGAATTGTTTAAAAATACAAATGCTATCTTTCTGTCTTTCTATGTATCTATCACCTGCCTATCTATCGAGAGGTGCCCTGGTGGCACAGTGGTTAAGTGTCTGGCAACTAATTGAAAGGTTGATGGTTAAAACTCACCAGCTGTTCCATGGAGAAAGATGTAGCAGTCTGCTTCTGTAAAGATTACAGCCTTGGAAGCCTTATGGGGCAGTTCTAATCAATCCATCCATCCATCCATCCATCGTCGTATCTATCTGTTTAATCTTCTTGTCAGTTAAATTCAGTAGCTGGTTGCTAATTCTGACACTATTTAATTGGAAAACTAATTGTTAGGAATAAAAGTTTTGATTCAACATGATGCTTAGGTATTAAATTACCAATTAAAATAGTATCAAAAGGCATACCTGCCCCATTTTCTCAAGCTGTTGACCTTTTTTTTCTTTACAGGATTCATCCCTGAATATGCCTCTTGTTCCTGAAAATTGGCTTATACTGTTCCCCACAAAAAAAAATTCATCTTATTGTTTTTTGAAGTGTGAAATGATTTGCCCTGTTTTCAAAAGGATCCTCTCTCTTCACCTTGAGCAACAAAGACTCAAGAAAAAGACTTTATCTGCACATTTGAAAAATCATTTTTGAAACATTTACTTCCCAGTGATTGTACCACTTCCACTTGACACACTTATTTGTGAGAAATGTTCTTGAGTATTCTTGACCTTCCAAATTATCTCCCTTTGCCTCAGAAGTGAGGTCTAGTCATCTGAATAATGATTGTATCTTCTCTGAATGAATCTGTTCTGCTTCCTTCAAGTTTCAAAGTAATTCCAGACTGTGGTTCCTCCATAAATGGAATAAAGCTCAAACTATACTATTTGTGAAACAATAAATATTTTAAGTTTAGGTGGTTTAATTTCTATAGGACACAGTTAAATTTATTGATTTTTAACTAAATGTTTCAAATATTTACAAAAGTATTACCTCCCTTTCCACATACCCATCACCATTTCATCTGTATAATTTTCCATGTTAAAAGATAGGGTATCTTTTAAATAAATATAACCACCACACCATTATAATATTTATAATAATTAAACAATAAAACTAATGGTAGTATTCAGTGCCTTCAAATATCTAGTGTTCACACATTTCCTGATTATATAGTTTGTTATAATTAGTATCCAAATAAAGTTTAATCATTGCAATTACATTTCTTATTTTTCTTTAAATCTACAGTTCCACTTCCATCTCTTTTTTTTCCCCCTTAAAACTTTTCGTTGAAGTAAAGGGGTCTGCAGAGTTTCCCACAGCCTGTGTTTTGCTGTTTGCATCTCAATGGTGTTGATCAATGTGCTTCTCTGTGCCCTGTTTTTCCTGTAAATTGGTAGTTGAATGTGGTGGTTGATCAGATTTGGGCTTAATTTGTTTTGGCAAGACAACTTCCTAGGATGTGTTGGGTATTCCAGCAGGCAGTACATAATGTCTGGTTTTCTGCCTTTGGAGATGTTAGCAGCCAGTGATGATTAATTCATAAATTTATAACGTAGTCCAAAAGGTGATATTCTGTTTTCGCTTCTTCCTTTATTAGCTGGAATACTTTCAGCTAAAGTGAAACTTCACCTCAAATGCTAGTGTTCCCTGTGGTACGGTTCATAATGAAAAAATATTTCCAGAATACAGGGGTGACTCAAGTAACCCTGAGGAGGAATGTAGCCAGGGCTCTGAAGGGCCTGGAATCATGTGTGGCACAACATCTGATGCTCTCAGTGCTGCCCATTGGCGTGGCTGCTTCCCTCTCTCCATAGGCTGTTTCCTCTGCTGCTTTGATCTACGTGGCAAGTGGAAGATGGCTAGCCACAGGTCCCAAGCTTCTATTTATGGTAACTGGTTGAGGCATCCCAAGACTGAGCTAATCTGTCTCTCTGTCTATCCCTTCTTCACATCCTACCCAGCCCCAATTCAAATGGACTCTGATTGATCCAGCTTAGACTTTGTGCCTACCTCTGGTCCAATCAGGGGGACAGAGTCACACAATACAATTGATTCCAGGACTAGACTCTGCCACTGTGAGGGAAGCAGACAGTTAAGAAGAGTCCACTTAAGGAGTTTCTAGAATTCATTATCTACATTTGTTCTAAAATAAGTTTTTCAGTAAGCCGTGACACCACAGGAGATGCCTAGTGTTCCCTGTGGTTCAAAGTAATGCAGTGTGTCTTTGTATTCCCACTTCTAAGCTTTCCCCTTCCTCCTCTTGCAGTGCCCAGAGCTGTGATGCTCCAGTATCTCAGGTCTAGGAAAGGAGTCAGTGTGTTATCTCCTTATCCCTACCCTAAACTAGAACTATCTTTATTTTTAAAGAGATACAGGAAAGGGCAATGTAGTATTTAATCCAAGAGAACTGAGAATAGTGGCTGGACCAAGAAGAAAGAAAGAATATCTTTGTAATTGATAACCACTGTTTTGACTCTGAGTCAGACAAATTTTGGGTAAGATATCAGGGAAACCAAAGGACAAAAGAAAAAGGGAGACTGGACCAGCCAAGAAGCCAGCATTGTCATTTAATTTAGCCCCAGATGGCAGTCTTGAAATGGTTCCTAACATTGGGGCAAGTACAAAGATACCATTCAACCTCATCACCACCAAACAGTACTTGCTAAGCAATTCATTGTTTTGTTTTGGCTTTACTGGAAGATTGCATGGAATGATAAATAGCTAGAAACGATGTATGACCTACTGGTTTGAAACCACCTGAGGAGTAGCAAAATAAATTCTATTACTCTCTGTGATATATGAAAAGACCGGGGTGAGAAGAACCAATTGTGTTGCCTGAATACAAAGTGCTTTTTAACAATAATTGGAGTGCTGTTGTTTACAGACCTATTTGTAAGGATCAGAAATGCCTATCAAGGAACCACCAGCAAAGGCAAGCTATGAGGTAGATGAATTTTGCAACCTGTGACCTATGCCTCCAAAGGAAAGAAAAATATGAATATCTTTTAAGTAAATCAGTATTATATCAGTTGGGGTTCAATCAGAGAAGTGGAACCAATAGAATAGAGATTTGACCTTATGTAATTGTGGGCTGTTGTCTTTGTCTGATACTGGAGCTTAAGGTGCACAGGATAGAGAGTTGTGAAGAGAAGATGGATGTAAAGTATAGGAGAGCAGGAACAAGCTGGGTCCAAAAGCAGGAGCAGGAGCCTATGAAAATGGATGGAAACCTGAACCAGTTCTTGTTGCCTCTGATCTTTAAAGTTGATTGACTTTTACACAGATTTGAGTATTTATTCAATATGCTGAAGATCTATTACTACTCATGGCTTTTCTTCCCTGCATTTGAACAAGAACATTACAGTCTATTTTAGAATTGGCATTGCATTTTGGTCACTGGATTGAAAAATTATAGATGTAATATAAGAACTCCTCTCTAAATTTTCCTGGTTTGTAATTGCCACACAATATAGTGTTTAAAGATAATTGACTGTATATTTAAATACTAGCAAAACTAATGAAAATTATGCTATTTAACATTATTAACTGTAGTAATTTATTATTAACAGTATAGTGGTATTTTCCGATGTAACTTAGGAAGAATTTTTGCATAAATCACTCATATTTGAACTAAAGAAGGGGGAACCAAATTTATTGAATGTCCAGGATTTGTTTGGCACATGCCAGGTGTCCTCATCTCACTAACTCACACCATAACCTATGGGAAGAAGCTCTACAGTTTATTATGCCTTGGAGTTGTCACTGATTTGTCTCAAGTCTCCTGAAGAGTGAATGGTGAAGCCAGGATTTGGACGTGGTTCTATATGATTCCAAAGCTTGTTTTTGTTGTTGGGGTAGTGGTAGTTTAATTAAAAAAAAAAATTAGGACTTATCTTAGTAACCTTACGTTTTCTTAGGAAAGTTCAAAACAGGTATACTGTAATACATTTCAACAAATGGATGCAGTGCTACAAGTACTCACTCATCTATGCCAAGAGATTAGGAAGATAGCTACTTGGCCAACCGACTGGAAGAGATCCATATTTATGCCTCTTCCCAAGAAAGGTGACCCAACCAAATGCAGAAATTATTGAACAATATCATTAATATCACACACAAGTAAAATTTTGCTGAAGATTATTCAAAAGTGGCTGCAGCAGTATATCGATGAGGAACTGCCAGAAATTCAAGCCAGATTCTGAAGTGAAGGTGGGATGAGGGATATCATTGCTGATGTCAGATCGATCCTGGCTGAAAGTAGAGAATGCCAGAAAGATGTTTACCTGTGTTTTATTGACTATGCAAAGGCATTCGACTGTGTGGATCATAACAAATTATGAATAACATTGCAAAGAACGGGAATTCTAGAACACTTAATTGTGCTCATGAGAAACCTGTACATAGATCAAGAGGCAGTTGTTCGAACCTAACAAGGGGATACCGTGTGTTTGAAATTTAGGAAAGCTGTGTGTCAGGGTTGTATCCTTTCAGCATACTTATTCAATCTGTAAACCAAGCAAATAATCCGAGAAGCTGGACTGTATGAGAAAGACAGGACATCAGGATTGTAGGAAGACTCATTAACAACCTTGCTTGCTGAAAGTGAAGAGGGCTTGAAGCACTTACTGATGAAAATCAAATACCACAGCCTTTGTTATAGATTACACCTCAACGTAAAGGAAACAATAATCCTCACAACTGGACCGATAAGCAACATCATGATAAATGGAGAAAAGATTGAAGTTGTCAAGGATTTCATTTTACTTGGATCCACAATCAACAGCCATGGAAGCAGCAGTCAAGAAATAAAAAGACACATTGCATTGGGCAAATCTGCTGCGAAAGACCTCTTTAAAGCATTGAAAAACAAAGATGTCACCTTGAAGACTAAGGTGTGCCTGGCCTAAACCATGGTGTTTTCAGTCGTCTCATATGCTGTGAAAACTGCACGATGAATAAGGAAGACCAAAGAAGAATTCATACCTTTGAACTGTAGTGTTGGAGAAGAATATTGAATATACTATGGACTGCCAAAAGAACAAACAAATCTGTCTTGAAAGAAGTACAACCAGAATACTCCTTAGAAGCACGGATGGTGAGACTACATCTCACATGCTTTGGACGTATCAGGAGGGATCAGTCCCTGGAGAAGGACATCATGCTTGGTAAAGTAGAAGGTCAAGGAAAAGAAGGAGGACCCTAACGATATGGATTGACACAGCGGCTGCAACAATGGGCTCAAGCATAGCAATGATTGTATGGATGGCGCAGGATTAGGCAGTGTTTCGTTTCTGTCGTACACAGGGTCACTGTGAGTCAGAACTGACTGGATGGCACCTAACAACAACAACATAATACACTTGGATACATTGATTTGAAATGAAATAAAATGGCAGGAAGTGTACATGTACATACATACGCATTCACATACACTCGTGCTCACAGACTTCCCTGTTAAGGAAAGGGATCATCCAATCTGATGCTACATTAAAAGTGATAATCCTATGTTAAAAGAGCCTGGTGGTAAAATAGTGCTTTTTCTTTCTTTTTCCTTTTTTGAATGTTCAAGATAGGGGTGTTGTTGTTAGTTGCTGTCTAGTTGATTCTGACTCACAGTGAACCCATGTGTGTCAGAGCACAACTGAGCCCATACGGTTTCAGAAGCAGATTGCTAGGGCTGTCTTCTGGGGTGCCTCTGGGTGGGTTTAAACTGTTAACTGTCTGGCTAATAGTGAAGTGCTTAACTGTATGCACCACCCGGGAGAAACTTCTGTTTTTTTTTTTTTTTTTAATTTTTAAGGGAGCTAGGGAGTATTTGTGTGTGCTTAACGTTTATACACATGAACTGAAATTTATAGCATTTTATGCTAATGTTGATATCTGTTTTAATGGCATTCAAAATACCCTTCTTTTCCTTAATCGCCATATTAAATTTACCTATTGCAACAAATCGTGGCTATCAGCATTCTCATATAATTCTTATACCAATTCCAAGGAGCTACTTAATTCTTTGCGTTATATTTCTAATTTGAAAATGAAGAAAGGCACAGACTACTCAAATTATCTTATTTTAAGCCTGTTTATCCACTTTTGGAAGTTTCCTTTGCCTCTCCTTCTCTTTAACTTTTTGTTCTATTATCTTCAATTTCACAGAGCCTCAGTGCAATCCTACCAATTACTATTGAGTTGATTCTTACTTAGACTGACTGCACGTGTGTCAGAGTAGAACTGTGCTCCAGAAGGTTTCAGTGGCTAATTTTTTGGAAGTAGATTGCCAGGCCTTTCTTCTGAGATGCTTCTGGGTAGACTCGAACCTCCAACCTTTTGGTTAGCAGCTGAGAATCTTGACCATTTGCACCACCCGTGGACTCCTTAATGTGATCAGTAGTCATTAATTTTGAACCACATTAAAAAAAATTTAACTTGAGGGTAGAAGAAATACATAAAAAAAGGTTAAATGAATTTATATTACTTTTTTCCAAGCAAGTCAATTAAGCACATTGCCTTATTCCATGTCCCTCTTATTCAAACCCCAGCTACCACTTTTTATGCTCCACAAAGACTGAAGCATGCTCAGATGAGAATGGATGTGCCCATCACATTCTCTTCCTTCACGAGGATCCTTGACCCCTGTGATGTCAAAAACTGCCCTGCAGATCTCTAGTAGTTACATACACCCCCTATGGATGACTGTAGCCAATTTGAGATTGGATCCAGGGTAGTGTGTTTTGGGGGATGCAGCTCAGCAGTGGCTTAGGAAAGTGAGGATACAGACCTGTCTTGTTGTCCATGGAGTGAGGGAAGTAGGAGAGGCAAGAAGAGCTGGCTTTTGTGAGTTGCAGAATTGCATTTCTAAGAAGCAGTAGTTTGAAGTTCGCTCTCTGGTTTCTCTTCTTCATCTGTTACAGGTCAAGGTCAGAGATACCACCAACAGTCCTATCCAGTGCATAGGCCAGGGAGGCAGCTAGCATCTGAATAAGAGAAAAATTTGTCGGACTGAGGTCTACCTCCCCTCCCTGCTCCCCCTTATTTCATGCCAGGTGCACTGTGGTAGCGGCTATTCTTTCCTTACAGATCTCTTTCCATTTCTAGTTTTCAAACTATCTAGAACTGGATTTCTTATAGAAACAGGATTTTTGTTTTAAAAGAAGTGAATATTGTGCAAGTATGAAAATTTCGAAGATCAGAAATTAAATGTAAAATTGTCCAAATGTTTTGTCAGTTCACGTAGATATTCACAGCCTTTTTCTATTATGTGTGAATTCTCTGCCTGTGGTCATGCCATATTTCTATAACCACATGCCTAGATTTTAAAAACAATTTATCTAGGCAGGAACTTCTCTGGTGGCTTTGTTTGTTTTAAAAAAAAAAAAAAAAATTTTTTTTTTTTTAGGGCCAGTTTATTCAAATAACTTGCCTTAGATTTATTCTGAGTGCATATTTACAAAGAAAAAGAAATATAAAAGGATTTCAATTTGGCAGTGTCTACAGGTAACCCCTTACTCACTTACAGCAGGATTCCATTCCGATGGCTACTTCAAGTCAGTTCTGACACATGTCAAATACCTTTTTGTTTTTAGTTTTGACTTTTATTGCCTTTTATTATCAATTTGTTTGTAAATCTAGTTTTGAACGACTGTGAGTGAACATCTGACAACGATAACATCAGCAAATTATGTGGTGTAACATTGTATGGAGGACGTTACTAACAATAAGATGTACAAAGAAATAAACAACAGGGATGTTCATAAGTGCAGTTTGTCGTAACTTGTAACTTGAGTACATCATAAGTTGGGGACTACATGTGTATAATATGTATATGTATATTGTATTATATGTATCCTTTGATCAACAATCCCTCTATCAAGAATATATATGTATGTTATATATTTCTGTATTCTAAATAATATATGTATAGTAATGTCTGTATCCATTGATCAACAATCCTCCATCAGGAATTTATCTTACTAAAACACTCCTTGAAGTATGCAGTGATATAATCAGCAAAAAATTGGTTAAATAAAGGCATAGCCTTAGAATGGAACACTGTTTAGCTGTTAAAACAAACTGAAGTAGATCTACAAGTAACAACAGTAACTAGAAAAAAAAGTTGCAAAAGAATGTGTATACTATGATCTATTTTTCGTCTTAAATATCTACATTATATATACAAATTACACATACAGATATGTTTGTATATTTATTTTTTAAAGAAGCTAAAATAAAACACTGAATTGTTATACTCTGGGGAGGAGGATTTATGGGGCACATTTTCTTTCTGTTATATATTTTTAAAATGTTTCAATTTTTAATAGTTATGTGTTACTTTTGAAATAAAAAATTTTTTTTTAATAAAAATTCCCTATTCCTTTCCTCTTGGTTCCATCAAAACAAGTTAGGAGGCCCAGTAGAGGGGAAGTATTGGGTCTGAGATCCTGAGGGATCTGATGAATTAGGCTTTGGGCATCCCTGCTCAGTATGATATTTCATCTAAAAAAATCTTATCCTGACCAAACCATCAAGCCTAATTAAAAATGGAAAATTCATGGAATGAGAGGCCTTCCTGCCTGCCCTGGGGGACCCATTCTTCCCTGGCTCCCTCTGGGTCCTTCCAGTTCATTAGCTAAGAAGGGGTTAGAGGAGTTGGCTCCTGCCACAGCTGCTGCCTTCTCTAGTGTCGCTCTGATCTCCTCAGCAAACCCCTGGTGAAAAGCAGCAGCTCTGTTGCCAGCCTGCTGGCTGCCTCGAAAGCAGGCCTGCTGGCTGGGCCTCCCTCCCTCTGTCCCTCCCTCACCAAGCCATTGTGCTATGGAAAATCATTAGGAAGCACGGTGAACTGAGGGATTTATTCTTCTGAGCAGGCGTGTGTCGAGAGTAGGCACTCAGGCCCTGGGGCCTTACTGGGGACAGCCCCAGACTGGAGATGCTAGAGAGGGCGAGAGCCAGTTGCCTTAATTTGGATGAGGAACCTTGTGTCCCGGTGGCCTCTGTACTCTATATTTTGGGGGTGTTTAGTCTGGATTTTTTTTTTTTCTGGGTTTTTAGTTTATAAAAGTCAGCTCCTCTCCTTTGCGTTCTTCCCTCTGCATCTGAGGCCTGCTTTGTGGGAGTGCTCTCGCACTCACCACGGTCCATGAGAAGCCCAAAGAAAGTGACAAGACTGAGAACTAGGATCTTAATAAGTTGAATATGGCAGAGCAGGAGGAGTCACATAGCACTTACTCACATTATGAACGTCTGTATTGGATTCTGGTGTGGAGGCCACCAAAATGGAGGAGGGAGATTTATAGGGTCCAGCAGAAGTCAAGAAGTTCTGCTCAGAAGGGTCCATCTCTGCTCCTTGGCTCCAAAACCATGCTCCCACAGGCCACATTACAGTCACAGTTAGAAAACCACAGTTTAGTTTGGTCATTTCCTGGTATCTACACTAGAGCTTCTATAGTCTTGATTCTCTGTCCCTTACCCTTTCACCGATATGATTGAATTGACAGGAGATAGGGTAAGCAAAGGCCAAATGTGAAATATAATTTCTGTGAAATAGAGGTTCTATGAAAATAGTCCCTTTCTCATTCAAGGCTTAATCAATCAACTTTTCTTTATATCCTAGTTAGTTTTTTTTTTTTTTTTTTGCTTTCATTATTTAATAAGAAACAAATTTTGTGTATCTTGATTACTTTGATAATTTTAGTGCTTTTCTTGTGCCATTGTAAAACCAAAGTTTTTTTTTTTTTTTTAATATATGTATGTAGGGCAATCTCTGTATTTAGATAGGGAAAAATTACACAACAGAAATTAATCTCAGATGTTTCTTTTTTTTTTTTTTAAGTCAAGGAATGTGTTGCTGGTGGCGGGGCCCACTGAAGATCACTAGTATCTTTGTTCTCGCCTTCCTGGGGACACAGGTGGACCTCATTTCCCAACTTTACTTGCAGCTAGGTGTTGCCTGGACTGAGCTCTGGTCAATGGAATGTGAGTGGGAGTGACAAGTGCCTCTTCCAGGCCTCGGCCACACAAACTTCCCAGGGATTTGCCCCACTCTCCTCTCTTTTTTTTGTTTTTTCCTCTCCAGTTATCAGCTGAATGGAGAGATTCAAAGACTTCAGGGAGATCAGAGCCACAAGATGGAGAAAACTGGGTGCTGAGTAATTTTGTGGAGCAGAATCCTTCTGATGACCCACATCAGACTGTCATGTGAGCAAGAAATAAACTTTTAATGTGTTAAGCCACTGAGACTTTGAGATTCTTAGCTACCTAATACCTTATTAAATAAGCTGCTTTAACTAGGGTTCCGAGGTATTTTCTGTCCACTTTACTCATTCCAGTGATGGAAAATGCTGCAGAAGTATTAATATTCTATATTGTTAGGTCTTCATTTAGAGAGAGAGCTAGTTCATGGCATCAATAACTCTTTAAGGCAAGCCTTTTTTTTTTTTTTTTAATAGCAATATCCTGTGGAATATTTATGGGCAAGCCCTCAGAGACTGTTCACAGTAGAGTGCTGCTGCTTTTAAACTCAAGGACAAAAAATTGACTTTTCATGAAGCAAGACTAAACATAAATTAAAATACCCACTTTCTTCAATTGCAGTGTAATGGTGAGGGATAAGGCAACATTGTAATTAGGCCATTTCTAAGATGACTTCCAGATATGATTTTCTGATCTTCTAAGTTTGCAGGTAACGGAAACTGACTCTGACTAACTTTTATTAGAATAAAAATGTAAAGAATTTATTGGACACATTTGTGTAGCTCATACAGTAACAGAAAATAAGATCTCATGAGGATCGAAGTGGTGGTAGCTTCAGGGATCTCGGTGGGAGGAACTCATGGAAAGTCTCTTCAGCTGCCATTGGGATGACTCAGCTGCAGTCACCTTCCATCTGTGCTTGCCTCATCCCAGTGTCCCAGTTCCTGGGGGAGAGGTTCAGATCTAGATTGCTTACATGCTTACCCTTTGGCCAGGATAGGATGTCAAGGCTGAGAGTCCCAGGAGTACCACATACAGGGTGGAAGGGAAACATCCCCAAAAGAAAAACACAAAAGGTGGTAGCTGGAAAAGAAAACACTGAAGATCTGTGTTTTCTTTACCTAATAAATACCCGAAAAGAAGATGCTAGATCAATACATAGAACTTTTCTAACTAAAGACTTTGAATTATCAATAATTACAATGCTAGTAGGAATAGCTTACAATATGTTACTATATTTAACGGCTTGTAATATAAATGAGATTCTGGGCATATAGTCCGAAGAGGTGAAGTATAATCATATTGTAAGCATGTTACATTACGGATAGTTGCAGTTTTTGATACTGTGCTTCAATTAGCAACATTAACAGGTTTAACTGGGAAGTATCTTAAGAATTGACAGCAATTTTATAAGTATTTATTCATTTCAGTAAGAAGCAATGTTTGGGTTCATTAGCATCTAAGGTCAAAAGGACAGAGCATAAATCACATGGAGCCTGTTTATTGATCCTTGAGCAACTAGGCTCTTAATCAGCAGCTACTTGTGCCCTGTGAAATGTAGTTACATTCATTTTTAAAAACATTTATTTTAAAATAATTTTAGACTTACAGAAGAGTTGCAAAGATAGTACAGAGCATTCCTGTGTACCCCACACTCAATTCCCCCCTGTTAGTATTTTATGTATCCATAGTTACATTCATTTTTTAATGCCATGTCATGAACACAGTCATGTAACCTTGAGAAAGACAGAGTGTGCATTTAAAAGCATGGGGTTTTTGTTTCTGACAAACTTGGATTTAGGTCCTAAATATTAGCCTTGCTGGCTATTAGACAATGCCAGGCAAATTATTTCTCTGTAAAAATGGGGTACCATCTTTCTTACTGGGTCTTTGTGGGGATTGAATGTATGTGGAATCATTAGTTTTGGTACACAATAGATGCTTAATAAATGCTAGTTTCTACTTCCCACCTCCCTCTCTCACCACTGTCTTTCCCCCTCTATCTCATCTTTCTGTCTTTTCTCTTTTGATATCACTGGATGATATCTTTTCCTGGCTTTTGGTTTCTGCTTTTGTGTCTGTCCCCAGCCAGACTGCCTTTCCAGACCTCCAGTTCTGGCACTTTCTAATACAGAGAGAGGAGATGGCCTTTTAAACCTTAGTGTTACCCAGTCTTTTGCTGATTTAGCCTAAAGCCTTAGCATTCCCCTCACTGAGCCTGGAATACAAATGTTTCCACATCACTAAGAAGGACAAGGAGAAATTTTATGAAGAAAAAAATGAAACCAACTACAGATTGCAAAATGTGTGTGTGTGTGTATATGGCATATGGACAAGGATATAAACTCTGAAAAACTGCCTGCACTTTAACATTGGAAGAAGTACCTGAAGTTTGAGACCCTAGATCCAAACAATGCATTTTAGTCAAGTGGGACTCAGATCGTTGATGGGCTAATCTACCCCAGTCATTTTACTCTGACAAATGTCCACAGGGAAGGGAAATAGCACAATTCTGGCACCATTTCACGTGTTCAACAAAAATCTGCTTAAAACCAGATGCCTGATAGCCATATGACAGACGCTCCCCCCTGAGGAGGGGGTCCCCTCAGGGGTCCGGAAGAGGCAGGGGTGATTATGCCGTATGCCTGCATCCTAGCCTAATGGGCAGACTAGGGGGGTGAGAGGGAGAGATGGAGCCCTGAACATCTTGGAGGTGACACTATCTGGGAGGTAAATGCTTCAAGCAGGATTTAGCCTCAGCCCAGCAGCTGTCCCGTGGCAGCCCTTTCTGCCATATGGGGGAGCCAGGTTTGGCATTGAATCGAAATCTTCAGGCTGGAAGAAGCCCCTTCATTCATGTGAAAGTGTGCTCTGAGGCCTCATTTGAGAGGGAGGTAGACAGAGGAGAACAGGTACTATTAATTCCCTTCCCTTTTTCTTTTTTTAATCCAAGGACTGTTGTTCTGGTCCCCAAGCCACAATAGTAGATGGAAGTGAGTGTTACTTTGCCAGCATTGGGGACCATAATAAGGAAAAAACAATAATCAGTGTTGAGTTGGCAAGAAGTTTCACCAAGAGGAAACATTTGCCTGTGGTGGGTTTGTATAGAAATCCGGTAGGGGTCACTGGAAGAGTCACAAAGTGAAACATGACCACTTGGTAAGGAAAGTGGATCCAGATGTGAGGGAAACAGCATTTCTGTACCAGCCACACACTGGATTTGTAGCAGGGACAGGAAGCACGGGGGCTAAGCCTTGGACGTATCCTTGCCTGTGGTGACTGTGGCTGGGACATGAAGACAAAGAAGGCGCCTTCTTGTACTGAGTGGTGCTGAAGGGGTGGCCAGAAGAGGAACAAACCAGGGACCTAATTAGTTATAGTTAAAGATTAAGTCATTACATTAAAACATATTTGAGATGGTGGAAGAAATATAATCATTTTCTCTAAGGATTCAGTGTTAAGAATATTCAGATTTGTGGAAATATGATATGCAGTCTTTTATTTTAAAACAGAAACCCTAACACGTCATATCAGTACAACTCTGTGACTTGTGGAAAAATGGCTGAGGAACAGGAAACCTGATTTATGGTCTAGGTGCTTTCACTAATTTGCCTCAGTTTTTTTTAATCCATTAAATGGTGATGATAATGGTAATAATTACTAACACCTATGGAAGATTAGCCATGTACCAGGCACTTTATCTATATAAGCTTATTTATTTCTCCAGCAATCCTTGATTTTGTAACAATCCTCATTTTGTAACAAAGGAGCTGAGTCCTGGGTTGAGTAATTTACTGAATATCATACAGCTAGTAAGTGACAGAGCCACGATTTGACCCTGAGTTACCTAACTCCAGAGACTATATACTTCATTCCCACACCATATTGCCCACTCTACTTTCCTCACAGAGCATGACAAGAATGAAATTAGGTAATTGAAGGGAACAGCTAATTTTTTTTTTTTAATTTTTATTGTGTTTTAAGTGAAAGTTTACAAATCACGTTGGACTCATACAAAAGTTTATTAACACCTTGCTGTATACTCCTAATTGCTCTCCCCCTAATGAGACAGCACATCCCTTCCCTCCTCTATGTCTTTTCCTGTCCATTTGGCCAGCTTCTGACCCCCTCTACCCTCTCATCTCCCCTTCAGACAGGAGATGCCAAAATAGTCTCATGCATCTACTTGATCCAAGAAGCTCATTCTTCACCAGTATCATTGTCTGTTCCATAGTCTAGTCCAATCCCTGTCTGAAGAATTAACTTTAGGAATGGTTCCTGTCTTGGGCTAACAGAAGGTCTGGGGACCAAGACCTCCGGGGTCATTCTAGTCTCAGTCAGACCATTAAGGGAACAGCTAATTTTGAGACAGCTACTGGAATGGAAAAAGCCCATCCTTTGGAGCCTGACAAAGGGGGATTTGAGTCCTACCATCACCTTGTAACTAGCTGCAAACTACTTAATCTTCATAATTCTTGGTTCCCTCATCTTAAATAAGAATGGTAATACTTATTTTGCTGGTAGCTGAAAGGTTAGAGATGATGTATATAAAGTGTCCAATTTGTAGTAGGAACTCAGAAATTAGTAGCTATCATTGTGTGTTCCTGCTTTCATGTATTAGTCTTAAGGACCAGGACCGTGCATATATTTTTATAGTTGGAATCTACTCGACAGTAACTGAACAGTTTTAATTCACTTCGAATGGGGATGAGTGTACTGTTATCTTTTAGCTATTAATAACAATGTTGTTGTTGTTGTTAGGTACTGTCGAGTTAATTCTGACTCATAGCGACCCTAAGTACAACAGAATGAAACACTGCCCGGTCCTGCGCCATGCCCGCAATTGTTGTTATGCTTGAGCCCATTTGTTGCAGCCACTGTGTTGCTCTGTCTTGTTGAGGGTCTTCCTCTTTTTCGTTGACCCTGTACTTTACCAAGCATGATGTCCTTCTCCAGGGATTGATCTCTCCTGACAACTCATGCAAAGTATGTAAGACGTAGTCTCGCCATTCTTGCATCTAAGGAGTGTTCTGGTTGTACTTATTTCAAGACAGATTTGCTTGTTCTTTTGGCATTCTATGGTATATTCAATATTCTTTGCCAACACCACAATTCAAAGGCATCAGTACTTTTTTTGTCTTCCTTATTCATTTTCTAACTTTTGCATGCTATCATGGGTGGAATTATATCCACCCCAAAATGTGTATCAACTTGGTTATGCCATGATTCCCAGTATTGTGTGGTTGTCCTCCATTTTGTGATTGTAATCTTATGTTGAGAGGATAGCCTTACTCAGGTCACCTCCCTGATCCAAGGTAAATGGAGTTTCCCTTGGGTGTGGCCTGTACCACCTTTATCTCTCAAGAAATAAAAGGAAAGGGAATCAGGCAGACAGTTGTGGACCTCATACCACCAAGAAAGCAGCACCAGGAGCAGAGCATATCCTTTGTACATGGTGTCGCTGTGCCTGAGAAGCTTCTCAACCAGGGGAAGATTGAGGATAAGGACATTCCTCCAGAGGCAACAGAGAAAGAAAGCCTTCCCTTGAGCTGACACCCTGAATTTGGACTTGTAACCTACTAGACTGTGAGAAAATAAATTTCTCTTCGTTAAAGCCATCCACTTGTGGTATTTCTGTTATGGCAGCACTAGATGACTAAGACACATGCATATGATGCTATTGAAAATACCTTGGCTTGGGTCAGGCGCACCTTCAAGGTAACGTCTTTGTTCTTCAGCACTTTAAAGAGGTCCTTTGCAGCAGATTTGCCCAATGCAATGCATCTTTTGATTTCTTGACCACTGCTTCAATGTGTGTTGATTGTGGATCCAAGTAAAATGAAATCCTTGACTGTATAAATCTTTTCTCTATTTATCATGATGTTGCTTATTGGTCCAGTTGTGAGGATTTTTGTTTTCTTTGTGTTGAGGAACAATCCATACTGAAGGCTTTGGTCTTTGATCTTCGTCAGTAAGTGCTTCAAGTCCTCTTCACTTTCAGCAAGCAAGGTTGTGTCATCTGCAGTATATAACAATGACTAACACTGGGGAGTTACCATGGGCCAGGTGCTGTTCTAAGTTCTTTACATACATTAATGCATTTAACCATTACAAGATGAAGAAGGTACTGTTAATGCCCCAGTTTTACAGATGAAGAAACTGAGGCCCAGAGTAGTTAAGTGACTTGCTCAAGTAAGTGTCGGAGCTGGCATTTGAAACCAGGCTGCCTAGCTCTTAAACCACTATGCTCTTATTCATAGATTCATGGCATCATGAAGTTGGAAGAATAAATAGAAGTTTTATAGTTCAGCCTTATGTCCCACTGTGGGAATTCTTGCTCAATATATCTGAGAGGTGTTTATTCATCTTCTGCTTGTCTACTTTCAGTAACAAGGTAGCTGCTCTTATTGTTGGGCAACTCTTGGTAAGAACTTTTTTTTTTTTTTTTTGGTGAAAATTTTTTAATGTTAAGCTGAAACCAGCTTTACCTTGTCCTTTTCCATGGATCTAGTTTTGAGGTACCCAGAACAAGGTTGGAAACCCTGGTGACATAATGGTTAAGTGCTATGGCTGCTAACCAAGAGATCAGCAGTTCGAATCCACCAGGTATTCCTTGGAAATTCTATGGGGCAGTTCTACTCTGTCCTATAGAGTTGCTATGAGTCGGAATTGACTCGACAGCAGTGGGTTTTTTGGGTTGGAACAAGTTTAGCTCCTTTTGCTATTTGAACCACTGTTGCCTCTTTTCCAAGCCTGTAACTCCAGTTTCCCTCAACAGTGACTCATCACTTTGGTTGGCCCTTTGGCTGTCTCTTTTTACATGTGGCAGACTGAAACATGACAATTATGGTTCGTCAACGGGACTTTATTTTTTTCCTCAATTCAGGTTAAGATTGCATTTGCTTTTTGGACAACCTTATCACACGGTTTGGCTTTCAGGTAACTATAACCTCCTGTGATCATAGGAGTGTAGCTGTGTGCTGGAGACCTGTGATGGACAACCAGTGGGATGGACTGTGGCCACTTAATCTGGGGCTGCAGGGCAGCGTGGAAGAAGTCAAAACTACCTCGCTAATGGCGATGGCTGCACAATGTGATGACGAGCACAATTAATGTCATTGAATTGTAGATGTGAAGAATGTTGAAATGGTAAATGTTAAGTTGCATGTATATATTCACCACAACAAAAAACAAACAAAAAAAAACCCTTCCTTGCTGCTCTCAGGGACCTCGTTCCCTATCTCTGTAATCCCACCGGCCCTTGAAACCAAACCCTGTCTTGGTTTTGAGTAGCTGTGATACTGACAGGGTGGAGACAAAAAGGGAGACAGCTGAAATCTGTTATTAAATCAATCACTTTGAGCTTCAAGGCCAGGGATTTCCCCATTTATCTCCCGTTGGGCATTTTGCCTTCCTGCCATAGGAAACAGATGTTGGGAGGACAGTTTGTAAGCAGGAACCCTCAAACATAAGGACATAGGGAGCCTTCCCCAGGATACTCACTGCTGGTGGGATGAGTGTGGAGATTGATTAGAAATCTCAGCAGCCCTTGCTGAGAGGCTTAAGGTGGGGAACTCACTGTTCCTGTGACCCAGCCTGTGTCGGTGTGCAAGAGACATGAGGACATGACGAGCAGTGCCTGTGTCAGTTAGGTTCCTCTAGAAACGAAGTGTCAGAAAAACTAACCAAAGTGCCTCAAGCAAGTTGGTTCACATAAAAATTCACAGGCTGGCCAAGCTTCCAGTGCAGTTTGATCCAGCGTTCTTGGCTGGCTTTGGGTGTCAACTTTACCAGCTCACTTTGTGGTTCATATACTCGTACTACCAATTCCAGAGGAAAAGTAAATCAGGGTAGCCAGAGGGAAGGGGTATGCTGTTGTTTTGAACCAATCGGGGACCCCCTTGTAGTCAGAGTTGGAGTCAGTTCTATGTAAACCACATGGCCGGTGAATGCGAGAGGGGTGGTTTCCCAAAGGAAATTTTGGACCCTATTATTAGAAGGAGAGGGAAATGGATGTTGAACAAAAACAACAGGTGTTTATTATGGAGCATTTCTGACAAGCTCCCTGTCTTACATATCTAGTGCTGCTGTAACAGAAATACCACAGGTGGGTAGCTTTACAACTAATTAATTTTCTCACAGCTTGGGAGGCTACAAGTCCAAATTCAGGGCACAGGCTCTAGGGGAAGGCTTTCTCTCTCTTTTGGCTGTTGGGGAAGGTCCTTGTTTCTTCAACTTCCATTCCTTGGCTCCTTAGTGATCTTCGTGTGGCATGGCATCTTTCTTCCTCTATCTCTGCTTGTTGGCTTGTTTTTTAATAATTTTTATTGAGCTTTAAGTGAACGTTTGCAAATCAAGTAAGTCTGTCATATATAAGCTTATATATACCTTAATACATACTCTCCCCCTAATGAGTCAGCCCACTCCCTCCTTCCAGTCTCTCCTTTCGTGACAATTTTGTCAGTTACTAACCCTCTCTACCCTCCTATCTCCCCTCCGGACAGGAGATGCCAACACAGTCTCAAGTGTCCACCTGATATAAGTAGCTCACTCTTTGTCAGCGTCTCTCTCCAACCCATTGTCCAGTCCCTTCCATGTCTGATGAGTTGTCTTCGGGAATGGTTCCTGTCCCGGGCCAACAGAAGGTTTGGGGACCATGACCACTGGGATTCCTCTAGTCTCAGTCAGACCATTAAGTCTGGTCTTTTTATGAGAATTTGGGGTCTGTATCCCATGTTGGCTTGTTTTTATGTCTCAAAAGAGATTGACTGAAGACACGCCCTATACTAATCCTGCCTCAGTAACATAACAAAGACAACCCATTCTCAAATGGGTTTGTAATCACAGGCATAGAGGTTAGGATTTATAACACATATTTTCGGGGGACACAATTCAATCCATAACAGTCCCCAAGACAAATCTTCAATTTAATGTTACTAAAATGTGTCTGAGAACACAATACGGTGTCACTTTTCCTCCATACCTTTATTATAGTAATATGTTTTCATAGGCTGGAGCATAGAACTATAGTCCTTTAAGATGTCTCCCAATTATTTCTGAGATCCCCCTGTGATATCATCATTTGTGCCCATCCATTGACACACAAATACTTATTGAGTGTCTACTGTGTGCCACGGTATGCTAGGTCCTGGGGATGTGCCAGTAAACAAGAGAGAAATGGTTACTGCCCTCATGGGCTTTCAGTCTAGTGCTCTAGTCCCCTCATCCAGGTGGCCTTGCCCTCTTCTTTACACTCAAAACTGTGCCTCATAGGGGCAGGATCTTCCCTTAACTCTGTACTTCATGGCAGATGCTGCCATATGCTCTCATATGTGCAGGGTATACTTCTCTTTGGTAGCACTTTTCACAATTGTCATGAATTATTTGTATACTTATTTATTATCCATCTTTTCCTCCAAACTGATCATAAGGGTTGGGACTTTGCACAATGCCTGGAACAGACTAGATATTTGAATGTCTGAAAGGCCTGATAATACTGTCAGTTTTAGCAAGACTTTACTTAAGGTAAGGAATAATGAAAGGGAAATACAATGTAGAAAGTAACCTGAAACAGTTAGTAGATGTGGCTAACTTCAGAATACTTAGCTCTGTTGGAATCAACTCTACAGCAATGGGTTTGGTTTGGTTTTTTTAGACTACCTTCAAGGACCATCCTAGGCCTCACCTGCCTGGTTTCCTGCCTGCTTCTAAGTGACAGAGGCCAGCTGACCATACCCTGGGATGCTACTCATAAGAATACCATCATAGTATGTCTACTCACAAGAATACCATTATAGTATGTCTACTCATAATACAAGCATACCTGCCCCAAGGCCCAGGCAGAGAATGAAGTTCCTTTCCTCCGAGCCTAAACTGGCCTTCTGAGTCCTTACTTTTTGTCCCAATCTCTGTTTCTTCCCAGAATTAGGAATATTTTTTTTTACCCCCTTTAGGAAAATCTTATCCTCAGTCCACAGCCTACTCACCCCCCGCCCAAAAAAAGAGACAAAAATGTCTATAAAGACTAGGCAAACTCAGCCCCAAATAAAAATCTTCTCTACCAAACAGAATATTTATTTGCAGTTTGAAACATCGTATTTAGGTTATTTCCTATTTTTCTCTAAGAAAAAATTGTGGGTGTAACCAAGGTTCATTTGAATGGTTTTCTCAAAAAAAGGCTCTGCCCACCCCAAAGGGAATTCAAGTCCCCTTATCTGAGCAGATAGAATTCCTTCCAGCACTTAAATTGTAGTCCCCTTCTCACTGCTCCCCCCCACCTCAGCTTTCACCCACCAAACCTTTGGAAGTCTTCAGAATTCACATTTTGCTTTACATTGCCTCGGTCTGAAACTGAACCCCACATAGTGTGATATTTTAGCCTCTGAAGCTGGACCCCTATATCTCTGAACCACTGATAGCTAGAATGAAGAACCAAATAAAGCTGCCAAGAATGTGTTTTCTGTGTGTATAATGGGTGGAAGCAGGAAGAGTGTTTGAAACGCAGTTTTTTTTGTTCTAAAGCCCTCTAGCTCATATAAACAAACAAACAAAAAAACCTGTTGCCGTTGAGTCAATTCTGACTCATAGTGACCCTATAGGACAGAGTAGAACTCTGCATCACATATAGCCATCATAATTAAGGAGCTGACTCCTAATGTTGCTTGGGATAGACTTGAATACTGGTGAAGCCATTCAAATGCAAATATTCTTGACTGAGCGGTAAATATTCTCTCTAGTAATGGAAAATATGTCTCTTGAAGGGAAAGAGACATCTTTAAGAGTGTTTTTATTTTATTTTTTTCCCTCTGCTATCCTCATTTTTTTTTTTTTCTTATCCTCATTAGTTGATTGGCCTAGAATTTCTTTGAAGAATATTTGACATGATTAATAAATGCTCCAGAGTTCAACTGAAGAAACAACCTGGTCCATTAATAGGTCAAAATAAGAAACAAGAGTAAGATATAAATTTCAAACGGTTGAGTCTGAGTTATACCTTTTTGGTAAAGATAACAAGTAACGTGGGTTAGAACTGCCAACCTTTCGGTTAGCAGCCATAGCTCTTAACCACTCTGCCACCAGGGTTTCCATATAGTGCTTTAGAGTTTATAAAATGTTTGATGGGTTGCCATTATATCTATTTTAGGGAGAAGCACTGTGCTCAAGCCCAAGCTAGTGACTCCAGATGCCGTCTTTCAAGTAACTAGTGGGTATTCGTGATGGTAGCAGGACATAGTTTTGCTTCCGGCACCAAAAAGGGATGAAGGGATCTTTGCCACTAGTAAAGAAAAAGCTGTCTGTGAAATAATCATGTTACTAGACTGAACACAAAACTGTTAACCCTAATCCTTGTACTTCTGTACTCATCCTGGCTCACTATCAGCCAGTTGGTGGGTATTTGCCAGTACACGTGCATTCGATGCCACCAGGTTCTGTATTTTTCCATTACCCAGCTGAGGCCTACTATTGGGCTGAGAGGAGTTTCAAGACCTGTGAGCCCTGACTGACATTAGGGACATGATGATGGGATAGAGATGACAGATTTTGGTCCATGGACATTTTCCTCCAGCACTGCTGCCAGGATTACTACCCATATTGTATCCCCTGCAGAGCACGAGAGAACCTGAGATTTGTGTCCATTGGGCATCTGTCTACTCAGAGAGCTCTAAACAATACTGCTCCCCCATTTGGGGTTTAGCCAGATGGAACCTTCTTTGTGACCTCGGATTTCCTATTGCTAAGGAAAGAGGAAGGCGTTGGGTTATGGAGAGCTCATCAGGCCTGTACGGAAAACAGAACTTCTGACTTGTTTGTTCTCAAAGGGCAGATTGTTGTTCCCCATCTGCATATTAAAAAACAAAACTAGCCAGCAGTGGTAAGTGAGAGTCCTCTTGATACATTTTTAAACTTCCTTTGAGTTATTTCATCCGGATGTGTTGTCATTTTGATGCGGCTATGTTTCTTTGACTATGCTGAGTTTTGTATATATATTTATTCGGACGTGTGTGCAAGTGTCCCATGCATACCTTCCCTATACCACAGAACGCGGTTTCCCCTTTGGAACTGCCCTCTTGGAAGAATATTTATATTGTGGTTTATGGTCAAGCTTTGCCCACTTTTGACTCTTTGTAATTGTTTTCTTTTAAAACATATACCTATGTATATGTATTACTCAATAAACCTCCTCCTCTATGCCCTCTAAGGGAAGCCATGCATATAAAAGGAATACAAAGAAAGATGATATTCCAGTACACCTATACTCTTGATTACTTTCTTAAACAGTGATTAAAATCTTCACCACAGAAAGAAAATTCTGCTTGTGAGGATGGATGGAAGAGTCAGTCCAGTGTTTTCTTGGCTGCACCTCTGGTCACCCTCTCCATCTTCTTTGCCATTTTTCCCAAGGTACCTAGGACCAACTTGGGTGTCTCCTTCAGCTAGCTATCCTGGCCTTTCTGCCCTTTCCCTGGCACCTTAAAAATGACTTTGAACCCTGAGGAGTGTAATCTTTTAAGACTTTGGGGGCTTGAGGGCCAGAGAAAAGATATGACCTAGGTTGAAGTTTGAAAGCACAAGTACCCAGGATTCTTTCCTCTTAAGATATTGAATGAATCAGGCTCACGGCTGTGTTCAAAATTCTACCAGCTTTTGGACTTATTTTTTTGTTAGTGTTTCTTATATTTGATAGGGATATAGAGATGGTGCAGCAGATATGAATGGGGATGAAAATTTACAGGAGTAGTATGGAGAAACTTGTATTTAACATCCATTAGCATTTGAGCTTCCTCGACTTGTAGGGCTTGCTCAATTTCTTTCTTATCCAGTACTTATACATCAGTAGTCATTGGCATGGGAGGCTTTATCCCCTTGGTATGGAGAAAGGTAATCCATAGTGTGAGGAGGGACAGCCTGGGATGGCATTGCAGCTGTTGCTATAGCTATTCCTGCTGCGGCCACTACTACCGCTACTGCTGTTATTGCTGCCGCTACCTGCTGCTCCGACAGTGGTTATTGTTGATGCTGCTGCTGGTATTGCTCCTTCTGCTGCTGCTACGAGTCAGCAGTCACATGTTTGGCTCTGTGTAGGGATTAAAAAAAATATATGCATTATCCAAGCCTTCAAGATATTTATAATGTATATAAATAAGACCAACCTAGATGAGATGATAGAGGGGTTAGAAGCTGGCGAAATGGACATGACGAAAAGAGAGAGTGGAGGGAGTGGGCTGTCTCATTAGGGGGAGAGCAATTGGGAGTTTGTAGCAAGGTGTATTTAAGTTTTTCTGTGAGAGACTGACTTGATTTGTAAACTTTCAATTAAAGCACAATAAAAATTAAAAAAAAAAAGTTAAATAAGCCCAACCTGAGAAACAACAGCAAGCAAGCAAGCGAACATGGCCATTACTACTATGTGCCAGACGCTTTACATAATTAGCTTGTTTAATTATCTTGGCAATCCCAAAAGACAGATATTACTATACCTTTTCAATAGATGAGAAAAGTTAGGTCCAGAGACGGTAGGTAACTTGCCTATAATTCCACAGGTAGTGGATGGCAGAACTGGGATTTACACCTAGGTCTGTCTGGCTCTACAGCGTATACTGTTTTCACTAGGCTGGACTGCAGTCTTTAACTTCGGAAGGCACATTCCCCCTATTATCTCAGGAGATTTCACAGCAGTCTGTGGAAACGGGCTGGGTATGTATCATGAAAAAACTGAAACACAAAGAGAGATCGCGAATGACCCGCCGAGCTAGTTACCAGGCCTGAGACCCAGGGCTCCCAATTCACAGCCCTGTGCTCTGCTTTCCTATGGAGCAACAGTTGTTTCACTGACTCTGTCTTCATAAATCAACCCTGCAAATTAGCACAGGCCCAGAGCCTGACAATTAGGCCAGGAGGACGAGAGTCCTAGCAATTACTGAAAAAGTACTTCCTTTTCTACTTGCCATACCACATACTTTGTGCAGCTGCCCCCACTTTGATCAGCAGCTTCATCTTTGTAGCACCTTTGGCCCTTTAGCAGCATTGGTGTTGGAGTGTGGAAACAAATGCCTGGTGAGAATTCGTCTGGTGGCTGAATAGTCTGGAGACCTGCATATTGCTTTGATCAACAAGAATTTATGGAATGTTTAGTGCACACCCATCAGTGTTAGATTGTATCATTAAGTTTTTCCAAGGCAAGATGCATGCTGACTGGCAGCCTCTAAACTGTGTGGGCTCATTGGAAGCTCTTTAAGGCCCAGCCTCCTCTCCATGATCTGTAGGTGGCTGATTTAGTTACACTGTGGATGACCGGAGTTAGCACTGGCTCTTCCTCACACCGGCAGCCAAATTCTGGGCTGCAGCCGAGAACAGAGGTAGTGAGGGCAAGGGGCCTGGATGCTGTGTGATACTGAGGAAGGGTGTGTGTTCCAAAGGTAAATACAAACATTTGGGGGATTGTATATTGTGTCCTGGAGGTAAAGAGTACAGGGTCCACAGTCAGCCTGTCTGGGCTTAAATCCTGGCTCTGCCGCTTACTACAGTAAGATCTTGGGCAACTCTTGAGTTGTTTATGTTGTGTTTTTATTCTGATCCCTATCTGCAAAATGAGGATGAGAGCCTCTCTCACAGGACTACTTAAGGATGAAATGAGCTAATACATACACTAGCAGCACCTGTCACCTAGTGAGCTGTAATTTTAATAACTACAATTTCTCATTTATTCTTCCTTCCTTTCTCGAAAGGTAACTCACATTTGATTGAAGTATTAGATGTCGTCCTCTTCTGTCTTTCCTCTATATATGCCTCCTTAGTAATTTAAACTGAGAGTATATTTTTTAGGAGATAGCTTTTAGATAAATTAAAAAAATCAGGGATACATACCAATTTAACGATTAATAGAAGAGCTCATTTCTAGGAAGCTTAGATGAGAGAGGAGCTTTTTAAAATAATTTTTGTTGTGCTTTAAGTGAAAGTTTACAAATCAAGTCAGTCTCTCACATATAAATGCCTTACTACATACTCCCACTTACTCTCCCGCTAATGAGTCAGCCCGCTCCCTCCTTCCAGTCTCTCCTTTCATGACCATTTTGCCAGTTTCTAACCCCCTCTACCCTCCCATCTCCCCTCCAGACAGGAGATGCCCACATAGTCTCAAGTGTCCACCTGGTGCAAGTAGCTCACTCCTCGTCAGTATCTGAAAGAGAAATGTTTTCAAGGCGGCAGCTCTATTAGAAGAATAGTGTTCTGATGATGTCTGTTCCCAGTTTGAATGCTTGAGTGGCTTTGTACTCTCCCTTCCCCAGCTGAACGCTCTTTGAGGTACATTCCGGATCTTCTCATTCTGCCTCTCTGTCTTGCACAGTTCCCCTCACCTTCTGTAAATTAAGTGAACAAGGAGGGTATGGATCAGTACAATATGTCAACCTTGGTAGAAAAACTTTAAAGTCCCTGTTCTAGCCACAGTCAGTTCATAATACCTTCTTCATGCACATTAGTTATGTAAGTATAAAAGAGTTCACACAGTGCAACAAATAACTCTCAGTTATTCACACTTGAATTATTGAGTTCAATAGTTCTCAACCATAACTGATCATTAGAAAAACTTGGGAAGCTTGGCAAGATACAGGCAATACTCAACAACTATAGTAGTTTATTTCTCTTTATTTAATAGTCCATGGTAGGTGTTTCTGGCTCATGAGCAGTTTTCTTTTACTGATGATGCAGGGCTGTCCATCCTGGGGGCACAGGGTGCTCCACCTCAGTCTCTCTCCCAGGTACTGTCTAGTTTGCCAAACCTTTCTTCCTTCCTTCATCAAAGTTTACTTCTTGTAGTTCCATTCCTCCATAGGTGACTCTGGCTAATATGAATTAATTAGAGCTACTAACAATATTTTACATTTCATAGTGCCTTATGGTTTATTAGTGTCAATGAAAATAATAACCACCATCTATTCAGGGTCTCAGAAGCCCTGGTGGTGCAGTGGTTACACTGCTTGGCTGCTACCTGAAAGGTCAGTGGTCCGAGCCCACCAGCTACTTTTTGGGAGAAAGATGTGGCAGTCTACTCCCGTAAAGATTTACAGCCTTGGAAACCCTATGGGACAGCTCTGCTCTGTCCTATAGGGTCACTATGAGTCGGAATCACCTTGGCAGCAGTGGGTTTAGATTTTTTTTGGTTTATTCAGTATCTGGTATATGCCAGACATTACGCTGGACATTTACATTCACGGTAGAGTGTAAGCTCCCCAAGGACAGGGATCCTGGTCTGCTTTGCGTACCTGGAACAGTGCCTGGTACTTAGTAGATGCTCAATAAGCACTTGCTGAATGGCTGAATGATTGCTAGTTTTTACAATAACCTTGTAAAACCTTATTAACCCCATTTCACAGAGAAAAAATGTGGCACTCAGATAAGTGTTTTGCCTAAGGACATACACTTGGGTGGGAACAGTGAGAGAGATGGATTGATTGATTGATTTTGGGAATTGGCTCATATACTTGTGGATCCTGGCAAGTCCAAAATCCATAGGCAGGTGGCAGGCTAGAAACTTTGACAGGATGTCTGTGTTACAGCCTTGCTGTTAAGTTTTTGTTCTTAAGGGCTTCAACTGATTGGATTAAGGGTATTCTTTACTTAGAATCAACTGATTGTAAATGTTAACCATGTCTACAGTATACATTCCCGGCAACATTTAGGCTAGTGTTGGACCAAACAACTGGTAACCATAGCCTAGCCTAGTTGATGCCTAAAATTAACCATCACAGTGTATAACCCTCTATTTTACATAGAGCTGATTTTTAAGACAATGTTTGTTGAACTGGGTTATTTATTAAAGAATATGTTTGTACCCTGTAAACAAACCTCTTTTATTAGAACCACTTGTGACTTTGTTGAAGTGCACCCTTTGTTATTTACTGAAGGGATTTTACCTACGAAGGTATGATGTAATTTTGTATGATGTAATTTTTCCATAGAAAAAAGAATGTATACAACCAAAGTTATGCTGGTAATCTCTCTTTTCCTAGAATGCTTAGTGTTTATGCTGGGAGACTGTATTTTTTTTAAAACAATTTTTCTCAAATAAGGAAAGGAGTCTAGATTAAAAGACAATGTAGGCTGAAAATACTGTGGTAGTTCCAAGTCCTGGTTGTAAATAACTTGAAAACAGGTCTCATGACCAGCACTCCTTCTCTCTGCTGCAAATGGGGACTATGATGACACATAGTAGGTATTTGCTTGCTGACTTATTTTACTATTTTAGGTCAGATCTTTTCTATAACAGATTACTTCTTGGTATTTTAAGCAGCTATTCAAACCAAAAAACCCATTGCCATCAAGTTGATTCCAACTCATAGCAACCCTAAAGGATAGCAAAGGAAGGGATAAAGATATGGAGATATAAGCCTTAGTAAAATCTTAAAAATTTTCAAACTCTAGGGTCATAAGGAGAGAGCTGGTAGGAACTTTTTTTGGTGGGGCCTGGAATGGAAACCAAAAATGTTACTTTTTTTTTTTTTTTTAAGAAATCAAGAAGGATTTCTTAAATAAGAAGGAATTACGTATTCCTAGGAGTGTGCTAGAAGAAATGGGGAAATTAGTAGCACAAGACATGGTTGGTACCCTAAAGAGCTGTCTACTTCAGCTGTCTACTTCAGTAGACGTGACTAAAGCGTATGAAAAATTAAATGCTAAACCAGGAAAGCCCCAGAAATACCAGTGTAGAGCTGAAATACCTCTTAAACCGCTGCTTCCTATGTTAGTCCCAAGCATTTTCTTTCCCTTATATAAAGCAACAATGACATCAGCAAAATGACAACCCTCATTCCATGTCCCATTGAGAATCTGGCTTGAATTTCTGGCAGTTCCCTGTCAATGTACTGCTATAACTTTTTTTGAATTATCTTCAGCAAGATTTTACTTTCATGTGATATTAATGATATTGTTCTGTAATTTCCAATTCCACTGAATCTCCTTTCTTTGGAATGGGCACAGATGTTGATCTCTTCCTGTGGTTGGCCAGGTAGTTGTCTTCCCAGTTTTCTGCCATAGACAACTGAGTGCTTCCCAAGTTGCATCTGTTGAAACATCTCAGTTGGTATTCCGTCAATTCCTAGAGCCTTGTTTTTTGCCAATGCCTTCAGTACACCTTGGACTTCTTCCTTCAGTACCATTGATTCTTGGTCATATGCTACCCTCAAAATGGTTGAATGTTGACTAATTCTTTTTGGTACAGTGACTTTGCGTATTCCGCCTACCTTCTTTTGATGACTCCTGCGTCATTCAATTTTTTGCCCATAGAATCCTTTAGTATTGTAACTTTAGGCTTGAATTTTTTCTTCAGTTCTTTTAGCTTGAGAAATGCCTAGTGTGTTCTTCCCTTTTGGTTTTGTAACTCCACGTTTTTGCACAATTCATTATAATACTTTGTCTTCTCAAGTTACCCTTTGAAATCTTCTGTTCAGCTCTTTTGCTTCACCATTTCTTCTGTTTGCTTTAGCTATTCTACATCCAAGAGCAAATTTTAGAGTCTCTTCTGACATCATTTTGGTCTTTTCTGTCCTGCAGATAGCAGATGGATCTTGGTTGAAAGCAGAGAATACCAGAAAGATGTTTACCTGTGTTTTATTATTAACTACGCAAAGGCGTTTGACTGTGGGGATCATAACAAATTATGGATAACATTTCGAAGAATGGAAATTCCAAAACAGTTCATTGTGCTCATGCACAACCTGTGCCTAGGCCAAGAGGCAGTTGTTCAAGTTCGAACAGACCAAGGGGTTACTGCATGGTTTAAAATCAGAAAAGGCGTGCATCAGGGTTGTATTCTTTTAATACTTATTCAATCTGTATGCTGAGCAAATAATGAAGAACACAGCATCAGGATTGGAGGAAGACTGATTAACAACCTGTGATATGCAGATGACACAACCTTGCTTGCTGAAGGCAAAGAGGCGTTGAAGCACTTACTGATGAAGATCAAAACCTGCAGCCAGCAGTGAGGATTACACCTCAACATAAAGAAAATAAAAATCCTCACAACTGGACCAGTAGGCAACATAATGATAAATGGAGAAAAGATTGAAGGTGTCAAGAATTTTATTTTACTTGGATCCACAATCAATGCCCATGGAAGCAGCAGTCAAGGAATCAAACAACACATTGCATTGGGCAAATCTGCTGCAAAACAAACAAACAAACAAAAGACTCAAACCCTTTGCCGTCAATTCCAACTCATAGCGACCCTATAGAACAGAGCAGAACTACCCCCAAAGAATGGCTGGTGGATTCGAACTGCTGACCATAGCTCTTAACCACTGCACCACCAGGGCAAGTAGTGTTCAAAAGCAAAGATGTCACTTTAGGGACTAAGGTGTGCCTGACTCAAGCCATGGTATTTTCAATCACCTCATGTGCATGTGAGAGCTGGACAATGATTAAGGAAAACCGAAAAAGAATTGATGCAATTGAATTATGGTGTTGGTGAAGAATATTGAATATACCATGGATTGCCAGAAGACTGAACAAATATGTCTTGGAAAAACAGCCAGAGTGAGTGCTCCTTAGAAGTAAGGATGACAAGACTTTGTCTCACTTACTTTGGACATGTTATAAAGAGGGACCAGTCCCTGGAGAAGGACATCATGCTTGGTAAAGTAGAGGGTCAGTGAAATATAGGGAGACCCTCAATGAGATGGATTGACATACTGGCTGCAGCAGTGGGCTCAGACATAGCAAAGATTGTGAGGATGGTGCAGGCTGAGCAGCATTTCACTATGAGTAGGAACTGACTCGGGGTACCTAACAACAACACAACATAAAAAGCAACACAATTGTGCTTCCACAAGCACTCTAAAGCCACTTGGCTTCATGCTGAATGTTTGTTTGGAGTTAAATCTAAATGAAGCAGGAAATAATATTGTCTCTATAAAGTCAGTTAGAAAATTTTAAATTCAGAAGGATGGCAGGGAAATCTCTGAACCAACTGGGTCAAGTTACTGTGGGCAAAATCACCCCAAGATCTACTTAAGACTCCAAATCTAGGTGTTCATTTGGGATCTGATTCACCCTCCCTGTGTTTGTTGAGGAGTTTTGGCCTTTGCTAATGGGAATTTTGCCTGGGAAAGGACAGAGGAATACGGCTCAGGCTGACAAGAGTGTGAGGTCAGTGTCTTATAAATCTGGAATGTCCTGGGAGAAAAGACAGATAACACCTTGCATCTTCCTTGTGAGGAGATCTTGCCAGTTTTGACCCTTCGGGGCGGGGGTGGGGGTGGGTGGGTGGTGGTGGAGGCAGTCCCATCCGTGAGCCAAGTGAACCACTTACAGACTTGTGCTTTTCTCTTCCCTTCCAATGAAACTGCATGCTAAAGGTGCCTACTTACACATTACACAGATTCTCAGATGGTTTTTGGATCAGTTAGTTCTCTGTTTACTGTGACTAAAACCCCAGTCCCTTCTGAGGTAAGCAGAAAAAGACACTTCTTGGCTCTTATAACTGACAAAGCCAGAGTAAGACTAGTTTCTGGCTCAAGAACTACCACCATTTTCTTGTCTCTCAGCTCAGCTCTGTTCTGCTCCTTATGTCGGTTTTATTCTTAGGTTCTTCACTCATGAATACAAAGTGGATGAGCAACTTCAGACCTGACATCCTTACCCATTCAAAATCAACAGCCAATAGTGATTTTTCAGTAAATGTCTCATTGTATCTCATTGGCTTCAATGGAGATCCATGTACGTCTCTGAACTAATTTCTGTGCATGAAGGGAACCCAATGAGTTGACTGGCTTACGACTGAGCCACACGTTCCATTCCTTTGGCTGGACTCTCACCCAAAGAATATAAGTTAGAATGTGATGTCTGAGAGGAGGTAATAAACTCAAACAACAGGTAACAAAATACTATTGAGTTTATATACTATTATGGCCGCAAGTATTCTGCTATCCAATGATTAATAATCTTCAGGCAACAATTTCTGTTTTGCATAGTTACCTAAAGAAAGCAGAAGGGATGGCTAAGCATCCAACAATGATGAGTCACAAATATCCACTGTAGTTTAATGTCCAAATAGGCATGTGTTTAGCATGTTTGAATACTTGTCTGTTTTGTAAACTAAGGTCAATTTTTAAACCAGAATCGGACCCTTTCTCCATCTGCATGAGAATTTGACCTTTGGTTAACTCTGTAGCCGTGTCCGCTGGAAACTTGAGGATGGTAAAATGTCACCTATGTTGCTAGGCAACATAGCTTATGGTAAAAATGATCCTTGTTTAGTAGAAATGACAACCTGGAAGTAGGTGAATTTCCCTGGTCTGGCCCTGACTCTGCTTTCCAGGAGCTGTTTGTTCATTTGACCTCATGGCTCTGGCTATGGGTCAATGCCACCATCCATTATCTTCCCTGGGCACATCTAAAGTGGGCAGTGAGGGATACTAAGTCCTCCTTGATAGTTAGATTGAGATAACTATAAATCCCAAGAGAAAGCCATAGTTTTGGACTTGCCTGAGTGTAGTGACTCTTGTAGCTGGGCATGTATCTCACAGGGACCCTGGAAGTTATGCCTGTGAAGTTGTTACAAAGACATTGGCTTCTACGGAAATGAGGCTTTTAAGTCTGGGAGATCCTGAAATTGCCTGATGTAGTTCTTCTCCCAGTCTTCTTGAGCAGTCACCTGGGGCTCATACAGAATAGCTTCCGGTCACTGTGTGGATTGCTGCAAGATTCCTGCAGAAAAGAACTTCTTGACACTGCTCTGCTGGCAAACTCTTTGAATAGGCTGATGCCACATGTGGCCTATGATGGCTTTGTGCCTCTGAATGTTTAGTTGAGCTTTAAGAACATCCACTGGTTGTATTGTAGGCACATATGTAAAATGAAGCCTGAATCAAGGATCAGGTGCCTGATCTCATGATGTGACAGAGACTATAGAAGTGTGCATTATGCCTGTTTCCTTTTCTGCCTGGGCACAAAGCTAGACTCCATTTCCCAGCCTCTCTCACGGTAGGTTTGGTCATGTGGCAGAGTTCTGACCAATGGGTTATGGGTAGAAGTGAAGAAGAGCACTTCCAGAGCTGGCCCATGGAAACCTTCCCAGCGAGAGCTCCTATCTTCTTTCTCCGATTGCTTGATGAATGCAGAAGCCTCTGAGGCTCTAGAGGAAGGTGCAACACCAAGATAGCCAGAGTCCCTGAATGATATGTAGAAGGTCACCTGCCCATCAGGAATGTCAGTTTAGACTTCAGATGAACAAGAAATACACAATTATTGTATTTACTCATGGTAATTTGGAGGCTTCACTGTGAAATCAGCTAGTACTTCCCCAACTAAAACACACATTCCTCAGATCTATAAATTTTCATATAGCACACTAAAGGGAAGCAGGCCAGCCACATCTCCAAAGAGTAGCTTTACGATTTTTTAAACCCCTGAAATACAAACACAAGTTGTTTGTTCGCATCATGAGCAGATGATTTGGAAATAATACCCATTTACTTCTGACCTCATAAGAACGGACATTTGGGACATGACTCTTCAGGATGAAATGTTTGTATAAATGTGCTCTGCCTATAATAACACCATGGAACGTCTGCCTTGCCAGTTCAGAATGGCAGGAAAAATTGGAGACAGATTGAGTTGTACTGAAGATGAGCAAAGTCTCACTTTCCCTCCTCTGCACCCGCCAAGCTAAATCAGGATTCAGGGGACTCCTAACCCATTTCTTGTTTACAGTCATGTTTTCCATGCTGTGGACAGCCAGTGGGACATTAAAAAAAAAAAAAACAAAAAACTAGTGGGACATTAGTTCAAGAAAAAAATGGTTCTGTGATTAAATAAACTAGGGGAATACTACAGATTATATTCCCCCTCAGGGATAGTCTCAATGTGTATCAGAACGTTAAAGGCTCTGAGAAAGCCTGCAATAAGGGAACCAGTTTTTTTTTTTTTAACATTGTCAGGAGACCAACTGCTATGAGGAACTACCCCCAGAATCTCAGTGGCTTAATATAGTAAACATTTTTTTCTCACCCATTTCACAGTTCCTTGAGGGTCAGTGGGTAACTGGGAGAGGATTGCCATATCCCATGAAGTCATTCAGAAACACAGCCTCCATTTATGTCGTGGGGACATTATCTTCCTGGACTTCAGGGTTCTCTATTGTATTCTTTCCATTCAGTTAGCAGGGGAGAGAAGTGCAAAGAAGGCATGCTCACTCTTAACCACCTTTGGAGGTGACATTCTCCAATTTTCCTTACCTTACATTGGTGAAAACTAGTCCCATGGGCCCGCCTAGAAGTAAGGGTACTGGGAGTGTGTCCAGGAGGAAGAGGAGAACATGGATATTGGTGAGCTCTCCTAGTAGCTGCCACAAGTTGCCCCGCTGGTCCCCAAGTAGCTCTTTGTTTCCTTTCCCTCCCCACAGTGAGCACATTCATATTCCAGGGGTGCAACCCAAAGCCCTATCTGGTCTCTACATTCAGCTCAAAGTACAGGGTTTCTGAGTGATGCATTGTTTTCTCCATTTGGTCTGGATGTGACTCCCTGTGGACAAGTTACCTGTCTCCACCCCTCCTACTCCTGTTACTATACAGTGGTAAAACAAAGCAGGATAACCACTTCCATTCAGAAGGGGACAGAATGGGAGACACACAGTGGTCTCTGACCCACAGCAGTTCTGAAATCCTTAGAGTCACTCAGACATGATGCCCCCTGCCTCTGTTGCCTGATCTGGCACTGATTCTTCTTTCCAGGAGAAGCTCATTTTCTCATTTTTCCTCATGCCCCTGGCTTTTTCCTCTGGGAGGATCCCTTGTCTATTACCTTCCCTGACCTCATCTGAAGTGGGTGTTGAGGGGTAGGCCCTCCTTGGTAGCTGTGCAGACTTTGAAGACTCTTTCTTAACTGTCTTAATCCAGAGATCAGAGTCTGGATGGAAATACAGGTAAAAGCTAAAGAGCCTTCACGATGGGGTGGATAGGCTATTAATGACAACCACTACCACAATATCAGGGGGCAATGGTGGTTCACTGGAGGAGTTCTCATTTTTCATGTGGGGGACTCAGGTTCGATTGTCCTGACTAAGGTACCTCAAGCACAGCCTATCAGTGGAGTCTTGTGTGTTGCTATAATGCTGAACAGGGTTTCAGTGAAACTTCCAGTTAAGACAGAATAGGAAGAAAGGGTTGGTGGTCTGCTTCAGAAAAATTTGCCAATGAAAACTCTATGGTCATGATATTCCAGCCTCGTGCATGGGGTCGCTATGAGTCGGGGGCCAACTTGATGGCAGCTAACACCACCACCACCACAATATTAATAAGGTCTGACATTTCTGTGCTGCTTCCCATTTCCAAACCATTTTTATGTACATTATTATTGCATGCAATCTTCAAACTAATCCCATGAGGCAGGGATGTGGGGGCAGAGAGAAAGGCCACCGGAAAGCCCAAGATGAGTTATGATGGGCCCGTTCACAAGGCAAGAAAACATTCATGGTTTGCTCCTGCTATTTACAGGCCCCCTTTTATAGCCAACCTGGAACATTTTAGCCAGTTTGGGTCCTTAAAAGTCTCACCTGGCTTCAGATTTGATGAGCTCTCTGTTCCTTTCTACCAAACAAATGACTTGGCTCTGGCACAGGGGCCTGACCAGACCCTTCTCATCCAGATCCCAGCACTCCAGAACCATATTCAGGTGTGGAACTCCTGATCCCGCTCCCCACCCCCCGCCCTCTCCTCCTTATAGAACCAGGGGATTTCAGCCCTGGAAAGGCTTGATAATATTGTCCTAGAACTGTGGTTTTCACTCTATCTTCTGTAGAGGCTGAGGGGTTTTTAGAAATGCCTTCAGCAATCCCTTTACAAGAGACAAGATAGGGATAGTGGCTGAGAAAGGCCTGTCAGTCTTGAGTCTGGGCTTCTTATCCCTCCTCAGTCAGGCCAGCCAGGCTATGGTCTGTATCATTAGAAGAAGAGGTTTCACTACTAACAGAAAACTTAAAAGCCATGATTATTAGCTAAGTCCATCATCTCCGCAGATGAAAAACTTGAGGTCCAGAGAAGTTAATGGATTGGCCCAAAGTAACACAGGTGCTCACCGGAGGAGTTGACACTAACACCTGGGTTTCCTGAATCCTGCGTCAGTGCTCTTTGTGCTGGAGAGACTCCCTGTTACCTCCCTTGGTGCAGCATGTGGTCTGAGATAAATGGTGGGAGTTAGGCTCTGTCCGTGCCACTGAGAGCATGAGTGGCCTGGGCAGGCAGCTTTTCCTCTTGCTCTTAGTCTCCCCATTCCTCATTAGGTGAACAAAAACAATTCTGGCTTCCTGTCTGAGACAGGGCCGCTCTGTGCACAGCTCATTGTGCTCCCTGCTAGGGTCTTGGCACCTCTCAGGCATTTTATCAGCCCCTATTTACAGAGACACTGCCTGAATTCCTTCTGTCATCCACCCCCCAACACACACACACACTGTGGGTTAACAGTGCCATTTAAAATCTCAAGTAGGAGAAAACAACATAGTCGTGGTTACATTCTGAGCTCTTAGAATATTGTTCTTCCCCAGAGTTGTGAAGATAGAGCAGATATAGGTCAGCTTGATTCTGTCCATCTCTATCCATGGCCTAGAGTATTAAATATGCATGAGGTGGGCTCTCTGCATGTATCCCTCCCCCCATTTCTCACCCCATAATGTTTGTTTTTGCTCAGGACTGGAAAGAAGTGATTGCTTTAGGTCTGCTTTTCTTTTACCAACAGGAGAAATACCTCACTGTGACTTATTTAAATATGGCTTTTCACACAGCCTTGTCAGGGGGAGGGCATGAGTAATTTCCTCCTGTGAGGTAGACAGTCTGATTGCCCAGAAGAGAGAAAAAGAGAACCCCAATGTTTGGAATGCCAGTGACTCAGAAGTTTCTAGCTGGTCTGACACTTGTTCCAACCACCATGTTTGGTCCCAGGAAAGACTCTCTTGCCTTCTAGTCTGCATTTGGTTTTGAGTGCGAGGGTTTTCCACAGGTCAAGGTAAGGGGCTGTAGAAGTTGAGAGTGGCGTGGTGTACCTCCCTAGAATCCAAACTTCTGTTCATGTTCCTATTTGATGGTCAGGTGAGAGCTGGGGCTACTCTGCATGAGAAAATTCTGTGGGTTGATCTTCATCAGGGAAAATGATCTGGGTGGTCTTGCTGGCCAGGGGTTGGCCCATGGTTTGAGAATTAAAGCCTATTTACTTTAGAATTAGGGATACTTGTTCAGCTGTTAAAATTCCATTTTTAATTATTTTTCTGCTCTCTGCCTTCTTCTTTGGGTCTTTGACAGATGAACAAACACTTCTTTTTAATAACTTTAAAATAGGTGTCATAATGCTCTCCAGAGAGGTAAAAATGATCACGCTGCCTAGCAGGGAAGCATTGTGCATTTGCGGTTTTATTTGCTTAGTACTAAATCTACATTCCCCTCCTACCTTTTTTTTTTTTTAATGTACACAACAAAGTAGGGGTTAATTTTTAGTTTTTTTTCCCCAAGCACCTTCAGGGAAATCCCGTTTAAACCTATGGATTTTAGCCCAATGAGAAATTCTCTTCCTTTGGTCTCTATTTTGCATATCGTCTGATTCTTACAGGGCTTCCGTATTGTCTCAGGCGCCACTGGAAATGCAGCAAGGATTCCTAGCACATCCCAGTTGCCATAGCAACAGCAGTCTTTCCCATAATGAGCTGCATCATCTGAACTGATGTCACAGCATCATGCAGCAGGTCAAACAAGGCATCTCCTAGTATTGCATCCTACAGATGTGCTGTAAACATCAAAAGAGGATGGTGGGAGAAAGAGATGGTGAGTGCTCCATGTCTGGGCCTTAATTGCATGGCTGTTTTGCTGGTTAGTCTGTGTCTGCTAAGGCGGAGATGGGGGAGGTTGTCTGCTTCAAATGGTCTGGGGAAAGAAGGGCTCTTTTACCTAAAATCTGTTTTTTCCAGGCCTCCGGGTTAAGACAAAGGCCTGTAAGAGCCATACAGGAGTCAAAATACGTAGAATTATTCTTGCTCCATCTCTGCCTGTTATTTTTAGTGTCCTTATTGAATTGTTCTTAAGCATAAGATGATTTTCTATTGCAAAACCTCCAATAGGCTCTGAAATAAGTAGTTCACTGTATTTAAACAGTATAGAGAGATATAGTTCCTTTTTTATGGGGCAGAGCTAATTGGTCCCTTATTTGCTCTCGTGATTTATGATATATTTAGCGATTTACAGTGTGAAATTCGGTATTTACCTCGGTTGGGTTACAGCTTCTTGACGGCAAGGAATGAATGCTGAATAAGCATTTGACACAACCCTGATGTGAAAGGGGATCTCTTGCATGTTTGAGAGAGTTTATTAAAAGCATAAAGACCAAAACCAAATGAAATTACTTGAGGCTTATGATTTATATGGCAGTCCTTCAACCCATGTCATTCATAGTTAGTTGAAAGACTGTCGTGATGTTTTCCCATCTCTAGCTAGTCTCTAAAATAGCTGGAGTTGTTTGCATGCTGACCGGTAAGTGAGACAGGACCAAGTCTCCTCTCTGCGGCAGTTGCAGTGAAGGTGTGACCCTTGGGAGAGCCTCTGTAGGTGGCAGAGGTGTTGCTATTTCTTGCTTAACTTTAACCAAAATCTGGTATGATGAATAATGTCAGGGCCCTCAGTGATTGTGGGGACTTGGTCACAACATCAACTCAATTCTGAAACTCCATATAATCATTTCAACTCCTAGCTCTGGTTTCAGGAATCTTAATTTTTTTTTTCCTAAAAATTTGATTTGACAGTATCAGATAAGGTTCAATGTGTTTTCTTTTGTTTTGGAAAATGGGAATGGATATTTCTGGTGTGCTGATTGCTACGAAAGGGAGAGAAAGGAGGAGGCACATGTCAGTTCAATTGATCAATATGTCCACTTGGAATCAGGGAGTGGTCTTCTGGCTCAGTGCTGCCAAGTTGATAGTTTTTATTTGAAAAGTCTTACAGGAAAGAATGTCATCCCCTGAGTCTTCTTCATTTAGCCTGTTTATTAAGCCTAAAAGAGATGTAACGTAAGAAGCAAGAAAAGCAATACCCCTTGCTAGCTTGGAGGGATTTTTTGCACAGAGACGAGCATATTGATCCCATTAGGCACTAACCGGAATGAAAGACCTTGGATTTTAATTAGTTTGTTTGTACCACATCACACACATGTTACTCTCAATCCTTTAAGCGTATGTGGCTGACATGTAGCTGTATGGGATGGGAGAGGTCAGTTCAGACTTGCTTTCTCTCAAATACTTAGGAGCATGAATTGTTCATTGCCTGCTTTTTAATGTCGTATAACGTGAGCAGAAAGCTCTGCTGGGACTGCTGGGTGTGAACACAGCTAAGTCAGAAGCTCTAAGGTGACAAGGAGGAGTGCTAGATAGTGATGGGGGAAGGGAAGGTATCTGTCTAGTGACTGAATTATGAGTCTGGGGAAAATCATTCCATGTCCATTAGACTTTTTTTTTTTTTTTTTAAAGTATTACTTCCAAGCCAAAGCAACTGAGAAAGACTTGTTTGGCAACATGAATTGCTAGGAGTAGACATAACCGAAGGTAGCATTTCAATGAGTTTTCTGTTTGCTTGATTTTTGTCTCTTTTGTCTGGCAGTGCTCTCAGCTGCTTCATCATGGGTGATTTGTGCAATTACTGGAAGTCACAGAAACCAGATTCCTTAGAGCAGCGTTAGAAAAAGTGGAGTCATGCTTCGAGGGTGGGGAAGGGCGCTGCTGGTGGGTGTGGGCTGACGCAGTTATCTGGTGGAACATTCGCCGGTTCAGAAGAGCTTGTAATTTTTTTCTCCCCAAATGTTCAAAATGCAGTTACGGCTCCCCAACTTTATGCTTTTGTGTTCTTTTTCCTCCCGGAGAACAAAGCTCTGGTAATGGGAGCTGTCACCCGGTGCTCGTATCTTAGCAGAGGGCCACAGCCAGTGCTGCCGCTCTCTGATTAGCTGCGTGTCTTAATTACTGGCTAAGGCTATTTCAGTTGCCTTAGTTTTAATATATCCCCGAGGGGTGGGTGGGGTGTGTGTGTGTATGGGGGAAGGGAGAGAGATTGCTCTATGGCTGCATTTATTGGTGCTTCACTGAAACTTTCTAGAATTTCAATAATTTTGTTGCACAGTGATGATCGAAGATCATCCAGACCCTGTTTTCTGTGTGGCCTAGTTTAGACCATGAACGCCTCACAAGAAACAAACCTTCTCTATCCTTTTGGTTACTCTTACTGAATTACAGTTACAAAAAAGTTAATTCTTTGCACATGACTAGGCCATAGTGGGAAGGATAAAAATAATCATCTTAATGACAACTGCAGCTATCATTTATTCAGTACGTATTATATATCAGGCATCAGACTAAGCTTTTTTAACCCTTACGATGACATTATGAGGGAGAGCGTAACAATCTCGTTTTGTAGTACTAGATATTATTTATTCACATTTTGCAGAGAGCAAGGCTTAGCCATATTAACAAATTTGGCTATGGTCACATAGTTAATAAGTGATTGGGCTGAGATTCCAAACCAATTCTATCTGGCTGGGAAGCCCAGATACTGACCCACAGTTTTACTCCGTCATATCATCCCTGAAGTCTTAAATCAACTCCAGGTCTCAGTTTTATGAAATCTTAACTGCGTACACCAGCCAGATAGACATCTTCATTCTGTTACACGTACATTCTAATTGGAAAATTAGATTTCATGTGTAAAATGAAATCTCATTTACAACACTAAGACCAATTTAGCTGCAGGGATGAGCATAGATCTTGGTCAGATGTGAACACTGACTCTGACCTTAGAGATTTAAGTATTGCAAAACTGATGCTTGGTCTTTCACCGCTACCCCTGATTGACATATCTTTATATCAGGCATGGTGGAGTTGCACTTACCTGGATCTGTGATGATTCAGGTTTGTTGTACCTTTCTCATCAGCTATATCTGATGTATTGCCCTGCTAACTTTAAGACATTTGCATTCCCTGGCAACACCGGGCTAAGAAAAGAAAAGGAAACCACTTTCCCAGCCTGGAAGGTATACTCTGAGTCCATCACTTGGGTCAAGAAGATAAAGAGAGGATTTACTTTGCTGAATGTATCAATGGCTGAATCCAAACACTGCCTATCATGATAAAGTATGGAAATGATGGTCTTGTCCAACATCCTGGAAGCCTCATGTTCAAAGACAGCTGATACAGTCATCTCTGCATCATCTTGCCCATCCCCAGCATCTACGTCCAGCATCATTACTGGGCTGTAAGGGCTGTTCTTTGTTCGACCGTGGGGCTAATGCACAGGCTGACAGCACATTGATATTGATTCCGGTAGGATGAATACTTTGAAATATTATTTCATAGGGCTCATTAGCCTTTTCTGGGCTCTGGGAAGGAGTTAACCTTTGTCCAAGTCTGCTCCAAGGAAGCCTGAGCTTGGTTCTGCATGAGATACAGGAATGAGAGTTCTGTTGGGAAAACAGCAGAGTTGCTAGGTTGGAGTGACTATGGGAGTTAGGTTCTAATTAGGGAATAAAAAGGCCAGTGGGAATTTAGCGAGGTTGATGTTCCTGCTACAAGTCTCTGATTTCCTTCTATTTTCAATCGTAGAATCAGAGAATGGTAATATATTTTGATCCTGTGGATTCCATTCAATTCAACAAATATTTATTGAGTACCTACTATATGCCAGGCATCGTTAGGGAGCATAACAGCAAACAAGACAGATTCAAATCTCTTCTTCTACTACATTCTAGAGGAAGAGATGCAAATAAACAAGTAAATTGTAGTAGAATAACTTAGTTCTTCTGATACTGTAATACTATTTCTATTTCTACTTACCTCTCTTCCATGTGCTAATAGATAAACCTTTATCTCTGTATATCTGTGTTTTGTATTTGGAGATGAACCCACTGCATTGTATAATAGCTTTGTATTTTTCTGCTTGGGTTTGGATTAGAATCTTGCTGGGTGTAGCCGAGACCAATATGGAAATCAATATTTCATGGTTGTCTTAGTTTTCTAGTGCTGCTGTAACAGAAATACCACAAGTAGATGACTTTAACAAACAGAAATTTATTCTCTCACAGTGTAGGAGGCTAAAAGTTTGAAATCAGGGTGCCAGCTCTAGGGGAAGGCTTTCTTTCTCTCTCTACTGTGGTGGATGATCCTCATCAATCTTCCCCTTGGTCTAGGAGGTTCTCAGCACAGGGACCCTGAGTCCAAAGGACACACTCTGCTCCTGAATCTTCTTTCTTGGTGGTAGTAGGCCCCTGTCTCTTTGCTGTCTTCTGTCTCCTTTTGTCTCCTGTAAGATAAAAAATGATGTAGGCCACGCACCAGGGAAACTCCCCTTACATTGCATCAGAGCTGTGACCTGAGTTAGGGTTTTACATTCCACCTTAATCCCTGTACAACTAATTGGCAGATCACATCAGATCACATTATGGGGAATGATTACATCATTACCTAACTGCCAAATTACACCATTACTTAACCACCAAACCGCTGAGAATCATGGCCCAGCCAAGTTGACACACATTTTGCGGGGACACAATTCAATCCATGACATTCCACCCTTTGGCCCCCCAAAATTCATGTCCTTGCCATATGTAAAACAGTTTCACTCCATCATATCATCCCTGAAGTCTTAAATCAACTCCAAGTCAAATTCCACCCTGGAGCAAAATTCCTCTTCATCTGTGAGAGCTAGAATACAAGTTATCTGCTTTCAAAGTACAGTGGTGGAACATACACAAGGTAGACATTTCCACTACAAATAGGAGAAATTGGAGGGAAAGAAGGGGTAACAGGTACCAAACAAGTAAAAAATCTAGCAAAAAGCTTACACTAGCTCTTAAGGCTTAAAAATAATCTGCTGTTCTGAGACTATCTGGGCAATGGCTCCACCCTCTAGACTCTGGGTCTTGGCCATGCTCTCTGGATGCTAGGTGGAGGCTTCTTAGCCATGGGCTTCAGCTTTGCCTTCCAGGTCCAACTCTGCTCCCTTGGATTTGGGTGGCTCCATTCTCCTAGTCTAAGTGGCAACCTCACCCCTTTGGCCCCAGCAGGCACTGTTCATCCACCCTTGGTCATCGCAGCACTGCCCCTTCAGCTTTGAACATTGGGTATGGTCCCACCCTTTAAAACCCCAGAGGCCATGGTCCCACCCTTTAAAACCCCAGAGGCCATGGTCCTACCCTTTGAGACCCCAGAGGCTGTGGCCCTACCCTTTGAGACTGGAGCAGCTCTGCTTCCTGTGTTCCTTGTCTCTTCAGCCTCTGCTTCCTGGTTCCTTGGTCTCTCGGCCTCTTGCCTCCTTAGCCCCTCAGGCTTCCTGGGCCAGCCCAGCCTCTGTCCTGCTTGGGCAACTATTAGAAAGCTCTTTAGCTCTACTGGTAAGTACCTGGAGGCACCCCAGTCCACCAGTAAGTCTTGGCCCAAAGGCACTCAGTTCTCTTGGTCACTGGGTTGGCTCCTGTGCTGTCTTGCACTCGTCTCTTGGTTCTGCTGCTGTTGTGTCTCTGCTGCTGCTTCTCACCATGTGCATCGCCTCTGGTGTTACAGCTCTCCTCACTGTCTTCTGAGCCCTGTCCAGAATTGCCTTTGACATCCATAATTCCACCAACAGTATGTTCAAGGTAATCTAGGCTTTTACTATTAGGCACCTTAAAACTCTCCCAGCCTCTACCCATCACGAAATTCCAAAACCACTTTTACATTTTAGGTACCTGTTAGAGCAGCACCCTACTCCCTGTACCAAATTCTGTCTTAGTTATCTAGTGCTGCTATAACAGAAATACCACAGGCGGATGACTTTAACAAACAGAAATTTATTCTGTTTAGGAGGCTAAAAGTCTGAATTCAGGCGCCAGCTCCAGGGGAAATCTTTCTCTCTCTGTCCGCACTGGAGGAAGGTCCTTATCTCCTTTGAACATCTGTGGGCCCAGCATTCCTTGGAGATCTCCACGTGTCTTGCCATCAATCTTCCTCTAGGTTTAGGAGGTTCTCAGTGCAGGGACCCCATGCCCAAAAGATGTGCTCTGCCCCAGCCCTTCATTCTTGGTTGTAGTGAGGTCCGTCTCTCTTTGCTTGCTTGTCTCTCCTTTTATCTCTTGTAAGATAAAAAGTAATGCAGGCCACATCCCAGGGAAACTCCCCTTATGTGACCTAAGTAAGGGTGTTGCATTCCACCTTAATTTCCTTACAACTGATTGGCTGATCATATCAGATCACATCATGGGGGGATTTTTACAAGATGTTTTATAAAATTTTTTTCCAGAGATCTCTCTAAATCAAGCATTCTAGCCAGAGTATGGGCGTAGTTGTACTTGTACCATCAGTCATGATCAGCATTATCCACTCATCCTGGTGTACCTTACAAACATTATCATATCAGATAGAAAGTATTTCTCTAAACGGTCATATTAACTAACATCCTTAAAAATATGATTTTATTTTCATAAATTTTTGTGAAAAAATTCAAATGCATGTTCATGGAATGTATGGGTGTGCCTGACCTGTAACTATTGCTTGCAGATTGACTGTTCCTCAGGGAGTCTCTTTGATGGCGGTTGTACATTTCTACCTTTGTAGATTAGCTGGTAGTAGGAAGGCTTTTCAAAGGAATATCACTTTTTAAAGGACTTTGGCCACAGCAACAGACTGTTAGGTATTTTGAGTTAATAAGGCAGAAGATTTCTTCTCTACAACCACCTCCAATCAGCAGCTGGTTCCTCTATTTTTGGTCATAATTTCTACCCCACCCAGTCTCATACCATCAGTCACCTTTTAGGACAGCTCCAAATCCACCACCCAAAATCAGCAATTCCTCCTCCTCCTAGCCCTGGTCCCCAGGTCATCATCTCTGTGCCACTGTTTATTCCTATTACATTAGCATAAAAATAGCCCACCCAAAACTCAATGACATTGCAGTCCCTTGTGAAGTAATCTGCTTGCATTTAGCTTGTAGTACTTATTTCAAACACTGCACTGTATTTAACCCGTTCTTTTGTTTGTGTGTGAATTAAAAGGAATTGATCCTTTAAAATTCGTACTAGTTACTCTTGCAGGCAGCCCGTGTGTGGCATCAACTAGAAATAACTGAAACGGCGGGGCCTTATGTGGTAGAAAAAAAGTGAAAACAGGTGTGCAAGTCTACTTTAAAAAAATTTATCCTTTAGTGTTATTGTTATATTGCATTTTCGAGTAAAAATAAATAAAAACAAGGGGGGTGATGGGGTGGGTAGTGCAGCAAGGAGCCAGAGATGCATGTTTCTGCAGGCTTGACCAGGAGTGGCACACAGCTTCCAGAACCTCTACAGCAGAGTACCTGCCTCAGAAGGGCTGCTGCTCCAAGAAGGACAGATCTGAAAACAAAAGTAAAAATAAAAACAACCACAAAAATAAGCCTGATTGCTCTGAGAACTCATAAAGCATCAAACTGGTGAATGAAAATGTTATGGCTTTTACCAATTTAGTAACAAACCATTGATAATGTAATTTTTAAACACATGGAATTTGACTGCCTCAACTGAAAAGCTTTAGACTGACAGAGGACCATAAAGAGGTAACATCATTAGCTTAAGAAGAAGTGGGTTTCTCCTCGTTATTTTTTTTTTTAGCTATGGAGTTTTTCCTTTTGTTCTTTGCTCTGCCTGGAATTTTTTGGTTTATTTGTTGTGAAGGTGAATTAACACATATATTTAGTAGTAAAATTTTTAAAGAAAATAACAAAAATCATGATCTCTGGCATGATGTTTTTCTTGGTTCTTAGATGCTAGATCTTAACACCATCCTTGTCTAAATACCATATATGCTCAGATACCCAAACAAAATGTAGTAATTCTTTGGGTGCAATCAATCAGCTTGAGGAGAAAACAAAATGCTCCTCTGCAAAGGTACTCTGGAACCTCACTCAAATGGTGATGGAATTGTCACAAATTTTTTGCAACAGCTTGCACCAAGTGAGAAGTTTTCATTTTGGCTTTTAGAATCCTATAATCCAACAGTTTACACAGATGTATATGGACTGATGTTCTCTGGGCAGGAGAATAGTGGTAGGAGAGGTGGGCAGGAGGTGAGCAATGTGGTTCAAGATAGAGATAAACATGTTTCCCCTCTCAGATCACCCCATTTCCCGACACCCTCTACCCAAACTGTAACTGAAGGCAGAGCCTGGCAGAGAGGACTCGGAGCTAGGTGTATTTACCTTTGAACCTTAGTGCTATCGTAACATGATTAGCTCTGTGACCTTGAGTTTCTCAGAGTCTTATTTTCCCCACATATAAAATGGGAAGAATATCCATTTTACAGGATCAAGTGAAGTACTTCATGTAAAGTTATTGGCACAAAGTGGGCATTAGATAAATGAAGGTTATTATTATTATTTCACTTTCTCAGAGGTAGTGGGATAAGATTATTGTTCCCCCAAGAAGAAAATGTAATATTTCCTTAACTTTAGGCCTAACCCAAGGAAATCATTCTCAGAGCTTTTATTAACAGAACAAAAAATCCTTAAGTGCGTATGCTGTGCCAGTACATGCATTATCTCATTTAATTTCCTTTCTCTGCTTTGTTTTCCTCCATAGCACTTATCTCCATCTGCAAACTACATGTTTTACTTATTTATTGCTGTTTCTCTCCCCCTAGCATCACGCAAGTTTCACCAGAGCAGAGATTTTTGTCTGTTTTTCTCATTGCTGTTTCCTCGGCTCCTAGGATTGTACCTGGCATATGACAGGTTCTCGATAAAGATTTGTTACAAGAATGAATGAATCTGCATAACTCTTTGAGGGGGGCAACGTGATTGTATTCACTATGTAGAAAATTATTCTGAGGTTTTATTTTTCTCTTTTCAATGATCTTATTGGAGGTACCTAACACCCTTAAGTGATTCTTGCTGTTCCAGATAGCATGCCCAGAAGCCCTTGTGGCTGATGATTAGGCTTTTTGTACCAACCGATTGTTTTAAATTCTTCCACTGAAAGCAGGAATACTGCCTGGGAAGCTCCGATGGGCTCCTCCTCTCTACAGGGTTTCTGCAAGGGAGCTGGGTTTCGCAGGTCATTTGAAAGATACATTGATTCTTCTGTTGGCGGTTGTTTCTTTTTCTCTTTCTCTTTAGTGAATCTGGGCCTCCTTCAGGGACAGTTATTTATTCTCCTTGAAAGTATGAATCCTTAGCTGTTAGTATCTGACTGGCGGATTTTGAAAGAATTTTTATTGAAAGCCTCAGAAAGGGAGAATGATAAACCAAGGCAGTCAGCCCTTCCCTATTGCTATTAAGAAATTTTTTCTAGAAATAGGTGCCCTGGTGGTTAAGCAGTCAGCTGCTAACCAAAAGGTCAGCAGTTTAAATCCACCGGCCACTCCTTGGAAACCCTATGGGGCAGTTCTACTCTGTCCAGTAGGGTCGCTATGAATTGGAATCGACTCAGTAGCAATGGGTTTGTTTTTTTCTTTTTGTTTGTTTGTTTAATGAGAAATAAAGCAAAGCACAGCCACACAATGAAAAAATTGTTTGACCAGAGAACATTCAGCCTCAGAAATGAGGGAAATAATTAAGAGAGCCCGTTTCTACTATTTATTCTGAATTAGAGGCCAACTATCTTTTAGCAGTAGATATCTGTAGCTGAATTTTATACCAGAGACATTTTCTAAATGCCATGCTTTTGAACTATTTATTTCTCAGGGAGCAGGTGTGAGATTTTTTTTTTTTTCTTGAAATTCAAACCACTTTGACAGCATCCTATTTTTAGAGTGACTTTCTCCTTAAAAAGGCAAAACAGAATCCAAAAGCAATTAGAAAAACATCCTGGGAGAAGGCAATGTTCTGGCTATACTGTAATAATAACAGACTGAATAAGGAGATGTATTGTTATATTTCTGAACATAGACTGTTTTTATTTTATGGTCATAAAATATAGTTAATATATATTTTTTATTTTCTCAGCCTCATCATGCTACAAGATAAAAAGTGTGCCTCAGGAAAATTTTCATACATCTTTAGTGCATAGCATGGCTGGTTGCAAAACACAAGGACATTATTGTATTCAGGTAGCATGTTATTCTGATTTATATAAAAGAATTGTGGACTGGGAGTAAGGAGCCCGAGTTTTAGTACCTGCTGACATAATCTTTTCCTGAACCTCAGTTTCCTCCACAATAAAGCAAAGGCTTAAATTTAAATGATTTTTGTTTCCTCCCTACTCTAATACTTTATGCTTCACTGACAGGGTTCTCCTTATCTTTCAATTTTGCAGCCTTTTGATAGTCCGGAAATACATTCTATGGAATATTTTAAATTTGCTTAGTGCCCTCATGTAAAGGAAAACACATTTTAATTTATACACCATTTAAATTTCACCCTTGTGTGTTTCATTAGCTTGTGTTTCACAGAACTATTGGTGGTCAAGCCTATAGTCGACACATAAGGTTTCACTTTAACGAATTACTGACTTCCACAACAAGTTTTTAAGTTTCCTTGTCCTGCAAATTCATGAATTTTTCTATTCTTTCTCTTTTTAGTCATGACATACATCCGCCGTTAACGAGCTGGATGAAATGCTGCATTTTCCTCTGCCCTTCCTATTGGGTGTGGAATCCCTTTAGGACCTTGCACTGCTGCTCTAGATGTTCATATAAAATACAGATGTGCGTACTTTTATTAGATTGAACCTTATGGAATTACTATTTTTGTAGGTCAAAACGATCCAATATCAGCAGCTTCCTGTAGTTCAATACAATGATTTCTTAATTATTATAACAGTGTTAGCATTGGGTATTTTTTACACCTCAGTGATGAAAAGCAGCCCTTAAATGAACTAGTGGAGTCGTGGAAAGGGCACTCAGGAGCTGCGGGTGAAAGACAGATCTGGGATTGAGTTCTGCTCTCCTGCTACCAACAGTGTGACCTAGGGCAAGTTGTTCAACTTCACTGCGCTTCAGTTTCCTCATCTGTAAAATGGAGATGATAATGCCTGCCTCATAGTGATATCGAAGGGAGTGCACGTGGATCCCAGAGCAGTGCTGGTACGTGCTTGGTACTCAATAAATGATCATGATATTGTTACTAGTGGCCATCTACTATTGTTGTTGTTAGTTGCTGAGGGGTCGATTCCTAGTCATAGAGACCCAGTGTGAGTAGAACTGCTCTATAAGGATTTCAAAGCTATGACCTTTCAGAGACAGATTGTCAGGACTGTCTTCAAGGTGCCTCTAGGTGGGTTTGAACGACCAGCCTTTCGGTTAGTTGTCCGGTGCTTAACGGTTTGTGCCACCCAGGGACACCAACCATCATACTAGGACCCCTAAACGACAAATATATAAATGCTTAGCTGTTAGAACAAACAAATGGACCTAAACAGATCAGAAGGGAAATAGTTACAAGAAGGGGCAGATTCTTGGGAAGAGGAGCCCTTACTGGTAGCACAGCTTGGTGGCTGTCCTTTAGAGCAGTGTATGCTTTTGAAAAAGTTTCCAATGGACATTTTAGGAAAGTAAAATGGTTTTCCTTCATGTCATTCTAAAATGCCTATTTCTGGAGCAATAATTCCATAATTCACCTGGCATCAATCAGCAAGTTTATTTCAACTCTTCACTTTTTATATTTTGCTTTTCAGGCGTAATAGTAACAAACTTCTATTAAGAAAACTACAAACTATGAAACTGTATATATTTATACCTGCTACCCGCTGCTGTCGAGTCGATTCCAACTCATAGCGACCCTATAGCACAGAGTAGAACTGCCCCATAGAGCTTCCAAGGAGCGCCTGGCGGATTTGAACTGCTGACCTCTTGGTTAGCAGCTGTAGCACTTAACCACTATGCCACCAGGGTTTCCGTATATATTTATAGCAAATAGATTTTAATTTTTGTGCTGTCAAGTTCTTGGAGCAAAAAAAAAAAAAAAATTATAAAGGTTAAACAATGTTCACAAGTGTTCTCTGTTTAATGCCTGTAGGTAAATAAGATTAGTACTTGATTTAGTCCGAAATGACCCCCATGAGAGAATATCCAGACCAGCAATGGACAAACCTTTAACTCTTCCCCTTTTCTCTGGATGACCTTATGCTTGTGGATGGCTTCTCCTGTGGTCATTTGCTGATGACTCATCAATTCACATTTGTAGCCTCTGATTATTTTTCCCCTGAGATTCAGACTCATTGACCCCCTGCCTTCTTTACGTCTTCTCCCGAATCTTCCCCAGGCACCTTCACTCTGCGAACCTAAGATGGGGAACGTCCATGTCCCCATTCCACACCTCTTCCTCTTCTGGAGTTCCCTGTTTTGCCTCTCTCATCACTCAGCATGAAGTCTGGGCGTCATCCTCAGCCTTCTCTTCCATCTCTCCCATCAACCAAATCCTGTTGAGTCACCAAGTCCTGTTAGGTTTCTAACTCTCTGGGATTTGGTAAAAATGAATTTAGGGTCACCCCATGTGCCATATTTTTATGCATATAACGTGCACCTTCTACATTTGTTTGCCAGCCGTGCCTTTCTCCTGTGAGGCACCCTCTTAAGCACTGCCAGGCCAGTCCTCTTCCACATGTTGCTGTAAAAACATTAGCATAGTGTGCTTATGAAAATACCTCTGGGGGGGATGTGGCCAGCAAACAAACACAAAACGTACGTGTTATTTGCAAAAATACAGTAATTTAAAAAAACTCTGCGATAGATTTGGATCATGCTCCTCTACCTTCTGGCTTCCCTTCTTTCTAAGCCATAGACCTGATATTCTTAGACATTCTCTTACGGAATGGCCTCCCATCCCCATGATCTTTCTAGCTGTGCTCTGAACCTTTTCCAGCTCTGTTAAAGTCATGTCCAGGAAAACCGTGGGTATCCAGTGTGGCTAGTGTACCGTGGTGAGGAGGGGGCCAAAACAAGCACTGGATGGAGACTTTAATGAAACAAGAGAAGTCTTATCCCAGATGGAAAGTTTTTTTTTTTTTTTTTCACTTTGAAATAAAAATTTATCTGATGAGAGAGTTCCAAAAGTTGATGCATAAAGTTACTACATCCTGACTCAAGGGGATTACACCCCGCTGACTTAGCACCAGAGAATATTTCATTTTTTCAGGCACGACTCTTATCGGTCTTTTGAATTTATTCCAGTGGACAGGAGCCAGTTTTAACTCTCTGGCCCACAACCCTGGCACTGTTGTTCACAATAATGTTCACAGCAGAGCAAAGCAGCAGCTCTTTCCTCTTGGAGGATTTAGAGGACGGCTTCCCGTGAGGGAGCCAGGGGGTGGTGGTGAGCTCAGGCTTGAGGTCGGTTAGATCTGCATTTGAGGTCGGTTAGATCTGCATGCAGATCCGGGTCCGACCACCCACCAGCTCAGTGTCTGGGAGACGCTGCATGACCTTTCTGGGCTCTGCTTTTCTGTGTAGTACCTGCTTTGTCAGCTATCATGAAGCTTAGAAACACTGTGCATAACACACCTAGCACAGTGCCTGGGCTACGGGAGGTGCTCAGGAGTGGTCAGTGAAGGCTAGGGCTATTTGTGATGCAAAGGAGGACTAACTGGTGAACTTCCTGCCTTGCCTTGTTTTAGGACTGATTCTGTTCTGATCCCAGACCTGTGGGATATCAGTGGTCCAATAAGTCTTACACCAGCATCTAACCCTGCTTCCTCCCTCAGCTGGACAGGAACAACCACATTATGTGACTGGCTTCACACATTAAAGAACTGGGGAGACTACCAGGGGCTCTGGTGATGCAGTGGTTAAAGCACTCGGCTGCTAACAGAACGGTTAGCAGTTTGAACCCACCAGCTGCTCTGTGGGTGGAAGGGGTGGCAGTCTGCTTCCTTAAAGATGTACAGCCTTGGAAACCCTATGGGGCAGTTCTACTCTGTCTTCTAGGGTCCTGTGAGTTGGAATTGACTCAATGGCAGGGGATTAGTAGAGCAGAGGCTCTGCCTGTGAACCTCAGCTGCTGCTTTACAACCATTCCAGCTCGGAGTCTTTAAAGGCTTTGCTCATTGCTCCAGCTCGCTATGCTCATAAATGTCTCTGAATTCCTAAAGTGATAATGATTTTCATCATGATTTACTACTTGTTTATATACCTTGTGGTTGTTTCACAGTGTAAGTCCCTTTCCCCAAGCAATTGGAGGCACCTATGACAAAAGCACCTCTAACTGCTCTTGTATTCCTCAAGGACAAGAGCGAAACTGGGATGGGTACAATCTCCCTGGGGCCCTTGTGCTGCCCATGGGTGCCTGGAAGCTCTCCTATAGCCTGCCATGAGACCTCCCTTTCCAAGGCATTGGTCTCAGGACCCACCCATATGCTACTCTCATCATTCTAGCTGTGGGTTTTGCAGAGTTTCTAGACATGTGGTGAGGATAAGAACAAGGAATTCTGTGCGGTGTCCTCAAGCTCCATCAATCCAGTTCAACATGCATTGATTGAACACCTGCAATACATGGAGGCTATGATTGTGTAGGACATACATAGATGGGCAAGACAGTGAGGGAGTCAGAGAAGTTATAAAACTGTGTAATTAATCCTATAATACAAGTAAGTAAGAGTGCTATGGGAAGGTAGATAAGGGTGCAGTTAATTCAGACAGGGTTCTTGGTGTAAATGGGAGGTACCATTTGATTTGAACCTTGAAGGGTGACTAAATGGTCCCCAGTTGGATGGCGATAAGGACCTTCCTGAGAACAGCTACCCACGTGTACCGTAGGGAAGCAGATTAGAAGAGTATAAGGAGAATGATCGTTCTGAGAGTGAATATTTGGAGATGAGGTGTAAAAAGGAGGCTTGGTTAGCACTGAGAAGGGCCTTTCCTGAAAAGGTTATGTAAAATGAATATTTATACATAACATTTTATTTTCCTTATGCTTCCCTCTATGATTTGGGGAAAATACTCCCATAGAAAGTTTTTTCAGGCTAAATGAATACTAAAACTCACAGTCAAAACTCTCATAACCGTGTCAAGGGAAATTTTGCATTTTAAATTGTGCATTTACTTCTCCAGTACAGATTCAGTCCACACACTCTATCACACATTAAAAAGCACTGCAGTATTAAAATACTCTATAAAGTTAATTTCACATTCTTTCACAGTTATTAAATATGTAAGCAGACACAGGGGTTTTGCATCTACTTTCCTTGGACAAAAGAGCATGGGGAGTTTTCCCAGGTACAGTGGAATCATTGCCTTGGAAGAGATTATGTGACTTAGTAATGAAGGATCAATATTCCTTTAAGCTGTTAGGTATGGTACAGTCAAAAGTGTTCTCAGCTTGAATGGTCTCCATCACTGAGGTGCAGACATGTCTGAGCAAGTCTGCTGAATGTCTGCTGTGTGTCTGCAAAGAATTGGTGGGTCTGTCCCATCAGCGGGCAGAGTGTATTGGCACACGAGGGTCAGAAGAAGTTTCCGGAGGGATCTTATCCTAAGACAGATGGAGTCAGCCAGGGTAAGTGCCAGTTAATAGAGGGTGGGGTGATTCTGAGCCTAGTTTGATGTAGGTCCTGCGGAGGTGTCCTCTCTCGCAGTCACTCCCTGCACTCAGGGCTGAGTTCTGTAAAAGCAAGTGGGCTATACTTAACAGCCATCCCACTAAAGAATCTCTACGTCATTTGAGCACAAGGTGACTGCTTCAGGAGCCTTCAGCAGAGTATATTGTACAGGACAAAGAAAGGCATATTCCCTTCTGTGCCATGGAAGCACCAAACCAGAGTTTTCTAAATACTTTTGATTTCATCCCTATCCATTAAGAAATGTCTAAGCTCTCTCTTGGATTCATGTATTATGTATTTTATAAGACATACACAAAAATAAAAGTTAAAAAGGATGAAATAAAACTAACAGAGGTTCTAATATTTTCTTCACACTCCCAAAAGTTTGTCTTGCATCCCTCCATGGTGCATGGTGTGAGCTGCCCACTCTGAAGACCACTGCTCCAGAGCATTGGTAGGAGGGGCCTGGTGGTACCTGGAAATAGCAGCTCTCCTTGGCAAAGGTGCCCGCACTGTAATGAGTGTGCACACATGTGAGACCCATGCTGGAACTTCAAGAAATTCTACTTAGGGCTCTCTTTGCAGGGAGCTAATCTTTGGTGGGGCAGATAAGAGAAAGAACCAGCAAAATGTGGGGTATTACCAATACTGTCTAAGGAGCCCTGGTGGTGCAATGGCTAAGCACTCGACCACTAACTGAAAATTTAGCAGTTCAAACCCACCTGGTGGCTCTGCAGGAGAGAGAGCTGGCCATCTGCTTATGTAAAGATGACAGCTTAGAAAGCCCTGTGGGGGCAGTTCTACCCACACATGGGGTTGCTATGAGTCAGAATCTATCTAGTAACACCTAACATTTGTAACTCCATTTGTATGTCCAGGTTTGTGAGCACTGGAGAAACTTGGGTTGTGCAAATCAGAAGTATTTTTGAGATAGTAATGTTTGTACTGCATTTTAGACCTTAGCAAGTTTACCAAGTGTAATTTCTGAACAACTCTGGAGCATGAAAGATGGAAATTCTGAGAATTAAGCCACTTTGATCACACCCAATTCTTAGGTTCCCTTTGGAAGATGATAGTAACCACTTGTATTGGTTTCCAAGGGCTACTGTAAAAAATTACACAAACTGGGTGGCTTAAAACAATAAAAATTTATTCTGTCACAGTTCCAGAGGTTTTGGCAGGGCCATGCTCTCTCTTAAGGCTCTAGGGGAGACTGTCCTGTGCCTTTTTCTTAGCTTTGATGTTGCCAGCACTTGTTGCGTTCCTTGGCTTGTAGATGCGTCTCTCCAGAATCTCTGCCTCTGTCATCATGTAGCATTGTCCTTGTGTATCTGTGTCTTCTCCTTTTCTTATAAGAACACCAGTCAGATTGGATTAGGGCCTACCCTAATGACCAGATCTTAGATCGATTACATCTGCAAAGACCCTGTTTCCAAGGGAGATCACATTCACAAGTACTGGCGGATAGGACTTCCCCATATCTTTTTGGAGGACATGTTTCAACACATAATACCACCCAAGAAGTTTGAGGTGGTGATAGTTAGCTACACTTCCACTACCATGCTACCAGGTTGTGTTGAATGTAAGCCCAGACCAAATTCTTCCACACATATAGGTAGTTATTAGACTTTCATCAGCAAAGAAGGCACAAAATATTTTATGCAGCCTGTCTGGTAGGTTTGATGAAGTCTCAGCTCTATTTCCTTGAAGGTGCTCTTACTACATCCTGAGTAAAAACTTTACTCAGTGTAGAATTCTGTGTCCTTTAGTAAGCTTAATGCAATCAGAAACCCTCCTACACCAATTGTTGGAGGCAAGGAAGAGCAGATTATCGAGCCTCAGCTAACATCACTAAAGATACAGGGTTGAGGCATCAGAGGATTCTTATCCTTTCTTCATGCAAGTGTTTCTAAACTATTTTAGCTAACCCACATGTCTTGCATGCCTTTAATTTCACAAGGAAACCCATTTCTAACTTTCAGTTTTCTAAATGGTAAAGTAATGGTTATTGGTCAAGGTAAGACTGAGTCCCCCTTTCTATTATAATGCTATCTGGTACCCCTCCCACCCCCCTGGACTGTATATTCTGAATAGCTGACTATCCCGAGAAATGAAGCTTCAATTAATTGTCATACGTAATATCACACTGATTATACTGAAGTATTTTAAAGTAAATTGTAGATCTCGTAAGACTGAATTACCATTTTATAGACATTGAAGCTTATGATCTATGATTTGTCCAAAGTCTCTCAGCTGGTAAAGAGTGGATCAGAAACTGAGCCCAGGCATACGTGACTATCCCATGCTCTTTCTGTACTATCGTTGTACCCAACTATATGCCCACTTCCAGTGTTGGTCTCTTGGGAGTATTTACATATATTATTTCAAATCCTTCTGTAAGGAAGGTTTGTCTCCCCTATTTCTTAATATCAGTATGCACTTGCGTATATTTATTTTATATTTTGAATTATAACCCAATACTCCTTGTTTATTTTATTGCTCGAATTGTCCAAATTTGGCCATTAGAAACTCTCTCAGCTTAGCTGCTGTGTCCCATTGACACGCCCATGTCCTTCTGTTGTTTGAGTACTTCCTTACTTTCTCACAGTACAAGATGCTTAGGCTCATCTTATATTTTCCCTCTCCTAGCCCTGGAATTTGCCATTTCTCCAAAGGGCCCTGATTCTTTTTATTAAAGAATAGTATTTAGAAACGAAGATCTGGGCACTCAGTGTGCTCTTTCAAATACCTTTTAAGAACTTTGTTGAGAATTTAATGAGTTAATGTTATGTGAAGCACTTTTTAACATACAGCCCTCAGTAAATGAAAATCATTATTATTGTTTTTATTATTATGCAAATTTATAAGTTTTGTTGTTTTTAGGTGCCATTGAGTTTGTTCCAGCTCATAGCGACCCTGTGTACAACAGAGTCATCCTCACAATTATCGATATGCTTGAGCCCATTGTTGCGTTCACCATGTCAGTCCATCTTGTTGAGCGTCTTCCTCTTTTTTGCTGACCCCTCTACTTTACCAACCATGATATCCTTCTCCAGGGACTGGTCCCTGCTGATAACATGTCCAAAGTATGTGAGAAAAGTATCACCATCCTCACTTCTAAAGAACATTCTGGCTGTACTTTTTCCAAGATAGGTTTGTTTGTTCTTTTGGCCCAAAACAAACCAAATCCAGTGCTGTCGAGCTGATTCCGACTCATAGCAACCCTATAGGACAGAGTAGAACTGCCCCATAGAGTTTCCAAGGAGCGCCTGCCAGATTTGAACTGCCGACCCTTTGGTTAGCAGCTGTAGCACTTAACCACTATGCCACCAGGGTTTTGACAGTCCATGGTATATTCAATATTCTTTGCCAACGCCATAATTCAAAGGCATCAATTCTTCTTTGATCTTCCTTATTCATTGCTGAGCTTTCCCATGCATCTGAGGCAATTGAAAACACCATGACTTGGGTCAGAGGCATCTAAGTCTTTAAAGTGACATCTTTGCTTTTTAACACCTTAAAAAGGTCTTTTGCATCAGGTTTGCCCAGTGCAATGTGTCATTTGATTTCTTGACTGGTGCTTTAATGATGGTTGATTGTGGATGCAAGTAAAATGAAATCCTTGACAACTTCAATCTTTTTTCCACTTATCATGATGTTGCTTGTTGGTCTAGTTGTGAGGATTTTTGTCTTCTTTCTGTTGAAGTTTAATCCATATTGAAGGCTGTGGTCTTTGATCTTCATCAGTAAGTGCTTCAAGTCGTCTTCACTTTCACCAAGCAAGATTGTGTCATCTGCATAATGCAGGTTGTTAGTGAGTCTTCCTCCAATCCTGATACCCTGTTCTTCTTCATATGGTCCAGCTTCTCGGATTATTTGCTCAGCATACAGATTGATCAAATATGGTGAAAGGATCCAACCCTGACACACAGCTTTCCTGACTTTAAACCACACAGCATCCCCTTGTTCTGTTTGAATGACTGCCTCTAAATCTATGTGCAGGTTCCTCATGAGCACAATGAAGTGTTCTGGAATTCCCAATCTTTGCAGCATTGTCCATAATTTGTTATGATCATCACAGTCAAATGTCTTTACATAGGCAATAAAACACGGAGTCCAACTGCAGCATAGACCATCAATTGCTCCTAGGCAAGTTCAAGTTGAAGCTGAAGAAAATTAGGGCAAGTTCACGAGAGCCAAAGTACGACCTTGAGTATATCCCTCCTGAATTTAGAGACCATCTCAAGAATAGATTTGATGCATTGAACACTAATAACAAAGACCAGACAATTTGTGGAATGACATCAAGGACATCATGTATGAAGAAAGCAAGAGGTTGTTAAAAAGCCAAGAAAGAAAGAAAATACCAAAATGGATATCAGAAGAGACTCTGAAACTTGTTCTTTAACATCGAGTAGCAGGAACTTAGTGTTGGAAACCCTGGTAGTACAGTGGTTACGAGCTACAACTGCTAACCAAAAGGTCGGCAGTTCAAATCCACCAGGTGCTCCTTGAAAACTGTATGGGGGAGTTCTGCTCTGTCCTATAGGGTTACTATAAGTGAAAATCGACTCGGCAGCAACAGATTTTTTACAGCTAAAGAAAAAGGAAGAAATGAAGTAAAAGAGCGGAACAGAAGACTTCAAAAGGGCAGCTTGAGAAGACAAAGTAAAGTATTATAATGACATATGCAAAGACCCGAAGTTAGACAACCAAAAGGGAAGAACACGCTCAGTATTTCTCAATCTGAAAGAACTGAAGAAAATATTCAAGGCTCAAAATGCAATAGTGAAGGATTCTATGGGCTAAGTACCGAATGACACAGGAAGCATCAAAAAAAGATGGAAGGAATACACAGACTCACTGTACCAAAAACAAATGGTCAACATTCAGCCATTTCAGGAGTTGGCATATGATCAAGCATCGATGGTACTGAAGGAAGCCCAGGCTACACTGAAAAATAAGGCTCCAGGAATTGACAGAATACCAGCTGAGATGTTTCAACAAATGGATGCAGCGCTAGAAGTACTCACTCATCTATGCCAAGAAATTTGAAAGACAGCTACCTGGCCAACTAACTGGAAGAGATCCATATTTATGTCTATTCCAAAGAAAGGTGATTCAGTAGAATGTGGAAATTATTGAACAATATCATTAATATCATTTGCAAGTAAAATTTTGCTGAAGATCATTTAAAAGCGTTTATAGCAGTACACTGACAGAGTACTGCCAGAAATTCAAGCTAGATTCAGAAGAGGGTGTGGAACAAGAGATATCAGATGGATCCTGACATCAGAGGCATCCTGGCTGAAAGCAGAGAATGATAAGTTTAGGACTTCCAAATCCTAAACCAAAATTGTATCCCATTAGTCATGCTATCAAGCCCTAACAGGCCCACAGATTTTTCTGTATTTCTGTGGCTCAAGACCATATAAGGGCAAGAAATAGATATAAGGCCAAGAAATAGTGCCCTCCCTCTAACCGCCCCAGCAGCCTGCATTTTTTGGCTGTAAAACATGTTTCCTCCCTTCCTATCATCTAACCAAGGCCATAGAATCAAGACTTTTGTGGGAGAAAGAATCTCCCTTGAATTTTAAGTTCTTAAGTTTTAATGAACCATTTGAAGGGCATTAAAAACTAAACAGTCACTCCCATATACAAGTCAAATTCACTTTGGATCTATAGAGTACAGTTTTGAATTTGTGCCCAAAATAACTCTTGTTTCAAAATACTGCAATGTCATTGTTATGGAAATGGCTGTTGTCCAATAGACCTGTAAAAGCTCCTTCGGACAATTCCTGTAGTGTTAAACACCATTGCCATTGTTCTTCTTGAGTAATAGGTACTGGAGAGTCGCTTTTATGAATCTGATAATCAATGGCAAGGGGCCCAAGGGGGCGACGTAAAGGGGACCCCTACCTCCAGCATCCTGGCAGGTTAGAGTGACCTCTAGGAATCCTGGGCACCAGAATCAGATGGGTGTCCTGGGTGGATCTATGAGGAGAACCTTGGAAATCAACGGACAGGCCACAGGACATGATTATAGGAATGAGTGAAAGATCTAGGGCTTCCCAAACCTTTTGGGGAGTTGCCTGGGCCTGGCAGAGTTGTTGTGTGGGGAACACTGTGGAAAACTCATCCTGGTTTAGGATATTTTAGAAGCCTTGTGGCAGCTTTTAGAGTCCAAGGCAAAGCCACTGCAACAGGGATAACTAGGAGATAAAAGGAAGCAGAAGTTCCCTGGTCTGACAAAAGTCCTCCTAGTGTTTTAGTATCCATGTACTTCTTCCTAAACACTCACAGTTTTGACTTAAATATATGAAAGTAATTGAAGGTTTAAAACAACAATATAGACTTATTAAAAAAAATCAGAGTATTGTAGAAAATAAAAAGTAAGAATTCCCCTCTTGTCTTGAGTAGGAACTCCAAGCCCATCCTATTCCAATCCCTAGTGGTAAATAGTTTAACAATTTGGCATAAACCTTCCCAGATATTTTCTGTGATCTGGACGTAAATACTTTAAAATATATAACTGCAATCTTGCTTTTCATTCTCCTGTGACTTGTTTTTATCTACTAAATACTAGATCATAGACTTGGTTGCCAGACAGAATATGTTGATTGTCTAGGTTATTTTTAAATGTTCAAAAGACACAGGCATTAAGCTATTGAGTCTACATCTTACCTCATTTTTAAGTCTTTTAGATGTAATTCTTGTAGACATTAAACAATTTTTCCTTTATTCTTCAAGTCCAGAAGCTGAAAGGAATCTTTCAGGAATTTATAAATTTTTATTACATTACCTAAGATTATTACCTCCTCTACTCTAAAAATAGTATTTGGTAACCATGGGTTAAGAAATACAGACCAGAAAATAACTTTTTTTTTCCTAATAGAATATAGGAAAAATGTTGCTAGTTGACCACAGTTACATCATAACTTTGTAGATGAATGCTAACTGAAGTTGTTAGTGATAGAAATTCAGTATATCTGTATCTATGTATGTGTGTACATGTCTATCTCTATCTATATGTAAAATTTTGAAGCATTGTTGCTGCTTAGTTAGGTAAGAATAGTAACTTCTGATTATCTGAGCTCAGAGCCAGAGATATTACTAACCTGAATAATTACAGGTTTTCTGTATTTTTATGCCTCCCTGTAATGCAGGCAGAGCTGGGACTTGAACCTGGGCCTGTCTTAACCACCACCATGCTGTACTGCCTCTTATCCCCTCGTGAAGCCCTGCAGTAGAGTTACACAGCCAAGTTCACTGGTTCCAGTACAACCTCTGGGTTGGGTGTGTGTGTGTGTGTGGCTGTGGCCAGTTTTTCCCACTCTAGGCTCAGGCTGTAGCAATCTTTCACCCGTCAACCTCCCTGTGCCATTCCCAACCTCCTGTTCCTCAGCCAATGGATGGCTTGCCCCTGCAGAGAAAAGTGAAGCTAAGCCCTAGGAATCTCTTCCACGACCTACCTACTCTATCAGCAACACACTCCTCTTTACCACCTTTCTCTAGGTCTTGTAATAAGCCAAAAACCACACCCATTGCTGTCGCGTCGATTCCGACTCATAGTGACCCTATAGGACAGAGTAGAACTGCCCCATAGAGTTTCCAAGGAACACCTGGTGGATTCAAACTGCCGATTTTTTGATTAGCAGCTGTAGCTCTTAACCACTATACCACCAGGGTTTCTAGGTCTTATAACAGGAAGAGGCAATATATTGTTGGAAGTGTGGAGTTTGGAGTTGGGAAGAAATGTACCTGCTCCCTGCCCTGACACTTAGCCATGTGACTTTGGGCAGTTCCCTTAGAACTTTCTAATACTCAATTCCCCATTCTATGAAATGGGGATAGTTATAAGTACTTACTTCGTAGGATTAAATGAGGTAATATAGGTGAAGTCTGGTTAGTGTGGTATCTTGCACCATATTTAAGTATATGGGAAATGGCCATAGTCATGTGGCACCATATTTATGTATATAAGAAGTGGCCAGAGTAACTTCTTTCTGTTCAGGTTCTACCCATCTTCCTGGGCTCACCTAGATCTTCAACTGCTATTGTCCTGGCTCCTTTGTCTATCCATAACCGGTTGCTGTTGAATTGAATCATGGAGAGTCAGGTTAGAACTGTGCTCCGTAGGGTTTTCAATGGCTGATTTTTCAGAAGTAGATCAGGCCTTTCTTCCGATGCACCTCTGGGTGAATTAAAAACTCTAACCTTTCAGTTAGCAACCGAGTTCATTAACCATTTGCACCACCCGGGGAATTCTTCCTCTATCTATAAATATACTCAAATCTCTTCTAGTTTAAAAACAAGTAGAACTGAAAAACAAATAAACAAACATAAAAACTAACCTAACAAACGAAATCACCCTTTCTTGATCCTGTCTTTATTTCTTAGTGTTGTTCCATTTTTTTTTGTTTTCCCACCCAAGCTTTTTAACAGAGCAGAATAGCCTGCTCCACTTTACATCAGCCTAAAGCAATCTGGATTCCCTGCCCTGTCACACTGAAATTGCCCTCACTGAGGTCACCCATGAGACCCCCTGAAGTAGACACCTGCTTTTGCCTGCCTAGCATCCTTTCCCTTTCTGGTAGCACAATCTTGGGGAGCTGCTTCGTAGATCTTGATGTAACTGTCAATCCAAATACCCTGCTCTCTCCTAGCCCAGGGGTTGACACAAACCCCCAAACCAGGCCAAGCAGACACTCTATGGGGGGGTTGAACATTAAGGGGAATGTCAGGGGACAGGTGGATGTGGCATTTACCTCCTGCTACCCTAATCCTCCTGGACATTCTCTTTTCCTCTCCTTTCTGTGGACTCATTCTTTGATTTTTCCTTAGAGTCTGTGGTCTGCCTCATATGCCTTCGATACATATATCTGCTGCTTATGTTGAATAGTCCCTTCTATTGCTTCCAGCAAAAGAACCCTACCTTAAATAAGTCTTAATTGGTAAGTGAAAGGAAGACATTCCAGCCCTTGTATCATTTGCTTGCTAACACTGTTGATCACTTCTTCCTTGAAACTTTCTGTTCTTAGAAATTCTGCAGTGATGCCCTATCCTGGTTCTTCTCTTAACCTCTCTACTTGCTTGTTCTTAGTCGCACACCGCCCCAAGCCCCTCTACTTAACTGTGTGTTTCCCAGATTTTCATGCTTAGTCCTGTTCTCACACTAATCCAAGGGTTCTTGAATTGTTCCAGGGACCCTCTGGCAGTCAGAAGAGGCATATGGATCCCTTCTCCTAATAATGCTTTTAAATGCATTGAATAAAAGGCATAGGATTTCAAAGGAAACTACCCTGAAATACAATTATCAAAATATTTCTAAAAATTGTGATGTATAAAATGTGTGCTTCTTTATTAACACATTCAATAACAAGATCTAGTGGTTGGTCTAATTACTGCCATAATGAGTATACATGCTATTTCAAGTTACCTTTAATAACTGTAATGTGACGTGAAAGTATACGTGCCTTCCGTTGGTGATAGTATCACAGGTACTATTAATACTATTGTGGTTTGTTGCCTATATTCATAATGGAGAAAAATTCTAGTTAGAGGTTAGTGAAAACAAATATGCAAAATTTTCCCATCCAAGTCCTCAGACTACTTGAATCCTGTCCACAGAGTCCCCAGAGGCCCAAGAACTTCCGGTGATGAATTCCTGCCTAAGTGCTCTGCCTAGGGGCTCTTATTCCATGCCTGTGCCTTCTACCACTGTCCCTATCCCGCGGATTCACAGATTTACATCCCCAGACTGGATTTCTGTATCCAGAGACCTCCTCCTGGATGTCCCATAGACAATACCCACTCAACACATCTATACCTGAATTTCCTTTCAAACCTCTTCTTCCTCCCGGGGGGTTTCTCATCTCTCACCTGCTCAGTATTTAACTTCCAGTATTGATCCCTTCAATACACCCTCCACACTGTTCCCAAAATGAGAATTCTCAAATGCAAATCTGAGCCTATCACTTCCTTGCTAAGATCCTTCAGTGGCTCCTCCTCGCCTACAGGTCGATATCCAAGGTCCTTTGTATGTCACAAAAGGTCCTCATGGGCAATGTTACCAGTTTCACCTCCTGCCACTTTACTCCCTTGCATCTCTACCTTCTGCACACACAGCTTGCTTTAGCCATATGCAAATATTTGAAACCTCTGAATGCCCTTTGATTTTTAATACCCTGACCCTCTGCACATGCTGTGCCATGCTCTAACCTTGCCTCCCTGCTAATTCTTCCTCAACCATCAAGACTCGGCCCAGGAGCCTTCACCTAGTGAAGTGTCTTTGATGTCTCAGGTATGGTTGATCCCTTCTTCCTTCTTTCTATGCTTAGCGTAACATATGCCACTAGTATAGTTCATATTAAACTGAATTACAAGCACGTAGTATATTTGATTGGAAACCCTGGTGGCAGAGTGGTTAAGAGCTATGGCTGCTAACCAAAAGGTCAGCAGTTCAAATCTACCAGGCGTTCCTTGGAAACTCTATCGGGCAGTTCTACTCTGTCCTGTAGGGTCACTATGAGTCGGACTCGACTCAATAACAACAGATTTGTTTGTTTTGCAATATATTTGATATATTTCTCTTTTCTACTAAAGTGTGATATTCTCAAGGAAAGGGTCCATATATTATTTGTTTATGTATTAGGCACTGTTATTATATAGTCATTGTTCAACAAATATTAGTTGACATATTTAAAGCTACAAAAAAAAAATCTCCGTTTTTGTGATTTACACAAAAAGTAAGTTTATTTTAGGGAATAACAGCAAATTAATGAGCCTTTTATGTTATAAATTTGTTGTTGTTAGTTGCTATTGAGTTGGATCTGACTCAGGATGACTTTATATATAAAAGAACAAAATGTTGCCTGGTTCTGCACCATCTTCATGATTGTTGGTATATTTGAGTTCATTGTTGTAGCTATATTATAAATTTAGGGTACAATTTTAGTCTCATTTTGTAAGGTGATTGGCATGTCAATTAGAGAAACTGGGAGTCTCTGGGTAGTGCAAACAGTTGAAGCGCTAGGCTGCTAACTGAAAGACTGGAGGTTTGAGTTCACCCAGAGGCACCTTGGAAGAAAGGCCTGGTGACCTACTTCTGAAAAATCAGCCACTGAAAACCCTGTGGAGCACAGTTTTACCCTGACACACATGGGGTCACCAGTGAGTTGCAATTGACTGGAAGGCAACTGGGTTTTATTTTATTTTTTAGTAGAGAAACTAGCTCAAGAAACTGTTATAGTGCAGAGAAAACTAGATTGTGGACATTTTAAAAGCTGGTATGAGTTTCTTTATATAAAAACTCATCTAACCATGGCTGTTTTAAGGTACTGTTTTAGCTATATTATATTATTATTTTGTATGATATTATTCTTTTCTCTCATATCTATAAATGTTTATCTGAGTTGAGGTTAGATTTATTGCAAGTGAAAATTCTTAGAGAAATAGCCAGCAAGTCAGCAATATTTGTTGGTCCTTACTGTGGGCTGATATTTCTTTAAGAATTTAGAGACAGAATTACTGAATGGAAAACAATCTTACAGCATGCAGTCGAATCGTGGCTGCCACTAGCGCTTATGGCACCTATATGCAATACAGGCTAGAAAAAGACCGCTGATCTTCAAGAAAATTTACTTCCACTTTTCTGAAATTGTCATAATAAGCTGATTTTATTAGATTAAGAACTTTACTGCGATCTGCTTGAAAGCTGTACTGTGTAAATCTGTGATATCTAGGTTGGAAGAGCACTCTCTTAGAAGTGATGCCCTTGTATGATGCACAGCCTGCCCAACTGTACTTGGCAGCCTTAGCCATGGGATTGTATTTAGCATTCTCTCCTTGTATACGGTTTAGCTACCAATGACTTACTGTCCAAAAGATGGTCAAGGTTTGCAGATGAAACACAAGAAGTATCAGCTGTACCTTATGGAAGGGGAGAAGAAGCTCACTTTCAGCACATCCAAGTGATTCTTGGACCACATCCAGACCGCTGTCTTCTTCAGAATTGAAATAGAATACCAAAGGACACTGTGTTTAGGCTATTGCTTACCCTACTTGAAAAGTACCATAGTCTCAAGGTTTCTGAAACACCATGTACATTAGCTATGATACCACAAAGAATATACCTTCAGTTTTTAACTTCTAGTTCTAGAACTCTGGGACTGATTTCCAAGTACAAATTTTAGGATTATGGTAAAGCACCAAAAGTTACGGCCAGTGTTCATTCTTTGCTAGTTCTCATACTTCCTTGAGCCGGAACCTGGAATCCCTGTTCTTATGCAAATCCTGTGGTTGATGGTCAACATATGGAGCCAGAAAAGTACTTGTTCTGCAAATAAAAATGAACCCTTGCTTATTTCCTCATGAAGAATGAAGCTTGGATTTAAGAGAGTTTGGACACACTTTACTTCCTTTGTTTTTTCCCTCTAGGTTTAGTCTCCAACCTGTGTGCTGGGTGGAGGGCCAGGTATGCTGTGAGCATGGCAGTTTACTCTAGGTATACTCTGGTTTTAACCTTGCAGGAGGACTGTTACAGCAGGAGAGCCATGATCTCAGTAAAGCTGGGTGGTGGAAAGGATGTTCTGGGGATAGGAATGGGTTGTGAGTTTGTTTACTTTGAAGTTGGAGTGGTTGGTGGGGCTCCCAGGGATGATGGAAAGAGAGGAAAGCTGTGGAATGTGGGTGAGAAGAGAAGATATCTGGATCAGTATGAGAAGTCCACTGGGTAAGGATCAGTGATAAACAAAGAAACCAAAGCTGTTGCTATCGAGCCAGTCCTGACTCATGACAACCCATGTGTATCAGGGTAGAATGACACTCCATAGAATTTTCAGCATTTGTAGTGTTGTGGAGGAGCTCTGATGGCACAGTGGTTAGGAGTTTGAGTGCTAACCATAAGGTTGGCAGTTCGAATCCACGAGCTGCTCCTTGGAAACCTTATGGGACACTTCTACTTTGTCCTATAGAAGAGTCTCTATGAGGCTGAATTGACTCAACAGCAACATGTTTTTTTTTTTAATGTTATGGAAATAAATTTCTAGATGTTTTTTCTGCAAAACTGCTGAGTGGTTTCAAACCACCAAGCTTTTAGTCAGTAGTCAAGTGCAAACTGTTTGCACCACCCGTGACCATATAGGCTTGTATTTTTAGTCATGACTAGGGATGGTAGAGATTTGCCTCACCGTGACACTGCTGGAAACCCTGGTGGTGTTGTGGTTAAGTGCTACAGCTACTGTCCAAAAGGTCAGCATTTCCAATCCACCAGAAGCTCCTTGGAAACTCTATGGACAGTTCTACTCTGTCCTATAGGGTCGCTATGAGTCGGAATCAACTCAATGGCAATGGGTTTGGTTTGGCTTTTGGTGACACTGCTTGGCCTTGAAGCCTCAGACTCTGGTATAAAGTTGCATCAGTGCAGACACTCACTGAAGCTCCAGGTGCAGAAGACATCTGGTGAAACTAGCAGCTGGCAGGCTGGTCCCAAGGCTGAGGTTGGCTCAGGGACTGGCCTTGGATGGATGGAGGCTCCTTTCCATGACAATTACTCAGCTGACACTCATTGGATTCCTAAATGCTGTGTGGATTAAATGGGTTTGCCTATGTAGAGCTTCCAAAAAGAGAGACACATGAACTGTAAAATAAAGCAGAATGACCTAAATGCTTCCCCAGAGTTTCTGAGCAGACAAAATACTGAGGGATTGTAACATAAGGAACAATTTAACCTCTTGAGAGGAGCCTTCTGCAAGAAGCATTGTTTCTGATTTTTCAAGGAAAATATGCTCATTTTAGAAAAACAGAAGTACAAAAATTATATAAAAAGCAGAAAAAGAGAAGGTATACTTTTTTAAAACAGTTTATTTTAGAATAATTTTAAATTTACAGATAAGTTACAAAGATAATACTGAATGTTCCTGTATATGCTTCACCCAAGTTCCTCTAATGTTAACACCTGATGACAACCATGGCGTGTTTATCAAAACCAAGAAATTACTGTTGATACATTACTATTAACTAAGCTATTCTTCCAGATTTCCCCAGGTTTTTCATTAATGTCTTTTTTTTTTTTTTCTGTTCCAGAATCTAATCCAGGATCCAATATTGCATTTAGTCAGCATGTCTTCTTAGTCTCCTTTGTATGGTCTTTTTTGGTATGTGTGTGTAGTCTCCTTAGTCTCTGCCTTTTCTTGTCTTTTATGACTTTGACTCTTTTGAAGGCTTGAGGCTAGGTGCTTTGTAAAGTGTCCCTCAATTTGAGTGTCTGAGGTTATAGATTTTGGGGAAGAATACCACAGAAGTGAAGTTCATTGTTTCAGGGGGTTCATGATACGCATACCGTTGATTACTGGGGATTTTAACCTTGATCACGTGGTTAGTGTGATGTTTGCCAATAAAGTTACCATTTTCCCTTTCCCCTGCTCTGTTCCTTCGAAGCAAGTCTCTGTGTTCAGCCCATACTCAAAAAAAAGGGGAGGGAAATTACGAACTCAACTCAATGGCAAAGAATTTGTGGTCATATATTAAAGGCACATGTTGGTAAATTTGGGGAAAGATATTTTAAAGCTATACAAATATTCTTTTTCCTGAAAATTTTGTCCACTGGTTTTAGCATTTATGAATGGATCTCGCCTATAGTGATTATTACTGTGGTGTTATAATGATGATTTTCTATTTCCCTCATTCCTTCTCCATTTATTAATTGGAATTTTTCTGCAAGGACCATTGGTTTCTTCTTCTGCATTTAGTTATTTATCAATCATTTATTTATATCAGTATAGACTCATGACTATTTATTTTATTCTTTGGGTTCTAATACAATACTATTATTACTTATTATGTTGCTCTAGTTGTTCCAGTTTTGACCATTGCATATATATTTTTGAGAAGCTGGGGAAAGTCATTGTAAGCTGAAAACCTAGTGTAAGCAATGACCAGGAGGGGGAGACCCCTGGTGGGATCAAGGCATCAAGATTAGGCTCTGCTCTAAATGGCAGAGGATGGGGGCGTGCAGGGTTGATTAACATGGGCCAGTAGGCCAGCAAGGCCAGCTCTGGAAAGGAGTCAGCAAGCAGCTGAGTTGGCAGCTATTTCAAAGCAGTAACTAATGAATCAGTGGACTGTTTAAGGGAGGACCTCTAGATTTTTGGTTCGGATTCTGCTGAGTAAAGTGTGATTAGAGGGACTAATTAGAGTTTTCTTCTTTGCCTCTGAAATCTTTCTCCTTCCTAAAGGAAATATTTCTAACTGTAGTGGTGATAAGGGTAGAATTCTTACTGGTTTTTATTAAAGTTGCTTTATACTTTATAAGGCTTATGCTCTATGCCCATTTAAGCTACAGAGATAGTCGTTTGATTTCTGTTCATTCGTTATTATTTGATTACTCTTTCCCATTCATTGAGGGCCAGCGGGGTGTCACTGTGTTTCAGTGCTTAAAGAAGGCTCATTTCCTGTTGTGCAGGTTTCTGCTTGAATTGCGTGTCAGTTTTTTTTTTTTTTTTAACTGGGTGCAGGGGACTCTGCTACTAGCCGACTGCGGCAGGTTTTTCTCCTCTCAGCGCCTCTCTTTCTTCAGGCCTGCAATGGAAATAATGTGCCTACATCACAGGCCTGTTTTGGAAAAATTAATAAGATGATGGACTTGTAAAAATCACTTAGCAGAGTACTTGGCCTATGGTAAGTATTCAGTAAATGCTGATAGAACCGGACTAGAACTGAGGGTGTCCTTGAGGGATTATTTGGTCTGTCCTCCTGCCTGTGGACCAGTGAGTGCCCCTGGCACTCAGGTTAAATGTTTTATATTTTCTTTTTGAATATTTCCAGATACACAGACACCACAATCACCTTCAGCAGTGGTGAAAGAGTTTATTGAGAACCTCCTATATGTTGGGTACTATCTGATTTGTGTGCGCTACAAAGATGGCTGCAGTATATCTCAGGCACCAAGGAGTTTACAGTGTTGTAGGGAGCACAGCTGTGTAGATCGAATTAGAACTCGTTGCCTTAAGCGTGGTACTAGGAACATGAACCAAGTAATGTGGGAACAGTATGAAAGATGCTAATTAACTCTGCCAAACTTAGGAAAAGCTTCACAGAGAAATAAAACTAGGTCTCCATCCCAATGAAGAATTTGCCAGGAAAAGAGATGTATGTATGTGTGTGTGTCCAGGTGTATGCATTTGCATGTGTGTTTGTATGTGCGTGCATGTCTGTGTGTGTGACGCTGAGGGTACATACAGAGAGGTAACGCACAGTTCCCTCAATTTACTGCCCTAATAAATAGACAGTAATTAAAAAAAAACGCAAAACAAACAAAAAAAACCAACAAATAAAACCTCTGTGTGCTTGTGTACTAAATGTTGTGGAAACACAGGAAAAGATGCATTTAAATCTACCTGGGTGGGGTGAGGTAGAGGAAGTTTTCATCGTTACTGAAAAGATGACTAGGTGGTTGCTAGGGAAACAAGAGGGCAGTGGGCACTCCCTGGTGACGGAGTAACGTTTGCATGGGCAAGAAAGTAAGAAAGAGGATGATTTGTAAAGGAAATGGCAGGCTGTCAATTGAATTGTAAGCAAGATGAGGGCAGGGGCCATATGTCCCTCTTGTTCAGTATGGTGTCTCCAGTCTGCGTGGTAACAGAGAACAGAAGAAACAGGAGTGGTGGTGGGAAGGTGCTCACACTCGGGCGAGGAAGTAGAGGCAAGGAATCTAGATCATTCTTTCTAAAAGCCTAGCAGAAAAAGGAAGGTGTGAGAAAGAGTTTTTTGGGGAAATAATTCGATGGGGAAAAATGAAATGGATTTGGACCTGTTCAGACCATTAACCTCTGGAATTCTTACTAAGTACTGAAACAGAAAGGTCTCCACTGTAGCCTCCTTACATTTGTACAACCAGGGCCCTTGGAAAACCTGAGGGGTTTATAGATGGTGGATGCTGCCCTTGGACAGGGAGCAGTATGATCTAGTTGACTGTAGGTTTACAGATGTATCATAAGTGCCCCTTCACAACCCCCCACTGCATGTGGTGGGAGGGAATGGAATTATTTAGGTCAATATCTAAGTAACTTCTTACCTGTTTGTCTAAGCTAAATAGCCATAATTTCTTTTTATCTTTCACACTGGATGTATTTTTCAACGTTTTATTCATTTGGACCTTATCCCTTCCACTCCACCCTAATGCTACCCATTTCCTATCCCATCCTCTCTCCACCCCACTCAAGTGTAGAAATTTCAAGGGAAGGGGGATAAGGTTTTCATTCCAAAGAAATGAGGCGGGGGCTTTTTGAATCATTTCCCATTATTTATTTTCCAGAATTCTGAATTGGGAAAATGACTTTTCAAGATGGCAATTGGCAACGTGAACCACAAATCATGACAGCTACCTCAGAATCCCAATCAGAATGTCTCCTTTTTATTTGTTGCTAATGGATAGATTTAGGTGACCAGAGATGCTTGGGCTCTAGATTTTAGGCATTTAATTCATAAATAGAGTTGATGGAATTGTAAAGATAAAAGAATCAAGGAGCAGCTTAGAAATTATCCAGATTCTACACCAACTCTCTAACTTTACATATGAGGAAGCTGACCATATGCCCGAGCTCGCACAGTAAGTTAGAGGTCACCCTGAACTCATACCAGGTGCCCAGTCTGGACTCCCTGGCTGGTTGCCCACAGATGACAGGACCCAGGGCCACACTCACTACTTTCTCTGTTGCTCTTATCTCTTCTTTGACTGAGTAAACCCCAGGGTGACAGTAACTGTGTGAAGGGAGTCACCTTAGGACCATAAAGTTACTCATCCAGTAATCAAGTCACAGGATAGTAGGAAGAGAGGTTCTCTAGGTAGGAGTTTTCTGTAGCCCAGAACACATTTCCACACAGCTTCTTTGCACTGAGAACTGAGTTTCTTCTCTCTGTGGAGCCCTCACATGGGTGCCTACCGTTGAGGGCATCTGCTGTCTCATCAGGACTTACTGACTACCAGGACCACCGAAGCCTTCCTTTGGAACTGATCATATGTGTGCTTGTATGGCTGTATAGCCAGTTAACCTTCTTGACTACTGATTCCAATTCTTTCCCACCTTTGTAACCTCTGAACAGCTTCCCCCACCTGCCCTGGCCCTTAGGGACTCTGTTTTCTTCTGTGATCTCCTGTGGGTACCTACTCCTAGGGCGCTTGGACCCAGGCTGACTGACAGGAGGACCTCCATGCCACCAGGCAATCCTCCTGGTCAGCACTGCCGTGTCCTCTCAGCAGCTGTCCCAAATTTATACCTCAGACACCTTCCTGCCACCTCACCTTCCCACTCTTGGGGAAAGACTATTTTATTTTATTATTATTATTTTTTTTTACTCTGTTGATGATAGGATAAGAAATCCTCAGCTTCTTGGCTGCCCAGGGCCTAGTCACTACTATTTGGACCTTCCATTTTCTCTTGCCTCAGAGAGAGGCTCTTTGTCCTTTCCTAGTTAGTCCATCCTGTCCTGCTTTCTGGGGCCTGGTCAGTGGTCAATCATTCCTAAAAGCTCCCTGTATTTTCTCTTTCTCTTCATCGGCCTTTACCCTGAAGGGGTAAACACTCTCAATATCTCTCCCATTAAAATAAACTCACATATAAACAAAACCATACACATCAAATAGCAATTCATTGGTTCTAGTCTCTCTCCACCACCATTTAACCTCTCTCCGCCCTTCCTTGTTTGCCACCCTTGATGTAGAGGCTCCTCTGCTTAGGCCTCACTCCCTTACCTCCCATCCTCCTGCCCACTTGCAGTGGCCTGATGCCTGTTTCCAGGCTTCGTTATTTTACGTGGCGACAAGTCTTTTTTTCAGCTGGGTTGTGGCACTTGAACTGACCTTGATGTTGGCGATCCCCGGGAGTTAATTCTTTGTGGGGCAGTCTCTTCTGGGCTTAAAGTGCCCTCCGGATGTGTTGTCAGACTATGCACTGATAGTCTGTCTCCTATAGCCACCCATGGCCAGTACTGACTGCGGGTGTGGTGGGTGGGGTGGGAGGATGGCTGTGGTCCTTGGCAGATGCTCTCTGATTTCAGTCCAAGGTTTAGAAAACCACTGTGAGAACAAGACAATCTGACCTGAGAACCAAGCCCTCTAAATTTTAGGATGTTGACTTTTACTGGCATTGCATATTTTAGCTCTAGCTGGTTTTCTTTTCTAACTTGAAAGTGAAATCTTCTTTACCAGTGCTTAATTATACATTTGAATTAGAAAATGTTGTGTGTGTTGTGTGTGCGTATGTGTGTTGGGGAGTAGGTGTGGAAAGTGGCATTGGTTGTCAGAGCTGTAAAAAACATTTGCACTTATGTTTAGTCTGTTTAGCTAAGCTTTAATTATGTAAATTGAAGTGTTTGAATGTCAAACTTGTACCCTAGGAGGGAGAAAAGTACTTATGCAGGGTCACAGCTCAGAGGAGGCAGAGGGGAAAGAATTTCCAGGAACACACCAGGGTGCTTTATAAGCCAGCCTGACCTCCCTCCTCACACAGCTGTGGGGTGAGTTTTGAAAGTGGCCCATGTGGTAGCCAAACACAAGGGCATTACAGAGTTCCCTGTAGTGGGCTGCTCCATCTTAAACCATGAACTTTTTAGGTCTCTGGAAAGCCCCTCTGGGACAGTCTCCACTAAATGAGAAAGGCCTAGCCACTTCTTCAGACTTCTTTGCAGCCAGGAATTTCTTTCCTGCTCCATGAAGTTAATGAAGCAACAAAGCCTCCAAAATAATAGATCGGTGTCATCAGATTGTCACCCAGAGTCTGATCACAGAGCCTGATCAGACATACACTTGTAGTGACTTGAAACTTGGATTAAGAATATGAAGTGGTCAGAAGTGTTCACACTCATGGGATTAAATAGTTGCAAGTGCCATTGAAATGCCATCTCCCTACTTGTTTATTTTTTTTAATTATTAATTGTTTTGGAGCTGAGTTTATGAATGTAAGCATAATCAGGTAATTATTTTGAAAAAATCTTACCTTTCTCTTCATTAGGAATTAAAGTGAACAAATTTTTCTTTTATTTCTTTTTATTAAAACTTGCCTACCTATTTCAGTGTTTATTCGTATATTTTTTACTATATTTTAAAACAGGAATGGATTGCCATCATCCACGTTTCTGTGTTTTTATTTTTCTCCTCCGCGACTGTATTACCTTAAGTATCCCACTCATTAACCTTTGCTTTTTGTCTTACTTGACTCCAACCTATTTTTCTTCACAGACATGTAGAGTGGGGGACAGGGATGGATTGTCAGCTGGCTCAGTGAGGTATGCATAGAGTCCTTTTTTTGGAGTTCCCTTCCAGTCTGACCAGGCTGCTTAGCTACTTCAATCTCTACTACTTCTCTTCTATTTACTGCTGAAATTAGTCTTATCAGACCTCAAATCCCTACTAAGTCACAATTTGGCCTATCAGGAATGTCTCTGGAGACAGGAAACTCAGTGCCTCACAGACAACACATTTATTTTCAGATAGCGCTGACTGCTAAAAACTCAAACCCATATCCTTCTAATTTCCTTCCACTGGTCCCACCTCTCCTAAAAATTTGAAAGCAGTTTTCAAGTTCTTCATTTCCTCCTTTTCCTTACTCTCTCTCTTTTCTGAAGTATCTCAGTTTTTATTTTACAGTCTGTTAACACTCATGATTGTTTTTCTCTGAGCAGACAGGGGCTATGTTTTCATTAATGTGTGGTATCCAGGAATGAACACAGTCCATTGCAGAGCAGAGCAAGACTACCATCTCATCTTTATACTATACCTTTAAGATCACATTAACTTATTTTCACTAATTCTGACAGTTATTTATTAATTGCTTTCCATGTGGTAGACATTGAACTAGGTGCCTGGGTTCTGGGAGTATAAGTGCTTTTATGAAGCAAACAGACTAGCAGGGAGAGAGAGCAAAAATAGTTAACTGTAAAGTATGGCAAGCATTAACAGGAGCAGCAGAGGGTGATGTGGACATAGATGGCAAGAGAACATTTCCTAGCAAAAAGGTTGGGGAAGGCCTCTTAGAGGAAGTGATTTTAAAGTTAAACCCTTCAGTAATTAGGCAGGAGATTAGAAGGATGAGGGAGACAGAGGGAGGTAATGGGGGGGAAGAAGGAGAATGTACCATATGCAAAGGCCTAGAAGTGAGAAAGGAACTGACCGTAGTACAGTCTGACTGGAGATTAGATTGTGAAGAGGAGAATGCAGGGAGGGCCTGAAGGAGAGATAGGCAGAGCCCAAACCGTGAATGCCTTAAAAGCTCATCATTTGGCATGTTTGAACACCTACTGTGTGCTAGGCACTGTTCTGGGCACTGAGGTTATAGCAACTAAAAAAAAAAAAACAGGCAAAAATCTCTGTCCTCATGGAACTTATATTTTAGTGAGTATTAAGATATTAGCAAACTGGAGGCAGAGACAAGATGGCTGACTAGGCAGACGCTACCTCGGATCCCTCTTGCAACAAAGATTCAGAAAAACAAGTGAATCGATCACATACACGACAACCTACGAACCCTGACCACCAAACACAGATCTAAAGAGTTGACCTGAGTGACAGGTGAGCGAAAAGCTGCACCCTGAACCAGCGACCGCTTCTGGAACCTGCGACCCACCCCACAGCCTTGAGCCCCTGTGGTTCCCTGGTGCCGAGTGGCGGGGCTGATTGTGGCTTGCTGAGGCGGGGCAGGCACGGGACACAGCCCTAACCCCTAGCCCCCTGGGATAACCTCTGTAGAGACTCAGCCAGTGGAAGCAGGCTGCACACTGACAGGACTAACGAGAGAAAGAACAACCGTGGGGGAGCAGCAACTGTTTTCGGAGCCTGGAGCCAGCATCCTAGTCAGAAAACCTTGTCGCCGGGCTTTGGACTGGGTGCAGGGGAGCTGAGCATGGCATCCTGAGACGGCGCAAACATGGGGTCATCCCTAGCCCCCTGAAGTGACCCCGGGGTAAGCCCAGCCAGTGCATGCAGGCAGCGCAGCGATGTGGCTGACCGGAGGAGAAGTCACCAGGAGGCAACGACTGATTTTGGAGCGGAGGGTGTGGCATCCTAGCCGGGGAACCTTGGCACTGGGCTTTGGACTGGGAGCGGAGGAACTAACCATGGCTTCTGAGACAGCACAAGCACAGGATACGGGCCTGACCCTCGGGGGCAATCTCTACCCAGCCAGCACACACAGTCGACACGCCCCTCGGGAATCTCAGATAAAACAGTCATCCCAAGCAAGATAAGTAACTTTGTCTATATTCCTGGGTGTACTCTCTCCTATCTATCTGATCCCTCCCCTCCCCTTCCCAGGCAGCTCCATTAACATTGGAATTTCCTGGGCCAGAGAGTGAAGTGCTCTGAGATATTCTTTTTCTTTGTTTGTTTGTTTTGTCTTTTCCTAACCCATTCTCCTGGCCTGAGAAAAGCAGCTACAAAAAACCCAGGGACCAAAAATCCTTCCCTAATTGGACTAAAAACACAGAACCAGCTCCAGCCAAGCATTTGTGATCCACAGTCTTGGGCTTTCATCCCTACAGGGAACAAGGTGGCTATTATAATGCAAAGGCATTTCTGATAGGGATCTGACTGTAATCGTTTTAGCGGATTACTGGAAAGACAAGTTTCCCAGGTCTGATATTTCTGTGTATTCAACAGAGCCCTCACTGACCCACAACAGGGAACTGAGGGCTGGAGCTCCACCCAAACCACCTAACCTCCTGCCATAGGGGTCTGAGGATAGTGACATCTACCGATCTGTAGAGGTACATGCATTGGGTGCCTAAGGTACAGCCGCAGAGCCCACCCACCAAAGTGCTTTAGGAATAGAGACACACCTACCTCACTGGCACTTGGGGGAAGGCTGTCAGCATCCTGCCCCCCCTGGAATGTGACCCCCTGCTGCTACTAGAATCTGGTGCACACAACTATCACCACTACTCCTCTAAGCGAATAGGTGACAGTCTACCCCACACACTTGGTGACCCAAAATCAGATTCTACTCAAGAATAGTGAATGGACTCTTAGGCTTATATTTCTGGTACCGGCCCAAACCAGCTGGTAGGAGAACATAAATGATTCAAAGCCTACAAAAATCAAGACAGCGCAATCTAGCAGCCCTTCTACGTATATGGAAAGAAAACAAAACAAGATAAGACTCAGTGAGCAAATATAAAATAAATCATTACAATATCTTATAGATGGCTCGGAGACAACAGTCGATATCAAACCACATAAAGAAGCAGACCATGATTGCTTCTACAACTCCCCTAATTAATGAATCAAAATCTTTCCCAAATGAAGATACAATCCTGGAATTTCCAGATGCAGAATATAAAAAACTAATTTACAGAATGCTTCAAGACATCAGGGATGACCTCAAAAATGAAATAAGGCAATCTGCACAGGAAGCCAAGGAACACACTGATAAAGCAGTTGAAGAAATCAAAAAGGTTGTTCAAGAACATAGTGGAAAAACTAATAAGCTGCAAGAATCCATAGAGAGACAGCATTCAGAAATCCAAAAGATTAACAGTAAAATTACAGACTTAGACAACTCAATAGGAAGTCAGAGGAGCAGAATCGAGGAATTGGAATGCAGAGTGGGGGAGGTGGAGGATAAAGCAATTGACACCAATATAGCTGAAGAAAAATCAGATAAAAGAATTAAAAAAAATGAAGAAACCCTAAGAATCATGTGGGACTCTATCAAGAAGAATAACTTGTGTGTGATTGGAGTTCCAGAACAAGGAGGGATAACAGAAAATACAGAGAGAATAGTTGAAGATCTGTTGGCAGAAAACTTCCCTGACATCATGAAAGATGAAAGGATATCTATCCAAGATGCTCATTGAACCCCATATAAGATTGATCCAAAAAGAAAATCACCATGACATATTATCATCAAACTTGCCAAAACCAAAGATAAAGAGAAAATTTTAAAAGCAGCCAGGGATAAAACAAAGGTTTCCTACAAAGTAGAATCAATAAGTTCAGACTACTCAGCAGAAACCATGCAGTCAAGAAGGCAATGGGATGACATATATAGAGCACTGAAGGAGAAAAACTGCCAGGCAAGGATCATTTATCCAGCAAAACTCTCTCTCAAATATGAAGGCAAAGCTTAGAGAATTTGCAAAAACCAAACCAAAGCTACAAGAAATACTAAAGGAAATTGTTTGGTCAGAAAATCAGTAACATCAGATAAGAACACAACACAAAGACACAGAACAGAACATCGTGATATCAACTCAAATAAGGAAATCACAAAAACAAATTAAGATTAATTTTAAAAAGGAAAAAATGCTCAAAACAAGGAATCATTGAAGTCATTATGTAAAAGATCACAATAATCAAAAAGAGGGACTAAATACAGGAGATATAGAACTGCCATATGGAGAGGAAAACATGGCGATATAGGACGATACAAGTTAGGTTTTTACTTAGAAAAATAGGGGCAAAGATTAAGGTAACCACAAAGAGGTCTAACAATTCCATAACTCAAAATAAAAACCAAGAAAAACATAATGACTCAGCAAACATAAATTCAACTACTATGAAAAAGAGGAGCACACAATTTACAAAGAAAAACGTCTCAGCACAAAAAAATAAGTGGAAAAATGAAATTGTCAACAACACACCCAAAAAGGCATCAAAATGACAGCACCAAACACATTCTTATCTATAATTACATTGAATGTAAATGGACTAAATGCACCAATAAAGAGACAGAGAGTCTCAGATTGGATAAAGAAACACGATCCGTCTATACGCTGCCTACAAGAGACACACCTTAGACTTAGAGACACAAACAAACTAAAACTCAAAGGATGGAAAAAAATATGTCAAGCAAACAACAATCAAAAAAGCAGGAGTAGCAATATTAATTTCTGACAAAATAGACTTCAAAGTTAAATCCACCACAAAGGATAAAGAAGGACACTACATAATGATTAAAGGGACAATTGACCAGGAAGATATAACCATATTAAATATTTATGCACCCAATGACAGGGCTGCAAGATACATAAAACAAACTCCAAAGACTCTGAAAAGTGAGATAGACACCTCCACAATTATAGTAGGAGACTTCAACACACCACTTTCAGAGAAGGATAGGACTTCCAGTAAAAAGCTCAAAAGAGACACGGAAGACCTAATTGCTACAATCAACCAACTTGACCTCATAGACCTATACAGAACACTCCACCCAACACCTGCAAAATATACTTTTTTTTCTAGTGCACATGGAACATTCTCTAGAATAGATCACATATTAGGTCATAAAACAAACCTTTGCAGAATCCGAAACATCGAAATATTACAAAGCATCTTCTCAGACCACAAGGCCATAAAAGTGGAAATCAATAACAGAAAAATCAGGGAAAAGAAATCAAATACTTGGAAACTGAACAATACCCTGCTGAAAAAAGACTGGGTTATAGAAGACATTAAGGAGGGAGTAAAGAAATTCATAGACTGCAACGAGAATGAAAACACTTCCTATCAAAACCTCTGGGACACAGCAAAAGAAGTGCTCAGAGGTCAATCTATATCGATAAATGCACACATACAAAGAGAAGAAAGAGCCAAAATCAGAGAACTGTCCCCACAACTTGAACAAATAGAAAGCGAGCAACAAAAGAATCCATCAGGTACCAGAAGAAAGAAAATAATAAAAATTAGAGCAGAATTAAATGAATTAGAGAACAGAAAAACAATTGAAAGAATTAACAAAGTCAAAAGCTGGTTCTTTGAAAAAATTAACAATATTGATAAACCATTGGCCAGACTGACTAAAGAAATACAGGAAAGGAAACAAACAACCTGAATCAGAGACAAGATGGGCCATATCACAACAGACCCAACTGAAATTAAAAGAATCATATCAGATTATTATGAAAAATTGTACTCTAACAAATTTGCAAACCTAGAAGAAATGGATGAATTCCTAGAAAAACACTACCTACCTAAACTAACACAATCAGAAGTAGAACAACTAAATAGACCCATAACAAAAAAAGAGATTGATAAGGTAATCAAAAAGCTCCCAAGAAAAAAAAAGCCCTGGCCAGGATGGCTTTACTGCAGAGTTCTACCAAACTTTCAGAGAAGAGTTAACACCACTACTACTAAAGCTATTTCAAAGCATAGAAAATGATGGAATACTACCTAACTCATTCTATGAAGCCACCATATCCCTGATACCAAAACCAGGTAAAGACATCACAAAAAAAGAAAATTACAGACCTATATCCCTCATGAACATAGATGCAAAAATCCTCAACAAAATTCTAGCCAATAGAATTCAACAACATATCAAAAAAATAATCCACCACGACCAAGTGGGATTTATACCAGGTATGCAAGGTTGGTTTAATACTAGAAAAACTATTAATGTAATCCACCATATAAATAAAACAAAAGACAAAAACCACATGATCTTACCAATTGATGCAGAAAAGGCATTTGACAAAGTCCAACACCCATTCATGATAAAAACTCTCACCAAAATAGGATTTGAAGGAAAATTCCTCAACATAATACAGGGCATCTATACAAAGCCAACAGCCAACATCACTCTAAATGGAGAGAGCCTGAAAGCATTTCCCTTGAGAACAGGAACCAGACAAGGATGCCCTTTATCACCGCTCTTATTCAACATTGTGCTAGAGGTCCTAGCCAGAGTAATTAGGGTAGGTAAAGAAATAAAGGGCATCCGGATTGGCAAGGAAGAAGTAAAATTATCTCTATTTGCAGATGACATGATCTTATACACAGAAAACTCTAAGGAATCCTCCAGAAAACTACTGAAACTAATAGAAGAGTTTGGCAGAGTCTCAGGTTACGAGATAAACATACAAAAATCACTTGGATTCCTCTACATCAACAAAAAGAACATCGAAGAGGAAATCACCAAATCAATACCATTCACAGTAGCCCCTAAGAAGATAAAATACTTAGGAATAAATCTTACCAAAGATGTAAAAGACCTATACAAAGAAAACTATGAAGTACTAGTGCAAGAAACTAAAAGGGACCTACATAAGTGGAAAAACATACCTTGCTCATGAATAGGAAGACTTAACAAAGTAAAAATGTCTATTCTACCAAAAGCCATCTATACATACAATGCACTTCCGATCCAAATTCCAATGACATTTTTTAATGTGTTGGAGAAACAAATCACCAACTTCATATGGAAGGGAAAGAAGCCCCGGATAAGTAAAGCATTACTGAAAAAGAAGAAGAAAGTGGGAGGCCTTACTCTACCTGATTTTAGAACATATTATACAGCCACAGTAGTCAAAACAGCCTGGTATTGCTACAACAGGCACATAGACCAATGGAACAGAATTGAGAACCCAGATATAAATCCATCCACATATGAGCAACTTATATTTGACAAAGGCCTAGTGTCAGTTAATTGGGGAAAAGATAGTCTTTTTAACAAATGGTGCTGGCATAACAGGGCCCATACCTCACACCATGCACAAAAACTAACTCCAAGTGGATCAAAGACCTAAACTTAAAGACTAAAATGATAAAGATCATGGAAGAAAAAATAGGGACAACATTAGGAGCCCTAATACAAGGCATAAACAGAATACAAAACATTACCAAAAATGACAAAGAGAAACCAGATAACTGGGAGCTCCTAAAAATCGAACACCTATGCTCATCTAAAGACTTTACCAAAAGAGTGAAAAGACCACCTACAGATTGGGAAAAAATTTTCAGCTATGATATCTCTGACCAGCACCTGATCTCTAAAATCTATATGATTCTGTTAAAACTCAACCGCAAAAAGACAAACAACCCAATCAAAAAGTGGGCAAAGGATATGAACAAGCACTTCACTAAAGAAGATATTCAGGCGGCTAACAGACACATGAGAAAATGCTCTTGATCATTAGCCATTAGAGAAATACAAATTAAAACTGCAATGAGATTCAATCTCACTCCACAAGGCTGGCATTAATCCCCAAAACACAAAATAATAAATGTTGGAGAGGCTGCGGAGAGATTGGAACTCTTACACACTGCTGGTGGGAATGTAAAATGGTACAACCACTTTGGAAATCTATCTGGCGTTTTCTTAAAAAGTTAGAAATAGAACTACCATACAACCCAGAAATCCCACTCCTCGGAATATACCCTAGAGAAATAAGAGCCTTTACAGGAACAGATATATGCACACCCATATTTATTGCAGCACTGTTTACAATAGCAAAAAGCTGGAAGCAACCAAGGTGTCCATCAACAGATGAATGGTTAAATAAATTATGGTATATTCACACAATGGAATACTACGCATTGATAAAGAACAGTGACAAATCTGTGAAACATTTCATACCATGGAGGAACCTGGAAGGCATTATGCTGAGTGAAATTAGTCAGATGAAAAGGACAAATACTGTATAAGACCACTATTATAAGTTCTTGAGAAATAGTACAAACTGAGAAGAGCACATTCTTTTGTGGTTATGAGAGGGGGGAGGGAGGGAGGGTGGGAGAGGGTTATTTACGGATTAGTTAGTAGATAAGAACTACTTTTGGTGAAGGGAAGGACAATACTCAATACACAGAAGATCAGCTCAACTGGACTGGAACAAAAGCAAAGAAGTTTCCGGGATAAACTGAATGCTTCGAAGGTCAGCGGAGCAACGGCAAGGGTTTGGGGACTATGGCTTAAGGCGACTTCTAAGTCAATTGGCGTAATAAACTCTGTTATGAAAACATTCTGCATCCCACTTTGAAATGTGGCGTCTGGGGTCTTAAATGCTAACAAGCGGCCATCTAAGATGCATCAATTGGTCTCAACCCATCTGGATCAAAGGAGAATGAAGAACACCAAGGTCACACGACAACTATGAGCCCGAGACAGAAAGGGCCACATGAAGCAGAGATTTACATCATCCTGAGACCAGAAGAACTAGATGGTGCCCGGCCACAACTGATGACTACCCTGACAGGGAGCACAACAGAGAACCCCTGAGGGGGTAGGAGAACAGTGGGATGCAGACCCCAAATTCTCACAAAAAGACCAGGCTTAACGGTCCGACTGAGACTAGAAGAATCCCAGCAGTCATGGTCCCCAAACCTTCTGTTGGCCCAGGACAGGAACCATTCCCGAAGACAACTCATCAGACATGGAAGGGACTGGACAATGGGCTGGAGAGAGATGCTGATGAAGAGTGAGCTACTTATATCAGGTGGACACTTGAGACTGTGTTGGCATCTCCTGTCTGGAGGGGAGATGGGAGGGTATAGATGGTTAGAAACTGGCAAAAACAGTCACCAAAGGAGAGACTGGAAGGAGGGAGCGGGCCGACTCATTAGGGGGAGAGTAAATGGGAGTATGTATTAAGGTGTATGTAAGTTTATATGTGACAGACTGACTTGATTTGTAAACTTTCACTTAAATCACAATGAAAATTATTAAAAAAAAAAAAAAAAAAGATATTAGAAAACCATGCAAAAAAATTTTGGCTTTACCCTGAGGGCAGGGGAAGCTACTGAATGGGTTAAATAGGGGAGTGATGTGATTAGAATCATGCTCTTTAAAGTCAGGCATGTAATTTAACCCAACATGGGACACTTTTGAGAATGAAAATAATTCTTCTGGGACAATAGGCATACACTGGGCAAACCAGGACTGATTGGCATCCTTTTAAAGTATGGAGAAGAGACTGGAGGGAAGCAAGAACAGAGACGGAGATTGGCCATTGCAAGTGAACGTAAGACCCAGGGGAACAATAGCCAGAACTGGTACTAAGATGTGTAGTGAGATGGAGGAAGTGAATGAGCCTGAGAAGCAATTAGAGGGAAAGACCTGTTGTGCAAAATAGGCAAAGAATAGTTCATGCTGAGTGGCACCAAAAACTTCTTTTCAGACTGGCAAGGACCCAGAAACCAGTCACTGGTTGACAAGGTCACTAAATCTGTTACTGATTGCCTATCTTATTAACAGTATCGTGATGTACTTAGTCAAAATTCTTGATAAAATCTGGACAGATATACACATTAATTACATTTTCTTAACTTTTTGTCCAGCAAATCTGTTTAAAAACAAAATGGCAGGGGGAGATTAATCTGACATGACCTATTCCCAGTGAATGTCCTCTTGATCCTGGAATCTCTGCTTCCTTTCCTAAGTAATCAAGTGCTGATTTATGGTTCGTACGTAACATATTTATTGAGTTGAATTAACGAAGCTTCTCATTGATAAGTAAGGGAGTGCACAATCCATTGTAACAATTAAGTTTGTCCCTTTAGTGGATGACTAAACATAAACAATGATTCTTGTGTTATTTTCTTTTTTTTTTTAAACAAATGTGTAAGCCCTCTTTAAATCATAACCTCTCTAGTACAGCTTAACATTGGGCCATTGCATGCCCGTTATTTCGAAGCCAGTATGTTTTGTTTTACTTTGGCCACAGGGTGTATGATGCATGGGATTTGCAGGACAAGGTCAGGGATTCTGAAACATCTGCCATCCTTCAAGAGGGGGTCTAGGTGAAAGACTACAGACAGATCAGCACAAGCCAGAAACTGCTGTTGGAGAAACAACTTGGTACTTGCACCTTCATACAGAAGGGAAGGACTTTCTTGGTCCTTGGCCACCATCAGCTTGTGCTTTATAAGAATAGTATTATTAATCTGATGGTGTCGTTCTAGGTTTTTATGGAAAGGCTTATAAAAATGTTTACCAAACATACTGGATATGCAAAGTGCTATTTAAATGCTTAATAGCCAGAAGTAAACCCAAATAATGACAGAGTTTGATTCCCTACAGACTAGAACTGTTGTTCATGAGGAGTGACCATTAGCAGAGCTCCACAGTGTCTCTCATTGCACAGTCCTGAGGCTTAGCCATAAATATCTTATTGACTGATCAAAAAGGAAGCCAGTGGCTCTATTAGTACTGGTGAAATGGAAGGGGTGAGTAACTTGTAGAAAGTGCATCTTTTAATTCATTGTAAACAATGAGGGGTGGTTCTCTTAAAGCTAAAATATTCTTTTTATAAAGGCTCTCAAAATATAATGAGTAAGTGGATAAAGATCCATTTGGGATTCGTATTTTCTAGGGTTGCTGGCGTGCAAAGACTTAGGCAGGTTTTGGTAGTGAAGGGATCTGTCTCGTTCTTAGTGTATCCTGTCCCTAATTGCATTCTCTTTCCTTGTGTAAGAAGAAGAGGAGTGACTCATGATGACTCCTGGTTTTAGTTTCAGATTCCTGAAGATGCCAACTGAGTCAACAGATCCTCTTGTTTAAACTCACTCTGAGTGCAGCTATCAGCTAGTTTAAACAGTAAGGTTGAGAAGTAGAGGGGTATATATTAAACTATTAAAGTATGGCAAGAGAACTCCGAAAACATGAAAATAAACTATCTGAATCCTAAAAATAAGTGCTGGTTTAGTTTTTTATGACCTAAAAAAAGTCATTCTAAGGAAGAAGAAGTACAATGAAATATGAGTGATAGACCCTGCTCCTAATGATTTTACATGGAATTTAGATAGAATGTGCATGACCCCTTAAGTTCTTTTCTAAAAAGTAAAAGATAGGTTAAATAAATAAAATGTAGACATGAAGACTAATATTTGTGTTTATTTATATATTGAAATAATTGTATAAAAATTGGTGCCAGTCACCTCCAGTAGGGGAAGGATCACGATAGGTTGAAACAGGTGAGGAAAGCTTCATGAAAATGGTGGAACTTTTGTTGTTTTTTGAAGAGTGAGCTAATAAGAGCAGGAGGATAGTTCAAATGTGGAGAATAGAAGAAACTAAGGCATAGCTTTGGGCCAAAGACCTAGATTTGAGTAATAAGTGGAGGTTCCTCTGGCAAATCACCTATTTGATTTGAAACTCAGTTTCCTTATCTGCAAGACATGCTGATTATTTCTCTTTTTCCTTTCCTCTTTTTTTTTTTTTCTCTCTTTCACCTTTTCTCCCTTTCAAAGTATATTTACTGAGTACCTGTTTTGTACCAGGCACTGTGCTATTTCCTGGAGATATAGAATTACCCCACCTTACAGAAGAGAAGAATAACTAACTAGCATAAGCAGGGAGAGTTAACAAGCTAGAATCAGGGAAGGCTTGTTATGCAAATCAAAATTGTAACCAATGCTAAACTCTTAGTGTTTATTAATTTTACATTTTTCTTTTACTTTTCATGGATCCTTTCCACAAGAATCCGTGACTGTAGAGGAATTCTGAGTCACTGTGGAAGAGTTATGTAAAGAAATACACTGGTAAGCAGGGGAGGAGGTTTTTCAGTTCAGTGAATCTTGGATCAATGCAAGTGAATCAGATGTACTGTTTATAACGGATAAGAAGTCATGCAAATCAAATGCCATGATAATGAACCCTGAAACAGTCACATTTTTTCACTAGACTAAAACTTCTTCGTATTAAATGTAATCGGTAAAGGCCATGTTTGTGTTTTTTGGAAGCTAGAGATAAAGCAGAAGAAATGGCAAGATTTAGGTTTTTGGAATCGAGTATTGACTTATTAATTGAAAAGAATTACTCTGAACATGGTAGAAGGAGGGATTAGGAAACTCCAAAGCAAAATGTCATTACCTTTCAAGAACGACTGGATGAACGGTGTAGATAATTTCACCTCTACGTCTTTTTGTTGTTCTATGTGTGTATATATCTGTGTAAGTGCATGTGCATGAGAGAGAGTGTGAGAGTGTGCGTGCATAAGTCGTGCTTTGGGATTTGGGGGAGTTTGGGAGGTTGTTCCTTATGGGAACACTGAAAATGATTAGAAGGAAGTGAAGAGGTTGAACTGTTATTGCTACTTGTTGCTTGCTGAGCTTTAGGGAAAGATAACGTTAGATATAAACTTTGGTAAAAATTCTGAGCAACTTTTCAAAGTTTTAGAGTCTGGTGGTTCTAGTTCTTTATAATATGAAATTCTATTTCAAAACGTATGGCTTTTTTTGGGGGGGTTAAGATAATTTTTAGAACTTCTAGAAATAGACTATGTTATCAGCTACCCGTACCGTTGCCATTCATAGCGACCGTGTAAGACAGAGTAGAACTGCCCCACAGGGTTTCCAGAGAGCAGCTGCTGAATTTGAACTGCCAACCTTTTGGTTAACAGCCAAACTTCTAACCAATGTGCCACCAGGACCCCAAGTATCAGCAAAAAAAAAAACCGTTGCCATCAAGTTAATTCCAACTTATAGTGACCCTATAGGACAGAGTAGAACTGCTCCATAACTTTTCGAAGGAGGACTAGTCGTCTCTAAATAAGCTTCTTCTCACTACATGCTAATGTAAAAGTCCTTACAGGAATAAAAACCCTAACTCCATAGTGGAAACAGAATTGAAATATATACAATCCATTTGGATTAAAATACAACTCTATGCACTGGTATCAGACTCATTCCTGGTAAAAGATAAGGAATAACAAGAGCACCTGGTGTATAGAATGGAGGACAGGCAGGTTGCCACTGAGAAAACTAAAAGGCCAATAGAGAGCAACTTGCAACTTTGCATAAAAAATAGCACACTTCTTAGTCCGGTGTTCGGTTTAATCCAGAGAGCCTAGAATGTGACAGGCTATGCTGGGTATTGTGGATATAAAGATTGGGAGATATAGTCCACCAAGGAGCTCCCAACTGGAGAAACACACACATAAGCACCATCCGTACTTCAACACAGTAAGTGCTACTATGGAACTGAGAGAGAAAGAGAGAGAATGAACATAGCAGTTAACTTTGTCTACAGAGTCATACCAGGTATGATTGTTAAGGTTATGTGTCAGGTTGGCTAGGCCATGCTTCTTAGTGGCTTGGGAGATGTTATGTAATCATCTTACATTCTGGGATCTGATGAGAGCAGCCAATCAGTTGAAAGGGGAGTTTCCTTGGAGGCGTGGCCTATAGCCAATATGTGTGGATGTTCTGGCAAAGCTCACTTTCTCTCGATCCTACATCCAACTTGTCATCCTCTGACCTCTGGTTCTTGGGATGTGAGCCAGCAGCCTACTGTCTGACCTGCAGATTTTGATATTTGCCAGCTCCCACAGCCCTGTGAGCCAGCAGCCTGTCACCTGACTCGCTGATTTTGCGTTCACCAGCCCCTGCAACCATGTGAGTCAGGAGAAACCTCCAGCCTGATGCCTGACCCCATGGATTTGGGACTTGCTAGCCTCCACAACTGTGTGAGCCATTTCCTTGAGATAATTTTTTTTTTCTCTCTCTCTATGTATATATACACTTCATTGGTTAGTTCCTCTAGAGAACCCAGCCTAAGACACCAGGGGAGATAACATTGCTCTATAAGAACAATTAGACCTTTGCTAGATAGAGAAATAATGGTAAGGACTTCCAGGCAAAGAAAAAAGGATGACAAAGCTGTTGCCACAGGAGAGTGTATAAGGCACTAGGGGAGTTGATTCATTCTGTTTGAGTAGAGCATAGGGTGCAAATGGGAGGTGAGAGTGATAAATTGGGACCAAATTGTGAAGGACCCACCTCGGACGTGTGGATATTATCATGTAGGTGACAGGGAGCCTACATAGATCCTTCTCCCAACATTTTGTTATAAACAGTTTTTAAATCTGCAGCAAAGTTGGAAGGATTCTACAATAAACACTTGTGTAACTACTGTCTGGATTGTACTATTAAAATTTTACTATACTTGTTTAGTCATCTATCTGCCCATCTATTTGTCCCCTTATAATCTATCATTCCACTTTATTTTTTATGCATTTTAAAACAAATTACTGATGTCAGTACAAATCCCTCTAAATACTTCAGCATAAATATCATTAACTCGAGTTCATTGTTGAAGGTATTTGATATAAACTGTACAACCTGCAAAGATCTTAAGGTATGAGAATAAAATAATCAATTTTGTGTTTAAGAAATATCACAGATCAATTGGAAGAAGGGAGCCAATTAAAAACCTACTTCAAAAGTCTAAATGAGACATCCAAATAATAGATTGGCTTGTAAAATAAACAGCATCACCTGTGAGTACTGTTCTCCTGTAAATAATCAACTATATGAGACCAAATTGCCAACATTTACCTGCAACAAAGATGAGAAGGTAAGGAGGGACAGAGAAGCTAAATTAATGGAAACAGAACAAATAGAATGTAAATAATGAGAATGCTGACTGTCTTAGTTATCTAGTGCTGCTATAACAGAAATACCACAAGTGGATGGTTTTAACAAACAAATTTCTTTTCTCACAGTTTAAAAGACTGGCAGCCTGAATCTAGAGTGCCAGCTCTAGGGGAAGTCTTTTTCTCTCTGTTCGCCCTGGAGGACTGTCCTTGTCTCTGAGCTTCTGCTTCTAGGTCATCTTCATGTGGCTTAGCATCTCTCTTCCCCCATCTCTGCTTCTCACCCTTGCTTAATTAATCTCTTTTATGTCTCAAAAGAGATTGATTTAAAACATACCCTACAGTAATCCCATCCCATTAATATAACAAAGACAACCCATTCCCAAACGTTACTATAACCACAGGCATAAAGGTTAGGATTTACAGCACAAATTTTGGGGGAACACAATTCAATCCATAACACTGACATTGTGAAAAACGTAACCAATATCACAGAACAATTTGTATAAAAGTTGTTAAATAGGAACCTAAATTGCTGTGTGGAGCCCTGGTGGCACTGTGGCTAGGGGTTCAGCTGCTCACCAAAAGGTCATCAGTTTGAATTAACCAGCTGCTGCTTTGAAACCCTATGGGGCAGTTCTACTCTGTCCTATAGGGTTGCTATGAGTCTGAATCGACTCGATGGCAACGGGCTTGGGTTTTTTTATGGTTTTAATTTGCTGTGTAAACTTTCACCTAAAACACAATAAAATATTATCTAAAATAAAAAAAAAATAAATTTTACCTGAAGAAAAACAAAACAAAAATTTAAGTGAGAGATGGAAGAATGTGATCAGAGCCTGTAGTGAGAATAACAAAAGGCACCGATAAATGCAAGAGAGAATCCAGAAGCGGAAGCAGTGGGCCAGTTGACGAACTGAATGTGAGGAGGGGGTTTTGGAGGCAAAGGTAGGGGTGGGGAGTAGAGGAAAAGTGAAAAATGAATTGATGGTTTTCCAACCTGGACAACTGGGTGTTTGATGATAAGATACATAATGCAGAGGTCTGGAAATAAAAAAGAAGATACTAAGTCCAGTTTGGGACATGTTGACCTTGATGTTCCTGTAGGATATTTCAGGTGGGTATGTTCAGATAGCTTTTGGAAATACTCTCCAGAGTTCTGGAGAATATCAGGACTGGAGCCATAGATATGGGGTGCATCAGGCCAGGGATGTCAAAGCCATCGCTCAAAGAGAGCATTTAGAGTAAGCAAAACTAGAAGGGGCTATGGGGAAAACTCTGAGGAAAGCCAATATTTAAGGAGCCTGAAGAAAGTGCTGAGCTCATAAGAGAAACAGAGAGGGACAGTCAGAAGTCTAGAAAGGGCCTCAGATAGATAACCTTTATGAAGTCCTTACTATGTTCCATGAATTAGAAGCGATTTGTATTCATAGACTTATTGAATGCTTGTAACAGCCCTGTTTTATAGATGAGGAAACTCAGGTACAGAAAGGTCAAGCAGTTTGTGAAGGTCTTGTAGAGCCAGTTTTTGAGCTGAGGTTGCTCAGGCTTGCCTTGTGGTGATGGCCAAGGAAAGGGAGTTTCAAGGAGGGTGTAGTCAGCAGGCGTATTAGCTTCCTAGGGCTCCCTAACAAAACACCACAAACTGGGTGGCTTATAAGAACAGAAATTTAGTTTCACTGTTCTGGAGGCTGGATGGAAGTCTCAATCCATGTGTCAGCCAGGTCATGCTCTTTCTGACGTCTGTAGAGGAAAATGCTTTTTTGTCTCTCTTAGCTTCTGGTAGCCCCAGTAGTCCCTTGGCAGGTAGATCCATCTATACATGGCCTTACTTCCTCTGTTTGTCTCTCTGTGTCTCCTCCTTGATGGCAACTGGTGGTGGTAGTGGTAGGCAGATAAGTTAGAGAAATGCTGACAAGTGTATTCCACTCTTGGAAATTTCCGAGTTATATTAGCTCATCAAAGATGTTGAGAAGTCCTGCAATAAAAAACCTACCAAGTGTTTTTCCCAAACTTATTTGACCTTGCCCCCTCTCCCTTTTCCTCATTGTTGTTGTTAGTTGCCGTTGATTTGGCTCTGATGCGTGGCAGCCCTATGTACATTAAAACAAAACTGCGTGGTCCTGTGCCATGTTCATAACCATTGTTATGCTCCAGTCCATCATTGTGGCTACTATGTATTTTGAGCTCCTTCCAACCTAGGGGTTCATATTCCAGCACAATATTAGACAGTATTCTGTCGTGATCCATAGTGTTTTCATTAGCTAATTTTCAGAAGTAAACTGCAAGGCCTTTCTTCCTAGTCTGTCTTAACCTGAAAACTCTTGAAACCTGTCCACATAGCTTCCATTTTCATAGCAGTACATAAGCCACCACCATACAAAAAACTGACAGATGGGTGGTGGCTTTTCCTCATAGAATATCTATAAACTTCCCTCAGAACTAGGGTTTGGAAAGGCTCCAAGTGAAACATGACTCTGTGTTCACTCAGCTGGATTTAAGTGAGATACAAAGGGCTTTATCTGCCTCATACTCTCGATGGCCCATAGAAGACATTCTCTCCTGTGTTATTGTTTTTTGTGCTTGATATGCCTTCTAGGACCCCAGGAGGATGAGGTTCACATCTGTTTCATTTTTGGATTCTTACATAGGACCTCGTTCAGGGCCTTTCATATAGTAATTGTCTAGTCAGTGTCTATTGAATGAATACATAAAATGCACAAAGCACAGAGGAACTTGGTACTTTTTCTTTTAAATAAAACTAAGTTCTCTATTGAAAGAACTTATCTAGTTAAAAACGTGGAGGTAAAATTAGACTGAAGCCAGGCTTTTATCCAAGAATAAAGAGAATGTGTGTTTTCATTTGAACTATGTGCTTTTAGATTCCTTTGAGGAGGGGACTGAGGAAGGTAACATGTTGGTAATTTCTGTTCTAACTGCACATGGGGTAGGCCACTAGGTCTTGGCATCATCACTTTTCTTGAGAGGTTTCTGGACTTGTCTTATAATTTAAAGTCAAATTTGGATTTCTTAGCCAAATGAGCAGATGCCTGTACCCTTTGAACCTTTTGTACTGGTTCGATGCAATTATTTCTCTTGCTCATTCTGACTTAGCATTGGCAGTCGTTCCACTGGTTTCATTATTTCATTTGTGAGTCTTTGTATGGAATTTAATCAAATGTGATGTTTTGTCTGATCTTTCTCTCCTTTGAATTGTATAACACATTCAGCTAGGCCCCCCTGTTTTCCCCGCAGGGATAGAGGCGAGTGCCTTCTCTGACCCCCTCCCACACTCTTTCCTGCATCATGCTGCCCATAACTCCTATGTGCGGTTAAATCATGTAGAACTGTGTGTGTTTGTGTGTACAGACGCCAGAGTGAGTCACGCTGAGGGGAACAGACCAGCCATGAGCACAGGCAGCCACAGTAGTGTGGTGACTATAAGGGTCTGAGAATTTGGGCAGAACGGCTGCTTTCCTCCTCCTCCTCCGTGGACATCAACCCCACATGGGCTCAAGCTTTGCTTGTGTGTTTGTGAACTGGATGATTCACCTGTGAAGCGGAACACTGGAGTCCTTGTGAATTCAGAGGGCTCTGCAGGAGTTTTATCAACTCACAATACTTGTTTCAGAGCCTCCGGTTGATCCTAATCCTAATTATTGTTTTAGGATGAATCTGAGTTTTTTGTGGAGAAGGCAAACCCTATTCGGAGTATATTTTCTAATTTTCAGCCTCTTCAATGCCATGAAGAGTGAGTAATTATTTGGATTTGCACATGGCAACGGTGCTGCGTTCATAGTCATCATGCCCCCAGGCAACAGGCACAGTGGCCACTTAACCGAAAAAGTTCTAATTTCAGTATATTATATTGTTTGCCTTTTGAAAGAGGAAGAGTCCTGAGAATCCAAATCTGGCTGTGTATGATAAAAGAACATAATAGTATCAAGAAAAATGCTCATCATTTTCTGTAGTGATGTCGTGGGCATGCAATTAAAATGGCAATATTTTGCACAACCTGACAAAATGTTACTGTCATGGCCACATATCATACAGGGAGAAAACTAACAGCTTACGTCACTGTAATAATACTGAAATATTTAAAGCAAGTATTAGACCTTTTTTTCCTAGAATGAATAACTGTGATGTCATCAAAGTGGAAAATGTTGCAAAGGGAAGAAGACGCACCTTTGGCTGAAGGCACGGGGAATGTTGATGGTATTCATTAAGCAGGAAACAATAAGAACAAAATTTCCATCTCCTTTCCCTCCCCCACGTGATATCTTCTGTGTGTTCGTGCTCCCTTTGAAGTCAACATATGATCTTTGCTTTAATCCATTTTTAAAACTTCCTTTGAAGTCAGTGGGAGCACGTGCCTAGAAGAGGAAAATAGCTGAGGATTGGGTGCCTGCTGGGGAAAAGGGACCATCTAATCATCACCGGAAAATAATATTTTTTGATTGTCTTTATGTGTATAATCTATTAGGTGCCACTCCAAAGTGACTTTCACATTGGTCTGATTCATTCCTCGTTTTATAAAGCTGTTGAGATCACCAAGACCAGTTACTTTTTTCTAAGGCAGTGTTTTTGTTTCAAATGATTGGAGAAAAATAAATATTTATAAATGGAAATAATTCTTTTCTCCTGATACTCTCACAAACATTCTGTTTCATCTAAGTGAATTTTCTGAAAGACAACTAAAACTATTAATTATCTAATAGAGTAATTCCTTCCAGGACAATTGAAGAGTATAGGATATTTTTTCCTATATGAAATTAACTTCAGATTACTTAGCTTAAAAAAAAAAAAATCTTACTACATACTTTGGAGCGAAATAGGAAGTAAATTATTTCCTATTTCTCCTCCCTCTCCCATGCTGTTGTCAGTTTTCCTCTGTGATGCGGGTAGGTATGTTCTCTGTGTTTTGTTCCGCTGTCTTATTTTACGTAGTTACATAACGAAGGGTCAAGAGGCCTGTGGTAATTTTATACCTCTCTCACAGAGTAAAGGAGCCCTGGTGGCGCAGTGTTTAAAGCTCTCAGCTACTAACCAAAAGGTCAGTGGTTCGAACCCACTAGCTGCTCCACGGGAGAAAGATGTAGCAGTCTGCTTCTGTAAAGACCTACAGCCTTGGAAACCCTATGGGGCAGTTCTACTCTGTCATGTAGGGTCACTCTGAGTCAGAATTGACTCTGTGGCAGTGAGTTTGATTTTTCTTTTTGTTTGTTTCTCACAGGGTAAGGTATAGGAACTATCCCTTCTTTCTTCTGCTTTTTCTTTCCCCTTGTCTCTTCCTATTCCTCACTTCCTGTCCCTTTCTCCCCTGGTGCCTGGGATGTGGACTTAGGTCACAGGCTTGCACTCTATAGCTCTGATTGTATCTTGACCTGGATGCCTTTAGGGGCTCAAGCTTAACACTTCAAAACTGTGCTCAGCAGCTCCTATCAAGATCTTTATTTTCAATCTCTGTGAATGGCATCACTTTCTCTTTAGCAGAAAATCTGTGAATTGCCCTTGACAGTGTCTCCTCTCTGTCACACCACCTCTAATGATTTAATGAACCTGGTCACATCCACCTAAGAAACCCATGATCTGCCCACCTTCCCCACTCCTCCCTGCTGTGGCCAGGCGTAGTCCCTCTTCTCCTTCATCTCACGGAGACGACTGCAACTGCCTTCTTTCTGCTCACTTATTTCTACAAACCTGTCTTCACACCGTTTTTAGTTGTATCCTAAAATTTGAAGCTGACCATGTCATTTTCAGACTCAAGACCACCCCCCTCTCCTGTTTGTCTCAGCTTGGAATTTAAGGCATTTATAAACCGACCTGATTCCCCAGCTTATTTTGCATCCCATGAACCCATTGCTCTTCCCATTGAAAATGCTTCTTCTTTCACTTGGCAAATGTCCGTGTAGCCTCAAGATCAGGCAGTGTCTTTTCTATGAAGCCTTCCGCAGTGTTTTCGGGTAGTCACTGCTCCCCTGTCTGAGCTTTTCCATCTTCTGGTCTTTCCTCATCCACGTGACCTGTGATGATCTGTTTTCATGTGTTGTGAATCAGAGGAATCCTGTGTGACACAAAGGCTGATGTGCTGGGCTGCTTACCAAAAGGTTGGAGGTTGGGGGGCAGCTTGGAAGAAAGGCCTGGCAGACTACTTCTGAAAACCCTATGGAGCACAGTTCTACTCTGACACACATGGGATCACCATGAGTCAGAATCGACTCAGCTCAATGGCAACTTGGTTTTTTTTTTTATGGCTGTGTGTATGTGGACCAGAACAAAAACTCCCGAAGAGTGTAGTTCTGAATCCCCATCCCAGTGCCTACCTCGGGCCGGGCACAAATAAATAAATGTTTGGCTAATGATGAATGAATGAGGATTTTTGGAGGTCTTTTTCATGTACATTTTGGCTTAAAGTTGTGTTTTATGTTGTTGAAGTTGCTCATTCAGACATGAAAGTAATTCTGTAAAATTTTGAACAATTCCCTCAAGCATATAGATAGCAAATATAAAACGTATTACCCTCCATAGAGGAAAGTAACATCAACATACTGAGATTGGCCCAGCAGAAGTTTAGAAAGTTCTGGTCCTTAGTGACGTCACTAAACTGCTGCACCGCCTTCAGAATCATCCGCTTCCAGACTCTTGTTACATGAGAAAAGTAACCCCTATCATTAAAACCACGTTTAGCTGAGTATATAGACTTTTGCTTCATAGCTTCCAACTTCTCATTATTTTGAGATTTCTCAGAAGATTTCAGTTAAGACCTTCTTACAAAAGATTTTTTCCCTTAGTGTTTTTATCAGAGCCTATAAGTAAAACAAATACCCCAAGTCTTATTTTTAAAAGTGATAATCCAGTAAAATGATAATCCAGCGGGAGAAATATGCACCCACAGTACCTACCTGATATATGGCAGGAATAGAAAGCTTGCTTTTTTATTTGTAACAAAAAGTTTATTATAATAGATAATATCAATAAAGTCCTTTTACATTTGAAGAGAAACTTGGTTCTAATTTCATTAATGTATCTGGGTAGTGGCAGAGATAGGAAATTATCTACTTAGCTAATATATAAACTAAGAGTGGGAGCATCCAATTTTATTCAATAAATATATGAAATAAAAATATTCTGTAATTTCATTGTTTGGGCAATTAAAGGAGAGAGAAAATAGACGATTGAGAGCTGTGGGGGAACTGGGAGGCAGAGTAAGGTTTATGTTGGAGAGAAAGGCTGGAAGGGGAGAGCAAGCCCAAGAGAAGAGAATAGCACTCATCTTCTGCTTCCTCTTGTTACCTCGGTTCCACCCATTGCTCCACGAACTTTTGGAAGTCTTTGCTTCATTGCGTCTCTCTTCCTTCTGACTCTTAGCATCTGGCCCGAACCATCCTTCAATGACATGACATTTATTCGAGGTGACTCAGGATCTTCTCTTAGTTTCCAATGTCTTTCTCCCTCATCTCTGCTCCTAGGACACCCACTTGCTTTGGGCCGAGAGTCTTACTGTGTGGCCTCAATTCCTCCCTCCCTTTTCTTAGATGACTGAAATTTTCTACCTGCTCATCTCCAGCTCAAAGGAGTCCTTTGGTGCATCATTTAACACTTTGGACTTCAGGATCCTTATCTGTGAAAAGGGAATTAGTAATAGGTATCTCTCAAAATTGTGGGTTACCTTCTAGGTCTTCAATAAACATTTGTTTCCCTGCCTGCTGTTCCCATTCCCTTACTTCATTTCTGTTGAAACCAGTGCTCTTCAGTTCTGTCACCAGCTAAGCCATCAGCTAGGAATTTGCCTCTGAAATCCTTTCTGTAGTCTACCCCTTGTCTGAGAGGACCCGCTTGCGACTCAGACATCCCAGGTTAAAATCATACCCAGTGTATGAGCTTGGACTGGCTGCATACTCTCTTTGTGCCTATTTCCTCATCTGTAAATTGGAGATAATTATTTGCTTTTCATAGGGCTGCAGTAAGGATTAATTGAGCTACTTCAGGAAAAGTATTTAGTGTAACACCCAGCACATAGTAAGTGCTCAATAAATGTTAGCTATCATTAGTAGATACCTCAATTTAGAAAATGTGTCAAGTATCTTATGACCGATGACATGATGTTCCCAATGCCTAGCTTCACCTTCTCATCTCAAAAGGCAAGCTCAGCAGGATTCAAGTCCTGGTTACAGTGGCGTGTCTGGAGCAGGCACTCTATAGATGCTTGCTGGGTTTCCCTGCCTGTGGCAGAGGGTGAGTATGGGAGTATTGTGTACCATTTTTGTTTTGCGTGGGAGGGACATTGTACTAACAGGAGGAAACGCAGGGTAAAAGGAAAGGATACAGTGATTTGGATGTGGTTGCCTGGAAGAGGAGAGAGGGGGTGGCATCTGGGCTGAGGAGACTGGAGCCAACAAAGGGTGCTGCTGCCACCACCTGAAGGTTTTTGGTATCTCCACCAGCCGCACCCTCTACCACCAGCTTAGAAGTTCTCTAACAGCACCAGAACCCCACAACCCCTACTTTAAAGATACTGCTCCCTTCTAGGGTAGAATTCTGAGACCCAGTGAGGACAGCAGATTTTAGATTTTTTTTTTTTTCAGTGAAAAGCAGTGACAGAGGCTGAGGATGAAACTACTTTGAAGTGTCAGCAACATATTTCAGTGTGTAAAAAATTTGTCTAAAAGCAACTTTAAAGGAACATCTGTTATTTCACTGTTTGTCAAAAATAATATTGTATCATATACTGGCCACAGGAATAGATCAATGCTTTTTAATAAGAAATGAGATAGTCCTCTGTGTATGTGAGTGTGTGTGTACGTAAAGATACTATGTCACTCCTTATCCTAGTTTGAAAAGGCAGTGAATTATCTTCCACTGGGCTCTATTATTTTCTAGAATGACTACAGTTTTTGAAACCTAGAATTTATCATCTACTGTGAGGCTGAGACAGAACAACTGAATTTGGCCAGTCCCAGAAGATCCATTATGCTCCTTCAGTGACATTGTAGTGGAGTGACACTGTGTGCACATTTAAGATGCAAATTCAAGCATGAGCATTTAGAAGAAATTTGAATATTGTGTGTAATTCTGCATGTCAGTTCACTCAGTAAGCCTAGGCCTGGCCTGGAGAGCTCATGTGGGATGGGAGACATGCCTTTGTTTGTCCCCAGTCCATCTCAGCTCCCTTGGGCCTCCCATGGTGGGTTCATCAGCCTCAGCTGGGTAATTCTGGTGATTAAATGCGGCCCCTCAGTACAAGCGAATGCTTTCATCCATTGCTGAACCCAAGAAAGAGTCATCTGCTCACTGAAGAAAAGCAGCGTTATTGAGAGGCATGTACCCATCTCTAATGCGGTGTGTCCCTAATGGATTTGCAAGGATGATATCCACAGTGAACATCTGGTGCCATATCTACTACCTTGAAAACTTAAGCCCTGGATAAACCTCACTCCATTACTAGTTACCTGGAGCATCTGCATTCCTCTCTCTGCACCCTGCCACCACTCATGTTCTCTTCCTTTGCCAATGTGCATGTAAGTGACCATGGTGTAGGTGGTACAATGACTGGCTCATGGCCAGCAAGCAGCCACCAGTAATGTGGTACCAAGTCCCTGAAATTAGGAGCGCCGGGGGAACTTCCCTGCTAACTAAAGACTTAGGTTCTGAAAATGAAATGAAGGGACAAAATCCCATTAACTAGTGAAACCAGGCTATAGTGAAATCTCTTTTCTTGCTTCTTGTTAGAATAATGGGAGGGTTTTCTGTCTAGACTAAGTGAATTCTCATGATACCAGAGCAAAAGAGTCTCTGGGGCACAGATTCTGTGTTCCTATCTTGCATTGCCATTATCCGCAGAACATTCAGGATATTTTTAATACCACCAATCAAATTCTCAAGGAGAACAGGGTGAGGGGGTAGGGAGGAGGGAGGGGTGAAACCTAAGGTGTGAAATTCTAAGGTTGTCATCTCATGTTTTGTCACTGTTGTTTAGTGATATGGGGAGGAGAGAAGCAAGCAATAGCTGATAATGGCTACCTATAAGAAGTCATAGAACCATAGAGTTTTGATGATGGTGGGGATCTCATTCCTTTTTCTTGAGTTCTAAAGGGGTGAAACGATTTGATTAAAGTCAAAATATGTGGCAGAGCTGGGACTGGAACCTCAGTTTTCTGCCCCCAGGCTGGTGTACTTTTGTACCATTACAATGTCTCTGAAGAACTGGTCTAACCTGTTTTGCATTAGTACAGCCCCACCCTTCAGTGAGCTCCCTGACAAAAGGAGGAGCAAAGTCCACATTATTGTTACCTGGTTTAGTTTTAGGGGACACAGTTGTCACCAGCAGAATGCCAAGTGCACATAAACTATGAATATGTTTTGTTGTTCTTTGTAAGGACAGGAAGGTATTAGAAAGGGCAAAGTAGGATGGCTGAAGAGGTATTTAAAAAAAAAAAAAAACCAGTTGCCGTCAAGTCTGACTCACAGCAACCCTATAAGACTCACAGGATTTCCAAGGAGTGACTAGTGGATCCCAACTGACAGCCTTTTGGTTAGCAGCCAAGCTCTTAGCCACTGGGCTACCAGGGCTATGGATGATGCTTATAATGAAAGCCATAACTGCGAAAGTTGATTCCACTTATGGTAATGGAAGCATATGGAATGAGGGGGGGTATGAATATTCCATGCATTAGGGAGATCTGTAAAGAGCAAATCTGAAATGAGAAATAGCTCTAGACTACTTTCTCAGGACTTCACCTGCCATGGTGCTCTTATGGGTCTTGCTCTGACTTTTCCTTCAGTAAGAACCCCCCTCTAGCATCATGACACTCTGGAAAGAAGCTGGAGAGATCCTGGGCCAATCAAACTGGAAGCACAGTTTCTGAGGGGCAAAAGCAACAGCCATTATGCAGATTGAAGGCAGTTATTTAAAAATTTACATTGATTCAAGCTTTGGAGCCCTGGAGTTCACGGCATATAGCCATAGAAGATGAAAAAGTTTTCATTGTCTTTTGATGGTATTGGTTTGAATGGAAGTTCTATTTTCCTGATTTTTTTTTTTTTTCCAATTTGTTGTAACTGATGGCCTCCATATAACAAGCAAGTGGCCACATAGTGCTGATGAGAGTCACCTGGGAATGGGAATTGCCCTTAATCCATTTTTGAGTGCACTAAACAAACAAAAATGTGCATTCATGCCTAAACGATTTTATTATGAATCTTATACCCAAATACAGCTCAGCAAGTATATTACCTTTCCTGACTGTTATGCAGTCTGTGAGTCAGTGAAGAGAGGGAGAAGAAGGGAAGCAAAGGAGAGGCAGAGAGAAGAATGAGGGAATGAGGACAAGGGGGTAAAGGAGAAAGAGAGTGAGAGTGAATGTACGTATGTGTAGCGAAAAACTGAAAAAGGAGGCTTCACTCTCTGCTGTATTATTTAATCTGTAATTTGTAAATTGACCTTGTTATTCAACTATGACCCTGTAAATAGAGATGGTACATTCCAGCTACACTTTAGAGGCAGATAAATGTATACTAGATTTTCAAATATACCATATGAGGAATTTGGCTGTATTCCAGAATGTCATTAAAGAGCAAAAAACATCTCTAGAATTCTAGCATGAGAGCTGGAAAAGATCTCAATTTAGCTTTTCATTTCCCAGAAGCAGAAACTGAACCACAGTGATGCTAAGTGATTTTGCCTTAGGTTGCCAGCTGGCCAGAGCAGCTTCCAGAGCACAGTTCTCCTGGCTTGTATTCCGAGGGCTTTCTACTGCACCCAGCGTCTTTGCGCATACATCACATGTACCCGAAAACTGTTAATATATCTGAGAGTCTCTAGGAAAAAAGGATTGGCTGGGATTGAGTTTGAGGTGAAGACGAGAGGAGCTGACTTGTTCTGCAGTAGGGAGGAGGTTCAGGTGAAGGAGATCCTGAAGGAGGGCCCCCTAGGCAGCCTGTGATGGAACAGGGTGGGGTCCTAGTCCTTGAAGAGGAATCTGGTGAGAAAAGACACCATCTCCTGCTGGGAATAGTGGGAGAGAGACTGGGTACCATCTCTTCTGACAAAAGGAATAAGTATAAATGACTGTTACCATTCATAGCTGGCTGGGAGGAGAGAATTACAGAGTTGGAGAACACAAGTTACCTTGATGGAGGTGGTTGAAAAGGAAGTGTGGAGAAGGGAAATGTTGGAGGTACCTAAGATAAAGCATATTGACTCTCCTGTCTTATCTAGGGTTGGTCCCTTGCCTGCAAGCTGTATGCAGATAATTAGAACTTGTTGAATTATATTTGTAGGGAAGCAGCATTAATTGGAGTGTGATGGTTGATTGAAACCAACAAAAGTATGATTCACAAAGTAATTCGCCCACATTTCTGACCTGAGGTAAACCCATGTAAATATTTGAGGAACTTACTTCCTGGGATCTATCTGTGAGTATTTACACACACATACATAAACATTTAATTTTATACAAATGTGGTCATACATCTTGTTTTGTAATCTGCTTTATTTTTTAAATTCTAAATCACTGATTGAATCCAAGAATCTAAGAGACAGGTGACATCTTAATTTTACCCCCACTTAAGGTTTACTTTTCTTTTTTTAATCAACTTTATTGTTGGGGCCCTGGTGCACAGTGCTTAAGAGCTTGGCTGCTAACCAAAAGGTCGGCAGTTCAAATCCACCAGCCACTTCTTGGAAACCCAACGGGGCGGTTCTACTCTGTCTTACAGGGTTTCTATGAGTCAGAATCCACTCGATGGCAATGGCTTTGGTTTGAAGTATAATTTACATAAAATTCACTAATTTTAAATGTACAGTTCAGTGAGTTTTGACAAACGTATCCTGGTGGCACAGTGTTTAAGAGCTTGGCTGCTACCCAAAAGACTGGTAGTTCGAATCTACCAGCTGCAATTTGGAAACCCTATGGGGTAGTTCTGCTCTGTTCTATAGGGCCGCTGAGTCGGAATGAACTCAACAGCAATGGGTTTTCTTTTTTTTTTTTAAACCTTTATATAACTTCCACCCATAATCAAGATACAGAACATTTCCATCACACCAAAAGATTTCCTTGAGTTCCTTACCTGTCATTCTCCGATCCTCCTCTAGCCTCTGGCCCCAGAAAAACCACTGATCTCCTCCTCTCACTATAGTTAAGATGTGTCTTTCCTAGAGTTTTACATATATGGAACCGCGTAGTATGCACTCTTTTTTGTCTGGTATTTTTGCTCAACATAATAATTTTTGAGATATGTCATGTTGTTACTTGTATTAGAAGCTCATTCCTTTTTATTACTGTGTGATATTCTGTAGTATAAGGAGCCCTGGTGGTGCAGTGGTTAAGCATTTGGCCGCTAACCAGAAGGTCTGTGGTTCAAACCCACCAGCTGCTCTGTGGGAGAAAAGATCTGGCGATCTGCTTCTGTAAGGATTATAGCCTAGGAAACCCTACGGGGCAGTACTGTTCCATCACATTGAGTCTCTATGAGTTGGAATCTACTCCATGGCACTCAACAACAACACCTTCTTTTGTATAGCTGTACCACATTAGAATTGTTTATAGTTTGGGGTTTTTATGAATAAAGCTGCTATACATATTCTGTATAAGTTTTTGTGTGGACACAGGGTTTCATTCTTCTTGGGTAAATACCCAAGAGAGGTCATATGATAAGTGTTATGTTTAATTTTATTAATAACTACCAAACTTTTCTCAAAAGGCTGTACAATTTTGCATTCCCCCAGCAATGTATGAAAGTTCCAGTTGCTCCAAATTCTCACCAACACTTGGCATTGTCTGTCTTTTAAGTGTTAGCCATCCTAATAGGTGTGTAGCAGTATTTCATGGTGGTTTTAATTTGCATTTGCCTGATGACGAAAGATGCAGGGCATTTTTCATGGTGATGTGTATATCTCTATGAAACGCATGTATCTGCAGTATCTTCTGTTGTAAGATGTATTTTCAAATCTTTTGCTCAAATTTATTGGTTTGTTCTCTCATTATTAAATTTTAAGAGTTCTTTATATATTCTAGACACAGCTCCATTGTCAGATATATGTAGTCCTAAGATTCCTGTTTTGTTTTTTTTTCTTAATTTTGAAGAGCAAAGGGTTTTAACTTTAATAAAGTAAAATTTGTCAAATTTTTATCCTATGTTTTGTGCATTTTATGTCTTATCTCAGAAATTTTTGCCTATCCCAGGTCATAAAGAATTTCTCCTAGAAATTTTACAGTTTCGCTTTCACATTTAGGTGGTTCATTTTGAGCTAATATTTATGTATGGTGTGTGGTAAATTTCAAGGTTTATTTTTTCCACATGAATATCTAGATGTTTTTAGCATCATTAGTTGAAAAGACTACTCTTTTTAATTAACTAAAAATTAATTGATCATATATATGTAGGCCTATTTCTAGATTCTCCATTTTGTTTCATTGGTCTATATGTTGTTGTTGTTAGGTGCTGTCGAGTCGGTACTGACTCATAGCGAACCTACGCACAACAGAACGAAACACTGCCCGGTCCTGTGCCATCCTTACAATTGTTGTTATGCTTGAGCTCATTGTTGCAGCCACTGTGTCAATCCACCTTGTTGAGGGTCTTCCTCTTTTCTGCTGACCCTGTACTCTGCCAAGCATGATGTCCTTCTCCAGGGACTGATCCCTCCTGACAACATGTCCAAAGTATGTAAGACACAGTCTCGCCATCCTTGCCTCTAAGGAGCATTCTGGCAGCACTTCTGCCAAGACAGATTTGTTCGTTCTTTTGGCAGTCCATGGTATATTCAATATTCCTTGCCAACACCACAATTCAAAGGCATCAACTCTTCTCCGGTCGTCCTTATTCATTGTCCCGCTTTCACATGCATATGATGGGATTGAAAATACCATGGCTTGGGTCAGGGGCACCTTAGCCTTCAGGGTGACATCTTTGCTCTTTCTTCAACACTTTGAAGAAGTCCTTTGCAGCAGATTTGCCCAATGCAATGCGTCTTTAGATTTCTTGACTGCTGCTTCCATGGCTGTTGATTATGGATCCAAGTAAAATGAAATCCTTGACAACTTCGATCTTTTCTCCGTTTATCATGATGTTGCTCCTTGGTCCAATTGTGAGGATTTTTGTTTTCTTTATGTTGAGGTGTAATCCATACTGAAGGCTGTGGTCTTTGATCTTCATCAATAAGTGCTTCAAGTTCTCTTCACTTTCATCAAGCAGGGTTGTGTCATCTGCATAACGCAGGTTGTTAATGAGTCTTCCTCCAATCCTGACGCCCCGTTCTTCTTCATATAGTCCAGCTTCTCGTATTATTTGTTCAGCATACAGATTAAATAGGCACGGTGAAAGAATACAGCCCTGACGCACACCTTTCCTGACTTTAAACCAATCAGTATCCCCTTGTTCTGTCCGAGCAACTGCCGTTCGATCTATGTAAAGGTTCCTCATGAGCACAATTAAGTGTTCTGGAATTCCCATTCTTCGTAATGTTATCCATAGTTTGTTATAATCCACACAGTCGAATGCCTTTGCGTAGTCAATAAAACACAGGTAAACATCCTTCTGGCATTCTTTGCTTTCAGCCAGGATCCATCTGACATCAGCAATGATATCCCTGGTTCCATGTCCTCTTCTGTAACCGGCCTGAATTTCTGGCAGTTCCCTGTTGATATACTGCTGCAACCGTTTTTGAATGATCTTCAGCAAAATTTTGCTTGCGTGTGATATTAATGATATTGTTCTATAATTTCCACATTGGGTTGGATCACCTTTCTTGGGAATAGGCATAAATATGGATCTCTTTCAGTCAGTTGGCCAGGAAGCTGTCTTTCATATTTCTTGGCATAGACGAGTGAGCACCTCCAGAGCTGCATTTGTTTGTTGAAACATCTCAATTGATATTCCATCAATTCCTGGAGGCTTGTTTTTCACCAATACCTTCAGAGCAGCTTGGACTTCTTCCTTCGGTACCATCAGTTCCTGATCATATACCACCTCTTGAAATGGTTGAATATCAACTAATTCTTTTTGGTATAATTACTCTGTGTATATACCTATCCTGATATACTGCATTTTCTTGATTACTGTGGCTTTATAGTAAGTTTTATTTTACAGTAAGTCTTGAAGTAAGGTTTTGTAAGTCCTCAAACTTTGTTCTTTTAGGTCTTTTGTATTTCCATATAAAATTTTAGAATCAGCATGGTTGATAATGTTGTTTAAATCTTCTATATCTTTGTTGATTTTCTGTTTCTCTGTTGTATTAGTGATGAGAGGATTGTTGAAATCTCCAACTATAATTGTAGATTGATCTGTTTTTCAGTTTGGTTCTAATAATTTTTGCTTCTTGCATTTTGGAAGTTTGTTAGGAGTTTGAAACTTTATAGGATTGTTATATCCTTTTGATGAATTGACTTTTTTGTTATTATAGTATATCCTTTTTGCTTCCTGATATTATTGTTTGTTTGTAAGTCCACTTTGTTTGAGATTGATACCCACTCTTTGGCTTTCTTATGGCTTTTTTTTTTTTTCATTCTTTTACTTTTAACCTATCTATGTCATTATATTTAAAGTGTCTTGTGGACAGTGTGCCTGCTAACTGAAAGGTCAGCAGTTCAAATCCACCAGGTGCTCCTTGGAAGCTCTATGGGGCAGTTCTACTCTGTCCTCTAGGGTCGCTATGAATCGGAATCGACTCAATGGCAATGGGTTTGGTTTTTTAGGTTTGTGGACAGTGAGTATTGAGTCTTGTTTTTTTATCTCGGCAATCTCTGCCTTTTAATTGTAGTATTTAGAAAAATTATATTTAATGTAATCAGTGATGAGGTTGGATTTAGATGTGCCACCTTCTTATTTGATTTTTGTGTGTTCTTTTCCTGTCTTCTGAGTATTTATTTTATGTACTGTATTTATTTATAGCCTCTATATTTTCTATACCAGTTTATTGCTGTAAGGTTTATAATATGTGTCTTGAACTTATCACATTCTATCTTCAAATGTCTTAAAGACGTTTTTTAAATGGGAAGATGTCTTTTTTTATGTATATCCATATATTTGCTGTTTTTAATGGTTTTCATTCCTTTGTGTATATCCATGTTTCTTTTGAATATTATTATTACCTTCTGCCTGGAGAATTTCCTTTAAAAATTTCTCATTCAGCTCAAGTTCATTGGCGATAAATTTTCTCAGCTTTTGTTGGATGAAAAATAATTTATTTTACTTTCATATTTGAAAGACATTTTCATTAAATGTGGAATTCTAGGTTGACAGTGTTTTCTTTCAGCACACTGAATATGCCATTTTTTTTGGTCTTCTGCCTTGAATTGTTTCTGACAAGGAATCTGTGATTATTTTTTATTTGTTCCTGTGTACATATGTATCTTTTCTGTGATTGATTTTAAGATTATTCTTTAACACCGGTTTTCAGCAGTTTGGTTGTGATATGCTTTCCTGTGATTTCCTTTGTGTTTATCTGCTGAGGGTTCATTGAATTTCACAGATTTATGGGTATATAGTTTCCATCATGGAAACCCTGATGGCATAGTGGTTAAGAGCTACAGCTGCTAACCAAAGGGTCGGCAGTTTGAATGTATCAGGAACCCCTTGGAAACTCTATGGGGCAGTTACTCTGTCTGATAGGGTTGCTATGAGTCGGAATCAACTCAATGGCAATGGGTTTGGTTTGATTTAGTTTCCATCACAAATGAAAAATTTTCGGTCATTACTTCTCAAATATTTTTCTGACCCCCTTTTTCTTCTGGGACTCCATTTGCACATATGGTTCGCAGTGGAGCATTTAACCACATACCACAGGGCTCCTATGCACATATGGTAAATTGATTTATATTGTCCCATATCCGGGACATAGGTCACTGAGGCTCTGTTAAATTTTTTTTTTTCTTAGACCTGCTTCTCTCTATGCTTCATTTTGGGTAGTTTATATCACAATGTCTTCAAGTTTATTAATGTTTTCTTCTGTGCTGTCAAATATGCTGTTAATCTCACCCAGTGAAGCTTTTGTTTAAGATACTATATTTTTGATTGCTAGATTTTTAAAAATGTCTTCCATTTCTCTTCTCATTATGTTCATGTTTTTCTTTAAATCCTTGAGCATATTGGTCATATTTATAATAGTTGTTTTAATGTTCTTGTCTGCTAATTCTTCAACTCTGTCACTTCTGGTCTGTTTCTACTATCTGATTTTTCTCCTGATAATGGGTCATGTTTTCCTTCTTCATTGCATGCCTGGCAATTTTTGACTGGATACAAGCCACTGTGAATTTTACATTGTGTGTGCTTGATGTCTTTGTATTTCTCTAAAGAGTATTGAACTTTTCCTTTCAGAAATTAGATTACTTATACTCATTTCGATATTTTAGTGCTTTATTAATAAGCTATTATAGTGCTGGTCTAGAGCAGCCTTTACTGTATGGACAATTTAGCCTTATTTTTTGGGTGTGGCCTTTCTGGGGTCTCTAATGAAGGTCCTGTATATTCATCCAACGAAGTCTCACTGCTCTGGTTAGTGGTAGCTTGAATGATTTCTAGGTCTGTGTGAACTCTGGAAATTGCTCCGCTTACATCGCTCCGTACTTGTTATTTCCCAGAAAGTTGCTCTTTGTCTAGCCTTGCAGGGTTTTATCCTATGCACGCACATATTGGTATTCAGCCAAAGACTCAAGGAGACTCCTACTCACATTTCAGAAGCTATTTCTCTTTATAACTCCTTCCTCTCTGGTGCTCTGACCTGACAATTCTAGCTGCCATGCCCTCTCCAAACCCTGATTTCTGTCACCTCAGTTCGGTGAGACTACCAGCTTTCTTTGGATTCCATCTTCCTGCACTGTAATCTGGAATTTACCTCCAGGCAAAAGGCCTATTTTAGGGTCGATTTCATTTATTTTCCTTTTTCCAGAAATCACAGTCATGCTGCTGTCTGAGGTTCAATGGCTGAAAACCAGGGCTGAGACTAGGGTGAGGAAAGTAAGCTTAGGGTACAAAATTTAGGAAGGCACTTATTCTCAGGGTCACGCAAATGGAGGGTCAGCCTTAAAAAGGAGTGCCTTCTTAATTTTTGTACCCAAGCACCTTTCTTGACTTACCCTAGTTGTCTCAGTTTTTTTTAAATATATTTTATCCAGTTTTCTTATTGTTTACAGTAGGAGGGTAATTCCGGACCCTGCCACTCCCTCATTTTCAGAAGTGGGAGTCCCCTGTTATCTGGATATTTTACTCAGCAATATGTTGTGAATATCCTTCCGCATCAGAGAATTTAGATATTCACCACCCTTTAAAATGATTGCCTTGTATGCCATTGTTTGGATGGGTCTGAGAAATTGTGGAAAGTATAATTCATTTCTCAAAAAAAGGCTTCTCATTCTCAGATGTGGCATTAATGTGTCACTGAAAATGAAATATGTGAGTACACATAAAAAACATTTCATTTAGTAATATGCTTTATATTGAGAGTGTTAACTAAGAAACAAGAATAGTGGATGTTTTTTCTGTGCACTTCTTGACTTAGCACCTGGATGTTTCCATTAATCCAGAATCTTGGCTTGGAAATAAACCTTGTTACAGTGATAGTGTGCAGCATCACATTCTGGAGCAGGGGTAACCTTAACTATGAATCAAAAGCAGAGTTTTAAGAGATCGACAAGACATGAAAATTACTGTCTTTTGAGTTGTTACTCAGTTGTTTTCTTTCTTATTTAATTTTTTTAAACAGAAATAAAGGTAATATCAAAATATTAAGATCTACCTAGTAGTTAAAATAAGTAATAAATGGAGGATAGTCTGCCTGGCATATGTTGTCCTATTTTCAGTTTAAAAACAAATTAGGTATCCAAGAAGCATGATTTGGTCTTCTAAGAACACTTTTGGTTATCTAAATATTGTTCTAACTATCGTTTGTAATTCTCATAGTGTCTTTTGATTTCTGAATCAGATATGGACATTTTATCACTATAATTATTTTTAGAAACTGTGTTAAACAAAATATACTAGGAGGATATACAAGAAAATGATAACATTGGTTTGTTTGAATGGGAGGGTTTTGGGTGAGATTTCTTACTTTGCCATTTTCCCCATTGTTTTTTAATGTAGTTATCATGCTTTTGGAAACCCTGGTGGTGTGGTGGTTAAGTGCTACACATGGTAACAAAAGGTCAGCAGTTCAAATCCACAGGCACTCCTTGGAAACTCTATGGGGCAGTTCTACTCTGTCCTATAGAGTCATTACGAGTCAGAATGGACTTGACGGGAAAAGGTTTGGTGTTTTTTTTTTTTTTTTAAATAATTTTTATTGTGCTTTAATTGAAAGTTTACAAATCAAGTCAGTTTGTCACATATAAGCTTATATACACCTTATTCCATACTCCCACTTACTGTCCCCCTAATGAGTCAGCCCACTTCCTCCTTCTAGTCTCTCCTTTCGTGACGATTTTGCCTGTTTCTAACCCTCTCTACCCTCCTATCTCCCCTCCAGACAGGAGATGCCAACACAGTCTCAAGTGTCCACCTGATACAAGTAGCTCACTCTTCATCAGCATCTCTCTCCAACCCATTGTCCAGTCCCATCCATGTCTGATGAGTTGTCTTCGGGAATGGTTCCTGTCCTGGGCCAACAGAAGGTTTGGGGACCATGACTACCGGGATTCTTCTAGTCTCAGTCAGACCATTAAGTCTGGTCTTTTTACGAGAATTTGGGGTCTGCATCCCACTGTTCTCCTGCTCCCTCAGGGGTTCCCTGTTGTGCTCCCTATCAGGGTAGTCATCAGTTGTGGCCAGGCACCATCTAGTTCTTCTGGTCTCAGGATGATGTAAATCTCTGCTTCACGTGGCCCTTTCTGTCTTTTTGGCTCATAATTATTGTGTGACCTTGGTGTTCTTCATTCTCCTTTGATCCAGGTGGGTTGAGACCAATTGATGCATCTTAGATGGCCGCTTATTAGCATTTAAGACCCCAGACGCAACACTTCTAAGTGGAATGCAGAATGTTTTCATAATAGAGTTTATTATGCCGATTGACTTAGAAGTCCCCTTAAGCCATAGTACCCAAACCCCTGCCCTTGCTCCTCTGACCTTTGAAACATTCAGTTTATCCCGGAAACTTCTTTGCTTTTGTTCCAGTCCAGCTGAGCTGACCTTCTGTGTATTGAGTATTGTCCTTCCCTTCACCTAAAGTAGTTCTTATCTACTAACTAATCAGTAAATAACCCTCTCCCACCCTCCCTCCCTCCCTGCCTCGTAACCACAAAAGTATGTGTTCTTCTCAGTTTATACTATTTCTCAAGATCTTATAATAGTGGTCTTATACAATATTTGTCCTTTTGCCTCTGATTAATTTCACTCAGCATAATGCCTTCCAGGTTCCTCCATGTTATGAAATGTTTCACAGATTTGTCACTGTTCTTTATCGATGCGTAGTATTCCATTGTGTGAATATACCATAATTTATTTACCCATTCATCCGTTGATGGGCACCTTGGTTGCTTCCAGCTTTTGGCTATTGTAAACAGAGCTGCAATAAACATGGGTGTGCATATATCTGTTTGTGTGAAGGCTCTTGTTTCTCTAGGGTATATTCTGAGGAGTGGGATTTCTGGGTTGTATGGTAGTTCTATTTCTAACTTTTTAAGAAAACGCCAGATAGATTTCCAAAGTGGTTGTACCATTTTACATTCCCACCAGCAGTGTATAAGAGTTCCAATCTCTCCGCAGCCTCTCCAACATTTATTATTTTGTGTTTTTTGGATTAATGCCAGCCTTGTTGGAGTGAGATGGAATCTCATCGTAGTTTTAATTTGCATTTCTCTAATGGCTAATGATCAAGAGCATTTTCTCATGTATCTGTTAGCTGCCTGAATATCTTCTTTAGTGAATTGCGTGTTCATATCCTTTGCCCACTTTTTGATTGGGTTGTTTGTCTTTTTGTGGTTGAGTTTTAACAGAATCATATAGATTTTAGAGATCAGGCGCTGGTCGGAGATGTCATAGCTGAAAATTTTTTCCCAATCTGTAAGTGGTCTTTTTACTCTTTTGGTGAAGTCTTTAGATGAGCATAGGTGTTTGATTTGTAGGAGCTCCCAGTTACTGGTTTCTCTTCGTCATTTTTGGTAATGTTTTGTATTCTGTTTATGCCTTGTATTAGGGCTCCTAACGTTGTCCCTGTTTTTTCTTCCATGATTTTTATCGTTTTAGTCTTTATGTTCAGGTCTTTGATCCATTTGGAGTTAGTTTTTGTGCATGGTGTGAGGTATGGGTCCTGTTTCATTTTTTTGCAAATGGATATCCAGTTATGCCAGCACCATTTGTTAAAAAGACTATCTTTTCCCCAATTAACTGACACTAGGCCTTTGTCAAATATCAGCTGCTCATATGTGGATGGATTTATATCTGGGTTTGCAATTCTGTTCCATTGGTCTATGTGCTTGTTGTTGTAGCAATACCAGGCTGTTTTGACTACTGTGGCTGTATAATATGTTCTAAAATCAGGTAGAGTGAGGTCTCCCACTTTCTTCTTCTTTTTCAGTAATGCTTTACTTATCCGGGTCTTCTTTCCCTTCCATATGAAGTTGGTGATTTGTTTCTCCATCACTTTAAAAAATGTTATTGGAATTTGGATCGGAAGTGCATTGTATGTATAGATGGCTTTTGGTAGAATAGACATTTTTACTATGTTAAGTCTTCCTATCCATGAGCAAGGTGTGTTTTTCCACTTATGTAGGTCCCTTTTAGTTTCTTGCACTAGTACTTCATAGTTTTCTTTGTATAGGTCTTTTACATCTTTGGTAAGATTTATTCCTAAGTATTTTATCTTCTTGGGGGCTACTGTGAATGGTATTGATTTGGTGATTTCCTCTTCGATGTTCTTTTTGTTGATGTAGAGGAATCCAAGCAATTTTTGTATGTTTATCTTATAACCTGAGACTCTGCCAAACTCTTCTATTAGTTTCAGTAGTTTTCTGGAGGATTCCTTAGGGTTTTCTGTGTATAAGATCATGTCATCTGCAAATAGAGATAATTTTACTTCTTCCTTGCCAATCTGGATGCCCTGTATTTCTTTGTCTAGCAGGTTTTTTTTTTTTTTATCATGCTTTTAGAGTAGGAAAGTACATTTCTATATCAAAATTCAATGTTACATTGCATAAATATACTAACTATTATGAAGATAAGTTTGAGAGCCTTTGCTTACTTCGTCTAGAGTCCAAGACAAGAATTCAGGGACCCTACAGAAAGCCACAAACTGGGGTGATGAGAGTTGAGAGAAAAAGGGAAATGAGGACAGGCAAATTCCATGCAATACAATGCAGTGCATTACTGTTCTGGTTAACACTTAGCAAGGAAAGCAGGTCATTTAGCAAGTGTGTTTACTTGGGGACTGCTCCAGAAGAGTAGCAAGAAAGACCTGCACCTTTATGTCTTTCATGGAGGAGAAAATGAAGGGGACATGTACCTGCCCACTCCTTCATGTCTCCTGAATCTAATTCCCCCACACTTCCAGACTGCATCAGTGGTCCTCAGAAGCCTCTCTAGAAGCCAGATACCATGGCATGTTTTATCCAAGTCTGAAAGTGGGGGAGCAACCCATTGCCAGTGGAGTGTTAACTGAGAGAGAAAGAAGGAAGTGGTCAAGGGATATGAAGACCTGTAGGTTTTGTATACGATTACATTAAGAAAGGAAGAAAAAGGACAGTGGAAGAAGTGGCATCAAAAAGTCAGGAAGAGCAGTAGGTTGTTTTATCAAGGCTCTGGACTCCTTATGAAACAAGAACGTTAATTTTGGAGTGACACCTGGATCTAAATGCAGTTTCCATCATGTAGTAGTGGTGTGATCCTGTGAGAAGTTAGATCACTTCTTTAAGCCATTTTTCTTCATCTATAAAAATTGCAGCTTGAGAAGACAAAGTAAAGTATTATAATGACATGTGCAAAGAGCTGGAGATGGAAAACCAAAAGGGAAGAACACACTCGGCGTTTCTCAAGCTGAAAGAAATGAAGAAAAAAATTAAGCCTCAAGTTGCAATAGTGAAGGATTCTATGGGGAAAATATTAAACGACACAGGAAGCATCAAAAGAAGATGGAAGGAATACACAGAGTCATTATACCAAAAAGAATTAGTCGGTGTTCAACTATTTCAAGAGGTGGCATATGATCAGGAACCGATGGTACCGAAGGAAGAAGTCCAAGCTGCTCTGAAGGTATTGGTGAGAAACAAGCCTCCAGGAATTGATGGAATATCAATTGAGATGTTTCAACAAACAAATGCAGCGCTGGAGGTGCTCACTCGTCTATGCCAAGAAATATGGAAGACAGCTTCCTGGCCAACTGACTGAAAGAGATCCATATTTATGCCTATTCCCAAGAAAGGTGATCCAACCCAATGTGGAAATTATAGAACAATATCATTAATATCACACGCAAGCAAAATTTTGCTGAAGATCATTCAAAAACGGTTGCAGCAGTATATCAACAGGGAACTGCCAGAAATTCAGGCCGGTTACAGAAGAGGACATGGAACCAGGGATATCATTGCTGATGTCAGATGGATCCTGGCTGAAAGCAAAGAATGCCAGAAGGATGTTTACCTGTGTTTTATTGACTATGCAAAGGCATTCGACTGTGTGGATCATAACAAACAATGGATAACATTACGAAGAATGGGAATTCCAGAACACTTAATTGTGCTCATGAGGAACCTTTACATAGATCGAACGGCAGTTGCTCGGACAGAACAAGGGGATACTGATTGGTTTAAAGTCAGGAAAGGTGTGCGTCAGGGCTGTATTCTTTCACCGTGCCTATTTAATCTGTATGCTGAACAAATAATACGAGAAGCTGGACTATATGAAGAAGAACGGGGCGTCAGGATTGGAGGAAGACTCATTAACAACCTGCATTATGCAGATGACACAACCTTGCTTGATGAAAGTGAAGAGAACTTGAAGCACTTATTGATGAAGATCAAAGACCACAGCCTTCAGTATGGATTACACCTCAACATAAAGAAAACAAAAATCCTCACAATTGGACCAAGGAGCAACATCATGATAAACGGAGAAAAGATCGAAGTTGTCAAGGATTTCATTTTACTTGGATCCATAATCAACAGCCATGGAAGCAGCAGTCAAGAAATCAAAAGACGCATTGCATTGGGCAAATCTGCTGCAAAGGACTTCTTCAAAGTGTTGAAGAGCAAAGATGTCACCCTGAAGGCTAAGGTGCCCCTGACCCAAGCCATGGTATTTTCAATCCCATCATATGCATGTGAAAGCGGGACAATGAATAAGGACGACCGGAGAAGAGTTGATGCCTTTGAATTGTGGTGTTGGCAAGGAATATTGAATATACCATGGACTGCCAAAAGAACGAACAAATCTGTCTTGGCAGAAGTGCTGCCAGAATGCTCCTTAGAGGCAAGGATGGCGAGACTGTGTCTTACATACTTTGGACATGTTGTCAGGAGGGATCAGTCCCTGGAGAAGGACATCATGCTTGGCAGAGAACAGGGTCAGTGGAAAAGAGGAAGACCTTCAACAAGGTGGATTGACACAGTGGCTGCAACAATGAGCTCAAGCATAACTATTATAAGGTTGGCACAGGACCAGGCAGTGTTTTGTTCTGTTGCGCATAGGGTCGCTATGAGCCAGAACCAACTTGATGGCACCGAACAACAACAAATAAAAATGAAGTGCAATACCACTTTATAGGGTGGTTTTGAGAAATAAATATATTAATTTATATTAAATTGTTGCTCCATGGACATTACTTCCCTATCTTCCATTCTCTTATTGTAGTTGCAAAAAAGCATGTTATGCCAGTCCTTCTCCAGCCTTTATTTCCAGGGAAATTGGGACATTATGGAGGGAGAGATCCAATTTATTTCTTCACCTTCATTGGGAAATGCCCTTCTGTGTTCACCACAGTTTCTGCTCTATTTTCAGTATGGCTAATGCCAAGGGGAATCTTTAAATTTTATCGTTTCATAGAAAACGAAACAAAAGCCAGCATGCCTCCTCTGGAAAAGTGAGTCATTCATTCTCAGATTACTTTTATTAGGTCCAATTTACAAGCTCTAATAAAATGATTCTTTTTCCCCTGGCCATTATTTTTAAAAAGAGATTTAATTTGCTTGTTTGTTAACTTCTCTCTCACAGTAAGGCCGTGAGTGACAGCTAAATATGATGCAAAACTAGAACAGTTGGTGTTTTACTACCGTTGGAAAGTGCATCTGTAGTTTTATCATCAGTGAAGACAGTTTTCTTTAATAGCCGGGCATGAGGTTTAGCCCTGTAAAAACATTTACCTTTATTATATAGCCATTTCCAAATGCTGAGGAGCCTTCGTAATGCACAAAACCTGTTTTCATTTATCCTCGATTTATACTTGGTTTCTGATTTTCCATGGTTAACTATTTCCTTTCCATCTACTTTTTTTCTTATTTGTTGCTTAGTAGTATGACCTTATCTAATTATTCCTCAGGTCTTTTTATTCTCATTTCGGAGATGGGAGCCTTAAACAGGAAAATGATGTCATGGAAAATGCCTAGAGCATGGATTCTCACTGGGGGCAGTATCACCTTCATGGGGGCAAAATTGGTTTTTGGGAGGGCAAAAAAATCTTACTCTGTTTATATTTAAAACACAGGTGGATATACAGTACATACATAGTATATTTGCATTATTTAAATTTTGTGAGGGGCGATTATTAAAAAAAACTAAAACAACATGGGGGTGGGGTGAAGGCATTGATAATGAAAAAAGGTTGAGAAACACTGATCTAAAACCAAGAATGATAATTTTGAAAAGATAAAGCTGTGGTATGAACTGAGGAATTAAAAATAACCACCTCTGTTAACACCTTATTATCTGTATTAATATCCATCAGACCGTGTAAACAGCTGATTATGTGCAAGGTTACTTGTTATTTATATTCTTCCTTTTGCTATTCACCCTGTTAGTATGTCTTTGTTTTTACTCTTTCTAGCCTGTTGCTCTTGTGGCTATTTTTCATTGTTTTCCAGTGATGACTAAAGTATATACTAGCAAGAACAGAACCAGAGTCCAGTGAGTTGTTGGAGTAGAGTTGTTTGGAATCACCTGTTATATTACATCTCACCACCATGTATGAATGCCTTCTCCTTTAACCTTATTTGTCAGGTTTATAATTCTTCATTAGTCCAAAAAAAAAAAAAAAGGAAGTCATTGATTCAGCAATATCAGTAACAAACAAATTCTTGGGACTCCCTCCCTCCTCTGAATTTCCAGGGCACTTTTTTACAACACTTCTGGCACATGGCCTTGATTTACAGACTTGCGTTGCTAGTTTTATTTTACAGTACTTCTTATCTTCCTAGCCCGTAGAGTGTCTTAGACCACAATGTTTAATAAATGTTCATTAATAACTTATTAAATGAGCAGAAATGTAAAATGCAAGCTCAGAAGGGAGATGCCAGAAATGACAAAATATTTTAAAATCTTCAGTTTGAAATATGACACACTGCATTAGGCAAATCTGTTGCAAAAGACCTCTTTAACGTGTTAAAAAAACCAAGATGTCACTTTAAGGACCAAGATGCACCTGACCCAAGCCATGGTGTTTTCAGTTGCCTCATATGCATGTGAAACCTGGACGATGAATAAGGAAGACCTAAGAAGAATTGATGCCTTTCAATTATGGTGCTGGCAAAGAGTATTGAATATACCAGGGACTGCCAAAAGAACGAACGAATCTGTCTCGGAAGAAGTACAGCCAGAATGTTCCTTAAAAGCAAGGATGGTGAGACTTTGGCTCATATACTTTGGGCATGTTACCAAGAGGGACCAGTCCCTGGACAAGAACATCATGGTTGGTAAAGCAGAGGGTCAGTGAAAAAAGGAAGACCCTCAATGAGATGGATTGACACAGTGGCTGCAGCAATGGGCTTAAGCATAACAACCATTGTGAGGATAGTACAGGAGAGGACAGCGTTTCTTTTTGTTGTACTTAGGGTTGCTATGAGTTGGAATCGACTTGATGGCCCCTACCAACAGCAGCAACATGTGAAATATTGTTTGATATCAATGTCTGGGTAAGATTCTTTATTGAAGATGAGTGAAGAGTTGTCTTGGGCAATTAGAACCATGTTAATGTTTCATATACTCAAAAATCATTCACATGTGGGGGAACTCAAAATGAAATATAAGCAGTAACAGATGAGACTATTACACATGAATAACAACGACACTGAATGGGTAGGGAAGGAAAGAACTAATCTAAGCAATGCTGGAAAACAGTTTTTGACTATATGCTACAAGGCTAAAGACTAAAAGAACCGTCCCAATATTATACTTCTTTTTCATGGGGCATGAGTTAGCAATTTTGAAATGATTTTATGTGTATTTTAAAGAAAATAAATAAATACATTGTGAATATGAAAGCCAAGTCTTCCACTGTGAGAGGAAGGAATTATGAATACAGAGTGAGGGAAGGCTGGAAAGACCTTTGTAATGGGTTGGAGTTGGAGGTATCAATGTGAACTCATTTTTAATAAATACACACAGATATAGAGATAGATGTTTGCATATGCGTGGATTAGAGCCTGGGTGGTGCAAGTGGTTTGCAATCGGCAGCTAATATAAAGGTGGGCAATTCAAATCCATTCAGTAGGTCCATGGAAGAAAGCCCTGGTGAGCTGCTTCCATGAATACTACCACCGAGAAAACCCTACGGAGCAGTCCTACTGAGCAGCACGTGTAGTCACCATGAGTGGGAATCAGCGTCATGGCCATGGGTTTTTTGGTTTGATTTATATATCTTTCCCCCCGTAGTTTTGTCCACTGAGAGGGCCCAGTAGCAGTGAAAGCCCAGTAACCATGAGCACACCCAGCACCCAGATCTTGATTTCTAAATAACTTTCTCCAGTAAAAAGGAACTCGTGTTCCTTGGAGAAATGGCTGATTCCAGAGCTAGGGCAGAGAAGGTACAGGATAAACCTAGAGCATCTTATTATGCTAAAAGTAAGGATGTGTTCAAGAAATGATTGGGACGTGGCAAGACAAAGGCAACTTGAAGCAGCTACCTTTGGCCAAACATAAAACAATTTGAGCAACAATATAAATAATGTCAGTAGTAGCCTATTAAAAACAAATAAAACTAAACAAAACCTGTTGCTGTTGAGTTGATTCCAACTCATAGTGACCCTATAGGACAGAGTAGAACTGCCCCATATGGTTTCCAAGGAGTGGCTGGTGGATTTGAACTGCTGACCGTTTGGTTAGCAGCTGAACTCTTAACCACTGCACCACCAGGGCTCCAATGGACTATAATCCATAGAATAAAATAAATATTCATGAGGCTATACCATTAAAATAAAGGGGGAGAAGAGAAAATTTTCTTACATGAAAATTCTAATTAATAAATGTAGAGGAATGATGGACATAGAAATCAGCATCTGTCAAACGATAATAGTTGTTACAGGCAAGAATCATCAATGAATGCTAAAGTTAGTTGACAGAATTATTTGCTTAGTTTCTAAGTATCTCCCCACAAAACGCTTATTAATTTCAAAGGGAAAATCAGTAACTTTATAGTGGAGAAACCTGGCAGACACCCCCTTAGCCAAGTGCTCAAAGTTACATTATCACTGATGAGACATAGGAACATTATATATCTCCCGATATGATTGATGTACTGAGAAAAATACAATATCACTTCTCTGGTATTCTTGTCAAAATTGAGTAACCCAAACTTAAGGGGTAAACATCAGACAAACCCAAATTGAGGAACATTCTACAAAATAGCAGACCAGTACTCTTCAAAATTGTTAAGGTCCTAAAAGACAGATTGAGGAACTGTTCCAGATTAGAGGAGGCTAAGGAGACATAACAAGAAAATGCAATATGTGATCCTGAAGTGGATCCTACACAGAAAAAGGACATTGTGGGACAAATGGGAAAATCTGAACAAGGTTTGTAAGATTAGTTAATAGTATTGTATGATTAAACACTGATGTTTATTTCCTGGTTTTGACACTTGTCGTGTGGCTATGTAATATTTTAACATTTGGGGAAGCTAGGTGAAGGGCATACCAGAATTCCTTGTACTATTTTTTGCAACTCTTTTTAAGTCTGAGATTATTTTTCACGGTGAACAGTTAAAATTAAAAAGAAAAAAAAATTAGAAGGAAAAATTGTAGCAGGGAGAGCACACATATAAGCTCTAGTCCTCTCCTTGGCTATTATTATTCCTGGACATTACCAATAATTATTAAGAAGGAAGAAAATGATCTTTTTGTAAAGAAATACTTTCATAAACACATCATATTTTTCAAGTATTTAAAATCACATTTCACTCCTAACTGGTAAAGTTGAATATGATGAGTAAATAAGATGAGATATAGAAGTGAAAAGAAAAAATAATTTAAAGAGAAAAGAAATCATGTAGAAAACATCTACCTTCAACCAGGTACCTCAGGCTTCAATTACTGCATATTTAAAATCAGTAATAATCATCAAGTACTGTCATCTACAGAGTCAGGTTAGATGATCATACTTAACACAAGTATATGAATTCTGCCTTTTCGAGTATGAAATTGACAACTGTTACTGTAACATTCATTAAAGTGAGATTTGAATGGTGCATGAAATTGAAAGCCATTTGGTTGTGGTCTTTCAGGAGTGATTTTTCTGATGTGCTTCTTCCAAGGTCATTTTCTACTATCACCATCAATAAAATTTACTGAGCATTCATGATGTGTTGAGTGTCACCCACAAGGGACACACCCTGCTTGTTTGAGGCAAATGGTTTATGCTTCCAAAGGTTTAGGATTCCCAAGGAGTCTGGCAAGTATATTACGACAGTAGGGAGATCAAGTCTCAAAACTTGGACCATGGGGCGAAGTAGAGTATGACCTCTGGTCTTGAATTCTGTAAAACATCAGAGTCAGGCTTTTCTCAGAGAATAAAATAAAAAGTGTTGGAGCACAGGAAATGTGGGTCACTGATGCACTAGGCAGATAAAGCAAAGGACAATCAATGATCACCTACTCTTAGAGAAATTCACATTTACATCATGCAATAGTTCTCTTTCCCTCTCTTGGTCTCTTTGCACACACACGCACAAACACACACATCCACAGAACACTCACATACACCCTGGAACTTGGCTGCACTATATTTGTTTGTTGCATGTGTCTGTCTTTGCTGGGGTATCCTTTGGTTCCTTTCCTAGCCAACTGAAACACATTTCCTCTCAATTTTGGTTCCATTATTTCATTGGAAAATTAGTTCCTGACCTGGCAGAAAAAAAAACCCAAATCAAACCCGTTGCTGTTGAGCCAATTCCGACTCACAGTGACCCTATAAGACAGAGTAGAACTGCGCTATAGAGTTTCCAAGGAGTGCCTGGTGGATTTGAACTGCTGACCTTTTGGTTAGCAGCCATAGCTCTTAACCACTATGCCACCAGGGTTTCTACCTGTAGGTGTAGGTTTATTTTTATATTAAAGTGTATATATAATTTCCATTCTTAGAAACTAAAGGAAAAGGAGGAAAAAGACCCCAGGCTATGAAAAATTGTGGGGCAAAATAAATTGTGCATGTAAAAAAATAATTATCTGTTAAATTGCATCATTCATAAGAGAGTAGATCCTGGTACAAGTCACGACCACCCGAGTTTCCTTTCCAGGGGTCTTGGCTACCACAAGTTAGAAGTTGACTTCATGAATCAAATAGTAATATGGCATTAACCTAGAACTACCCTCCTCAGCTTTTTTCTTACCAGGCACTCAGAATAAATCCTGTTCATACCCGCCCTGTATAACCATGGAAAACCCAGGGATATGTTCAACCCCAAGCAGGCTAAATATAACTCCATACTCTTTTCCTTCCACCTCTGAAAGCACATGAGAATGCAAATGATAATAACAGGATTATAATGATAACCTTGAACCCGTGCTGATTTATTTAGCGGTGAATCGCTTGCACATTCCATTACTTTATTATTAGTAACCAATTACTTTCAGCCTATCTTACAACAGATAAAACTCTTGAGCTCCCATGCTGAGGTGGAACATCCTACCCTGGGACAGTTTCCCTGCTTTGTTATGCAGATGAAATGCTATGTTGGGCTATGCTGACCTCTAAGGATTGTCTAGAAACTTACGCTTTTGTTTTCTTATTCATCCTTCAAATCCTCCTTGATTATCACCTCCATCCCTCATACCCCAGATGAAGCTCTCTGCGTTGGCATGTATAATACATTTACAGTCTGGGCATACTTCTGTTATTGCCCACTGCACCCTGCATTGCATTCATTTGTTCACGTGTCTGTCTCCCCAGTAGACTGGATGCTAGAGATGAGGACCTGCCGTTATTTATCATGGCATCCCCTTTGCTTAGCACTGTGCCTGCCTTAGAGTTGCTGCTCTAATTAATATCTGATAACCTACAGAAATAGCAAGGCATTGGTGGTCCAGCAGTAGAATTCTCACCTTCTGTGCTGGAGATTTGGTTTGATTCCTGGCTGAGGCACATCCTGCGCAGCCACCACCCATCTGTCAGGGGAAGTTTGCGTGTTGCCATGATTCTGAGCAGGTTTCAGCAGAGCTTCCAGGCTAAGATGCACTAGGAAGAAAGGCCTGACAATCTACTTCTGAAAACCAGCCAATGAAAACCCTGTTGGATCACAATGGTGACAACCAATCAACGGATCACGGTGATGGTGCTGTACTGGGCAGCGTTTGGTTCTGTGGTGCCTAGAGTTGCCCTAAGTTGGGGGCTGACTCCATGACAGCTAACAACAATAAACTACAGAAATAGTTTCAGGATACATTATTCGTGAGTGAAATGTTATTAATTATCTATAATGTACGCTCAAAGTACTGGAGAAATACCTAAAAGACTGATGCTGTTCAACAGAAAATTATATTACTGGGGATACGAGGGAAGAGAGAATGATCCAAGGAAAAAGAAAAGGGAAATGTGTTTTTTTTTTTTTTTTTTCATTTAACTTGAGTTTGCCAGTGAGATTTGATACATTTCCCTGCAGACTTATTGTAATACAATGCTGTGCTTGTGGTCGTGGTGTTGGTTTCCAGCATCATCATGTGTAGCCTTAGATGCCATGTCAAAAGCAGATGATTTCTCTTCCTAGGAAATATGTTCTTGGAAACTAGTTGACATTGAAGTTGTCTACCTATCAGTAAATCCTTCTTTCTCTTCCCTAGCTGAACCCTGACTGTGTTTTGGCATTTACCCTTTCCCTACATGGAATGGTACCTCTGGGGAAGCTGACTCCACCCCCAGATGCAGGTATTGGCCTGACTGGTGAGTCCCGTCCTCCCTGCCAGTGATTGGTTCAGAAATGGGCATGTGTTGAAATATGTTGGGCTAATGATAAAACAGGAAAAGTGTGTGGGGGACTTCTGGAAAGTTATCCCTCACTCTTCTGAGAGAGTTTCCAGAAGTGAGGCCTGTTTCCTCCTCTAGAGGCTTTTGTGTGTAGATGTGAGACTGAACTGCTGCTGCCATCTTGCTGGCAGCCTAAGGGTGAGGCTGGCTCAAAGAGGAAAAAAAAAAAAAAAAAATAGAGTCTCAGAGAAACCACGTCAGGGCTGGTGGATTAGGACAACCCTGGAACTTGCCCTTATTCTGGATTTCCAGTTACAGGAGCCAAAACAATGTTCTCATTGTTTAAGGTAGTTTGAGAAGTGTTTGCTGTTACTTGCAGGCAAAAGTGCCCTGACTTGTAAAAAAAAAAAAAAGCTTGTCCAGTTTTGAATAGGTGGAAAGTGGAACCTAAGGACAACAAAAGATAGTTTGGCAGGTAGGAGAGCAAAAAAGTGGTTTTCCTTAGACCAGTGCTTCTCAAACTTTAACATGCATCAGAATCACCTGAAGACCCAGTTGAAGCACAAGTTGCTGAGGCTCAGCCCTAAAGTTTCTCATTTGGTAGCTCTGGGTGGGGCTTTAGAATCTGTATTTCTAACACAAGTTCCCCAGTGGTGCTAATGCTGCTGCTCTAGGCGCCACAGTTTGAGAACTACCACCCTAGACTTCTAGGTAATCTGCCTTTTATGCCAGGATGGATAAGGGTAATGGGCAGGGCCGTGGTGCCAAGAAATGAGCTCCACTTTTCGCTGGAGGAGCCACTTGAGCCAGTCAAAATCACCAGGTTTGAGGCCTTTGTGTGGGCAGCAAGGAACTGCTTCCTCAAATGCTCGATTTAAACCAGGTGTTTGTTCACTCTGGGGCAGGGTCAGGCAAGGGCTTCTTGGCTTTTAGTCACCCTTTGGGTTTCTTCTTGCATCAAGTTTGCCAAGTGATTCACACATGCTGGAAATGCAGAGAGGAAGCTGAAGGAGCTGCATCTTCCTCAGCCAGGAATGGATTAAGACAGAAACATCAAATTAGATGAACATAGTTTGACTCAATCCTTGCACTTTGCAGCCATCCAGACGATGTTATTCAGGCCACTCCCATGGTTTCAGGCTTCTGCTAGGTCTAATGGTAGCCGGCAGAAGTGGTGGGGCAGTCTCTGAGAATAAGTAAATTTATGATTATTAAACTGTGAGCCTTCACAGTGACATTTCTCCTGCCTTGGAATTAAACTTTGATTTGGTGAAAATTAATGGTACTCTGCACACTGTATTTTTTCCCTTAGAAATAAAATTTAAGGGAAATACTCCTTATTTAGGGAGAACAGGGAAAAAGCTGTAACAAATTCCATAGAGAAGACTCAGATAATGAGGTTTGAGTTTAATATGGTAATTTCTGAAATATTCTCCTTGGTTGTGAAATACCATGAAATACAAATATCATGCTGAGAGGTTAATATATGATAAAGAGGTTCTGCAGAGAGATTCATAAAGCTTTTCCTTGAGCATTTCTTTCATACTCTCAAAAATATCATTTATTGTGTAACCACCAGTCACTTAATTGTTGCCTAGTTTCTTACCATGTTATAGCAGGGGATAGGGACAAATCTCTCTGTGTCACAGTAGGGGTGAGCATTGGATGCCACCTAAAACAAGGCATTTTGTGATCTCTCACCTAGATAACCAAATTACAAAACACTATGTAGTAATGAGATTAACCCTAGCTTATCTGGCAAGATGTGTTCTGCCCAGGCTGATTTCTTATTGTAGCCATACATTTCTCGTTGAGAATGATAGAAGGTAGACATTTCCCTATTGAATCTCTTTCTAAAATCTGCTTTTTTTTTTTAATAGTATCTTTTTCCTTTTTTATGTTTTTAGTTTCTTTTATTTTTTTAAATAATTAAAAACATACTTCTCTTATTGTGTGCCCTAATAATTCTATTATATGAAGTTCATGTTTATTGTTTCTGCTGATTCTTGGCCATGGTGACATGTTTCCTCGAGTGTTTTGTGATTTAGGATTGCAAGCTCTTGTTATCTGTGAGAATTCTGTGTGGCCTGAGTTGAGAATGTGGCTTTACAGAGGAAGCTTCCTGTTTTCTTCCACCAAAGGCCTTAAGGGCATTGTTAATTTTTGTCAATTTCTCTGTTTGGGGTTTACTTGCCCTTGCAGGTGATATAAATCTATATTTCAAACCTACCTGAGTGTAAGCCCATGATTACAAAATATTAGAGGAGGCTCAGCCTAAGACAGACAAGATTCCTTTCAAGTTCCAGTGTTTCCTTCTCTGTGAGTGGATTTTTCTCTAGTTCATCTGTTCTCAGAGGGTACAGGCATACCTTGGAGATATTGCAGGTTCAGTTCCAGACCATTGCAATAAAGTGAGTCACAGGAATTTTTTGGTTTGCCAGTGCATATAAAAGTTATGTTTACACTATAACCTATTAAGTGTGCAATAACATTGTTAAAAAAAATGTACATACCTTAATTAAAAAATTCTTTATTTCTAAAAATGTTAACCATCATCTGAGCCTTCACTGAGTCGTAATCTTTTTGCCGGTGGAGGGTCTTGTCTCAATGTTGATGGCTAGTGACTGATCAGGGTGGTAGTTGCTGAAGGTTGAGGTAGCTATGGCAATTTCTTAAAATAAGACAACAATGAAGTTTGCTGCATCAATTGACTCTTCCTTTCATGAAAGATTTCTCTCTAGCATGCGATGTTATTTGATAGCGCTTCACCCACATTAGACATTCTTTCAAAATTGGAGCCAATCCTCTCAAACCTTGTGCTCCTTTATCAATTAAGTTTATGTGATATTCTAAATCCTTTGTTGTAATTTCAACAATATTCACAGTATCTTCGCCAGCGTAGATTCCGTCTTAAGAAAACTCCTTCTTTGCTCATCCATAAGAAACAACTCCTTGCCCGTTAAAGTTTTATCATGAATTTGCAGCAATTCAGTCACATCTTCAAGCTCTACTTCTAATTCTCCTGCTATTTCCACCACATGTGTGGTTACCTTCCTCCACTGAAGTCTTGAAATCCTCCAAGTCATCCATCAGCATTGGAATCAACTCTTTCCAAACTCCTGTTAATGTTGATGTTTTTGACCTCCTCCCATGAATCACAAATGTTAATGGCATCTGGAATGGTGAATCCTTTCCAGAAGGTTTTCAATTTACTTTGCCTAGATCCATCAGAGGAATCACTGTTTATGGCAAGTACAGCATTATGAAATGTATTTCTTAAATAATAAGTCTTGAAAGTTGAAATCACTCCTCGATCCATGGGCTGCAGAATGGATATTGTATAAGCAGGCATGAAAACAACATTAATCTTCTTGTACATCTGTCTCCATCAGAGCTCTTGCGTGACCAGATGCATTATCAATGAGCAGTAATATTTTGAAAGGAATCTTTTTTTCTGAGGAGTGGGTCTCAACAGTGGGCTTAAAATATTCAGTAAACCATGTTGTAAACGGATGTGTTATCATCTAGACTTTGCTGTTCCATTTATAGAGCACAGGCGGAGTAGGCTTAGCATAATTCTTAAGCACCCTGGGGTTTTGGGAATGGTAAATGAGCATTGGCCTCAACTTAAAGCCAACAGCTGCATTAGCCACTAACAAGAGTGTTAGCCTGTCCTTTGAAGCCTTGAAGCCAGGCATTGACTTCTCTCTCGCTATGAAAGTCCTAGATGGCCTCCTCTTCCAATATAAGCCTGTTTGGTCTACACTGAAAATCTGTTGTGTAGTGTAGCCACTTTCAGTAATTATCTTAGCTAGATCTTCTGGATAATTTGCTGCAGCTTCTACATCATCACTTGCTCCTTCGCATTGCACTTTTATGTTATGGAGACGGCTTCTTTCCTTAAACCTGATGAGCCAAGCTCTGCTAGCTTCAAACTTTTCTTCTGCAGCTTCCTCATCTCTCTTAGCTTTCATAGAATTGAAGGGAGTTAGGCCTTGCTTTGGAGTAGGCTTAAGGGAATGTTGTGGCTGGTTTGATCTTCTGTCTGCACTAAAACTTTCTCCATATTAGCAATAAGACTATCTGGCTTTCTTATCATTCATGTGTTTTCTGGAGTAGCAGTTTTAATTTCCTTCAGGAACTTTTCCTTTGCATTCACAACTTGGCTGACTGGTACAAGAGGCCTAACTTTCGGCCTGTCTTGGCATTCAACATGGCTTCCTCAGTAAGCTTAATAATTTCTAGCTTTTGATTTAAAGTGAGAGATGTGCAACTCTTTTTTTCACTTGAACACTTAGAGGCCATTTTAGGGTTTTTAATTGGCCTAATTTCAATATTGTCATGTCTCAGGGAATAGGGAAGCCCAAGGAGGGGGAGAGAGATGGAGAAACAGCTGATTGTTAAAGCAGTCAGGACCTACACAATATTTAAGTTCACCATCTTATATGGGCTTGATTAGTGGTGCTCCAAAACAATTACAATAGTAACATCAACCATCACTGATGACAGATCCCATAACAGATATAATAATAATGAAAAAGTTTGAAATATTGTAAGAATTACCAAAATGTGACACACAGACACAAAGTGAGCACATGCTGTTGGAAAAAATAGCACTGATAGACTTGCTCAATACAGGGTTGCCACAAACCTTCGATTTGTAAAAAACACCGTATCTGCAAAGCACAATAAAGCAAAGTGCAATGAAATGAGGTATGCCTGTATAGCCCTTCTAGAGACCTGAATCCTGGTGAGAATCTAGTTCTATTGCTCTCCAATGTGTGTTTACACACAAGCTCCTTTGTTACTGAGACTGGCAATGACCTCCAGAGTAGCAGAAACTTTAGAACTTAGTTTTCAGATTTATTTTTACTTTGGGTCTTTGGGGATTTCTCTTAATTACCTGAGGGTTTGGCTAGGCATTTAAAAGACTGTTTGCTATATTTCATGCAGCATTTTCAGGTGCTTTGTGGTAGGAGTATTACAGGATATCTGGTCCACATTTAGCAGAAAACAAGTCTGTGTTGTAATTCTGAACCCTCCCTTGAGACCTATTTGACTCTGGGCTTTAAGAAGCAGTGAAGATAAAGAGATCTCACACCTTGGAAATTCCTTAGAGTTTCAGGAACCAAAAAAGACTGTAGACTTGAGGAGATTCCCTGGTGGCACAATGGTTAACAGCTACAGCTGCTAACCAAAAGGATGGCAGTTCAAATCTACCAGGTGCTCCTTGGAAACCCTATGGGCAGTTCTACTCTGAGTTGGAATTGACTCAACAGCAGCAAGTCAGGTTTGATTTGAGTTTTTTCCTTATTTAAATGTGAGCCCCTTCCCCCCCGCAAAAAAATCAGGATTGGAGGAAGACCCATTAACAACCTGCTTGCTGAAAGGGAAGAGGACTTGAAGCATTTACTGATGAAGATCAAAGACTACAGTCTTCAGTATGGATTACACTTAACATAAAGAAAACAAAAATTCTCACAACTGGACCAATGAGCAACATCATGATAAATGGCGAAAAGATTGAAGTTGTCAAGGATTTCATTTTACTTGGATCCACAATCAGCGCCCATGAAAGCAGCAGTCAAGAAATTAAACTATGCATTGCTTTGGCCAATTCTGCTGCAAAAGACCTCTTTAAAGTGTTAAAAAAAATAAAGATGTCCCTTTAAGAACTAAGGTGCACCAAGCCATGGTGTTTTCAGTTGCCTCGTATGCATGCAAAAGCTGGGCAATGAATAAAGAAGATAGAAGAAGGATTGATGCCTTAGAATTGTGGCGTTGGTTATGAATATTGAATATACCGTGGACTGCCAAAAGAATGAACAAATATGTCTTGGAAGAAGTACAGCCAGAATGCTCCTTAGAAGCAAGGATGGTCCGACTTCGTCTCACGTACTTTGGACATTTTGTCAGGAGGGATCAGTCCCTGGAGAAGGACATCATGCTTGGTAAAGTACAGAGTCAGTGGAAAGGGGAAGACCCTCAATGAGATAGATTGGTACAGTGACTGCAACAATGGACTCAAGCATAATAACCATCACGTAGATGGTGCAGGACAGGGCAGTGTTTTGTTCTGTTGCACATTGTGTCATTATGAGTGGGAACCAACTTGACAGTACCTAACAATAACAAATGTGAAACCCAAGGAATTTAGAGCCTCTCTGGAATATAGGGAAACCCTAGTGGTGTAGTGGTTAAGCGCTATGGCTGCTAACCAAAGGGTCGGCAGTTAGAATCCACCAGGTGCTCCTTGGAAACTCTATGGGGCAGTTCTATTCTGTCCTATAGGGTCGCTACGAGTCGAAATCAACTCGATGGCGCTGGGTTTGGGTTTGGTTTTTTGCTGGAATATAGAGGCATGGGCTAGGGCAGCCAGTATCCTTTAGCTCTGGCGTAATGAAACATATACTAGATTTAGGATCAGGAGACCTAAGTTACTACGTAAAACTTGGGTGAATTAACCTAAATTGTCCAGACTTTCATTTCCTCATCTGTAAGATGTCTACTGGGGCCTGTCAGGAAAGTTTACCCGAATGCTGAGAAATAGGCACAGGAAGCCAGAGCAGATCCCTTTTCCTCTGAACATTGTTAAGTCAGGACATGATGCCTAAAACTGCCACAGGCATCTCGCTTTCAACCTTAGGATGAGTAAAAGCCAGTGTTGAGAGTCTTGCTGCCTGCCACTCCCAGCTATAACGTGCCAAAGTATTTGAGTTCATTTCAAATGATGCTTTTGTTTCTTTTTTTTTGAATTACTAACTTTATGTGAGGAGCCCTGGTGGCACAGTGGTTAAGTACCCAGCTGCTAACCAGAAGGTCGGTGGTTCGAAGCCACCAGCTGGTCCACAGGAGAAAGATGTGGCAGTCTGCTTCCATAAAGATTTAGAGCCTTGGAAACCCTATGGGACAGTTCTACTCTGTCCTACAGCGTCACTATGAGTCAGAATTGACTCTAGGGCAATGGGTTAATTTTCTGTGACACTTTCTTCTACACTTTATACTGCATGTCACCCAGTCCACCGGGAATGCTGTAACACTGTCAAAATTGTGAATCCCTTGAAGGAAGGCAACTGCTCCAGACTTGCATCTCATTTGTACATGTGGGACTACAGGATCCATTCTGGTTGAATGTACAATGATGGTTTCACTGGATGTCTTTCTCCCTGTATACTATTTTTATACTTTGCTGTTTTCTGGCAACCCTAGCTAATTACCAGCTTAATCTGTCTCCCTCTTGACTTTAATTTCAATGTTTAGTATTTCCCAATCAAGTCAACATTGATTCTACCAGAATTTCGAATATACCCAGTCCTTCTGTGTTGAATTTTTGCTGGAAAGAATTGCAGACTGCTTGATGCAGAAGCCTGAATCCTGAGTTGTGACCAGGGTGGCAAAGAAAATAATAAGGGAGCTCTCTAGGGAGTTGAGCCAGCTCAGCACCTCGATATGGAGCCTGAGAAAAGGAACGGTGATTCTCTCCACACCCCCCACCCCAACTTTTTAATCCTATTTTGGACAGCTTCTTTATTCAGAACATCAAGGACTGTTGACAGTTGAATGAAAAGGGTGGAGGCTCATGGGATTGCTAATGAGATACAAAGCCTCCTTGGAATCAAAATAAATTTCTGTCTGATGGCTTCTCAGGCCATGGGGAAATGAGTTAAGAGCCTCAAGCCAATTTCTATTGACAGGTATCCTTATCATGGTTAACAGTGGGATCACACGTTCTAGTTGGCTTCTGAGAGGGAAGCAAGGGCTTCAAGTTGTGTGATGTCTTCTCAGCAGATAGCTGGAACGAGGTGAGCAAATTGGCACACTACACTGTCTGCTGGGAAAGTAAAATGCTTAATAATTACAGCTAATACATAGCATTTCTTGTAAAATTACATTTTCAGTCCACAAATTTAAGCAAACATTAAAGTGAAGAATTCTATTATTTCCCAACATCAAATGCTTTTTCCCATTTCTTCCTCAATTCTAATAATTTCTCAGTTGTTATTGTGTGCCATTGAGTCAATTCCTAGATAATATCCCAAGTCCTCTTTTGATGCCTGCCCTGACAACCCAAGCTATAATACTTCTTTCTTCTAAGTACCTGGAGAAATCAATGTCTATACTCATGTTTTCCTGTCTTATTGTGTAAACTTGACTGTAAAGTTTTCTGAAAACTAGAGTTCTCTGACTATATAGTACGGTTATGAGTCGCTTAACGCCCATGATACCTTCTGTGCAATAGGACATTACGTGATTTGGACATTGTGCAATCACCATATTATATACTGTGTAGAGTTCACTTCAAGGTGTGTCTGGGTGGAGGGCACATCCCCCATGCCCAGCATGTGTCATAGACCATTCTCTGCATGAGTCTATTGCACCCCAAAGGCAGGGCTGAGATCTTGATATTTGGGCAGCCTTATTACCAGAACGACATATTCAAGATGATCATGAACTTGGCCAACTATCACTGCCAGCACAAAGTTCAGAGAAAGGCCCTGCCCCAGGCCAGCACCCAGCAGGTTCTGGAGGCAGCCCAGAAGGCCAGCACTCAGCTGACTCTGGATGCTGCACAGGTCTGGGTTACCAAGCTTTGAAGGTAGTTCATGCCCTGGGGGCATAGCCATATAGAGGTTAAAGTGGAAGCCCTATCTTGAACCCTGTTCTTATAAGTCTGCTTCTACCCCCTGGGTTAAGAATGATGGGGTGGGTTTTTTTTTTTTTTTCTTAAGTGTTTGCAAGCATGAATTTAAAGAGTTCTAATAAAGAATCGAGTTTCAAAAAAAAAAAAAAATGCAACCAGATGTAATATGCGGTCGGACGTTGCCGTGAATGGACATCATGTGGCCTGTGACTGTATATTTTCTTGTAACCTCCACACAAGATCCAGCACAGTGCTTTGCATGTAGTTGTCACTCAGTAAATATGAGTTGGTTGGTTAAGTCCTTTTTCTTATGAAGTACACAGCACTGTAGATTCAGAAATCAACTAAGAGAGTTTTCTCACATAGGGCCTATGGATAGGAATTGAAGCTTCCACAAATCTGTTGGAACTGAATGCAAAGTAGACTTTTTTTTGAGAAGATGGTCCATAGCTTGCAACAGAGTCACAGAGGGCTTCTTGACTGTCCCACATGGTAAGAATCACTGAACTAGTTTAATCATTTCCTTTTCTTCCTTATAAAATTAGGCCCTAAAGAGTTGACACTGCTGTCCGAGGCCTCACAAAGTTTATGGCAGCAAGAGTTCTCTTGGGATATCTCAGTTCCCATTTTTAGTTGTCATTCCTAAAAGAGACAACGGAAGATAAATGGAATTCATGTGTTGTAATTAAGCTGATGGTAATTTTTCAAAAATTGTAGACCATTAAAAAGACTGTATTCCCAAGTCCCAGTGGAGTAGGTGTATCGTGGTGGTTAGACGTATAGGCTTTGGAGCCAGATTGCTTGCACTTGAATCCCAGCTCTGCCACTTACTAGCTGTGTGACCTTGGGCAAATCACTTAAATCTTTGAGTCTCAGTTTCTTCATCTGTAAAATGGGGATAATAATAGTGATCTAACCCCTGGAGTTCTTCTGATGATTAACTGCGTGTAAAGCATTTAAGACAGTGCCTAGTGCACATATTAAATGCTATGTAAGTGTTAGCTAGACTGGGCAGTGTTTCGTTCTGTTGTATGTAGGGTTGCTATGAGTTGAACCACCTCAACAGCACCTAACTACAACAATGACAAAGTGTTAGTTAGCTATTACCAAGACTACTATTGGTATTCTACTCTAGCTCTCATTTTCATCAATACAGATTAAGCAAAACATAACAAAACCTGCTGCCATCAAGTTGATCGCAACCCATATTTGCAATAGTTAATTGCATCTGCTGCAAGTCTTTCTACTACTGAATTCTCTTCTGGGTGATCATATTGGGATCAGATCAGACTGATGAATTGTTTTGCAGAAATTATGTAGTTTTACTCTTTGGTTGGTATAATTCTGTTTCCTTGCTTTGGCCCTCTGAGGTCAAGTTCTCACACTAGGAAGGTATTTAAATTGTTTTAAACCTTTAAGGCCAGAGAGTCAAGAGCCTTTGAATTTCAATGAATGTGTCTTTTTTCTTTCAAATATTTTTTTGAAAAATATTGACAGCAAAAATATTCCTGATGCTAAGAAAAACTTTTACTAGGGTCTTCTAGTCATTATTTTAGTTGTCAACTTGGAAAAGGATGAAATGAAATACAAGGGATTTGGACAGATTGAAATTAGTCCTGCGTGGAATTAATTCTTTCCATTAGCTTTCAGATTAGCCCTTTTAAAATGATGACAGGTTTTGATTAATCCTGGAATGTATAAATTTAATTTGCTAAGATAGCATGACTGGTGAGTTCTTAGTCTCCACTTTTGAGAGAAGCAGAAAAATAATGAAGTGATTTTTTTGTGGGGGCTGGTGCTCAGTGAGGCAGTTTATCAGATTTTATTTTAATGAGTTGACTGGCAAGTATTTGAGAAAAGAGGCTGATTATTATAGAGGTTATGCTATAGCAGACTCCCCAGCTAAGTGCATATCCCATGATATTTCCTCCACCTCTTTCCTGAACAGTGATATTGTGATTAAATGACTAGTAGCAACGACTCCATTTCCATGACCCTAATTCTGTGGAATTAGAATATACATATTGTTTTAGTCATCTAGTGCTGCCATAACAGAAATACCACAAGTGCATGGCTTTAACAAAGAGAAAATTATTTTCTCACGGTCTAGTAGGTTTCAAGTCCGAATTCAGGGCATCAGCTCCAGGGGAAGGCTGTCTATCTCTGTTGACTCTAGGTGAAGGTCCTTGTCCTCAGTCTTCCCCTGGTCAAGGAGCTTCCCGGGCTCAGGGACCCCGTGTCCAAAGGACGCGCTCTGCTCCTGGTGCTGCTTTCTTGGTGGTATGAGGTCCCCAATTCTCTGCTTGCTTCCCTTTTATCTCTTAAGAGATAAAAGGTGGTGCAGGCCACACCCCAGGGAAACTCTCTTTACCTTGGATCAGGGAGATGACCTGAGTAAGGGTGGTGTTACAATCCTACCCTAATCCTTTTAACATAAAATTACAATCACAAGATGAAGGACAACCATGGAATACTGGGAATCATGGCCTAACCAAGTTGATACACACATTTTTGGGGGGACATAATTCAATCCATGACACATATTTAAGGAGAAAAAATTCCATATGAGGTCTAGGACCTATAGTGAAGAGTTATGGTAGATATTGGGTGTCTTAGTTATTTAGTGCTACCATAACAGAAATACCACAAGTAGATGGCTTTAACAAACAAATTAGTTTTCTAACAGCGTAGGAGGCTAGAACTCAGAATTCAAGGTGCTGGCTCTAGGGGGAAGGCTCTCTCTCTCTCTCTGTTGGCTTTGGAGGAAGGTCCTTGCAGTTTTTGAGCTTCTGCTCATGGGTGATCTTCATATGATTTGGCATCTCTCATTGCCCATCTCCGCTTGCTTGCTTGCCCTAATCTGCTCTTTTTATATTTTGTAATAGATTGACTCAAAATATACCCTACACTAATCCTGCCTCATTAACATAACAAAGACAATGCATTCCCAAAGGAGATTATAACCACAGGGATAAAATAAAAAACCAAACCTGTTGTTGAGTGGATTCCGACTCATAGCATCGTATAGGACTGCTCCATAAGATTTCCAAGGCTCTGCTGGCTTTTGGTTGGTAGTAGAGCTCTTAACCACTGTGCCACCAGGGCTCTAAAAACCACAGCATGGAAGTTGGGATTTACAATACATGTTTTTTGGGGCACGATTTAATCTATCACTTTGGAGTTATGAGGAGTAAGAATGTATGACAAGTCAGAGTCTCAGCAGGAAATGGATGATACACACAAATTAATTTTCAGAATTTAAATAAAACTAAATTTATAAAGGTGTAGGCAGGGTATAGGGAAAGTAAGAAACTACAAGGGATAGTACAGTACCCCAGGGCTACTGAGGGATAAACCCATTGCCATTGAGTCAGGACCCTATAAAACAGAGTAGAATTGCCCCCTAGGGTTTCCAAAGAGTGGCTAGTGGATTCAAGCTGCTGATCTTTTGATTAGCAGAGAAGCTGTTAACCACTATGCAACCAGGGCTTGTGCCTTTTTGCTTTCTACCTGTAGGTCTGAACGGGCAAGGAGAGTGAACAATTACCATAATCTGGAAGGAGAGAGAGGGAGGAGAAAAGAGGGAAAGAGAGGGGAGGGAGAGGGAGAAGGATATCACCAAAAAAAAAAAAAAAAATTTTTTTTTTTTTTTTGGTGGTAAACCTGCAGGGAGCAGAAGGGATTAATTAATGTCCCAACCTTGCTCTTCTTTCCTAATCTGCCAGTGGTCCCGGTAAGAACTCAGCCAGAAGCCAGAGGGCAGGGGAGACCATTCACGTGCTCCATACAGGCAATGACGCACCTAACATTTTTGATACCCAAGCAGATAATTTTTAACACCCTCTTCCCACATAGGACAAATTATTTTCCTTAATATATATGTAAATAATCAGTAATAAACATTACTTTCTTGATGTACCCATAAGTTTTATAAAATATAATTAGCAATTTAAAAAGAATAAATTTCAATGTTAAAGTTCAGATTTTATATTTCATGTATGCTCTAAAATTTGCGTTTACTAAACAAAAACATTATACCCTGTTCACACTCTATTTCACTGTTTTAAATTTCGAACATTTAAATTTAAAACTCACAGGTGCTGTAACTCAAGTTTTGTTTCTTCCTCTTGACAATCACTGGTTGTAATCTATTGTTTAAACAGAGGCATATGTAGTACCCTGAAGGCTGGGCAAGAACTGCTCCTGAGGGGAGCTCTAAGGATCCTTAGAGCTTATTCTCAAATGGAATGTGTGTAGATGAGTCTGTGTGTATTGGGTCTGACTGTATAACTGCAAGTTCTCCAGATTACTTTCCAGGTAGAATATGATGTTTATTAAAAGATAAAGCTTAAAAATGAGCTAATTTGAGGCCTATATTATATATTATTTAAACTGCAGCAATTCTTGACTTTAGAATTTCTAATCAAAGCAATAATAAAAGCAGATTGACTTTTGGTGGGTTTATTATTGTTTTTAAATTTTCCACAGAAAATGCACTCCTTATTGCTTGTACGTGGGGCACAAAGGTGGGTAGAACTATGGACCCAGAGAGAAGGCGTCTGGCCCAGGATGTTAGGTTATGAATGGAGAGTTTTCCAAGTCAGAGGCGGTGCACACTTACATTCTTGCTGGCCGTGTTTCTCTCCCAGTGTTTTCTACACCTGCGTTTTGTCTATCTGCATGAGATTGTCAAGCCCGTTAGCATCCTGTTGTTACCCAGGGTCTCAGGTCCTTGCTCAGCACGGCTACACAGATATGAAAGAAGTAAACATGAAAAGAAAAGCTTTATTTGGTTGACCAAGCAAAGGAGTACTGGGACTTGTGTGGCAAAAGCTGAGGAAGGGTCCTAGCGGGAAGGAGCAAGGTTGTTGATTGGTCTGGCCGGAAAAGGCATTCCTGGGTGGTTCCATTGCCTGGGCTTGCTCAGTCCAAAATGAGGGGGTCTCTCAAACCAGATCTTAGCTTTGAACCCTTCACTTCTGAAAGTCTTTCCCTAATCTTGAGCCTCTAAAGTTTGGTTCCGTCCTGTGGGAGAAAATTGCTGGGGTCACCCAGAGGACGGGGTTGATGGCTGTGTGCATCTCAGGTGGGCCAGATTTGGTCTTACCTGGTTCTGTGGCCTGCTACTCCAGCCTTTTGTTTTTCTTATCTTGGGCGATAAATTGGCCTTTTGCCAAAAAAACATCTGGAGAAACCAGTTAGAAGGGGAGGTGGCTTATGCTACTCTACTTATAAGTTGGGGATTGCTAATGGTGCCTGGAGGCTGTTGGCCTCACCATCCTTATAGATTTTGAGATGGCCATGAACTTGAGGTAAGTGGTTAAGTGGGAAGACTATGACAAAATGGAGGAATGCAGGATTCATTTTTCTGTATAACAAATGAAAACCTGAGAAGCTCTCCTCTTTTTGCTGCAAGACTGCTTCCTAGAGCTTGGGGTAAATGTCATTTACTGGGATCATTCTGTACTATGCTGTACTCATATTGTCCTTCCCTGGGGCCTTCTAACCCCCCTCCAACTACCTCCCAAATGCTCCTTCCTCTTCCTCCTGCTTCTACATGTCACAGAGAACCTGCTGGTTCCTTTTGCTGTCTTGCTTCTCCCTGCTACCTTCTTGGCTACCTCTGTTTCCTTCACTGGACCAGACATGAATTTGTTCTGGGAACTTTTAGTAATCTGTGAAAAGGTTGTTAAAGGCTTCATATCAGATGTTGAGTTGCTTGGTAACTCAAAGAACCTCCTGCCAAGTTTATGTTCAGAAGAATTAGACAAACTGTCCAGTCTCCACTGTTCTCAGGCCTGGGCAGCATCAGCTCTCCAGCTCAACGACGTCTGAGGGGATTCCCACACAGACACTGAGAAGAGCCCCAGTGTCCGCAGGGGGTGGAAGCTGAGTGAACCCCACCAGGCCTGAAGATGAACCTGGGGAGGCCAGCCTAAGCAAAGGTACAGACACGTTTGTAGAGCTCCCAAAGCTATTTGTCAAGAGGTGGATTGAGATTCTTACGGAGTTTCTTTACCCTTCCTTTGTTTCACTTTATGATCTTTATGATCTCTCACATTTTAGTTCATAGTGGTTTTCAGGAAACCCACAGTTTTAGACTCAAATTCTCTCCGATGAATGATCCCAGGTAACCACAGAGCAATAGCATGAAACTCGTCTCTTGCCAAGCAACAGCCAACAAACAAACTCTCTTAGGATTCTGAGTTGAGAGATACCAACCTGGAGGGAACAAGGCCTCCGCAGTGGTAGGTATCAGATGATTCTGGGTAAAATATTTGATTTTAAAATCTGTTAAGAGCCGAGGCACTAGATGTACCCAAAGTCCCATAGAGACCTCCTTGCCAGACTGCAGATACTATTTACTGCCCCATGACATACAGAAAAGTGCCAGAGGATTAGGCTCCTTCTGGGGGAGTCAGGATGTCTACCTGCACAAATCATTGGCTTTGATACTCCCCAAAACTGTAACACGGAGGAGGTTGAAAAGCTTGTGAGAAGAGAAAAGCTGTCATAGCATGAGAAAAATTACTGTTTAGCACACAATGGCTAGGGTTGAGAGGTGGATGAGCAGAATTTTCTCCAAGACTTGGGCTGGCTGGGAGCCAGAACTATTCAAATGGAAATGAACAGAGAAGAAGGGGAAAAGAACAAAAGTCTATTGAGAGGTACAATAAAAATTTTAAGGAGTCTTCAAATGTTGCATTATCTAGTAAAAGTTGTCATTGTATCATTTGCAAATTGAACTTTGAAATGTTTGACTTGACTGGGCTAGAGACAAAAATGCTTAAAGAAAAAGGCCTCAGATTAACAACAATATTTGTACTAAAAAGTTTTCTGTGTTCAGAGTAACAGATGGAATGGTTTTTGGCGATGACGTTAGCTACTGGGAGCTCATTCAGCTTTCACAGGGTGTTTGAGGAACCTCTCTAAAGAGAAAAATAAGAACTGGGGCATTTTTCCTAAGAAATAATACAAGTAAATTGAGTGTGCTTTGACTTCAGCCTCTTATCTTAATCAAGGCTACTACTTATACTTTGCTGTACTTTTAAAATTTCTCCAAGCAGGCATATGTAAGGGAGAAAGATGATCTTTGTGCCTCTACGCTTATGAGTTTGGAGTAGGAAAAGGATTACAGCTTGGTGAATGGGTACTGGCTAAGGGTGGGGGTTCTCTTGGCCTTAGAGAGGATGATGCTGGTGGAAAGTGGGCAGGTGGGAGATGATTAGTTATATAACCAATCTTAAACAAAGATTCACTTACCTTTTAAAAATGCTAACTACAGTAATGACTTTGGATATTTTTGAAAAGTATATTCAAAGCTCCAAGTGGGGAGGCTTTTGGTGACAGACGCTTTGCCAGATCTATCAAGAAGTTTGTTCCTGTCGCTCATTTCCTGGTGTTGCTGATGTTTAGGAATATTTTGGAAGCTGCAACCCTATATGGATAAAGGAGAGGCTCAGAACTTTGGAACTGAAACTGCCTATTAGAAAAAGTTTATTTTTCTTTAAAAGTTAGACCAGTGGGTAAATTTACATGAAAGCAGATTTGGGCATCTGTCTGAGTCATCTAGTGCTACTATCACGAAGATACCACAAGTGGATGGCTTTAACAAGGAGAAATTTATTTTCTCACAAACTAGTAGGCTAGAAGTCCAATTTCAGGATATCAGCTCCAGGGGAAGGTTTTCTCTGTCTGTTGGCTCTGGAAAAATGCCTTTGTAGTCAGTCTTCCTCTGGGCTAGGAGCTTTTCTGCACAGGAGTGATTTTGCCTCCCAGGCTGGGGACATTTGGCAATGGCTGGAGACATTTTTGATTGTCATGATTGGGAAAGCAGGGAGTACTATTGGCACCTAGTGAGTAGAGGCTTCGGTTGCTGGTAAACATCCTGTAATGCACAGGATAGCTTCTTCCTCCCTCCCCACCCCCCACATACAACCAAGAATTATCTGACCCAAAATGTCAGTAGTGCCATGGTTGAAGAACCCTGCTATAAGATGATCAGGGCTATTTGTTGGTAGAACATCCTTCCCCATCAATATCTTTGGGTCTTTCCTTTAGATCTGATTAGATTCCAACATCCTGACTAGGCCAGGCTGTCCACGTTCTGGGAGCTGAGTGGAGGAAGAAGACCGAATGTAAGCATTGTTGACCTAATTCCTCAGTTTAGGGTACGGTGCCTCTGCCTTCAGCTGTGACTAGGGTCTCACTTGTCCAGAGACTGGGGATGGATTACCTAATAAGCAAAGTATGCACGGGCGTAATTGTGCTTACTTACTAATTTGTAGTGCACAATTTCAGTGAAATATTCAGTGAAAACCAGGTGAAATTGTGTATATTGCTTACTGGTTAATCTGCCCCTGCCGTACGGCCTTGGAAACCCTATGTGGCAGTTCTACTCTGTCCTAAAGTGTTGCTATAAGTCTAAATTGACTCAATGGCAATGGGTTTAACTGCTTCTTGGAGCTCCTGAGTGGCACAATAGGTTAAACACTCAACTACTAGTCGAAAAGTTGGCGGTTTGAACACACCTATAGGCACCTTTGGAGACAGGTCTGATGATCTGGTCATAGCCTTTGATAACCCTGTGGAGCAGTTCTGCTCTGCACATATGGGGTCACCATGAGTTGGAATCAACTAGATGGCAACTAACAACAACAGCAACTGCTCCTTAAATTGGCTTTCAGGCAACTATCTTGTTTTTCAAACCCATTTTTACTCTACTTCCGAAGCCCTGGTGGCACAGTGGTTAAGAACTCAGCTGCTAACAAAAAGGTTGGGAGTTCAAATCTACCAGCCGCTCCTTGGAAACCCTGTGGGGCAGTTCTACTCTGTCCTGCAGGGTCACTATGGGTCAGAATCAAGTTGATGGCAATGGGTGTGGCTTGGTTTGGTTTTACTACACTTCCAGGGCAACCAGGTATCACCAGTTCTTGGGCATTTTGAAGTTCTGCATGTGAATAGGGTTGGTTCTTAGTTTTCCCCATTGCTAGGTTAAGATTTAGTTTTCTCAGGTCTACTAGGTCACTTGCCTCTTGCCCATTTATTTTCTGGTTTCCAGAATTTTATTGCAGTTGTCACCATTCCTAGCCTGTTATTAAAAAAAAAAGAAAAATCTTGTTAGTGAGATTTTAGTGGAAATTTGGACGGGAGCAGAGGCTAATGAGAGCATTGGATCCTCCATCTTTGCCAGAAGTATGAAATCATTCTTCTCTAATATGTTTTCTGCGATATTGGCTGTTCCATTTGCCTGCAAATACCAGGAAATGGCCTTTTTTTCCTTTGTTAAGTAGGAGGGTTTATCAAGTATCTTGACTTTTGTGGGACAAGGTCCAGGTCGAGTGCTACCTCAAAAGTTTTCTGTTGCTAAAAAACATTTCCCAGAAGTTACCTTCAGCTCATCTGTTTTTGCCCCCACTATTTCATATCCACTGATTTAATGTGAGGAGTGGTGTAGTGGTTAAGTGCTATGGCTGCTAACCAAAAGGTCAGCAGTTCAAATCCACCAGGTGCTCCTTGGAAACTCTATGGGGCAGTTCTACTCTGTCCTATAGGGTCGCTATGAGTCGGAATCGACTCGATGGCAGTGGATTTGGTTTTTTTTTTTTTTTTTTTTGATTTAATGTGTTGCATACAGTTATTTATTAGCTTCCTCATAAAAAGGCTCTATTGAATTTTTATTTCTTTATAGATTAATTCATGGACTTACTCACTCCCTGACTCCTTCACATATTCAGTACCTATTCCTCACATGCCTGCTGTGTGTGGAAGGGCCTCAGTGAAGCACTATGTATGATGCAAAGTTCTATTGTACAGTCCTTGCTTTTTTTAATCTTTTTTTAAAAATTTTTATTGTGATTTAAGTGAAAGTTTACAAATCAAGTCAGTCTCTCACACAAAAACTTATATACACCTTGCTACATACTCCCAATTGCTCTCCCCCTAATAAGACAGCCCGCTCCCTCCCTCCGCTCTCTCTTTTCCTGGCCATTTTGCTGTCTTCTAACCCCCTCCACCCTCTCATCTCTCCTCCAGGCAGGAGATGCCAGCATAGTCTCAAGTGTCCACCTGATCCAAGAAGCTCACTCCTCACCAGCATCTCTCTCCAACCCATTGTCCAGTCCAATCCCTGTCTGAAGAGTTGGCTTCGGGAATGGTTCCTGTCCTGGGCCAACAGAAGGTCTGGGGGCCATGACCACCGGGGTCCTTCCAGCCTCAGTCAGACCATTAAGCCTGGTCTTTTTATAAGAATTTAGGGTCTGCACCCCACTGCTCTCCTGCTCCCTCAGGGGTTCTCTGTTGTGTTTCCAGTCAGGGCAGTCATCGCTTGTAGCTGGGCACCATCTACTTCTGGTCTCAGGCTGATGTAGCCTCTGGTTTATGTGGCCCTTTCTGTCTCTTGGGCTCGTAATTACCTTGTGTCTTTGGTGTTCTTCATTCTCCTTTGATCCAGGTGGGTTGAGACCAGTTGGTGCATCTTAGATGGCTGCTTGTTAGCGTTTAAGACCCCAGATGCCACTCTCCAAAGTGGGATGCAGAATGTTTTCTTAATAGATTTTATGATGCCAGTTGACTTAGATGTCCTCTGAAACCATGGTCCCCAAACCCCTGCCCCTGTTATGCTGGTTTAGTCCAGTTGTGCTGACCTTGCCTGTATTGTGTGCTGTCTTTCCCATCACCTAAAGTAGTTCTTATCTACTATCTAATTAGTGAATACCCCTCTCCTACCCTCTCTACCTCCCCCTTCTTGTAACCATCAAAGAATATTTTCTTCTATGTTTAAACTGTTTCTTGAGTTTTTGTAATAGTGGTCATATGTAATATTTGTCCTTTTGCAACGGCTAATTTCACTCAGCATAATGCCTTCCAGGTTCCTCCATGTTATGAAATGTTTCACAGATTCCTCTGTTCTTTATCGATGCGTAATATTCCATTGTGTGAATATACCATAATTTATTTATCCATTCATCCATTGATGGGCACCTTGGTTGCTTCCATCTTTTTGGTATTGTAAACAGTGCTGCAATAAACATGGGTGTGCATATATCTGTTCCTGTAAAGGCTCTTATTTTTCTAGGATATATTTCAAGGAGTGGGATTGCTGGATCGCATGGTAGTTCTATTTCTAGCTTTTTAAGGAAGCGCTAAATTGATTTCCAAAGTTGTTGTACCATTTCACATTCCTACCAGCAGTGTGTGAGTGTTCCAATCTCTCCACAGCCTCTCCAAAATTTACTATTTTGTGTTTTTTGGATTAATGCCAGCCTTGTTGGAGTGAGATGAAATCTCTTCATAGTTTTGATTTGCATTTCTCTAATGGCTAATGATCGTGAGCCTTTCCTCATGTATCTGTTAGCTACCTGAATGTCTTCTTTAGTGAAGCGTCTGTTTAAATATTTTGCCCATTTTTTAATTGGGTTATTTGTCTTTTTGTAGTTGAGTTTTTGCAGTATCATGCAGATTTTAGAGATCAGGTGCTGATCAGAAATGTCAAAGCTAAAAACTTTTTCCCAGTCTGTAGGTAGTCTTTTTACTCTTTTGGTGAAGTCTTTGGATGAGCATAGGTGTTTGATTTTTAGGAGCTCCCAGTTATCTAGTTTTTCTTCTGCAATGTTAATAATGTTTTGTATATCATTTATGCCATGTATTAGTAGTCCTAATGTTGTCCCTATTTTTTCTTCTAAAATCTTTATCATTTTAGATCTTTTATTTAGGTCTTTGATCCATTTTGAGCTCATTTTTGTGCATGGAGTGAGGTATGGGTCTTGTTTCATTTTTTTGCAGATGGATATCCAGTTATGCCAGCACCATTTGTTAAAAAGACTGTCTTTTCCCCATTTAACTGTTTTGGGGCCTTTGTCAAATATCAACTGTTCATATGTGGATGAATTTATGTCTGGATTCTCAATTCTGTTCCATTGGTCCATGTATCTGTTGTTGTACCAGGCTGTTTTGACTACTGTGGTGGTATAATAGGTTCTAAAATCAGGTAAAGTAAGGCCTCCCACTTTGTTCTTCTTTTTCAGTAATGCTTTACTTATCCAGGGCCTCTTTACCATCCATATGAAGTTGATTTGTTTCTCCATCTCATTAAAAAATGTCATTGGAATTTGGATCAGAATTGCATTAAATCTATAGATCCCTTTTGGTAAAATAGACGTTTTTATACTGTTAAGTCTTCCTATCCATGAGCAAGGTATGTTTTTCCACTTATGTAGGTCTCTTTTGGTTTCTTGCAGAAGTGTTTTGTGGTTTTCTTTGTATAAGTCTTTTACATCTCTGGTAAGATTTATTCCTAAGTAGTTTATTTTCTTGGGGGCTACTGTAAATGGTATTGATTTGGTGATTTCCTCTTCATTGTTCTTTTTGTTGGTGTAGAGGAATCCGACTGATTATTGTATGTTTATCTTGTTTCCTCATACTCTGCTGAACTCTTCTATTAGTTTCTGTCGTTTTCTTGAGGATTTCTTAGGGTTTTCTGTGTATAAGATCATGTCATCTGCAAATAGAGATAATTTTATTTCTTCCTTGCCAATTTGGATGAGCTTTATTTCTTTATCTTGCTTAATTGCCCCGGCTAGGACCTCCAGCACAATGCTGAATAAGAGTGGTGATAAAGGGCATCCTTTCATGGTTCCTGATCTCAAGGGGAATGGTTTCAGTCTCTCTCCATTTAGGCTGATGTTGGCTTTTGGCTTTGTATAAATGACCTTTATTATGTTGAGGAATTTTCCTTCTATTCCTATTTTGCTGAGAGTTTTTATCATGAATCGGTGTTGAACTTTCTCAAATGCCTTTTCTGCATCAATTGATAAAATCACGTGATTCTTGTCTTTTGTTTTATTTATGTGATGGATTACATTAATTGTTTTTCTAATGTTGAACCATCCCTGCATACCTGGTATGAATCCCACTTGGTCATGGTGAATTATTTTTTTGATATGTTGTTGAATTCTATTGGCTAGAATTTTGTTTAGGATTTTTGCATCTAAGTTCATGAGGGATATAGGTCTGTAATTTTCTAATTAGGAAAACCTGGCACCGTAGTGGTTAAGTGCTATGGCTGGTAACCAAAGGGTAGGCACTTCGAATCCACCAGGCACTCCTTGGAAAGTCTATGGGGGCAGTTCTACTCTGTCCTATAGGGTTGCCATGAATTGGAATTGACTCGATGGCACTGGGCTTGGCTTTTTTGGTTTGCCTGGTTTTGGTATCAGGGATATACTGGCTTCATAGAATGAGTTTGGCAGTATTCTGTCCTTTTTTATGTTCTGAAATACCTTTAGTAATAGCGGTGTTAACTCTTCTCTGGAAGTTTGTTAGAACTCTGCAGTGAAGCCATCAGGGCCAGGTCTCTTTTTTTCTGTTTTTTTTTTTAAATTTCCTTTTCAATCTCTTCTTTTGCTATGAGTCTATTTAGTTGTTCTACCTCTGTTTGTGTTAGTTTAGGTAGGTAGTGTGTTTCTAGGAATTCATCCATTTCTTCTAGGTGTTCAAATTTGTTAGAGTATAATTTTTCATAGTAATCTGATATGATTCTTTTAATTTCAGTGGGATCTGTTGTAATATTGCCCATCTCATTTCTTACTCGGGTTATTTGCTTCCTCTCCTATTTTTCTTTTGTCAGTTTGGCCAGTGGTTTATCAATTTTGTTGATTTTTTTGAAAGAACCAGCTTTTGGTCTTGTTAATTTTTTCAGTTGCTTTTCTGTTTTCTATTTCATTTAGTTCAGCTCTAATTTTTATTATTTGTTTTCTTCTGGTGCCTGAGGGTTTCTTTTGTTGCTCTCTTTCTATTTGTTCAAGTTGTAGGGATAATTCTTTGATTTTGGCCCTTTCTTCTTTTTGTATGTGTGCATTTGACCTCTGAGCACTGCTTTTGCTGTGTCCCAAAGGTTCTGATAGGAAGTGTTTTCATTTTTATTGGAGTCTATGAATTTCTTTTTTCCACCCTTAATGTCTTCTGTAATCCAGTTTTTTTTGAGCTGGGTATTATTCAATTTCCAAGTGTTTGATTTCTTTTACCTGCTTTTTCTGTTATGGATTTCTACTTTTATGGCCTTATCGTCAGAGAAGATGCTTTGTAATATTTCAGTGTTTTGGATTCTGCCAAGGCTTGCTTTATGCCCTAACATGTGGTCTATTCTAGAGAATGTTCCACGTGCACTAGAAAAGAAAGTATAGTTGGTTGCTATTGGGTGGAGTGTTCTGTATATATCTGTGAGGTCAAGTTAGTTGATTGTGGCATTTAGATCTTCTTTGTCTTTATTGAGCTTCTTTCTGGATGTCCTGTCCTTCACCAAAAGTGGTGCGTTGAAGTCTCCTGCTATTATTGTGGAGCTGTCTATCTCACTTTTCAATGCTGATAGAGTTCGTTTTATGTATCTTGCAGTCCTATCATTGGGTGCCTAAATATTTAATATGGTTATCTCTTCTTGGTATATTGTCCCTTTAATCATTATATCCTTACCCTTTCTGATGGATTTAACTTTAAAGTCTATTTTGTCAGACGTTAATATTGCCACTCCTGCTCTTTTTTTGATTGTTGTTTGCTGGGTATATTTTTCTCCATCCTTTGAGTTTTAGTTTGTTTCTGTCTCTAAGCCTAAGGTGTGTCTCTTGTAGGCATCATATAGACAGATAGTGTTTTTTAATCCATTCAGCCACTCTCTGTCTCTTTATTGATGCATTTAGTCCATTTACATTCAGCGTAATTTTGAATAGGTATGAATTTAGTGCTATCATTTTGATGTCTTTTTTTGTGTGTTGTTGACAGTTTCTTTTTCCCACTTAATTTTATGTGCAGAGTAGATTATCTTTATATATTGTCCTTTCGTCATGTTCGTTGTTGATTTTGTTTCTGCCGAGTATTTTTTTCTTGTATTTTATTTTGATGAGAAGGATAGTTTGTCTCCTTTGTGGTTACTGTATTATTTATTCTAAATTTAAACCTAACTTTTATTTCTTTGTATTATCTTATCTCCCTTTCCATATGGAAGATCTATGACTACATTTCTTTGTCCCTCTTTATTGTTTTAATGTTTTCTTCTTTTACATAATGACATTGCTGTTACCCTGTTTTGAGCTTTTTTTTTTATCTTGATTTATTTTTTTGATTTCCCTGTTTGGGTTGACTTCTGATTTTTCTGCCCAGTGTTCTAGTCTTGGGTTGATACCTGAATACCTGATATTATTGATTTTCTAACCAAAGAACTCCCCTTAGCATTTCTTGTAGTTTTGGTTTGGTTTTAACGAATTCCCTAAACTTCTATTTATCTAGAAGTGTCCTAATTTCACCTTCATATTTAAGAGACAGTTTTGCTGGATATATGATTCTTGGCTGGCTATTTTTTTCTTTCCATTTTTTAAATAAGTCATCCCATTGCCTTCTTGCCTGTGTGGTTTCTACCAAGTAATCTGAGCTTATTCTTATTGGCTCTCCTTTGTAGGTGACTTTTCTTTTATCCCTAGCTGCTCTCAAAATTCTCTCTTTATCTTTGGTTTTGGCAAGTTTGCTTATAGTGTGTCTTGGTGACTTTCTTTTTACATCTACCTTATGTGGAGTTCGATGAGCATCTTGGATAGATATCTTCTCATCTTTTATGATTTCAGGGAGGTTTTCTGCCAACTAATCTTCAATAATTCTCTCTATATTTTCTGTTATCCCTCCCTGTACTGGTACTCCAATCACTCATAGGTTATTTCTCTGGATAGAGTCCCACATGATTCTTAAGGTTTCTTCATTTTTTTAAATTCTTTTATCTGATTTTTCTTCAAATATATTAGTGCCAAGTGCTTTATCTTCAAGTTCAGAAATTCTACCTTCCACTTGCTCAAATCTTCTCTGACCTTCTATTGAATTGTCTAATTCTGTAATTTTATTGTTAATCTTCTGAATTTCTGATTGCAGTCTGTCTATGGGTTTTTCCAGCTTATTAATTTTTTCATTATGTTCCTGAATAATCTTTTTAATTTCTTCAATTGCTTTATCTCTGTGTTCCTTGGCTTGTTCTGTGTATGGCTTCATTTCCTTCCTGATGTCTTGAAGGGCTCTGTATATTAATCTTTTGTATTCTGCCTCTGGTAATTCCAGGAGTGCACTTTCATCTAGAAGATCCCTGGATTCTTTGTTTTGAGAGCTCGTTGCGGTGATCATGGTCTTTTTTTTAATTTGACTTGATATTGACTGTTGTCTCCGAGCCATCTATGTTATTGTATTAGTTTATGCTTACTTACTGTGTAGTAGCTTCTTGCTTTGTTTTGTTTTGGTATGCCCACATGGGTTGCTTGAGTGAGCTATCTGGATTATTTTTGCATTTGGAGCTCTGATGTCCTGTCCCCAGCTGGCTAGAGCTGTTATCAGGTATATCAGTCTAGGAGTCCATTCACTTTTCTTGTATGAATCCAGCTCAGGTGTTTTTTTTTTTTTTGTCCAGGTAGCTGATCATCAAGTGTGTGGTACAGGCTCTGTCATACAGCCTTAGAGGGGAGGGGTGATTGGTGTAGGTACCGGTATCTGGTTGCAGCAGGGGGTCACACTCTGAACAAGGCAGGGGGCTGAGAATTGTCCCCGACATGTCTCTGAGGAAAGCGTGTCCCTGTTCCCTAGACCGTACAGGCAGGTGGGTTCTGCAGATGGACCATGGGCACCCAGTATTTTTGGTTGTAAGTTCTGGGAGGTACCAGTTGTCCTTGGACCTCTGTCGCAGGTGGCTGGGTGACCTGAGTGGAGCCACCAGTCCTTAGGCCCCTGATGTGGGCAGGTGAGGACCCTGTTTAATACAGAAAGCAACGTCAAACGTCCAATACCCACCTCTCCCCCACACAGCTGAAACAGTTGGAGTCTGCCAACAAGGGCCTGTTCTCCTGAAATAGGCCCACACAAGTCCATGCAGAGGGGAAAGGTACTCAAAGTCCACGGACCGTTTATGCCTATACAGGAGCCGCTTCTGTCCTGAGTTCCCCTGGTTAGTGGAGCTGGGAAATTATCTTTTCCCCCAGTTGCAAATTTATTCCTTCTACAAGGCCAGGAGGATGGCTCTAGGCGCTCAACAGGGCCTATATCAGGCCCAGGGAAGTCAGCCACTGAAGCCAGCTTGGCGGTGGGGGGCGTGGTAAAATATGTGCAAGTACTTAGCTTTTGCTGAGGGTGCCATTCTTCTCTGGTTCTGGAGGTATGTGTAGGCTGTGTGGCTGGCTGCTTCTGCCTTCAGCCAAGGAAACTGCAGCCAAATGCTAGTACTAGCCCACTGCCGCAGCTCCCGGGAATGGTGCCCGAGGGCTCCCTGCGATTCAGGTCTGGTAACTCCTCTCTGCTTCTGAACCGTCTCTTCCTCCCCCTACCCCTCATTTCATTTTCTAAGCTTGCCTTTGATGTTCAGGGCGCCTAGCTTGTCATAAATATACTCATTTCACTTGTTTTTTCGGGTCTTTGTTGTAAAGAGGGCTCGTTAGAAGCGGCTGTCTATTCTGCCATCTTGGCTCTGACTACAATCCTTGCTTTTAAGCAACCTTTGCATCTTTGGAAAATGAATTAAATTCTGTAACATGTTTCCATGACAGTGTGATATACCGCATAATTTTTGTACATAATACAGACACAAAACTCTTCTCCCCTTTCATAACAAACTTTAAACGGTGTTTTTGGGCAAAGCTATGTCTGCATAAAATAATGGGTTAAAATATAAAGGGACTGCTCTTTATTATAGCCAGAGGAAAATAACTGCTTACTTCCCTTTTGGCTCTGTGATTCCTGATGGGATGAAGCTGAAAAATCATTATCCAGTACTGCAAAGGAGCTTACAATAGTCATCATACTCTTCAAGTTGCCAAGAAACAGTCCCCTTAAAATGAATCCACTGTGTTAATGTGCTGATAGGCACAGTAGATCTTGAATGACACATGCCATGGATGGTGGTGTCAACATGTTGTTTTGGTCTAGTCTTGTATACAAACAATTGTTAACACCTTTGGCTAAAGAAAAAAAGAGGATGGGAGTAGGTACACGCAAGGCTCTTTTGCTTCTGTTAATTTTGAATTTGGAGGTTTTCATTGTGAACAAGGCAATCAGCCGCACAACACACTAAGAGACAGTAGCTCACAATATAGAAAGCAGAAATGTTAGTAATGCTCTGGTTCCATGTAACAAATTTAAATCTCTGAGCAGTGACTGATGGTGCTGATGAGAATTTTACCTTCAGTATTCCTGTGAATGGCTCTACTATCAACCTTAGCTCGAGCAGGGCAGTATGACATCTTGTGACATTTTGTCTCCACTCAACCCATTCATTCAACGCAACATAAATTTTTAGGTGTCTTTGTGTGTTTTTTTTTTCTTTTTGCTTCAAGATAGAATAAAATGGTCTTTATATTTTGATCTTAGAAGGCACACTGAAAGACAGTAAGGTGGCACATCCCAAAGTACGTCCCAAAGCAGCCATTTTCAATACGGCATCTTTTGGATTTTTACCATGGTGCCCACTTCGCAATGGATATACTGCTTTAAATTGCCTCCTTCTTTTTAACAGTTTCCTGTTCTCATCACCAAAAGAGGCTATGTAAGGGTAGCATTAAGTAAGCATTAGTAAGCAAAAAGTATTCAAGGCAAACAATTCTTAAATTCTTATATAGCTATGGGGAAAAGGTAGGGGAAACCTACAGTTATTGAACCACACACTTGTCTTTTTCTTCTTTCCCCGTACCATCTCCAATATATAACCTAAGGTAAAGGTGCCCTAGAAGTGTGTTTGCTGCTGAATTCTCCACAGCTCTTAGCGCAGTTTTTTTTTTTTTTTAATTTTATTGAACTGTAGGTGAAAGTTTATAGCACAAATTAGTTTCTCATTCCAAAATTTATACACGAATTGTTTTGTGACATTGGTTGCAATCCCCACAATGTGTGAGAGCTCTCCCCCTTTCCAGCCCAGGTTCCCCATGTCCATTTGTCAAGTTTTCCTGTCCCTTCCTGCCTTCTCAGCTTTGCTTTTGGGCAGGTGTTGCCCATTTGGTCTTGTATACTTGATTGAACTAAGAAGCACATTCCTTATGTGTTAACGCAGTGTCTTGATGAGAGAAGCTGCTCTCTAAGCATTTCTTTCCTGACTGATAGATTAATCCAATCTGCAAGACAACATCGGTGGCTTTCGCTGTCTCTGTGGAGCACACCCTCCTTGTCACATTTTGGGGTTTGCCTTTATTGTTTTTGTTACAGGCAGAAGGATGAGCCCAAAGCAGAGACCTAAACTGACAGGACTGTGCACAGGATTAAAGGGAAAAGCTGGACTTAGAGCATGAACAGTATCAGTGTCAAAGTCATGGATTTGGCTAGCCCAAATCTAGAATACCAGAAGTAGGGCACCAGTCTGAAGCTAAGGGAATGTCAAAAGGGACATAAACTTATCAAAAGCAGGGTAGGAGACTCAGAGTAGAAGTTAAAAGGTAAATAAAATGGGAGGCTAAACATTGCTTACCTTAAGGCTGGGTTAGCCTGGGCAAGCAGGGGCGGGGACTGCTAAACTCAAAGGGCTCAGAAGAAGACAGGTAGGAAAGGCCTCCTCCTTTTGACCACGTGAGGTCTAGGATCCAGACCCTCTTTGTATGCAAAGAATGCTTGTCGTTTTCTACAGCAGCCTCCCAAGATGTGTCCCAAGGAGCACTTAATTTTGTTACTGTGGAAAAGTATGTTTGGAAAACAATGGGTCAAACAAAATTAGTAAGTTTCTCTCTGAAGACTTCTGGGAACTCCTGTATGCTGTTTTATCTCCCATGGGGGGCCCAGACCTGTTCAACCTCCAAACTCTTTCTTATGAGTACTTCCCAACAATTGAGTTGATTCTGACTCCTGATGGCCCCATGTGTGTCAGAGTAGAACTATGCTCCGTAGAATTTTCCATGTCTGATTTTTCAGAAGAGATCACCAGACCTTTCTTCAAAGGCATCTCTGCAAGAAAGAGAGGGACTCAAAACACCAACCTTTCTGGTCGAGTGCCATTAACTGTTTGCACCGCCCAGGGACTCTTACAAGTACTTCACAGGACCAGAATTATGTGGAGCATGTTTTGGGAAACAATGCTCTGAATATTGTGTTCACATTTGTTAAAAGTAAAATTTCCAGAAGATTAAATCTGTGTACAAACTCATAAGCTTTATTTGCAATTCATAAATTAGGGGGCTCTCTGGTCTGAAAGTCAGATATGAACTCCAAGGGACATATGGAAGAGACCAAAGTTGTAAGGGCAAAGTGGTGTAAGAATGAGGAAGTAACACTAAGCAAAAAGAAATTGGTTAATTCTGTTACTGTCCTTTTGCGGCATATTGGGAACTTCTGTATGTAGCCAGGTCATATGCTGTATCTCAAGTGGCAAGCGCAGGTTGCTTGACTTAGGTTTCGGCTTCTGGGAAGGTCAGGCATTTACAGGAAGTAGAAACTAGCTAGGTTTTGGTTTGCTGAAGTGGGGCTTAGCGTAAGTGACTGCATCTTGGGCCTAGTATAGTTATTGAATTTCATCTCTTCTGCTCAGGACGTTTTGGTTCACAGGCTGTTAGAGTTCACCTTATGAAATTTGGCAGCTACCTGAATTACTCCCTGTTCGTTTGTAGTTGATTGGGAAAAAGCTGACTTGAAGTTGCTCTACTCCAGACTGGATATTTTTCATTTTGCTGATGAGTGTGTGGTGTGTATACGTACATATATACGTATATTTGATATGTTTTATTCTTATTATGTAAGTAGGATTTATTAATAGGACATAAAGCATTGAGAAAAATTTGAAGCCTTTCATTTTATAGCCAAGTGAAAAATGAGAATGACCAAACTGCAACTTCTCAGATTTGATTAGGAGTTCAGGTCTCTATTTAGTCTTGCCCTAGGGAGTGAATGACCTTTAATAATTCACCAGACTAATCCAGTATTGAGCTAAACTTGTCTTTGTTTAAATAACTAAATGTGGATGCAAGTTTAGTTTAAAGTACAAGTAATTATGTATTTTTTAACCACTCCAAGTTCGGTTTCAAATAGAGTGATCCATTTACAACCTAAGAATGGGGTTTTGGGTATTTTTCTCCATAAATATTTTATGAACACAGAAATAAGTGATGAAACTGGATACTGGAAATAACTAGTGATACTAGAAAAAAATTAAAAGAGCGGAGCTAAATCTGCACATGTATGGATCCTTTGGGAGGTATAATGAACGCATCACACATGTGCAGAAGGGCCTCTATGAGTGACTAGATGACATCATCTCACAATATCCTATGTGATGCACAGGCATTTTATAAGATTTTTATAGTAGTGATTATTTTCTATTGTTGTGCCTACCTCCATACCTTTACTGAGCACATACTCAATAAGTATTTGAGAATTATATTTGTTATTTTAAAATATTCGATTACTTTTTGAATAATAAAAACCAATATTTAATTCAAGTGACTGTTTCATAGTCTGAGCCCAAGATGCTATTTTAAAATGTTCTGCCCTCATGAAGGTAAATATTCTTGAAATTTTAGAATGATCTTGCTTGAACACTGAGGTCCTGGGTTAAATATAAACATTGTTATAATGTAAACCGAATCAAACCGAACCCATTGTCATCAAGTTGATTCTGACTCAGAGCAACCCTAAGGGACAGAGTGGAACTGCCCCATAGACTTTTCAAGGAGCGTCTGGTGGATTTGAACTGCCAACCTTTTGTTTAGCAGCTGTAGCACTTAACCAGTATGCCACCAAGGTTTCCCCTTAAATTATAGCATACATAAAACTGTCAGGCCAACATACTCCTTGGACTCATAAATCTGTCTAATTTTGTTCTCTTGTTTTTGAATTTTCATGTTATCTTGAACACTATGGTTGAAGCAGAGAAAAACCATATTCTTTCAGCTTTTTGTGTTTTACATTATTGAAAATGAAACAAAACTACACTCTCACCTTATAGACTCCAGCTTAATTAAAGGGTGTTTCAAATGCCCTTATTTTAAAAATTGATTCAGCTGCAAGTTAATGAAATGTTCTGGATTGTTTGTTTTCAGGAATATGAACTAACATTTCTTGTTGAGGAAACTCAAAGGACCTTGAGTATCCAAAGCAATGTTTGAATCATACATAATTATTAACAATTACAGAGTCATGGTTGTGGAGCAGGACAAAGGGCACCGTGACAGCAGTAGCCATGACAAGCAGAAATTGTCTGAGATTCATTTGTATTTGGCTGCAGATGACTAAGTAAGACCAAAAGTAGCTATGTCATGTGATAGATATGATTATGAAGCATTAATTGAAAAAAAAAAAGTATAAATAGATGATTTCTAGGGCCTATTGAGAAGAGTCGGTTGTTTCTGAATTTCACATCAGTGTGAGTAATAATTGCTAACAAAGAGAAAGACATGAAAAATTAAAATAAAAAGCTCAGGGGACAGTCAGATGTCACGCTTCTGAATTGCCCTTAGATGGCAGCTACTTGCTTGTGTGCTTGGATGATGAAGTCTTATCCAAGACTTATTCTAGGAGGACGAGAAATGAAGACTCAGAGATTATGACCTCTCTTGGAATGGCGGTTCCTTTCCTTCCACACTGTGGCTAGACTTTAGTTAGTGGTAAGTGATAAAATCAAACGGTTGGAGGGTTTTTGCTTCTAATTTAGGCTTTAGCATCTTATGGCAGAGGGAAGAGAATGAGTTGGCCTGATAGAGTGTTCAGCATTTTGCCCTGTATACTCCTTTGATTTAGGGGGTCTCTAAATCTAAAAAATTAAAAAAAAAAATTTTTTTTTGTTATTGTTGAAAGAAAGATTTGGTAAAGTATCTGGTAACATTCAATTAGAAATTAACCGATTTTCTAAGGCTGATAAAGGATCTGCTGTTTTTTTAAGAAGCTTTTAAGTCATTAGTGCTTACTCATCAGTTCCTATCATTGCTATTGTTAAGCAAGAGGAATAAATATTAAGAAAGAGAAATATAAAAATTCGATGGTGAATTTATGCTGCGCTGTTCCAAGACCCGTGCTCTTATTGTCTAACAGCATAAACAGGACAAAAATATTTGTTGGTTTGTACCATCTATGAACTTTTCGCTAGAAAAATATGTATTGTATTTTTCTTTGAAAGTCTATGATGTATAACTTTTATTTGATCTAGAAATTATATTTCAAAACACCAGTTAGCGTCAGAACAAGCCACATTTGACCAGATAGCTACCCACCTTCAGCTTGGATGACTGGTTTAGTAGAAATGCATGACATTTAATGGACTTTGAGCAAAATCATTGTAAGATACTTGAGATAATTAGATTCTACCTTGCTGGAACTGTTTCTTTGAACAGCAGAGGTAGTAGAAGATCTTTATATTCTCCCTGTAATAAAGAACATCCCGATTTCTGATCACTTCAGACCTTTGGGTATTAAGAGCCTTGCCTCCCATTAGTAGTGCTTAATCTGACATCACAGCCTTCTAGAGTAAACCCTTTTTGCATGACTGGAAGGTTAGGGGGAGTGGGAAATCATAGTGAATAGGAAATAAGGCTTTTGAAAATCCTGATCTTTATGAGAGTTCATCGCTGTAAAATGCCTTCTAGTTAGCAAAGAACAACAGTTGTGGGCAGTTGTCTGACGTGTTCTCAGGTTGCTGCATGAACAGCAAAAACGAATGTAATATTTGTTGAAAGATTTGGCTTAAGTCCATTATTTGGTGTCTCAGCCTGACTCAAGTGTTTTCAAAAATAGAAACGAATAATTCCAGAATATTCGTGGGACAAATCCTATGCTGAAATAACCTTATCTTCAGCTCGATCGCTTAATCACCTGTGGCTTTCATCATAAGATCAAGTTTCGTTCATAGGAAGCAGCTCTCTTCCGAGAAATATTTAAGGTCAGATACAACCTTACTATGGAATTAAGTTGCAGTGAGCATTTTATATTAAAAATAGGGAGTTTTAGGACTTTGGTAGCACAATTTTAAACTTAGTATCAACCAAATAGTGTCTCACCCAGTCCTATGGCATTCTCTACCAAAACAAACAACAAAAACAAAAAAATAAAGCAAACAAAAAATTTTCGTAGTCACATAAGTTTGAAAACTAACATACACTACATTCCTGTCCTCCATTTGGAGATGCTCAATGTACCTGAGCATATTAAACTCCTGCTCTGCAATAAAGAAACTCGTTAACCCTTTTAACCTAGGTAGTTTTAAGTTTTACTTTTGCATGTAAATAGCTAAGCGAATCAAGTAGTTCTGAGGTTTAAGGCAAAAGGCAGTTCCTAGGCCCTCTTCTTTTCCATTCTCCAGAGGCAACCTGCATTCCATCTTTTAGCTAATTCTTCTGTAGTTACCTCCATTTTGACTGAATAGTATAGTTACTTCCTGAGTAGTTATCTATTTTTCTTCTAATTTCTTAATTTTATCTACTGACTTCTCGCTATGAAAGATGAGAATTTATTTAGCTTGCTTCCGCATGTCTTTCTCTCTCTCTCTCTCTCACACACACACATATGTACACTTCCCATTGTCCTGTTCTTTCTGTAAAGTTATGTAGTAACTTGGCGTATATGGGTATTAAGTGTTTATATTATTAAGAATATGTAAATGCAACCCATAGTTAAACCATGTAGAGGAATACAATTCCTATTCTATTTTTGTACAACTTTTTGTTTTCTCTGGAGTTTACAATTATTATTTGCGTAGTTTTCTATGTGTTTATCGCTAAACCTCCAATTTTCCACCAGTTGAGTAAGCCTCTTCTCAATATGTTTATTTCTCTCAATGTCATCTGTTTGAAGCAGCTACTCTAGGAGCCTTCTGGCCTCTCCTAGCCTGGACTGGGTGCCTTTCTTGCCTGGTATACATCCTGGGATCTTCCTTCACCATGGGGTGTTGAATCTCTTGTTTCCTGCATCCCACGACTTCCTCTTTCTTGAGTTACCCCTTTGTTTTGGTAGGATATATCCTACCAAAGATTTATGGGAAGTTAATTTTTGAGAACTTATATGTCTAAAAAGACCTTTATTCTACCCTCACATTTAATTGATAATTTATCAATCTATGTTATTCTTGATATACAACTCTAGTCCAGAATTCATTTTCCATCTTAAGAAAGCCCACTGCTGTAGAATTGATTCTGACTCCTAGCGACCCTATAGAACAGTGTAGAACTACCCCATAGGGTTTCCAAGGCTGTAAATCTTTATGGAAGCAGACTGCCACACCTTTTTTTCTGTGGAGCGGCTAGTGAGTTTGAACCATTGACCTTCTAATTAGCAGCTGAGTGCTTTAACCACACACCACCAGGGCTCCATTCTTAAGGAAAAAAAAAAAAAAACCAAAAACCAAACCCACTGCCATTGAGTCGATTCCGACTCATAGTGACCCTATAGGACAGAGTAGAACTGCCCAATAGAGTTTCCAAGGAGTGCCTGGTGGATTTGAACTGCCGACCTCTTGGGTAGCAGCTGTAGCACTTAACCACTATGCCACCAGTGTTTCCTATTCTTAAAAAAAGAAAAAGGAAAGCATTATTCAATTATGTTCTTGCTTCCAATGTTGTTATTGAGAAGGTCAAAGTAATCGAATTTATACTTTGTGTATGCCTCCCCCCTAAGCCCAAAGCTCATTTCCCCTAATACTCTGAGATTTCAAAATGAAATATTTGGTGTAGGTCTATTTTTGGTACTCTAGGTGGGTCTTTTTACTCTAGAAACTCACATCCTTCATTTTCTTGAATGATTTTGTTTATAGTGTCCTCCATTCTCTTTTCTCTGGTCTCTGCTAGAAACTCTTATTTGTACAATGTTGGACCTCGTAGATTAGTCACTAATTATCTTACCTTTTCTTGCATAATTTCCATCTACTTATCTTTTGCTTTACTGTCTGTGGTATTGCCTCAACTTTATTTTCAGCTATTATATTGAGGTATTCATTTCTGCTATCATATTTTTATTTTTCCAATGTTCTTTTTTTATAAATATTTCTTTTTTAAGATAGCATCTTGTTCTTGTTTCATGGTGTGGTGTGATAGATCTTTTTTGTATGGCCTTTCTCTCCATGACCTTGTAACTCCCACCCAGGTTGATTGGGGGGGGACTATACAGGTAGGGTGCTTTTGCCTATCAAGGGGATTGGATAGCTTGCTAATAATGCACATAAAGTTCATGGCACCCATGTTGGGGTGGAACCATAAAAATAAGGTTTATGGAACCCCAACAAAGGGATTGGTCAGTTTTGCCATCCCACTAGGCTTAAAACGAGCCATCCCAGAGGTGAGAGGAGAGGATCTCATCACAACCAAGAAAGAAGAACTAGGAGTGGAATGCATCCTTTGGAGCTGGGATCCCTGCACTGAGAAGCTCCTGGAATCAGGTGACCAAGAGAAAGAACTGTAACACTGAAGATTGTGAGAAGCAGTGGTAGAACGAGAGAAGCAGCAGAGGCATGAGACTGGCAGGAGACAGTGCAGTGGGTTTCCCGGCCCACAGAGCAAGAAAGCTGAGTGCCTGATTGCTGGCGGAGTAGGGTGCTTCCAGGCACTTGGTGGAGCTAGGTTTGCTTACCCGACCCATGGGGGTGGAGCTGGGTGCTTCGGGCTGAGGTTTACTGGTGGCATGGGGTGCCTCCGGGCACTTACCAGCAGAGCTAAAAGAGCTTTGTAACACTTCCTGGAGCAGGGCAGAGGCCAGTTGGAGGGGCCGAAGGCCAGACAGAGGTGTTCCTGTGGGCACGGCTGGGAAGAGGCTGTCCTGATGGAAGAGCTGTATCCTGAGTATTCCTGAATCTGAATTGTAACCTGTTGCATACCTAATAAACCGCATAACCCTGAGTATTGTCTGTGAGTTCCGTGTGGCCATTGCAATGAATTATCAAACTCAGCAGAGAAGTAAAGAGTGCCATGGGAGGGGTGGTTGCCACTGGAGTTGGAAAAGATGGCAGAGAGAGGAGGCATGTCTGACCTCTGCCTCATAGGAATCAGCAATGGGCTGAGCTGATGGTGATTCTCTTTCCCCCTTGTGAAGTTAGAGGAAGTCAGATGCATCAACCACACCGTTTTTACACATGGATATAACATTCTGATAATATTTCTTCTTTACCAAAATTATCTTTTCCCTGCATGGTTTATTTCCTCCAGGTTGATTGTTTTTCATTTGTTTTGGCCTCTTTGTCCATATTAGAGCTTTCTCCAGATCTCTGCTAATGCTTTGCTGCTTGCTCCTACTTAGGAGTAGTAGACTGAGCTGACTGGATGCTCGGATTGTGTAGGTGGGGCATGTCCATCATGAAGTTCACTATCCTATTGCCATTGAGTCGTCCTGGCTCACAGCGATCCTACAGGACAGAGTAGAACTGCCCCATAGGGTTTCCAAGGCTGTAAATCTTTACAGAAGTAGGCTGCCACATCTTTTTCCCATGGAGCACCTGGTAGATTCAAACCACTCTCCTTTCTTTTTGTTAGCAGCCGAGTACTTTAACCACTGCACCACCAGGACTTCTAGATCATCACTATAGAGTGCTCTGAATGGGCCAATGATGCGCTATCTTCTTGGGCTAATCATGTCTCCTAGAACTAGAGGGGATCTCTGGTTTCTTCCCTGAAGGGTAAAGTCCTTGCCGCTGGTGTTTGAAGAGTCAAGTCAGGGAAGAGGGCTGGGGGGCAGTGTTCAGAATGCTGGTGGCGACTTAATCCCCGTTTTCAGTGGGATACGTGTACTCGGTAGGTATCCCTTTGATTTACCCTCTCTGGAGAATAAACTTTCTGTTTTCTGCATAATTGAAGTGCAACCAACCCAGCAACACAGCAAGTTGGAGTTATAACTGTTTGTTAAAAACAATTTTTGGTCAATATGCACCTTCCTGATTTTAGCTTTCTTGAGCGTGCTATATCATTTATCACCCATTAATCCGATTTCTAGTTTTCCAAAAATTGTTGCTTTCCCTCCCACTTATGTCTTTAAAAACAAAACAAAACAAAACAAAAAACATTTGTAGTAGTGTTAGTGGAATTTCTGGAGGGAGTAAAATTAGATGTGTTCTATCTGTTGTCTCCACTCAGAGATTACCCAGCATTTTCTACTTTGTCAGTGGTAATTTTTTTTTTGAGGAATACCTGTGAAGACCTGGTAAAACAAGCACTCTGTTAGCAGACTCTTCTGTATTGCTGCATTAATGCAGATAACTAATTCAGACTTCAGATCTTTAAAAAAAATAATTCTTCCCTCAGGGCTCACTGTCTTTCTACTTTACATATTGAGGTCACAAAAGATAAATAGCCTCTTACCACTTGTTAACTAGGGATGAGAATATGGGGGTACAGGGCAATCTTTTAACTTCTATGATATCTATTTTTGTAATGTTTGAATTAATGTATATTACTTTTATAATTAACCCTGTGGGGCAGTTCTGCTCTGTCCTATAGGGTCACTATGAGTTGAAATCGATTTGATGGCAACGGGTAACGGACGTTTATAATTAATTAAAAATCATTTTAGAACAAGAAAAAAAAGTAAAAGCGTTGTCTAAAATGGTCTTTAAAACCCTTTCCAGCTTCAAATCTGTAATGCTAAGACTGTGAATAGGGTTAATGGAGAACTAAAAATGGAGAACTCTTTTTATATTTAATGGAGTACCTAAGATGGAGAACAGAACGCCTTCAGTCATTCTGATCCAAAAGTGAGAATTATCGCTTCCCCTTTTTCTCTCTTTTTTTTTTCTAGGCTAGAAAGAGGTTCTTAAGGTGGCACTTTATATTAGAGAAGTCTTTGTCTGGAAAAGTGGATGTTGATCTTCTCAGAATGCAGATTTCTCATTTCCTTTTCTTGGTACATGAGAGTGTGTCTACCGATTTTTCGTTCCCATTCTAAGACACAACTGCATTCCTAATTCTCTTCTTTTCAATCTTTTTAGATCTCTGCTAACAAACTCTGTAGCATGATGTTCACAGCCTCCATACAGTATGGCCACAACTTACCAAGTAGCCTTGTTTGTTTCTGGGACCCATCAAGCTCCTCGTTCCTTCTCAACACTGAATTATTTGTTGATTCTCCCAACACCTTGATGCTGAGGTGTCTTTGCCCGTCCACTTTGCCCAGCATGGAGCTCCTCCCCCACCTTCCTTCCATCTCTGCTCATCTAAATCATACTTATTTTTACAAGCCCATCTCAAATCTTACCTTCTCCAGGGAAAGGTTCTCCTTACCTCTTCCCTACCCAGGATTAATGTCACTCCACTGGGGCCTCATAGGACTTTGTTTGCCTCCCACATGTTTGGCCACATCCTGCCTGTAAAATAGGTTATGTGGGTGTGTATGAATCTGTGACATACACAGAGAGAGAGATGCTGTTTAACTATAAACTCCTTGAAGGTAAAAATGATGAGCTGATTCCAACTCATGGTGACCCCATGTGTGTCAGAGTAGAACTGTGCTCCATAGAATTTTCAATGGCTAGTCTTTTGGAAGTAGATCTCCAGGTCTCTCTTCCAAGGCTCCTCTGAGTAGACTTGAACCTCCAACCTTTCAGTTAGCAGCTGTGAATATTAACCATGTTTTTTTTAGCACCGAGGGACTCCTATTTACACATAATGCCATATATACATATATAGTTGGCTCTTAGTGATGTCAATTTATTTGAAATTAATCTTATTTCATTTTCTTGATGTTAATAATATTGGCAAAAAACAACTGTACAAGCTATGCATTAAACCCCAAATTAAACCAAACCCGTTGCCATAGAGTTGATTCTGAATCATAGCAACCCTATAGGACAGAGTAGAACTGCCCCATAGGGTTTCCAAGGAGTGGCTGGTGGATTTGAACTGCCGACCTTTTGGTTAGCAGCTGAGCTCTTAACCACTGAAATCCAGTTCCTCTTGAAACATTTTCCTGAACAACAGAGAGGCAGTTGCCTAATGCTTAAAACTGATTTTTAGCAACTTGAGGTAGCGGGGTGAGAAATATGAACATTCATTAGCGTTTTCTGTATCCAGGTCTATACTGCTGATGACTGCAAGGGCCATTCTGGCTGGGCTGACTGGCTGAAGCAGCCAAACAAATCTGTTTGACAGGAATCAACTGCTGTCATGGGAGAAAGAAAACATGGGAGGCATGATGACTAGCTGAGTCAGTCTGGGTGTCCCTATATCACAGGAGAAGAGCCTGAATAATCTGGAGGTAGGAGGGGTTGTGGGAGGAAGATGATTGATGGAGTGTGTTATGGCTGACAGCAGACTCCAGGCTCTGGGCCAGGGAGTTAGTGGGTGATTGAGGGGAGACCCTGGAGAGGGTGCATGGTCCCGATGTGATTAGCAGGATGTAATCAGCCATCTGCCTGGGAGCACAGGCATACACAAAGGAGATATTAAAGGGGAAAAAAGAGAGAGAGGAAACAGCAGTGATAACACCAAGAGGACCTCTTAAATTGTAGAAATCTGCCCAAACCCCACTATTTACATGCTGTTTCCCCCTTCAGGCACTTGAAATCCTCCTCCTCACTGATACTGCTTGCAGGCTTGTCTGTAAACACAGGAGGATTAGAAAGTGAGACTAATCGGGTTCCGCAGTGATCTCCCTAAACCACATTACTCTAGGTGAGTCCTGGAGGGCGTGGGGTGGGAAGGGAAGAGGGCCAAGGAGAAGGGGAAATCAGACAGCGATTGTGGAAATTTCCACAGGAGCATCGTAAAAGCCACTCTCTGTCTTTTTTCCCTTAAGTACAAATTTAACTTAATACTTGGCAGGAACTCTTTGGCTTCCTTCTTTAAGAGTTTAAAGCCATTTAAATTTTCCCAGCTCTCGACCCCACAAGACACCAGGGAGGTAGACAGGCAGCAAGATTTAAAACTAGGTGATGAATTAGATCCTCACCCATCTGGGTAGGCAGCAGCATTTAATTAAGCAATGTATTAGACTCGTTTTTTGTGTTTTCTTACCAGAGCCTGATTCTGGTATCCTGGAATCGGATACAGGGTGCACTACTTGAGTTCATTTATTTTTCCTTAATGCAATTAAAGCATGACAGCTAACCGTTGACAAAAATCAAAACATTCCAGCAGAACTTTTTTCTTTCTTCCTAAATCCAGTGGCTTTATGAATAGATTCTGTGAAGAGCTGTTATTTGAAAATAAAGAAATGAAAGGACACTTAATGATGCCTAACATAATTTTCCCTACCTCAGTTTTATATAACATGTGCTTTGTAGCAAAGAAATCTGTTAATTTGGCTAGAATTATGCCTTAGCCACTCACTTATTTTTTAAGGTGTGACAGGGTACAGAAAGATTGAGAATAAAGTATTCAGGCATGGGTCGATTTACATGATGACAAGGCAGCCTCTCAAACTGTACACATGATGATGCTTTTACTTGGAACAGTTTCTTCGTGAGGAAAGAGAGTTTGAATCTATTTAGCTCAGATTGGCTTTGTCAGATGGTTATATTAAACACACAGTACTAATCTACCCTGTGTTAAGATTTCTCAGTTTTGGGAAATACAGCCTTGGTTTTCTGAACCACAAAGGGATATGGTCTGTCTACCCTAACACTCTTTCTATGATGATCCTTGTTTTGGCAGCTGTCTCCTTTTTCTCAGCTCGCTTATCACCTTTTGTTTGCAAAAAGCCTCCCTATAAACTACACAGTCCCAGAGCTTATACATTAGCTTCCATATAGGGATGCAATAACAGCCCTTTCTTAGCAAGAGATTTAGGCTATTAAGGGCATATGAAGCCAGTGTCCTACAGACTCGCCTATGCCCTACTGGCATGGAGTGGGCCCTCATGCCTGTAGGCCTTTATCTTGTTTAGCCACGAGAAGAAAACCCCCAAGGGAGAGAGGAGAGAAGGAGGAGCCAGACGTTTAATCCTGGAGGGCCATTAGAGACGAAAGCATTTACAGTGAGTACAGTCGGCAGATACACGGCTTTTTGTTCTTTTATTTAAAAGGGAAATTACAGGAGAAGGGAGAAAGAAGGGGACAGCTTTGATGACTGCATAGCTGGATATTTTGCTTTTTTGTTTGGCCAAAGAACACTCTCCTGATTTAAATGTGACTGTTTATTCAAGTTGAATACAATCTGCTAACATCGGGTTTTGACTCAAAACTGTGGACTGTCAGGGAGCTAGCAGAACCTGTCTTTGTTAGTAAACAACCCATGGTATGTTGTCTTCTGTTTCTGTCAGATGGTAAATAGACTGTGGTGGGAAAAGCCCTCCCACAAATTAAAAATAGTGCTTTAAAATCTTTACTGCTTTCAGCTTTTGTACTTCAAATGTTGCATCTTCTCTGGATTTGCGGAAAGGAAAGGATTTGATGGATGTTATTTTTAACAGCAGCTGGGATAAAGGTGGTATTATCTTTAATGCCGGAAAGGTGGCTATAGACTCAAGCATTTTATTATGTGGGGGGAAGAGGTCACTGGGTTCCAAAAAGCTGGTTGATTACTTCTCTCAAGCTCCTAATAAAGCCAGAATTGCAACTTGGTGGGTACTTGTGTGTACTTGGGCTAATGCTTTTGCTTACAAGGCCAGAAGTTGTTGGCTAGTGGTTTCTTTTTAAAAAATTTCTCTCTGACTGGAACGGGATCTTATTGTAAGATGCCTTGCATGGGTGGAATAGAAAACTTACATAATATCTGGCAGAATGAATAGACTTGTGCTCAATTCCCTACTATTTGTTTGCATTCAGATTGGTTTGATGGAAAGTGAGCTTAAATAGTCATGATAAGGGCAGGAAAACTATGCACAAAGATTTAGGACTTCATAATTTGAAGCATTTTTCCTTTAAATTATAAATTTATCTTTGAAATCAAATGTGATTTTGTGAAAATCAGAAATAGAGTTTGGTCAGCCGTGGGTGCTACATCGAAGTCCTGGTGGCACATTGGTTAAGAGCTCAGCCACTAACCAAAAGGTTGATGTTTTGAATCCACCAGCCATTCCTTGGAAACCCTATGGGGCAGTTCAGCTCTATCCTGCCGGGTGGCTATGTGACCATGAGTCAGGATGGACTCAACGGCAATGGGTTTTTGATATTTTTGGGTACCACATTTAAAAGCGAATTGCTAGAATTGAAAATTCAACTTATCTGTGAAAAGGGTAATCGATCAATTGTATGCTATTTCCCAGGTTCGTGATGCTATTAAAATAGGACACCTTTGGCATTCCTTTCCCAGTGGCAAAGGTGTTTGTGAAGGAAAGTAAATAGAATTTAAAGTGGAACTCTAGTAAAGCACTGCTTTGCTTTACTTCTCTGGGTTCTTGACATTCTCTCATTTTTATCTGATGAGTTAAATATAGAAACATCACATCTAGGCTGAAGTTGTGTAGATACAGGAAAACTTTGGTTTGTCAGCTTGAACATAAGGCTCCCTTACCCTTTATTCCTACGTGATGCACACCTTTTCTTCTCCAGCTATATTTTTGTTGAATATTTTTATTTTATTCTGTTTGTCCTTTACTTATATATCCACATCTCTGTTGTCAATCTTAAATTACAAACTCCCAGGGGAGAGAATATCCGCTATTAATTCCTTCGGGAAGAATTTGCACCCCATAATGTGGAAATAATGATTTACAAAATGCTTTTTCACAGTAATGATCCATTTCTTTCCAGTAAGTAGGACAAATCTATTGATGATGTTTGTGTGCTGTGGTAAAACAGAAGGCCATCAGTTAGTATCAGCAGTGTCTCAGTAGAGGGAGGATGCTGCCAAACGTGGATATCTCTGGATAAATAATGCCATCACAGATTCTTAGAGGATTTTACTATTGTCTAGTTCAATTTTGTCATTTTACAGGTGAGGAAACTGAGGACCAGAATTGTGGAGTGTCTCGCCCCAACTCACATAAAACTGCAGTGTTCCTACTGTGTAAACAGTCTGTTGGCATATATAGAGGCGTTGTAGATTGGGACATAAACTGCATTGAGCTAATTCTTTGGTATGTTTTTTAGTTTACCGTAGGATGTATGTTTCTGAGGAGGCTTATCTCGATTTAGGAATGTCAGGTAAAACGCATTGATGCAACAGCATTTTTAAGTTATGCAGGGCACTTGGGTGAGTGGGCGTGTGTAGGTATAGCTGAGACAGTTCATTGTACATTGCCCTGGCGTTTTGTTTTCTGGTTTAGACCGAGTCTGGTTTCTTGGAGGAGGGAACCACTGTGACACCAATGTCATCTTCGTTCACCCATTCTGTGACCTTAAGCTAGAAACCTTTATTAACCTCTGTGTTATATTAGATTCCTTCTCTGGAGGGCAGTGAACTAATTAATAATTTACAAGTGATTTGGGAAATCAGACTTGGAGCCTTCTAACGATGGAGTATTGTTTATTAAGAAGTGGTATGGTAGTATACACTTACTGGAATTTTATCCCTCCGAGTGAAATTTTGGTATCTTCTAATTTGTTTTTTAAAATATCCAGGCCTAGTATTATTGCTATGTTAAAAACTGTATACAAAGGTGGTTAAAAATGTGAAACATGGATTTCTCCCTCTTGTAATCAAGTGGAAGAAACTGTTGAATGGAAGTCTAAAGACATTCTGTAAGGCAGGCACCAAAATGATAAGCCTACTTTTTAATATAAACTTTTGCTTTTGCAAATAACTTTGTTTTCTGAAATTTAATTCAAAAGTTAGATGTCCAAGAAATTGAGGAGGGGAAACAAGTCATGGCATTGTAAGATCTCTGAAATAGTATGTCATGGGAGTAATCTTAAGGTTTTTCCCAGTTCAACAAGTCTTTTTAGTCCCTCTTCCCATTCCTGCATGGAAATTTACATGCTACTAGTCAAATTGGATGGAGTCCCTGGGTGGCATAAATGTTTAAGCGCTTCACTACTAACCAAAAGGCTGATGGCTTGAACCCACCCAGGGGTGCACTGGAAGAAAGCCCTGGCAGTTTGCTTCCAAAAGGTCACAGCGTTGAAATCCTATAGAGCACAATTTTAGTCTGTAACACATGGGATTGCCATGAGACAGAATCGACTTCATGGCAACTGGTTTGGTTTTCTGGTTTAGTCAAATAGGTAGTTTTCTTGATTTTTTTCTCTCTATTTTTGTAGATAAAATATGTTCTGCTTTTGTTACTAAACAAATACTCAAATCTTAACGATATGGACTGTGTTCTGACAGTTGCATTAATCTCTGATCTTTTTGGTCAGCTACATTTAACCTTTGGGGAAAGGACATTATAAACTAACTTGAATAAGTAGAACCAGGAAAAACAATCTATTATTTACATATATCAGGAAAGTAAAGATCTGAAATTACTAACTGCATGGTGTTTATTTATTTAACAGATAAGAGAAAGGAGTAACATCTCCTGAATTTACCACTGTGTTTCTGGAAATTAGAACATCTCCCCTCTCTAGCTATCCTGTGTATTGAAGATATTGGCATAATTGTCAAAATGATTCTTAGATGCTTCTAATAGAAAAACCAAACATAATAGTGGCTTAAACAAGTGTTTATTTTTCTCTCACATAAAGAAGTCCAGGGGCAACAGTTCAGGACTGTATGGTGGCTCGTCGTTATCAGGGACCCAATATTTTTACCTTTCTGCTGTACCATCCTCCACTCAGCATACTCCAGAGCTTCTCCTGGTCTGAGATGGCAGCTGAGATTCCAGCCATCAAGTCCACATTGCAGGCTGGAAGAAGGAGGAAAAGCAGAAGGGCAAAAAGAGGCTCGTCCCAACTGAGTCTGCTCCCTTTGAGCAGTTCGTTCAGAAACCCTTTCTACACAGCAATTCCACTTGCTTCCCATAGGCTAGAACTTAGTCACATGCCACACCTAGCTGCAAAGGAGATAGAGAAAGTAGTTTTTGATTCTGGGCAGGAATATGCACAGCTAAAAATCAGGATTTTGTTACTAAGGAATGAGGGGGAGGATGGATGTTGGGGTAGGCAACACCACTATGATTTTATGTTCCTAAAAAAAAAAAAATTAAAAAAATTTTTTTTTATAATATGCTGAGACTTAGGGCTACCATGCACAAAGTCAAAACGCCTCTTTCTGTTTTTGCTATGAGCTATAGTTTCTTAATTTAGAATTCAGGCTTAATTTAGAAATCCTGTTTCTTCTGTGAAGTACCATTTCTTTATTTGGCAATCTTGCCTGACTCTTACTCTCTTCTTTCCTCTTGCCTTTCAGCTGTTTTGGAAAGAAGCAAGGTTTAGATTTCTCCATGTTAACCATGAGCGTGACACTTTCCCCCCTGAGGTCACAGGACCTGGATCCCATGGCTACTGATGCTTCGCCCATGGCCATCAACCTGACACCCACTGTGGAACGGGGTGACGGAGAAGAGGCACTGAAGGACATGGATTCTGACCAGCAGTATGAAAAACCACCCCCACTGCACACAGGGGCCGACTGGAAGATTGTCCTCCACTTACCAGAAATTGAGACCTGGCTCCGGATGACCTCAGAGAGAGTCCGAGACCTGACTTATTCAGTCCAGCAGGACTCGGACAGCAAGCATGTGGATGTGCATCTAGTTCAGCTCAAGGTAAGGCGGGTCTCTGGGCTCAGGGTACATTCAGGACAGAAGTCTGAAAAAGGCTTTGGTGCCTGGAGCCTGAATTCTATAATTCCCAATGAGAAAATGTCCAGGAAGAAAAATAGAGTAACAGGTTTGAAACTGTTATCCTCAGAGGTAAACACAGGCAGAATTAATTCTTTCTTGGTTTTACTTCATGTGCTGATTATGTAGCCCAAAACTGGCCTTTGAGGAAGATGTGGAGAAATGGGGCAAGAGAGGGACATTTTGGGGCAATGTCATAGAAATCGGTTAAAACGAATAAACGTATTTTTAAAAATATTACAAAAGGTTTAATAAAAAGACTCTAATAGGTAAAACATCAAACTGAGCTTTGACTGTGTGAGTGTATGTGATTATTATCTTTTGCTGAAGTTGATGCTGCCTTTGTGGCGAACAATGGATCCTGGCATGGTGTGGTGGGCAGACATTCTTCTCTGAGAACGAGTCCTTTTATCCAGGTACAATGCATCGTGCAGAGCAAAAGTGCTTTTATAACAACTCATCTAAGTTCAAACATGTAAAAAATGTCTGGTTTCTGGAACCTTCCAAAAGCTTAACTGTTGGTAATAATGGAATGGTGGTACTAATAAAGAGTGTTATTAATAGATTTCTGGCCTAGGGACCCCAAAATACTGGAAATCTTGTCCTGTCACACACACTTCTTTCTTCTAGGTCCCTGACGGAAATTCACGCTTAGGTTAGTGACTAGCGAAGCAAGCAGGTTCATAACCAATCAGGGTGTTGGCCCCAAACCCTGATGTAAATTTCCAGTCAATTCGATGGGATCCTAAGGAGAATTCTTTCACCTAAGCTAAACCAGTTGAGTTGCCATTGAGTCAGCTGTGACTCATGGTGACTCCATGTGTGTCCAAGTAGAACTGTACTCCATAGGGTTTTCAATGGCTGATTTTTCAGAAATACATCACCAGACCTTTCTTCGAGGCAACTCTAGGTGGATTAGAATCTCTAACTTTTTGATTAGCAGCTGAGTGCACTAACCATTTGCACCACCCAGGGACTCCTTATGTAGTTCATCCTAAATGACCCGAAATCAAAGGCCAAGCAGATGGTTGGATCTTAATACTTAAATGGCTTGCATGATGCAGCCTTTAGTGGGAAAGGATGGGCAGTCAGAGAAAGCATGAGCCCCAAAGCCTGGAGCAGAGATTCCTCAGCCTTCTCAGACTGGTTCAACAGAGAGTATGTCAGAGAGAGAAAGAGAGACAGAGAGGAAAGAGAGGGATAGAACAAAAGAACCAGAAAGTCAAAGGTGGCTGGGCTTCTCCCAGGTTGAGCAGGCCCGGGGTCTTCTTTCCACAGGTTCTTGGGAGGAAGAAAGTATAAGAAGTAGATACAGGATTAGGCTTCTAAGGAAAATTGACTATTCTCAGTCTTTTAGACTTACACAGAAGATGTGGTAAATGATAAACTTTGTTGTTCTCGTGTGCTGTGGAGTCATAGCGACCCTATATGACAAAGTAGAACTGCCCCATAGGGTTTCTTAGGCTGATCACGGGTGTTTTCTCTTGAAATGCTGCTGGTGGGTTCAAACTGTTTGGTTAGCACCTAGCACTCAGCCAATTGCGCTCACCAAACCAAAGACCAAACCCATCGCAGATGAGTCCATTGCGCCCACCAGGGCTTCTTAAATGATAAAGTAGGACGGGAGAAAGATGAAAGCATCTTTAGAAGACTCTACTAAAAATGCTGTTAAGGGTTTTAAAAAATCATACAAGTGTCAATTAGCTTCAGTTAATAACATCAATAATAAACTAATAAAAAAATAATAAATAAAGTGAAAATTTAAATTCCAAATAGGAAGGTAAAGTTTTTGTACAATTAATTTAGAATTATATTTAGTGTTTGAGAAATCACCTCTAGGGTGATTTGCTTGTCTTTTTCTCTTTGAAACTGCTTATCATCTTCTGTCCTTTGTCAAATGGCATCTCATATTTGCCCCCATCCAGGTCCATCCCATAGCGTGGTCTGCCACCCCTGATGAAAAAGAAGCTTCATGAGGGCAGGAAATCAAGTACAGTAGTCACATAGTGGTTACTCAGTCAAGGGCTGTTAAAAGAGTGAATTGAAATTGCCCTACATTAATTTAATTCCAGAGTTTTTGTCTTTACATTTTTGGTACTTATTTCATCAAGTGACCTAACCAACATTCTTTGTAATGTCCTCAAATATTCTGTAATAATGGAGCCCTTTGCACATTAAGTCAACGAGCCCTGGTCAGTGCTTGTGGTTTCTAAAACAGTCTGTACAATCATTTAGTTTGGGTCTCCTAATCTGCTCCTAAGTTTACCCTTTGTTTTTATAATATTCCTTAATTCAACCAAATAAGCATTTTGATACATTTTTTTTTTAATTTTAAAATTCATGTCCTTAAGTTTAAAATTTCCACATGGATCCACAAGAATAAAGGGGAATTTAAACATAGTGTAGAAACACAACAAAACAATCTTGTAGACCAAAACAAAACTAACCTGTTGCTGTTGAATCAATTCTGACTCATAGTGACCCTATAGGACAGAGTAGAGCTGCCCCACAGGGTTTCCAAGGAACGGCTGGTAGATTTGCACTACTGACCTTTTGGTTAGCAGCCAAGCTCTTAACTACTGCACCAACTTTGTAGAAGCAAATCTCAGTTGAGGTCTGTGGCAAAGCATAGGGGTAGGCACAGCCTGGGGCAAGGACAACCACCTCCTATGGGGCTGCCTTGCTTGGCTTCCATTACCTTGGTAAATTACTCAGTTTATTCAATTACAGCGAAAAATGAATCAGAGGGATGGGAATTCCCATCTAGGTGCTGATAATTGCCACGTATGTATATCCAGTCCTGTTTTCCCAGGATCCCCAGGTACCTAACTGGAATTTCCACTTGTATATTTAGTGGGAATCTGAGACCAGATATGCCCATCCCAGAGCTCTTGACCTTCCCATAACTTTTCCTCCCCCAGTCTTCCCAGTTTCAGTAAAGGCACCACTGTTTGTCAAGTCAAAGAAGGAACCTCCCACCCCATATACGTATATGTTCTATCAACAAGCCTGAGAACCCCTCTCCAAAATATGCCCTAAAGTCATTCATTTCTCCCCAGCACTACTGCTGCCACCCTAATCAAACTACATCACTGCTTGCCTGGAGCCCTGGTGGCGCAGTGCCTAATAAATCGTATCTGTCACTCCCTTGCTTCTTATTGGATTTATAGTAAAACCCAAGTTCCGTCCTGTAACTCTGCGCTTGCCTGCCTCTGGCCATATCTTCTCTTTCTTTTTCCTTGTTCATGTGTCCAGGCACATTGGAAGTTCCAAGGAAATGATAGGCTAGTTCTTGCCACAAGGCTTTTGCTGTTCCCTCTGCCTAGAAACTCACTGCACCTGTCTTTGCTTGGCAGAATCTTGATCCTCATGGAGCCATTGGCCAGAAGCACAGCCTGTGCTTTCGTTTGGTGAAGGACAAGCACAAAATAAGAAGCTACCTTTTACATAAAATGTCTACATGCCTTTTATTCCCTTTCACATTGCTTGCCCTAAGTCTTCTCATTATAGTCTTCTCTACTATCATGTCAATGTATAATTTTTAAAGAAACAGTTGAAAAATGCTTTAGGAAAATTTTCAGGGTAGGCTTGGCCTCTGGTCTTATGTTAAATGTCACTTTCTCAAAAAAAAAAAAAAAAAAGGCCATTCTGATTTCTCTTCTTAACACTCATTCCCTCCTGTAGCCATTATCTATTTTTTTTTAATGATTTCTTGTCACTAGCTGAAATTATGTTATTTGTTTACTTGTTTGTGTTCTCCCCAAGGATCTGGAATATCTAATTATTTCTTTTCAACTGTATCCTGTTGCCTAGGACAGGGCCTGGCACTTGGTGGGGGCCCAGTTCACATCTATGACTAGATAAAAACCAAACCAAACCTGTTACTGTCAAGTCGATTCCAACTTATAATACCCCTATTAGGACAGGGTGGAACTGCCCCATAGGGTTTCCAAGGCTGTAAATCTTTACAGAAGAAGATTGCCACATCTTTCTCCTGCAGAGCGGCTGGTGGGTTTGAACCGTCAGCCTTTTGTTTAGCATCCAAGGGCTTAACCACTGCTCCACCAGGGCTCCTATGGTCCATATCTTCTTGTCCCATAGGCAGGCTTGCATGGAAATCACAGAAGGAGGGGTGCTAAGGGTTGAATTAGGACAAAGGCATTGGATGAATCAAGGCTCCGCATTGTTCTCCCATTAAAGAAAGTCCTATGAGTGGATCAGGAGCCATGGAGGTATTTTCTGGAGAGTCTGCACAGGACAGTCTATTTTTTTCCTGTAGGTTTCTGCTCCTGGACCCTACTCCCATGCTCCTTTCTCTATGACTCCTTCTTTAGTAACGATTTTGGTCCATAGATTTACTTTCAGATCTTCTAGGCCAGGAACCATTCTTTTTCTTTAAAGGTAGCTTGAGTTATAGGGTTGCTATGAGTTGGAATCAACTCGACAGCACTGGGTTGAGTTATCTTTAAAGTCATTGTGTTGATCTTAAAATTTATTTATCGGAGACCAGTCTTATCTCCCTTATTTCCAAATTCTTAGGGGTGTTTTACTATAATCCCCAGGATAAACCACTATTATACAATTTCCAAGGGAGTGATTGTTCTAGAGAGTGAATAAAAACATCCAATGTTAAGATTAAAAAATAGAAACAATGAAATATGTTATACTGAGTACTTTTTTCCATTTTTTAAACTAAAAATGCAATCCACATATTTTGCCTCTTAGTTTCCAGATTTTTTTTAGTAAAATGTATGCGAAGCCAGCTGAACCATTTTTAGAAACTGCTTTTTCCCTGTTTGTATTTAGAAGCTCTGCTGTGCAAGAAAACCAGACTAAGAACCTTAAACAGTTCTGATTTTAATTGAAATTCCGTCTGGATGAAAGTATTTGAGTTTTAAGCAGGCAAAGTAGGCATCTTTGCTTCCTGACTGACAGACTTCTTAGGGAGAATATTATTTTTATTCCTGGAAACATGGTAACAGAAAAGGGGCATGGCTTAGATTAGCCAGCACAGGATAAACGCCGTGGCTGAATGACAAAGAGGAGTCTTGAACTGACCCACTTTAGTAAATTCTTCTACTCTAAACCACCTCCACATGAGATTTGTGTCTCAAAGTTAGAGCATTTGACGGAGGCTGTTTACTAGGTGTTCTGATTGGGCTGTTCCTAGAGTGAGATGTGTCTCACATCTAGAGTTGACCCAGATACTCGGTCACTCAATTCACGTGGGATCTGAAGGGCCTCTATGGAAAAAATCTTCAATTCTCACCAAATTTGGGGTTCAGCACATCAGATGCACCTGATGGACTGAAGACGATGGATTTTGTAGTTTGGCAGGAGCATTAATTGTCAAGATAGCCCAACAAGTCTACCAGATTTTCCAGCTGCGTAATTTTTAATTAGCAATTGTTTTTTTGTTAGCTGCCATCAAGTCAGCTGAAAACAAGGTCTAGAGAAAAGTAATAAATATTAAAAAAAAAATTGAAGATGAGTCCAATGAGAAAAGTCTGAAGAAACTAGCATTATTTTGGTTGGACAAGTGTTATTGGGTTTTGTTACTTAAAAGGTTTTAATAATATTAACTTGAGGTATCACTGAGCAACAATAGCCATCTGTTTTTGTGGTCGCAGGTGGTTAGATGTTTGTAGGGGCAACCAGTAAGAGGCAGGGTATGAGTTTTAACTTCTTTCTTGCTCTAGAAAGTTTTCAGTTCAATAACATTCATCAAATACCTAATATGTACCAGGAGTTTTACTTATTCATATCTTACTTAATCCTCACAACAACTCTGTTGGAGATGAGGAAATTGAGTCTCAGAAGGGTTAGTAAGTGATTGGCTTGGGCGTCCAACTAGGCTTTTTGAGTCTCAGGTCTAATATTTTTTCACTATTGGTACATTGGCCTCTGTCCAGGGAAGGATTACTCAGTAAGCAAGGTACCCATGAGTTTACTTCCGTTTGCTTACTAATTTGGTACTGCAGAATTTCACCTGTTTTTCACCACATCAAGGATGTGATGAAACTCATGTGAAATTGTGCACTACAGATTAGTAAGTAAGTAAACACAGGTAAGCGTACCTTGCTTACTGGTTAATCCGTCCCTTTGGATATCTCCAGGGGTGAGAAATTTGAATGAGCATAAAGCATAAGATAATAGTTTCGTTTTTCGTAGACTGGAGGGTTAGGATGTGAGGGTGGAAGGCTCATAGTTTTTCTTTTTTTGAGAAGATCCAACATAGGTGTTTTTTAATTCATCAGAAGTAGAAGCATGAGGCGGTAGAAGTGGGGACATAAATGAACTTTTGCGATTCCCTTAAGTACGGGCATCGTAACCTGTTGCCGTTAAGTTGATTCTGATCCATGATAACCCCATGTGTTAAAGAGTGGAACTGCTCCATTGGGTTTTCTTGGCTGTACGGAAGTAAATCGCCAGGCTTTCTCCTGCAGTACTGCCGCATGAGTTTGAACCACAAACCTTTAGGTTGGTAATCGAGCACAAACTGTGCCACCTAGGACCTGTGGACATCATGTTGTTGTTGTTAGTTGCTATTGAGTTGGTTTCAACTCATGGTGACCCTATGTGTGACAGAGTAGAATTGCTCCCTAGGGTTTTCAAGGCTGTGACCTTTCAGAAGCAAATTGCCAGGCCGCTATGAGTCAGAATCAACTCGATAGCCACGAGTTTGGTTTTTTGGGTTTTTTTGCCTACCTTTTCCACCCTCCTCCCTTCAAAATTTTACATCTCAGAGGAGGGAGACATGTGATCTAATTAAAGTGAAAAGGTACTTAGATGTGAATTACTAGTATCAAAAACATGAAGGAGGGAGAATCAAGGAATGAACATCTTTAATGGGAAATGTTAACAAATCAGCTAACTTCAGATTGTGGCATGTGTAGATACAGTAGTTCTCATCCTTAGCTGTACAATAGACTCTGCTGGGAAGCTTTGAAAAACCCATTGCCCAGGCCATGTCCCAGACCAGCTATATCAGAATCTGGGGGTTGGGCCCAGGCATGAGTACTTTTAAAGGCTCCCCAGGTGATTCCAGTGCACAACCGAAAGTAAGATCCACTGTGAGTAGGGCTTTTTGAGCTGAGGGCTTTTTGATACCGCTCGTTTATTCCATGCATTCCCCCTTTCCCCCCAACAAGACAACCAGGGATTTAAAGTCACTTTTTTAGGAGTGAAGGGCTCTATATACTGCTGAACTTCAATTCTCTAAGTGACTCATAAAGTCAGTAAAAACAAAGAGGAGGGAAAGGAATAAGTACATGCTGGATACTGGGCTATATGCTTTAAATATATAATCTCATTTTATTCTCTTAAATATTTTAAACACGAAAGAAAAACTTGATCCAGATAAAGCAAATGTTCCATTCTCAACTTTTTTTTAATGTAATAAAATATGTATAACATAAAATTTGATGTTGCAATCATTTTTAAGTGTATAATTCAGTGGCATAAAATTAGGTTTACGATATTGTACAGCCATCACCACTATTTCAAAAACTTTATTACCTCAGACATAATCTGTGTACCCATTAAGCAATAACTTCCTCACAACAGCTCTTTGAACTAGAAATATCTTATGGAGAGGTGTAGGTACACCCACCTATGGTTGTACAGGTTGTATATGAATAGCACCTTTGGAAGTTGGGCAATGCACAACCTGCATGGCCATACCTGGTCACCTTGTATAGGCATGGGGAACAACCTGAGTAAAGGGTGCTTTGAATATGACAGACAGAAGGGCTTCATTCCCATCTAGAGCCAAGGAATGATGGGAGACGTATTATTCAGTTTGGTGGAGCCACATTTTGAAGGACCACAAATGCTTTGACTGCCTCAGAGAAGTCTGGGCTTGATCCAGTAGTCATAAAGACATCCACAAACGAAGGAATGACTTGATTAAAGCCTACGTCTTAGGATGAGTTTGCGGGTGTGTGCAGGGTGATCTGGAAAGGGGAGAGGGTGAGACAGTTATGAGGCTGTTCGGTAAATGACAGAGTGGCTGGGCTTGCGTGGTAGAAGCAGGAAGCAAGAGTAAATCCATCAGGTGATTGATGGAAAATGAGATAGCATGCAGGGGAGTCACAGGTGACTGGTTCTTTGTGGCTTAACTTGCCCTCATCAGATTCAAACTGCACTGATATGTCTGTTGTCACTTGGTGTTAGGGCTGAAGACTTTTTCTTTCTATAAATGTGAATAGAGTGAAAAGCAACAGAACAGAAATCTCTCTTTTTACTTTAGCAATGTGGCTGTTATTAGTGGGTGTTTTGGTGTAAGTTGCTTCTATTGTTCTGTGATACTTTAATGCACCGATTTTCATTATTTGGATAAGGCAGTGTCTTAGTTATACAGTGCTGCTATAACAGAAATACCACAAGTGGATGGCTTTAACAAAGAGAAATTTATTCTCTCACAGCCTCGGAGGCTAGAAGTCTGAATTTAGGGTGCCTGCCCCAGGGGAAAGCTCTCTATCAGCTCTCGAGGAAGTTCCTTGTTATCAGTCTTCCCCAGTTGAGAAGCTTCTCAGCACAGGGACCCCAGGTCTAAAGGACATGCTATTCTATTGACTCTTGTTTCTTGGTGGTATGAGGGCCCCATGTCTCTCTGCTTGCTTCTCCCTTTTATATCTCAAAAGAGATTGGCTTCAGATATAATCTAATCTCGTAGATTGAGTCCTGTCTCATCAACATAACTGCCAATAATCCCATCTCATTAACAGCATAGTGATAGGATTTACAACACATAGGAAAATCACATCAGATGACAAAATGGTAGACAATCACACAATATGGGAATCATGGACTAGCCAAATTGATACACCTATTTTGGGGACACAATTCAATCCATGACAGGTAGATTTACAAAATATATCATTAGATGGAAAAGAAATAATCTGAAATGCATTATAGGAAGTGATCCACTCTTCTCTTAAAGAAGAGAAAACGGGTATAAGGCCCACAGAAGAATTCGTTCATGTAAAAATGGCATGGCAGCGGCATCTGATCTACTCTATCTTCATGAGGGGGAAGGAGAATCAAGATCAACAGCCCAAGGCTGATTCCTATGAGGTGGAGGTCAGACATGCCTCCTCTCTCCACCATCTTTACCAATTCTGACACCGACAGTCCCTCCCATGGCACTCTCTACTTTTCTGCTGAGTTCAATAATTCATTGCTATGGCCACACAGAGCTCACAGACAGTACTCACTATTATAGGGTTTATTAGGGAAGTAACAGGTTACAATTCAGGTTCAGGAATGCTCAGGATACAGTTCCTCCATCAGGACAGCCTCTTTTCAGCTGTGCCCGCTGCCACGCCTCTCTCTGGCCCTCAGCCTCTGCCTTGCTCAGGCAAGTGTTACGAAGGTCTTTTAGCTCTGCCGGTAAATGCCCAGAAGCACCCCACTCTGCCAGTAAGCCTTCGCCCGAAGGTGCTTTCTCGCTCTGTGGGCCAGAAGCCCATTGCGCCATCTCCCACTGTCTCTTCTGCCACCATTTCTCTGTAATCCATCTCACCACAGTTCATGAGGAGGAAATTGGCCATAGGCAAATTATAAAGGTCTTCAGCACCTTTTTTGTATTTTTCCCTCTTTCCAGAAACATAATATCTATGAAAAGACCTTATAAAGTAATTAAAACTATAGTTTGACAGTGGCAGAGCTAAAACTTTTGCAAAGAGAATTAATGCTGTTTCACTGGCCAAAGGAATCCATCTCTGTAATGATGAGTCAGGCACTGATGACAAGATGGGCAGAGAGATTTCCACTGAGGGCTACTCTGGAGCTTTTCATACAACATCATATAGGAGACTACCTCCTTTAGGGATGTGTGTATGTCCCCATGCTGGACAGAACTTCGGTAGGAGGGAAATGTTGTTTTAAAAAATCTTTTAACTGCCAGAAGAGCTAGATGATGCCTGGCTACCATTACTAACCATTCTGATAAGGGCCACAATAGATGGACCCTGATAGAATGGGAGAAAAAATGCAGAACAGAGCTTAAATTCTTTAAAAAAAAATTTTTTTTATTGTGCTTTGAGTGAAAGTTTATAATTCAAGTCAGTTTCTCATACAAAAACTTATACACACATGTATGTAGTTATGTGACCCCAGTTGCTCTCCCTTCAGTGTGACAGCATACTCCTCTCCATCCTGTATTTCCCGTGTCCCTTCACCCAGCTCCTGCTCCCCTCTGCCTTTTCATCTTGCCTTTAGATAGGAGCTGCCCACATAGTCTCGTATGTCTACTTAAGGTAAGAAGTACACTCCTCACCAGTGTCACTTTGTCTTATCAAAAAAAAAAAAAAAACCCACTGCTGTCAAGTCGATTCCAACTCATAGTGATCCTATAGGACAGAGTAGAACTGCCGCATAGAGTTTCCAAGGAGCGCCTGGTGGACTTGAACTGCCGACCTCTTGTTTAGCAGCCATAGCACTTCACCACTACACCACCAGGGTTTCCTTATGTCTTATAGTCCAGTCTAATCTTTGTCGAGTTGGCTTTGGGAATGGTTTTAGTTTTGGGTTAACAGAGAGTTCAGGGGCCACGACCTCTGGGGTCCCTCCAGTCTCATTCAGACCATTAAGTCTGGTCTTTTTACTAGAATTTGAGTTCTGCATCCCATTTTCTCTTGCTCCATCAGGGATTCTCTGTTGTATAACTTAAATTCTTAAAAATTCCAGACTTTATTGGACCAGGTGAGACTAAAGGACTCCCTGAGACTATTGTCCTTGATACTCTTTCAGCCTTGAACCGAAACTATCCTCTGTGGCCACCTTTTAGTGAAATAACAGATTGGCACACAAAATAAAGGATTTTGCCCGTGAATATGGTGCTGTATTAAAACACCATCTGTATGAGACCAAAAGGTCAACAATTACTCTAAAGCAAAGATGAGAAGACAAAGGGGCAGGGAAACTAGAGTACTGGAACTAGAGCAACCAGAATGCAATTAAAGAGAATTTTGACACAGGTAAATAATGTTACTGAACACTTTATATAGAAATCGTCACATGGGAGCCTAATTTGCTGTGTCAACTTTCACTGAAAACACAATAAAATAATATTAAAAAATATATATTTTAACTGCTGTGTTAACCCCCTTAACTTCTAGCTGCCCCCCCAGATAAAATTCAAATGTCTGGGCATGGCATACAAATTTCTTCACAGTCTGGACCCAGCCGACCTATTGTTTCTTCTTCTGAAACCTCCTTCCTGCACCTCTGACAAGCCAGGCCCTTTCAGAAATCCATGCATTGGGAACATGGCTTCCTTCTGCCTGGGAAATCACCTCAACTTATCCAAAACTTCTCTGCATAGGGAAATGACTATACATTCTCCAAATCCTAGCTACAATATTGCTTTCTTGGTGAAAACATTTCACAGGCCTACAGGTTCTCCCCATATTTTCCTACGGTGCCTACTGTAACATGTTCACGGAGACTGCAGTTTTAATTACTACTAATCTGTGGTGGTTATAAGGAACCTTGTTTTTATACCCCATAACTATATCTCTGTTGATACCTTTGTATGACTTTGAAATCAGGACAAAAGAAGACCATCATCATAAAATACATTTCCTTTGATTATCTTGTTGATGGAAAACAAACTGACGTATTTAGACTTCTGAATAATTGGTACTTCTCACATCTACTCTGGAAATCTAGGGCGTGCACATTTTCATTTTGCTTGACCTAGGGCAACATATCCTGAACACTTTGTACGTTAAGAGTATGACTTGGGGGGAAATCCTCACCTCAAAAGTTCTGTGTTTGCAATTTCAAAAATAGTACATTTGTAAACCTTTAGAGGTAAATCATGTTGGTAGCGAGAACTTGATGTTATTAAAGAATGATTACTTCAGGGAGACCTTTGAAGGTGATGAGCTATTTTAGTTTTTACTGAAGTTATTTTGTTCCTTGTTTTGTGCAGAAAAAAGGAAGAATTTGTATATGTGGACACATAGATACCTCATTATGAATCGGAATCGACTTGAAGGCAACGGGCTTGGTTTAGTGTTTAAAAAAAAAAAAAAATTTAGATACCTCATTATCATGGCAAAAACTATTTGTTAAATGCCCATGTGGACTTGATGATTTGCTGGGTTCTGTATAAATGTGTTTACTGTGATAGTTCTCCTTTGGGTGTATCTATCTTCTGGATTCTTGTCTTCCTCAGTAAGTAATGAGCTTCATAAATTGACATGAATCAAAACTCTATGTATTAATACAGTAGCTGACATTATTCTGTGTGCGTATGAGTGCATGCTTTTGTTTTCATTTTTCTCTTTCCCGCTTTTTGTGGTCTAAGTGTATCTCTTCTTAATTGGTTATAAACCTGAGGAGCCTACATAAAATTAATATTTCTTTTTAAACTTTCATAAATTCAGTTGTAGATGTATTAAAATTGTATTAGAAAAACAAAGAATTTTCTTCTCAGAGCAGATGGATATCTGTTTTGTTGTTTGCTTATTTAAAAAAAATCACTAGGCTTAGTTTTTCCTATAGATCTATAAGCAATTTTTGTGTGTGTGTGCTATGGGATCATGAATAAGAATAAATCATTCATAACTGTTTACTGTGGTTATCCTACAATGCGATATGTCTTTTAAAATGCAGTTCATAAACGTGTTGTGGGTTTTCCAGAACAAATTTATTGAAGCTGAAAGCAACAGACTTTATGAAAACTATGCAATGATAGGCAGTCTCCAGGTTACGAATGAGAGCTGTTCCCAAGTCTGTCTTTAAGTAGAATTCGTAGGTAAGTTGGAACAGGTGCTTACTGTCCTTATTTAGCCTACTTTAATGCAAGAAGAGGCCCAAAGCCTTTTCAAGGATTGCAGCAAGTGAAGGGGATTGTAATGAAGGATTTGCTGTGAGTAGAAGTTGTTTCCTCCTTTCAAAGTGAGGGCAAATTTACATAATATTAAAGGTCAAGGTGAAGCCCTTCTTAGGTACAAGTTGTAAGCTGGACGTTCTTAACCCAGGGACTTACTATATTTAATATGATTTTATGGTCGCTGCTTTTATTTTGTAAAGCAAATGTATATCTTATTCCTTGCTCAAATTAAATTCTGTGTTTTTGTTTGTGGTCTTTTATTGATATTTTGGTGGATTTATTAGTCAATGATAGCAAAAAAATTAAAAAAAAAAAATCTTATTCCTGACTGAAACAATTTAAGATGATTATGCTTTCCTTTCCTTGTATCATGACCTCAGCTAGACTTTACAGCACCAGTTCTATACTCACAGCTGTTCTCATTCACATCCAACTTAAACAACCAAATGATACAAGGCCTACCACACACCTCTCTGTATAAAGCCTTCCTGGATACTCTCAGCACAAAGTGCTTGGATAGTACCTACTTTCTTGATCCGCAATTTAGCACCAGGGTTTACTGGCTGCACTCTTATATACATTTTACATGTGTTGTTTTCTAATCTCCTCAAACAAGTTTGAAAGTGTTTTAAGGTCAGGTTTTCCTACTTCTTTATATAAAATTTCACACTTTATTTTTTTGGTCAGTTGATGGCATCCTCACGTTTTCATTTTTAAATTCCCTTTTCGATCTCTCCAAGTAGCATCAGCATGCCAGGGAAACCAAAACTTGCCAAGGGGTATTTCAGCAAAACAAAAAATGTATTCATAAGCATTTAAAAATTAGTATAATTGTTCACACAAACTTTGAGGTTCGGGTTTAGCCAAACCAAACAATGTTACTGGAATTAACTCAGAGCAAATTTGACGTTTTTGTTAGTACGAATGAGGGGATGAGTAACCTCAATTAAGTTCCTTCAAAGATGATAAACTCCACTTAATATAACCCAAAGTATGGGCCAAATCAAACCTCTAAGCCCTATCCAAATCCTTTATCAGTTCAATTCTTCTAAATCTCCAGTAGATTACATATCATATTTGAAAGGGAATAGAATTATGAATCTAGCTCCATCTTGGGATACTTAGCAGCAGCTTACTATTCATTTACATCCATTCTCTGCCCAGGTTTGAGCTGGTATGGAAATGTGCTCGTTCATGATATTCTGTCTAATGGCACCTACAGAAGAGTATTGGTTTCAAAGGTTAGAATCAGGTACACTGACTGACTTACCCCAGTCATAAATCCACTGGTGCTCACTTCCTTTTCTGTCTATAAATCAGGCGAAGCTGAGCGGCTTTTTTTGTAGTTGCCTCAGTGGCAGCTTCTCTTTGTTTTCAACTGCCTGGACTAGAACCAAGATCCAGTGTCCAGTCTCTGTGACTAACCTCACGATATGGTAACACCTCTCTTTTTGGGTCTCAGCCTGCTCATTTGTAAAATTAGGTAGCTATGGACTCTGCAGGGCTCCTTCTAGCCCTTATACTTCACAAAGTTAACCAGGCACACCCTAAGCAAATTGTAAACTCCGCCATATTTGTGGCCTTGATCTCCAATCTCCTCCTTCTGGGCTTGAGTGAGGACTTTTTTCCTTTTAAAGTTCCTCAAGTCCTTTACTCTGCTAGTAACAATACTAACCAGCGACCTAGCATTTATGCTTTGCTTTTCTCAAAATGCTTTGGATGCATAGTTTCAGCTAATTCTTCCAATAGCTGAGGTGAGGGACCAGAGGCACAGAGAGGTTCATTGACTTGCCTAAGGTCACATGGAAACCCTGGTGGCATAGTAGTTAAGTGCTATGGCTGCTAACCAAAAGGTCAGCAGTTCAAATAACACCAGGCGCTCCTTGAAAACTATGGGGCAGTTCTACTCTGTCCTGTAGGGTCACTGTGAAGAAAGTGGTAGAGCAATGAATAAAAATCAGGTCTTTCTAATCCTAAAGCCTGTGTTAAACATTTAAAAATTATTAATTCTTTGATAATGTGATGAAAATTATAATATTGCTCACACATGCCCATGATATTTTACATGCTATTTCAAAAGACCCTTTGAAATCTATCCATGGGGGCTCCAAATTAACTCTACTAATATACTATATCATGCTGCTATTTCCGTTCACTTTTTCCTGATTTCCAAATGGGAAGGATATGAGAGAGAAAAGAGATATTGAAAATGCATACTTGGTTCCACAGTCTTATGTTTAATAGAAAACAGCCATCTGAATTCTTGTTTGCATTACATTTCTTCACATATAGGAAAGTCAGGGGCTTTGAGGAAGCCATTCAATCACAGATATACAGTGGGATTGCAGAACAGATCTTCCCCTTGAAAAATAAACCTCCAATCTGCTCTTCAATGCCTACATTCCTTTTATCCTCTGCAAAGCCTTTCTTTCTATAATTAGAGATAAAGTATTAAAAATAATGTCATTGAAATCAGTAGCACATTGGCTTATGTTCGTAATAAGAATAAATACCAGAGGCTTTTCTTAGGAAAGGTTTTTTGATGGAGGAGGGGGTATTGGCCCCATGAAGTGTAAATGGAAGAAGAAGGCTTCAGAAAGAGGCCCTGATGGTAAACTTAGCCAGTTTTTACCTCCTGCCCTATGATTTGAGGACTACTCATCTAATTCAAACAGCAGAAAGAAAAGAGACTAAACTCTGGTCACTTAGGTCCTAATTGCTAAGACAGTTGAAAGTATTCTTAAAAGCTGGCTTGTGGATGGCTTCTAGAGTTTATAGTGCATATTGGGATGTCCTGGACCCTTTTCTTGATGGTGGTTCATTTAGTTCAAGCTGCCTCAGGGGTTTCAGAAGCAAATGAGAACAATGAAAGTTTGAGGCCTCATTAGTATCACCCAGCCTGTATCAGACTCTTACGTGCCTATAGGAAACCCTGGTGGCATAGTTGTTAACAGCTACGGCTGCTAACCAGAAGGTCGGCAGTTTGAATCCACCAGGTGCTCCTTGGAAACCCTATGGGGCAGTTCTATTTTGTCCTATAGAGTCGCTATGAATTTAAATTGACTCGACGACAATGGGTTTTTTTTTTTTTTTTAATGTGTGTATAAAGGAGGCCCAGTGGTGCAATGGTTAAGTGTTCAGCTGCTTACTGAAAGGTTGGCAGTTCGAACCCATCAGTTGCTCCACAGGAGAAAGGTGTGGCAGTCTGCTTCCATAAAGATTATAGACTTGGAAACCCTATGGGGCAGTTCTACTCCGTCCCCTAGGGTCGCTATCAGTCACCATTGACTGGATGGCAACAGGTTTGGTTTTTTGGTTTATGTGCATATAATGCTCAAATGGGGGCTCTTCACATCACTGGCTGGAAATTGTAGTCCATGCCCTCATGCCTCCTCCCTGCCTGCTGGTACAGTGCCTGGAGTGAGACAGAGTAGAAAGCACCCAGTATTTGGAGGTGGCAGACCTGGTTATTCTGCTACTAACTAGATGTTAGGTGCCACACAGTTCAGTAATCTACATGACCTTTAACAAAGGTGTGCTTGGCTGCTAACCTAAAGGTTGGTGGTTGGAACCCATCTGCAGCTCCTCAGGACAAAGATGTGGGATATTGGACCCATAAACCCATTGTTATCGAGTCGATTCTGACTTACAGTGACCCGCTGCCACAGAGTAGAACTGCCCCATAGGGTTTCCAAGGCTGTAAATCTTTATGGAAGCCAAATGCCACATCTTTGTCCTGAGGAGCTGCTGGTGGGCTCTAACCACCGACCTTTAGGTTAGCAGCTGAGCACTCAACCACTGTGCCACCAGGCCTGCTGAAATATTGGAAGGTGGGTCCGATTAATTAAGGACCTTTGTTAAGAGTAGTTTTACTGTTAAGCACTCTAAAATTTGGGGCAATTCCGTCTTTAAGAAGGCCTTTTTAAATCTCAAAAAACCTTATAAACTTTATTATAAACAAACAAAACTTTATTATAAACAAATGTATCATGTATTTACCACATCTTGTTTACAAATAGCAAAACACTAAGAAAAAGACCAATGGGGAAAGTAGGTTCATTATTTTATATGTTTTTTTAGTTATCTGGTGGAAACCCTGGTGGCGTAGTGGTTAAGTGCTAGGCTGCTAACCAAAGGGTTAGCAGTTCAAATCCGCCAGGTGCTCCTTGGAAACTCTGTGGGGCAGTTCTGCTCTGTCCTATAGGGTTGCTATGAGTCGGAATCGACTTGACGGCACTGGGTTTGTTTTTTTTTTTGGTTTAGTTATCTGGCAGTATAATAAATTGGTTGACTAGGGGGAACTGTTTTGCTTTAGGTTTGCAAATAGAGTACAACCTGCAAAAGCCAGAACTGATAGGAGGCAGAAACCTGTTAAAGAAGGAAAACTCAAATATTTTCACAATGAGTCGGAATTGACTTCACAGCAATGCATTTTAATACGGAGTGATAGAAAAGTGGTTTAAGACTGCACCCTGTCAAAGATGGAAAACTTCCGATGCTTAGAAAAACAAGGCAGTCCGGTCGAGTTCTCACAAGTTTCGCTGTAAGTTGAAATTTGGAAATATCTGTAGACATATAAACATATAAAGTGAAATTAACCTGAAGCTGGTTTGCATGATACCACAAGCCAAGATTTTATACTGGTTGCTATATGAGAAAGTAAGATGTTTTGTCACGTCACTACATTATGATATAATTAAAACTTGTAAGTAGAAAACGCGAGCTTCCTAATCACTACAAATCCATTCTGTGAGCTGAGTAATTTATCATCCTTTCAAAAAAATCTCGTCCTGCTTTCAGTGCTCCAACTTCCATTTTTCGCTTCCTTCCATTTATCACCTTTTTTTTCTGCGCTGTTCTGTAGAGCTAGCACAAAAAATACCATTTTTTTCTCATAAAGCTATTTATTTGCTAGTATGTGAATTGGTACCTAGGAAACTTAGCAAATTAGCAGAATCATGCCCAGGTGCAGAAATCAATTGGTGCTGGGACCAGGGCCTCACAATGCAGAGGCAGCAGCTCCTTCAGTAACCTGTTGTTGGCTGATTTATTGCTATATCTTTGGTTATCTCCTAGGCACAGGTTGGCTGACTTTGTTTGTTGTTGTCTAAGCAAAATACTGTGATTTTATAATAGTTTTTGGTTGTAAGGTAGCATATACTCATATGTCACATATTCTATGTTCTGCGTTGTCCCACATGGTAGCCACCAGCCAGCCACATGGCAATTTAAATTTAAATTAATTAAAATTAAGTAAAACTTTTAATTTAGTTTCTTAGTTGTACTAGCCATATTTTAGGTGTAGTGAGTGGCAACTGTATTGGACAGCAGAGAAGAACATTTCTATAACTGCAGAAAGTTGTATTGGAAAATGTTGATGGATATTTTCGCCTGTACTTCTCCTCCCTGTTTTCTTTAACTCAAAGGTAAGTTGTGGCCATATTTCCACCTTAGTGACTGTAACTCTATACTATCATTTTTTAATGTTGTATAGCATTTCACTGGCTGCATGCACTTTAATTTAGTTACCCAATCTACTGATGGACATGTAGGTTTTCCCTATTATAAACAGTGTCATTACTGTTTTTGAGCATACTTTTTTACATACTTGTCTAGTAATCTCTTTTGCATGCATATTTAAAATTGGAATTGCTGGGCCAAAGGCTATGAGTGTTTCACATTTTGATACATATTGCTGAGCTGCCCTGCAAAGATTGTATCAATAAACATCCCCTTGGTTGATTGTGAAAGAGGCATTGGTATATACTGTGGCAAGTCACTGAACCCCCCTGTCTCATTTAATTTTTCTATTCAAAATGGTAATAGTAATATCTGCCACTTATCTTACCAGGTAGTTTTGAGCTACAGATGGGATAATACGTATAAATACTTTAAAAAAAAAAAAAAAAGGAATGTATTACTGTCATGTACACCATTTATACAATTAAACCACTGTAAGGGTAGTTATAAGGACGGGAGTCAGAGGCTTAATCCTCCCATCTGGTTTAATGCTCAAAATAAGTAATGAACATGAACTTTGAAGACTTCGTTATGGGTCCTTGGTTTCAGAAACATTTATTTTTGTAGGCATAACCATACCAATATGAAGGTAGGATTTTCCATACAAGAACATTTAGAGAAGTGGTGTAATTTTTTTTTTTTTTTAAATGTTAGAATCAGGCAAAACGTGAGCGATCACTCAAGCTGATCTTCTCATTCTACCAATGAGAAAGCAGAGACCCAGAGGAGTTAAGTGAGTTCTCAATTCATACTCTGCAGAAGTAGTGGAGTCTAGGTTAGATCCTAGCCTTCTGACCCTCTGCCCAGCTTCCTTTCCTCTAAATCCCACAGCTTGAAACAGTGAGGTCAAGGGGTGGCAGAATTTGAACTATCATCACTGGCAGATAAAATTTAAGCAAGAGCTGTATGCTAGCGTGATAACAAATAACTGATCTAGATGTTTATTCTTAGGACCCACCCTACTCCAGCATGACTTCGTTAACATAACATAAGAAACACTCTATTCCTAAACAGGGTTGCATTCAGAAGTAGAGGGGTTAGGATTCAGCATATCTTTTGGGGGGACACAATTCAATGCATAACCATATACCTGAATTTTTCAAACTTCCTCTTGGAGTCAAATTACAAGTCAAATGTTTTGTATGAATGGCACTGAAGTTAGACAGCTTTCCTTACAAACATTATCTGGTGAAACTCTCAGGGTCTCTGTGTCTAGTTCATCTTTGAAGCCCAGACTTAACACTTTATGACATTTACGTAAGGAACCATGAGTATGGGTAGCCTTAAATTATGAAGATTTCGAAAGCCTGTAAAACCATCCAGATGGCCAAGTCCTCCCTGAGCTGTCTGAGCATGCCTTCAAAGCCCTTCTTTCACTGAGTGTCTGTGGGTCTCAGATGCTTCCTTCAGGATCACTCATTTCATTGGCATTTATTTTGAGTGTCCAGTAGCTGCTAGCAATAGATAACTTAGAGAAATAAAGATTGATGGCCGTCCTATTTCTTTGCACCTGGGTCTTCTAAGAAAGAGCAAGAGCTCCTAAATTTAGAAAGGGCAGACTCCCTCCAGCAAGTCGTGTGCTGGAATGCAACTCAGTGAGAATGCTTGTTTTTCTACAGGAACCAAAGACATGCAGGGTTCCCTGGGAAGAGTAAACTTCTCTTCTGTGATCCTGCCTGACTTATGTGCCTGAGGGCTTTCCAGGCGTGGCAATACTTGGTCTTAGACTTGCTGATATTTTCAACTATAAAGCAGAAGAAAAGAAGGTGACACAATGCAGACCAACAGGGGAATAAATTACCGTGAAAACTTGATTTTTACATGCGGTGAAAAGATGCAGATAATACATGTTTTTAGGTGTTCAAAAAGTTGGGTTTTATTTTAGATTTCTCTTTTGCTATCTAGCTAAAAAGCATGTAATTATAGATTTGAAATGGATAGGGTTATTTTTCCCTAGCATAAGTGCTTCCTTATGTTATGTTTTCTTTCTTTATTCATATAAAAATTGGTTTGTGTGTTTTTCTTGAAATTACAGCAGTTGGCCAGTGTGATGGCGATAATGTAAACCATCCACTTGAACAGCATTTAGCGTATTTGCCAAATTGTCATCAAACATGGCTTACTCAAAATCTCATGAAATTCTTTCCTGAAAATAAATTTGGAACTAAAATTACTTGCCTCCCCCCCTTTATTTGTAAGAAGCAAAATTGGTACACTTCAGAATTTTCTTTTGTAATGCTGATGCTAAAACCTGTTGTCGAGTCAATTCCAACTTGTAGTGACCTATAGGACAGAGTAGAACTGCTCCGTAGGGTTTCCAAGGAGCCTGGTGGATTCAAACTGCCAACCTTTTGGTTAGCAGACGTAGCTCTTAACCACTACAACACCAGGGTTTCTAATACTGATGCTGGGGAAAAAAATAAGGTAAGCCTGTAGTCTCTGGGCCCTTTAGATTGGCTCTGATCTTTAGATTGGCTTTGATCTGTTCTTACCAGGTCTGTCCTGTTTTTTATTATGTAACATTTGTAACCTCTTCAAATCTACTTTGGAAGTACATAAAGTATAAATCCTAAACAAATGACTCAGTTTATTGACTGTCCATCTACTTGAATAAAATGGGTGGTGAGAGTAAGTAAATGGCCAAAGGAAGACTTTCTGGAGCACCAACTTTGATGAAAGTTAGGGATACTGGAAAGGATTTTGTCATAACCTTTCCCTGGCAATTTTTTTAAGGGCTGAAAGTTTTGCTTACTTTGTTTTTACTTTTTTAGTGGTGGAGAAATATATGAAGACAAGTGCAAGTATATACACATTTGAAAAATTTAGAAGTGGTTAAGGATTAACATTTTTTTCAGGGTTTGATAAATGCATAAAAATAATTAATTATAAAGCAGTATAACAATAGTGTTAATGCCAGTAGGATCCATGGAAACTGGTCTAAATAAATCACTGTGCCTTATGTGAAAACAGTACTTGCCATGGTTTACTTTTAATGCTGAGCAGTCTGATAGTGTTTTGAATGTCATCATATTTAATTTGGAAATCTTCCAAAATAAAGTAAAAAAAATAGAAATGTTGTCTTTACTTCACAGAAATTTAGTTCAATTTTGGCTTCCAAAACAACAGAATGTAGAGGTCAAATCTCTTTACAAAAACCAAAAATACAGAGACGAAGAAGCCATAGGACAAAATACAACTTTTAAAGTCAACATGCAAGGTTTTTTAAATTATTAAATAACATAAATACGTACCTGATTGCTAGCTTTTTAAAGTAATTATGCTCTCAAATTGAAATGAATGATTTTGGTGGATGTGAAATCTAAATTAATCAAGCTTATATTATGGTTCAAGGATGGTTGTTTTTAGGCTAGGTCAAAATAACTGTCTCAAAATAGTACCGTCAATTGTCATATCTGTGGGTGGTGGACAGGACTGGTCATGACCAGAGTCAGATCAGAGAATTGAATCATGTCCATGGAACTCAAATATAACTCTTAATGGACTAGCTACTTCTTAATACTAATAACTAAAAAAAAACTATATATGTTTTAATCAAAGAATGATATTATCTTACTCAAGAAGAAGAAATAACATGCATTAGGAAAAATAATTTAATATAAAAAATACTTTAACCAGTGATATCCAAATAAATAATGATAGCCTTCGAGCTATTTTTAAAACTTCAAAAGCATAGTGATAAGTCTACATTTATTCATAATATGACTTTACAGACTGCCGTTTGTTTATTACTTTCTGTCTGAGATTATATCAAGTCCGTGAAGTAACTAACACCAATTATCCCATATTGGTCAGGAACTTTGAACAGCAGTAATAATTTTCCATTAAATGGAAAAAAAAAGAAAGAAAAAAGAAACCCCAATCGTTACTAAATAAATTTAGTTCGACAAATATAATCTTTTCAAAACATGGGGTTTGTGGTTGTCTTAGTTATCTAATGCTATAATCAAAATACCACAAGTGGATTGCTTAAACAAACAGAAATATATTTTCTCACAGTCTAGTAGGCTAGAAGCCCAAATTCAGAGCGTCAGCTCCAGGGGAAGGCATTCTCTCTCTGTTGGCTCTGGAGGAAGGTCCTTCTCGTCAATCTGTCCTTGGACTAAGAGCTTCTCCGTGCAGGAACCCTGGGTCCAAAGGATGCACTCTGCTCCTGGCCCTGCTTTCTTGGTGGTATGAGGTCCCCTACCCTGTGCTTGCTTCTTTCTTTTTATCTCTTGTAAGATAAAAAGTGGTGCAGACCACACATCAGGGGAATTCCCTTTGCATTGATCAGGGATGTGACCTGAGCAAGGGTGTTACATCCCACCCTAATCCTCTTTAACCACAGGCAGAGATTATGATTTTATAACACATAGGAAAATCACAAAACGGAAGACAACCACACAATACTGGGAATCATGGCCTAACCAAAAAAAAAAAAAACCAAGGGGACACATATTTTTGGTGACACAATTGAAGCCATGACAGTGGTGGAAAGAATTAGACGCAGAGAGAGAGACAACAAGAGGTTTTTTGGTGAAGCCAAGGTTGGGAACCACTGAATTAATGTACTGAGTGGGGCCTTGTTATCTACTGAGTTAAAACACAGAAACCTAAACCTGTTGCCATAGAGTTGAATCCGACTCATAGCAACCCTATATGACAGAGTAGAACTGCCTCATATGGTTTCCAAGGAGAGGCTCATGGCTTCGAACTGTTGACCTCCTGATTAGCAGCTGAGCTCTTAACCACTGTGCCACCAGGGTTCCTTATATTGAGTAGAGCCTGAGAATATGCAATACAGAACGGATAGGTTGTGATCAAGTGGGGGAGGGAAAGTACCTGAAGCTCGACTGTCGGTGGATGTTTTTGGCAGTATCAGGCTAGGTCATGAGGGTTCTAAACCCTGTTTTATCTGCTTCTTAGTTTGGCCCTGAAGTAGCCGAACTAGTGTGGAGTTAAGGCAGCTCAGAATTGTAAA